>NC_141694.1:627417580-628040635 GCF_964263255.1 Lissotriton vulgaris | reverse complement strand
ATAAAAAGGAGACTGTGGGATTTCATATTGTTATTATTTTTATTCAAAAGAAAGTGTATTTATTTTAGAATTACAGTTTTGATTGTTTTTGTTCAGTTTTATTTTACATTTTTTGTATGTAATAAAAAAACTTTAACACATAACACATTTTAACATATATTTTGTATATTCATTTAGAATGTTGCAAATATATTTTTAATACATTTATAATGATTTCAAACATTTTGAAAATGTTTAGATTGTTATCCAAACACAATTATGTCATAGTAATTTAAGTATATTTTTGATAATTTCATTATATACTTTTTAAGTTTTAGAATTGTTAATTTTTTTTCAAAAAATCAAACATTTCAGTACATGTGTTTTTACATGTGTTTAATACATTTTAGATAATGTAATGTTTGTAATAAAATTATATAATACGTATTTTACAATGTTATAGTTTGTACAATTGGGTATTATTTAGTATAATAAATATTATTATTTTTAATACTTTGGAGGGTCATTAGGATGGCGGGCGGACTTAGTCCGCCCACCATCCTATCGGAGTTTGGGACCGCCCGCCATGAGGGCGGGGGTCCCGTGGGGGGGATTAGGATGCGCCCGCCACTGTGGCGGGCGCATACTGCAGTTTTAGCATTGTGGCGGGCGGTGCTCTCAGCTCCCCAAAGTAAAGACCACATGCCTTCCGCCACGGAAAGGCATCTGTTTTGGGCCATGCTAATATGGCTGGCGGTGTCTAATAGACACCGCCACCATATCAAACCTTTTTGACCAAGGCGACCGGGGCCGAAAAGCGGCGGACGGTCTTTTTGTCCGCCCCGGTCCCCCCTGCCATCCTAATATGGCGGGGGGGATTTAGGTGCGGATGGCGGGCGGATTGCCCTCGCTATTATAAAGGAAGAACTTTGAGGCTTTGAGGCGGGTAAACTCGGGAACCACAGCGCCAATCCACACACCCGATACATGGTTGCAATCCTCAGGGTGTGCAGATGGACATAGGCTATAGAAATTAAAAATAAATACGTTATTTAAAATAAAAAATAAAAAAAAGTAGTCCCTTCAAAGTAGCACTGGCCACGACGTGCTTGCTGACATCAGGAGCAGCGTACACGAGCGCGAGGAGCAGCGTACACAAGCGCGAGGAGCGGCGGAGATCAGCGCGGGGAGGAGCGGCGGAGATCAGCGCGGGGAGGAGCAGTGACGAGCGGAGGAGCAGCGGACATGAGCGGGGGACAGGCGGTGAGGATTGGCGGGCAGGCAGTGAGGAGCAGCGGCGGGGAGGAGCGGTGAGCGGCGGATGAGGTAGGGCACCAAGTAAGCAGTGATCAAAGCAAACGTGAGGGAGGAGCGGCGGCGGGAAGGAGCGGTGAGCGAGCCACAGGAACCAAACGGGGCGTTACAGGAGGAAAAAGAAACGTGTGCAGGTTACAAAAGCGTACAAAGTAGAGCCGTCAGCTTAAAGCTAAAATGACAATCGGGAGAAGATAGCAAACGGGGCATTACAGGAGGAAAAAGTGACATGGGCAGTGACGTATGCAGGTACCAATCAGGGCATTACAGGAGGAAAAAGAAACGTATGCAGGTTACAAAAACGTACAAAGTAAACATAGAGGCATAATACTGCACAACGTCAGGGTGGGAGGAGACCCTGAGCCATGATTTCTCTTGGACAACGTCGGGACGGGCTGCTAGTATTTAATATATTAAATAATTTACAAATATGTTTCAAAAATTATTTTTCCATAAGACATATTTTATTTATTAAACATTGTCATATTGTTTGTACATTCACAATAGTCTTGCTAATTTTATATGTTGAAAATTAAATGTCACACAAATATATATGTTATTAATATATATTTATATATGTTCTATTTTGTGTTAATATAGTATTTATTAAATATTTAGCATTTTCTTCATATTCTCTATATTTTTATAATATTATTTCATAATAAAAATATATATTTTTAAGTCATTGAATTTTTTTTAAATTCTTTATTCTTGTCTATGGGGAGATAGCTTTTTTTCATTTTTACTACGCCACCATGTTCTCTTCTATTTTCTCGCTTTTCTGTCTATCTATTTTGTTTTTAGGTCATTTTCGAAGACAGAACCTCGTGGTTTGGGAGCTGCATTTAATCGCTTAAAGTAAGTTTATTTTATTTGACTTTTAAGCTAATTTTATGGCAGGGAGAAGCTAGTAGTAGTATAGTTAGAATTGTTACAGTGTTAAATGTCTGTTTTTTGTGTAGTTTGGTGTTGTTTTGGTAGTTTGTTGTTTGATGTGTTTGACATAGTTTTTAAGAGCAGTATAGTAATATATAGTGCTACTTATTTCAAATTTAATTATGGGATGTTGTAATCAATGTGTGCTGGTGATGGAACCCATTGTTCAGAAGCTTAGACAGGAAGCTCTGGGCTGGGACATCCCAGATGGGCCCCAATCACATGCTTTCACACCATATGCAGAACACATGATAATATACACGGGAGAGATCAGAATGGATCTCACTCCAGTCTCTGCATTATTACAGACATTCTGTGATTTATCCGGCATTCGAGTAAACCATGCCAAATCACATGCGTTTTCCTTCCAGGACACCAGGATACATGACATGATATCCCTGGGTCCAGGAACCATCCGGATGGCAAATAACACGTTTAGAGACCTGGCCATTCAGGGTAACCCTACCCCTTTCAGCGACTGGCCCACAGTCTGTTATTAACTTTGGACTCTCTTCTAATTGACCTTATATGGGTCCTTGGCAGTCTTCATATTGGGCAGCTGCCAACTGAGAATGGTGGGCTGGGTAGCCCTAAATTTTTGTCTTATTACATGCTGCTTCTCCACCTCAGGCAAGCCCCGTTGCTGACCCAATTCAGGAAGGAGCTCAAGACTTGGCTCTTTGACTGAACCCCAGTGCCCAGACGGATCAGCCCCCCCCCTTCAGCTCCTTGAGACCCTCAAAGTCAAGTAGTCACGCTATACAAACCTTGATTGATTGATTGATGCATCTGCAAAGCCACATTATATGCTTCAAACCACTTGTCAATGTCATATCTGGCAACGAAGTCAGGCACCCAACCTTAACAATATGGACCCTCTTGTTTCCAGAGGGCACTGTAGTTATGCTGCCACCATTACTGCTGGACTCTGCATGCCTGGCCGTGATCTTCAGCTCCTTCAGACTCAATTCATGAGCCAGTAATAAATGGCTAATTTATTTTCCTCTATTTTCAATTGGGCGAATTTCAGCCTAAATTCACTTTCTGCTTTCCAGTCTTCCAACCCCTCAGACGACAGGTATCGGGAAGACATACTGCTATCTGCTCTGGCAGGGAGTTCTAACCGGGGGTCAAGTCATCACCTTCACCTGACTGCTGCAACTCAGGGTTGGTATCCAAGCCCACTACATCATTGTCTACATCCTGGTCCTCTCTGGTGGCTGCTGAACAGTAGGCCTCCACCCATGCTCTCAAACCCTTCTGGGGCTATGCCCTCTTGGTGTTCTGTTTGACAGGCAGCCCTCTTTCCTTGCAATATTCTATACTCTAAGTCACAGTGTAGCTGTCCAGATTGAGGAGCTCAATTTCCAACTTTGCAGGTGAAGCCACAGACACCAACAATCAGGCAGAGTACGGGGGGATTTGGAAAAACAAAAACACAGAACAGCACCCAAAGAGGCTGCGCGTTGTTGTGTGACAGGGAGAGAGCAGGAGAGCACCTTATTTGCAAAGATATGGCACTCTTCGCCCCACTACCTTCCAGTATGAATTACTATGCGTAGACACACTTCGAAGCTTTTCCTACTTTGTATGTGTACAGTGCAGCATGCATGCAAAGTCAGAAAAGCAAGAATAAATGACAGTATTTCTCATTTTAATGCCAGCATGCCAGTGGCATTCATTTATACCACTAAACTCTGTCTGCCAATGTTAGTAGACAGAGATTAGCATTAAAAAGCATAGGTGGTTGCATGGGAATGCCCATGTACCATCCATGTAACACCCGGTAAAGCAAAGTAATACAAAGCGGCGTTTCACGCTGATTTACATTAAATTTCCATACAAATCAACACAAATACTAATTTGCATTGATTTGTTAATCCCAAAATAGTTTTAGCATCAGGTTTGCATTAAAAATAGTAATGCTAACCCGACACCAATCCTATGATAATCTGGGCCCTTGAGTCACTTTAGCCTGGGATGAAGGGTGAAGGTCCAGTCTTCCTTCTCAGACAGTAGGGAAGGCCTCAGGCAGGTCCATTTGCAGGTCTAGGCAGGTCCAGTGCAGCTGGTCAGCTAGACAGTCCTTCTGTAGTATCCACAGGTCAGGGTATGTACTGAAGAGTGGATCTGAGGGTCCCCTTTGTACACCTGGTACCCACTTTAAAGTAGAAGAAACTACTAGAGTTTTCCTACTACGAAAATGTCTGGAATTTTCTGCCGCACTGCCTTGATCCTAGTCTGTATGCAGTCATAATAGGCTAGTGTAAAGTCTTTTGTGTGTGAACTGGGGCAGAGTTTATGAAGTGCAAGAGTGAGACGTGGCAGCTCTGCACCCCTCATCAAGTTAGGATGCTCCTTCCTGCCAACCTCCAGATCGTTGATTGAGGGGCTGTCTGGGAGGAATAGACAAAGGACAGCTACCAACAACACAAACTCATGTGATCCAGGAACAGGTTACAAGTACCAAATGGTTAGGGCAAGAAAATGCTAATTTTCTAAAAGGGTCATTTTCAGAATTGTCCTTTTAAATATGACTTTACCATTACAGAGTGTTTTAAAATACAAATTCTCAGACACCAAGCATGACTTTCCTATCTGCTAAAAAACAAAAGTTATCACTCAAGAAATTAACTAAAGTATTCCAACATTGTTCTTCGTGAAAGGTAGACCTTGCAATAAAAATACTCTAAGTCCAGGTTGTGTAGCATTGCAAGGTCCTGTGCTGAGGATGCATCGCGCATGTTTGAAGACACTGCAGAGTTGTGATGTGAGGTTCTGCATCGTCAGCAAGGATCTGGTCGATGAGGGCAGCGATGCAGATTCCAGCATCAACGATGCGTCATGCAATTGAGGCGATGCATCAGTTCCAAAGAGCTGGAAATCTGCAATGTGAGAACCTGTGTCATTGTCGAGGCTGCCATCGATGAGAGAATTGAGATGTAACAGCCTGCGTTGGGAAAGCTTTGCTCAGTCTGATGTGGGCTATGAGGTCACTAAAGAATTCTTGCATGAAGCCTTGCAGAGAAGGCAATGTGTTGGTTCTGCGTCGAGCAGAGGAGAGGCATCAGTTCTGCTGGATTTACAGTTGAGCTGGAAGAGGCCCTTCAGGCCCACGTCTAAGGGACTAGGACTGAGATGTCTCCATTTGGCAATAAAGGACTCACCGATGGCAGAATCCAGGTGCTGGATTTCAGATTGTTGGACCCTTCTGTCCCTGAGTGTCTAGCCAGGAGGCCATCCAACAATCCCTTGTAGTCATATTTGGGTCCTGGGTTTAACAGATGCAGGTCTAGTCCTTCCTACCCAGGTAATAGGGTAGCAGGCCACATGTCAGCATAGCAGAGAAGAAATCCTCCCAGCAGAGTGGAAGTCCTTTCTGCAGCACATGTCCAGAAGTGTACTGAAGAGTTAGGGTTTCAGGTCCAATATATATAACAGGGCCATCCTTTAAAGTGGAAGAAGCTCCTAGTGGTTTCCTTTTGAAGTTCCCAGGTACCCTGCCTTCCTAGCCCAGTGTAATTAAGACTGTGGCCAGCTCTACCAGTGATGGCCCTTCCAAGAACACCTAAGCGCTATATAGCATGTGGCAAGTAATACACAAAGTTAAATGGTCAGCTACACCCAGTCATGTGACCCAGAGTCAGGTTGCAGGCAAAAAAATACCAAGGCAGGAAAATGCCAACTTTCTAAAACTTCAAACTTCAAAAAGAAGATATGATGGGAGGATTGCTGAACAATGTCAAACACTCACCCCAGGTCAAAGATCTGGGTCTAAATACATAATTCTTTTGCTCAACACGCCAAACCAGTTTGGACCATGCCAAATGCAATTCAATCTAGACCCTGCTTTCCGAGGGAATAGTCCAGCCAGAGCTGCCAGGCCTGGTCCTCCCTGACCTGGAAACAAGCATCAAAGACTGGTTTTGAGGTATCACCATTCATCAGCGTGGCAGTCTGAATCCAGTGGCATGGCATGTATGGGACCCACTTCTAGGTATCCCCGTCCCACTCGGGGTGACAAATGCTAAAAGAACAATTGATGGACAACATTTTTTATTTGTATTTGTATTTTTTTAGAGTTTTATGTAGCGCGAACTAGACCAGAGACATTGGGTATCAGAGCGCTTTACATGAGCACCAGTTTCATTACAGATGGACACATCATATTTGTTAGGCACAGGGAGATTAAGTGATTTGCCCAGTATCACAGGATGTTGAGCATGGTTGCCAAGGCCCGAAACTGGTTCCCCAGCTTCGAGGTCGACCGCCGTAAGGCTATATCCTCTCCCCCATGCTGAACAATGGAATGCTGAACAATTTCAAACACGAATCCCCAGTCAAAGATCTGGGCCTAAATCCATTGTCTATTTGCTCATCATGCCAGCCATATGCAAATCAATCTTGACCTTGCTCCCCATGGGAACAGTCTAGCCCGAACTGCCAAGCCAGGTCCTAAGATGCCTAATTCCAGTCCAGGGAGGAACTTATCTGGCAGTTGGGCTGGACTGCCGCCAAGCAGAGCAGGGTCTAGATTGATTAATGAAAAACAAGACAACCGTAATATATTGAAAAAACAAATAAATACAAATGTTTTTTACCAGGTCGACATGGCAGTTTAAAAACGGCACACACAGGCTGCAATAGCAGACCTGAGACACATTTAGAGGGCTACTTAAATGAGTGGCGCAGTCAGTTCTCCAGGGCAATTAATCCTGGCATGGCATGGTGAGCAAAAAAACGATGGATTTAGGCCCTGATCTATGTACTGGGGTGAATGTATGACATTGTTCTGCATTATGTCCATCAATTGTTCTTTTTGCATTTGCCAGGCCCACTAGTAGCATTTATTTGGCATGCCCTAGGCACAAGTAGTGCCACTTTACTAAGGACATTTAATTACATTTTATTTATTTATTGATCCATTTATAAAGCGCATGGTAACACCACCGGTGTGTCCCCGCTCTAGTAGCTGAATTAGCGGACAGCAGGGGTTGAGAGTCATGCAAATTCAACACTACGCCCCATGGCATGTATCAGGAAGACATACAAGTAAATTAAATATGACAACTGGATATAAGCCAACTCTGCCATGTTTTAAGGAGAGAGCACAAGCTCTTTAGCACTGGTTAGCAGTGGTAAAGTGTATAGAGTCCAAATATTAAAGAGAAACGGGTTCAGTAAACAGGAGGGTGAAGGCAAAAAGTTTGAGAATGCCTCTTCAGGAATGGCCACGTCCAACACTTCCAGTAAAAAAAATGAAATTCACATACAAATGTTATGAGTGACCCACAAAACCTACTAATGCCTTAAGGTCCAAGGAGAACTCATAGAAACATTTTTGTACCTCTAAAATTTGGATATTTCCACCAATGTACAGTAGTAGATCATTTTGATTGCAATATTACGAGTCAAACCCAAACTATGCATGTTTTCTTGGAACTAATATGGATAGAAAAACCTTGTAAATCAGTTATCATTGTACTTTCAGTTATACCAAAACAGTTATACTACTCGCATGATATTGGAAATGTTTGCATTCTAGTCTTTTCCTCGTGAATCTCTAATACAACTCACCAAACACAAGATAAGCTTCCTAAGCAAACAAAATAATATAAACATGTATAACTTCAAAGCTGTTGAGAAGTAGGTGGCCATGGTATACCAGGAGAAATTAAGCTGCATAGTGTGCTGAAACTATTCTGTAGGCTGAATTGCCTACTTATCCTTTAAGTATTCCATACTTGAATAAAAAAAACAAGAAATGCAAAGAGTCACTTATCTACATATCTGCTACATTGAAAACTACAGCCACCACCCAACTGTGACAGTACACGATTTTTATTATTCATTTTCACAACTGAATTATTCTAATCCATAATAATTTCTACACTTACTCCATGTACTCCACGTACTTCAGTACCCATATATCTGACACAAATTAAAACTAGTACCTCCTTGTCCATTGAAATTAAGATAATTGGGTTCCTTCTGTTTTTAATCTATAATGAGTAATCCACCACAGAAATACTGTATCCAAATTCTTAAAATTTAGAAAACCTGAAACACCTATGCTTAGGTCCCTAAACAGATAACAACAACTTAGATTAGTACCCGTGCCTAACTTTCCCTCATACAAAAGAGCCCACAATTTTATAAATCATCTTTAAGTGAAGCATGAAAGATATTCAGTAAAGTGAGTGATAGCACCATTGTTATAGACCTAATCCTTCCTGAAACAGAAGACGCTGCATCTATGAAACCTTACTTAACTCCCTATAGAAATATTTGCATAATATTTGTATGATTAGAGGAACAGCTGCTAATAACTGAACCCAAAACATTTCAAAACGTCTGCCACTTTTTTAGTTAGTCAATTAATTAGAATTAACTAGAATCTCTCGAATTTCCACAGACAGTCTAATTGAAGATTAAGAAGATTTTTTGGCAGCTAGCAGATTGGAAATCAAAATAATCCTATACTCAGCATACTAAAAAGATCACCGATGCTGTAATTGACTCTGGGGCTCACTGTTGTTGTTTGCTGTGCCCTCTGTTTCTCCACTCGCGGCCGGGCTTGGCTCCGCCTCCTCAGCATCACGGACGACCGGCCGGGCTTTGCTCCGCCGGTGCAACGACTGCCTACAACCCCCAGGATCCCTCGGGGCAAACGCCCATGCCACAGCTGATCGCGCCAGGAGGCGCATAAAGCTGCGTCATTGGCCGAGTCCCCTGAAGTTCACCGACGCTGTAATTGACTCTGGGGCTCACTGTTGTTGTTTGCTGTGCCCTCTGTTTCTCCACTCGCGGCCGGGCTTGGCTCCGCCCCCTCAGCATCACGAACGACTGGCCGGGCTTTGCTCCGCCGGTCCAACGACTGCCTACAACCCCCAGGATCCCTCGGGGCAAACGCCTATGCCACCACTGATTGCGCCAGGAGGCGCATAAAGCTGCGTCAGGTCCCTCGTCCCGCGAGGACTCGTGCGGGACGCGCCGGACGAAGCCCGGACAAAGGGCAGACAGTCTGTGACTGACAGTGACTGGGCTGGGCCAGGATCCCGGTCTGTTGCTGCCGCGGACTATCTCTGGTATCGCTCAAGTAAGATTTATCGTTGTCAACATATCTTTGGAACCCTTGTGTTTCTATCCAATTGGCAAACTCTATTTTATTGCATGGTTTTGGGTTGCCAGTGCTAGCTCACTACTATCCCACTGTGTCCAACATGTCCTAGCAAATTTCTTCTTCTGTACCTAATACTATGGACAATTACCTGGTCCAGGTTGTGAGTAAAATCAATAGCACTAGAAGGATATCGCTGGGCTTGAGCTCACCACCTATTATCCCTACACAGAGCTCTCAGTTAGACCCTACTGTATTAGAAGTCCCGATACAGGTGCATTGCAGTGATACTTCAGAAATTGAGTTTTCCCCTGATGTCAATCTTGATTTAAATATATCCACTGCTGTTAATCTAGCCAATGATCCAGCTGGCCAGTCAAACACGATAAAAGATAATTCCCCTTCCCCTGTGTCTGTGCCTGCAACTAGAGCTATTAGAGCATGCAGAAAGGGTCAGAGCAAACGTGGTGGGTTACGCTCTAGCAGGAAAAGAACAGCGTCTCCACCTAAAAATACAGCTACAATAGAGGCTGGGGAGCAAGGTGGGAAGGAGATATTAGGCGATGAACTGATTAAAAATCTAGTGAGTATGATCGACTCCAAGATGAAATCTATAATTAAACCATTGGTAGCCAAAATTGACCAGCTAACAGCTGAGGTAAATAGGCTAGGGGGACTGATAAACAAGACAGTAGAGGAGTTGGGTAACATACCAACTTTAGTCGTAAATAGAGTTGAATTATCTACGAATATCCTTAGGGGTGGGACAGGGGGTAGGGATGAAGTGATATCAGATCCGCCCCCCATTCAGCACCCAGTAGCCAAAGATGCGCAGGTAACAGTCAATGAAGACTTACCACCAAAATCCACAGGGAGGGGTATAGATGAAGGCCCGGTTCAACTTATTGTAGAGGCCTCTCCTCTTGTTCTGGTCCTGGCCAATGTACCTCCCCTAAAACCAAGTCAAGTGGAATCTACTTCTTCCTTGATTAGCAAAGCATTCCACTGGCTATGTAATAATATGATGATATCTCCAAGGGGAAAACAGCAGCTAGCTGGGGAAATTACCATGGCAAGAAGGGTGGACTGGATAGGGAACAGTGTGAAAAAACTTAAAGGAGATTGCGTAGTTCTGCATTTTTTAAGTCCAGAAGTACTCCCTGGGCTTCTAAGACACATATTTCCCCCACAACGTAGGAGTACTGAGATTATTCTGCTAACTTTGAATTTTTTCTATCGGAGAGGTAGTACAGTGAATCCAAGCATATTAAGGACAAAGTGGAACTCGGTGAAAAATAAGTGGGGTAGGGGTGTACAACCTAGCGAATGGGGAATCAGCGTTGAAAATAGATTTGCGGCACTGTCAGACCTGAATGACTGGAGAGGGCAGGCAGTGCTGTGTTTAATGATCTGGCTGAGCTAAACATAACATATATTTCTACTGTCGAGGAATTTGGCTTCACAAATGTTACTTCCGTGTCCCAAGGAATATTAGCAGATGGCACAACTTCTCTAGCAAACAGTAAGGAGAATAAATACACCGAACTACCGTCCAATTCCACTGCGATGACTGAGTCTGAAGTGTGTGTTGTTGCTGCTATAGTAAGTCCTAACTTTGAGAATGCCTCTGAGAGGGTAGATGACACTGATGTTATTTGTCACAAAGGCATGCTAATTGGAACTGTACAAGAACTGCCAGAGGATAATATTGTCAATCCTTTATTGATGGTCCTGGATGGTATTGTGGACAATGTGGGGAAACTGTTTTCATGGAACATTGTAGGCCTGGGCTCTAAACTGGACTCTGGAGAGTGTCTTCGATTTGTTAATTCTTTTGATCTATGTATATTCCAGGAGACTTGGTCATGTGAACCATCTTTTGCGCAGGGATACTTGAACAACTCTGTGCCTACATTAAAAGGCCCAAAAGGGAGACCAATGGGTGGTCTAACCATTTGGGTTCGACAGTCCCTAAAAGTAGATGTTAAAGTAAAGGAAACTAGCCACAGAGACATTCAACTAATTACAATTAATTCAGACATTTTGGGACCATTAGACATCTACAATGTCTATGTGAGGAGTACCAGGGGTGGGAGGTCAGAGGTTCTAGCTGCCTTGGGCTCCCTCCTTGATACTTACTCTCAAGATAACAATATTGTCATTGCAGGTGACTTTAATCAAATATTTGAACCCTTAGCCACAGACGACGATTTCCTTGGGGATGAAGAGGATTGGCATTGGAGAGTCCCAAAACTAGAGTTGAAACCAGTTGTACACTGGACCGAGGATGTGATTAGTATGAATGCCTTATGTTTTGAGAAAGGTTTAAGAGCACTAAACGGAAGGACGTTAAGTGACAAAAATGGGTCTATGACATTTGACAATGGGAGGCACAAGAGCAGAATAGATTACGTACTCTGTAGTTTGAAACTGTGGCCGTTGGTATGTGACATGGAGGTTGTGTGGAGGAGCGAGAGTGACCACAACCCTCTGTGTACACAGCACAAATGGTGGTCACCTCCCAACAGGACCAGCGGCCCTACTGCCCTTGTTCCACCCCTAACTGTCCCCACTAACGATATGCGTAGGTTGAGATGGATAAATGTAGCGACTAACCAACAGGCCATTGATAATATCAATATTGAAGCCGATAAAGCGATATCAGTCATGGAACATATTAATTCTTCTAGTTCTGGGTTGAGTAGCCTGGTTGAAATTCATGATACCCTCTTTTGCGTAATCAAAAACCACTTCTTGAAGCCTGTGAAGGGCAAGGGTGAGAGAGTTCCTAAGAATGCAAAATGGTATAATGCCCATTGTAGGGATGCACGAAATGCCTTAGGTACTGCTCTAAGGGTAGGGAGACCATGGCTATTCAATCTGCTAGAAAGGAATATAAAGCCAGTATAGCGAATGCAAAGAAAGCCTGGGATGAGCATCACTGGTCCAAACTAAAAAGAGCTAGTGATAAGAAAGATTCTAGACTGTTTTGGAGCATTGTCAAGTGGGGTGGTGAGGGGACACCTGAACCCCCAAATAACAATGTTCCGGAAGAAGAGTGGGTAACATTTTCCAGAACTCAGTATGCCGAGGCAAAACAGGTTACGTCTCCAGCGGACACAAGTTATACCCAATTCAAAGATAGTTCCTTCAGTCTACAAGAAATTCTGGTGGCTTTGAGTTCCGCGAATAGCTGGTGCGCCCCTGGCATAGACGGTGTTCCTGCCGACGTCTTTATTAATGACAAATAACGTTGGTGTAAGTACATTTACCTTCTTATTAACAATATTGCTAAGGGTGCAGAGGTACCGACATCCTGGCAGGGAGCAGCAATATACCAGTGTTCAAGAAAGTTGACCGATCCCAGCCCGGCAATTACAGGCCGATAAGCCTTATTGACACCATTCAAAAGATAATAGGGCGTGTGATTGTGAACAGCCTACTTGACTGCGCTGAGTATAATGATGTTCTGTCACCATTTCAAGCGGGATTCTGTAGGTCCACATGTACTGTGGATCAGGTTTTCCGCTTTAACTTACTGCAATGGAAGACCGTGGTGCTGGGTGGGGGTAGCCTATACGCGGCTTTTGTCGACTTACAGGCTGCCTTCGATCTAGTACCGCGGTCGAAGCTGTGGTCTGTTCTTAATAACCTGGGTGTACCAGATGATCTATTGACGGTTATGCGGCTCCATGAAGTAACCTTTGCTAGAATCCAGTGGGGGGCAGGGCATGGTGACAGCGGACTTCCCGGTTGAGCGGGGTGTCCGGCAAGGCTGCTCAATGGCCCCCACTCTTTTTACAAGGTTTATTAACGGTGTTGTATCCCGCATGTTATCTGCGAAGTTGGACGCTCCTTCATTAGCTGGTACAAAAATACCTATTTAAATGTTCGCAGACGACACGCTTATCCTATCAAAGACCCCAAGTGGCTTACAACGTGCACTGGCTATCTTTGATCTATTTTGCGGTGAGCATGGCCTGGAGGTCAATGTGACCAAATCAAAACTTATGATTTTTAATCCCCATCGCAGTTTTAAATCTAAAATTATTATGAATGGTCGTCCTTTAGAAGTGGTGAACACTTTTACGTATCTGGGTATCCACATCTCAAATAAGAGCGGATGGAGCAAATATATAGATATTGCTACATTGAGGCACAGGCAACTATCCAGTGCTATTAGTTCCGAGCATAAAAAGTCCCTGACGAAACCTGTAAAGCCTGCTCTGCAGGTATATGAAGCAAAGGCTCTTGGCTCCGCACTATATGGTGCTGAGCTATGGGGTTTCGAGAAGGTGGCTGCCCTACAAATATCGAAAAATAAGTTCTTCCAGGCAATAAACTGGTGTCCCAAAATGTACTCCCTTGCTGCCCCTTAGGTACGATCTAGGCAGAAAAGCGGTTACAGACTTGGTCAGGCTTCGACCGATTCTGTACTGGAGAAGGCTCTGGACTACGCCTGAGCTTTCCCATTATGCTGAGGAGTTTTTAGATATCATCAAAGCGGATATATTCCATAAAAACAGGTGGCTTAAATCGTTGAAAGCAATCTTGAATGAGCTTGGAATGAGTTCGCTTTGGTCAGACCCAGCTGGAGCAATGCTCCCTACTAAAAGTGCTCTGAAAGAAATTTATTGGGAAAAGGTAGTCTCCCGGGGTTGGAGTAGTACTAGCTCAGGATCTATGACTGAAGGATTCTTAGAGGCTAAGTTGTATCCTTCTCTGGAACCCTACTGGGATAGTATAACTAGACCTGGTGATAGAAAACTTATTTTCCAATTGAGAGCAGGTTCACTCCCCCTTAGATTTTTTACAGCTAAATGGGAAGGTGGGTTGAGTGTTAGTTGCCCTGTTTGTGTTTCCACTAAAGAAACTATGAGCCATTTTTTATTTTCTTGCACAGCCTATTCGGACCCAAGACGTGTATGGTTAAAACCGATGTGCAAGAATTTAGGGACTACTAGTAGTACAGTTGCCTTGCGTATTATATGCTCTAGCAGTGAGATATGGATATCAATAGCAACTGCCAAATACCTTGGATGGGCATGGTCGATCAGACAGAGACTGCTAGTCATTTGACTATACTCTGTCTGTGTAAACTGTCTGTATGTTTTATCTATGTTTTTATTACAAATTTGTTATGCTTGGGTGTTTTTTAACTTTTTTATTATTTTTAAAAATGGTTAACTTCTGTTGTATGAAATTGTTCAAAATTGGAACTGTATATCGAGTCATAAACTGTAAATATTATGCTCTAGTTTTTTAATATAATTGATTGAAAATGTAATTGTATTTTTAAATTTAGACTGTTCTTGCTTTAATGAGTGAAACCTTGAATAAAGCATATTTTGACTTGACTTGACTTGACTAAAAAGTTTACAATTCCTCTTCATTACATCTGATCACTGAGGTTTCAGAATTTATGTCAATAGCCAGTGGTTGTGGTTCAGGAGTAATATTAAACTGTAATATGACAAAGGACAGCCTTGATCATTCCCATGTTCTACTTAAATATCCTCTGGTCTTAATACTTCGCTGCCTCCTTTGCAATTTTGTCTATAATGCATAAACGTAAACCTATAAATCTTTGCCCAAAGCAGATCTTGCTAACATTTGAAAAAGAGACAGAGGATGCTAATGTTGCCATCAGCTCAGGTGCCTTGGTACAAATAGTTTTAAAAAATCTGTAACTTTTGCTATGTCATTACATTATGATTTTGGTAATAAAAACAAATATTGTGACCTCTACCTTGTTTAGAAACCAATGATGAAAGAATGATTTCAAATCCTGGCAAAATACCATAGCGAAAACAAAATAAATCAGATTTACCAAGTGGCATGAAATATATTGCTTTTTTTACTTCCTTTATTATAGTACCATACATTCTGCTATGTGTGTACAAATCCAATCCATGTAACTCTAAATTATTAAACATGCTATGTAGGTTTTCCTTGAAATGTTTATTTTCCTTATTTGGTAAGTTATTTCACGGTCTACAGCATTATGATCTTCTAAAGAGTTTTCTGTTTATACAACCACAATGAATAAAAGCAACAATGTACAAAACCTCCAATGGTTCCACTTACATCCCATTTGGGATCCCTTCTTCCACTTTTCCTCAACACATTTATCTATTTGAAGAAGCATCTGGTTCATGCATAACCTCATTAAACAACAGAAATAGGAGAGACAACCAAGCTACAGGTGTTTATCACAACATTGGCAATATCAAGTCTGAATCTATTACTAAAAAATCAAAGAATAACAAATAAAAACAACTTCCCACCACAGCCCTACATTACTCTATGCAGTTTCTATTGTTTCTCACAGCAAAGCAGGAGAGTATTAACCTGTAATGGGAGGAACCAAAATCTGACCCTGGTACACAATCCATATCCCACATTAGGTCCCTTTACCCAGATACATAATCTCCTTTGTGAGTCCTTTGTTAAGTTATAAAAGCATGAATATCTAGTCTTTTTATAATATCTATCATTGATGTTGAGGGTGTGAGTTGGAAGTGTCTTATTGCTGCCTTGGTAGTGTAGTTCCTATATTCCCAATAGGCTCTGAGCATTGGAACAATGTATCCTATAGATTAGATGTAGGACTGAGCTCGACTAGGTCTCTATTAAATATACTAAACCTAATAGTGAGTGCCAGCTAGCTCAGAGGTGACTAGAAACAATCTCGAATTCACAAGAAGAGATTAGTTTCTGACAACCGCATAAACATGACAACTTTGTTTCCCAAGAATAAGAAATATAACTCTCAGAGTCGCAGAAACATTAGATACGTTTTTTACTCAGTCAATCGTGCATGCTACCTTTCAACAGAGTTGTAGAGAAATAGAGAGATGGACGTTTTCAATTAAAAGGTTTATTGAACAGTCTTCTTTCTCATACAGGAGAAGTGAACAGCTACAATCGTGAAGCAGACTGCAAAGTATAATGCGTACAGCAAGAATAGTATTATTAAATCATACTGTAAAAGCATTTTATGGTTTCTAAGCCATATAAAAATACATACACAAATAACATTGACTAAAATACTCAACTGGTGCTTCTAAAATACGCCTACCCCATTGTACCTAACCAAAGTCTAGTACGCGGGAAGAAGTAAATATTGTGTAGCATAGGTTTATGTTTTTTTGCTAAGAATCTACCAAAGGTTTCTCTAGGTTCTAATCAGCTACATACCTTAGTTAGAATGAAGGAGGTCTGGTGTCTTAGTCCTGGGACTCGATTTTCCAACACCTCGCAAGGGGAGCTTGGAAACACTGGAGCTGGATTCTCGGCAGGAGAAAGGCAACTTCTTAATCAGTGCGTCAGCTGGAGAGTCGGCTTCCTTTGACACTTGCTGAAGTGAGCTCCGTCGGGCAAGTAGGTCTTCGAACTGCTCGGAACCACTGTAGTTTGTCGTAGCAAGTGAAGGTATATTTATACCTTGAAGGTGTTTAGGAATGCCACAGTTTGACGTAAAGTCTGGCATATGAACATCAGGAAAGAACCCCTAGGGAATAGTTCTTTGCAAAGTACGTGAGTTTCTGGACTAATCAATATTCAAGCAAGGGGAAGTTCCCTAACTGCTTAAGCCGATTTTCCAAGAAATCTTTGTGACGTTTGGTACGGGTGGAAGTAGCCATAACTGTATTTGGGTAGCAGGGCCTATGCCTAAATAAGGAATTGATTTCTATGCCTATATAAGGGCAATCTGAATTGTACCTATATAAATACATTTGGAGCTTAAAATGCCATAAAACACCCACTCCACTTTCTTCTGTACAACATTACTTCATAAAAACATATCTAAACATGATGTGTAAAAAACCCACCCAAAAATACATAAAAATGCATTGGTATTGGTTGTACACAAAAAGCAATTGTGCTGTATGCATTTAAAGCAATGTTTCATTCAAAGCATATAGGGCCAGATGTAGGTGTCAAAATACCGGTCGGAATCGGCCCAAAATACCTATTTTCGGCCGTTTCCGACCGGTATTTTGACATTGGTATGTAGGGGCACTGAAAACATACAGATTCGGTAATTTTACCGAATCGGTAAATTTACCGATCGGTAAAATTACAGAATCTGTATTTTTCTATGTAGGTAGCACTTCTAACAGTGCTACAGGGCCTTTAGAATTTGTTATTTACCATGTAATACAATTGCATGGTAAATAACGAATTCTTGTGTACATGCACATCTGTGCATGTACACCTGTGCCATGTGGCACACAGACATGCCCTAAGGGCATGTATGTGTGCCACATGGCGCACAAGGCAGTTACAGGGGTGCAACAGGGTGTCAAAGTGACACCCTGTCCCCCTTTGCAATTCGGTATTTTTACCGATTCGGTAAATACCGAATCGGTATTTGCTATTGAATCCTATGGGCTTTAAGGCCCGTAGGATTTAGTAGCAAATACCGATTCGGTATTTACCGAATCGGTAAATACCGTATCTTACCGATTCGGTAAAAAATACCAAATTATTACCCACATCAGATTTACTGATTCTAAAATACCGAATCGGTAAAATTCGGTATTTTAGAATCTGTAAATCTAAATTACCTACATCTAGCCCATAGTTTGACATCTTGAAAATGCTATCCGAATTAATCACGAAAATACATTTATGAAATGGCCCTTAATTACAGAAGAAAAAGTCGATTTCATGGCAGATTATATAAACTGGTTGATTGGGGACAAGTTCAAATATTGTCTTTTGGAAGTTATTTCAAAGAATTCTAGTTGTCTATGAATAGTTCTACCTTAGATTACTTTGTGCCAAAAAATGAAAAAAATACAAATTTGGAAATATAAAAGTTTGATCATAGAAAAAATAGAATTCCAAAGTTAGAAATTTTGTTTTGAAAAATGAAGGTCAAATTCAGAGTCTCTCAGAACACTGTGTGCCAAATGAAAAGTCAGTGTTATCGTATGGAGAAAACATCAAATCTTCTAAGTCTGAAAAGAATTTGTCTACCATTGTAGGTGAAATTTGGATTACCTCGTTAAGAAGATTAATTGCACATAGATGTGAATCATCGCCGTCAGCATTGGTCACATTAGCAATGTTCAAATTGGATTGTACCTGCGTGCCGCTTTCCTCTCGTACCTCACCGTCAGCATGTTGCATCTGTGAGATCTCAATGATCGCCGTCATCAGAATTGGTAGCCGATTGGAACAACACAGTGCATGAGCCGTCACTGGTCCAAGCAAAGTATCAACATCTGTTGGCATGACTGATGGGAGTATCAGACAGATGTCTTGCACGCATTCTTCTCCACGTAGTAGTTATCGTAGAAAGGGTAAGATGCACTCTTGCCAGATTGGGCTGAAAAACATAAACCATGTGGTAATCAATTCACTTCAACAAGCTAATCCCAAAATGTGGACTATGCACTCATGACACTTCATCGCCAGTAGAGTATTCTCTACGGTGAACTGGGTATCTCTGGTTATTTGGCTTGCCATATCGAAGCAGAAGGAGCAAAAATAGTATCCCTGCTGCGAGTCCCAAAACAAGAGGCATATCCCTAGGACTGCTTCAAAAGGTGGTAACAGTCCCGAAAAAATCATCTCAAATACATGTACAATACCACTCGTATCAGACATGTTTAAGATACGACCTAAAATTTCAGAGAAATGTACAGGGCAGTTTGTAGTTAATAGGTTGTGTATCTCTGCTGAAGTCCTTGCGAGTTGCAGATCATAGGTCTCTTTAGCCGAGGTCAGTGGCACAGTTTTCTGTAAAAGAATGGCTTTCATTCTGCTCAAAGTATCAATTTGTATAGAAGAGATGTTCAGTGAAGGCCAAAGTGGCGACTCCCGGTCTGTCTTGATTTTTGGAAACAATACTTGCATACAGCAAGTAACCCTGGCTGACCCAGTTACAAGATAGGCTAAACCTGGCAACATGCCACAGCAGCTGTGATCATTCAACGTAATGTAACTTCCATTAGAAATTTGCTAAAAAACTGGATCAATCACTGCAGCTGGTGAACCTTGCAGGTGACAGGATAAATTGTTAGAAGAACCATTGCAGGCCCCGTGTAAATTAATACTCTGACATAGGCGAGAACCGCTTGGTGCGTTTTCACAATCTTTACCACTAAGAAACACTTCTTTCCCCCCACTCCAACATCTCTGTGTATAAGGTAATTCCCAGGATGTCTTGATGTATTCTTTACCCCACCTTTCATATAGGTCTGCTGGTATATGTTTTAGGCAATATTGAAAATGAAAAATTGTAACAGGCAGAGTGATTGCATAGTGTATTATCCATTCAATGGCTGGCTTTTCAGCGACTGTAAATGGCAATCTTTCCAGTTTTTCAATGCTCAGCACCGTATAGTCTGCTCCCCTTTGTGCCATTTTCAACTGTTTATCAGTGAGATTGAATTCTGAAAACAGTGACGTAGTGTTGATTAAACGCCAAGGCACATAGCCTGAATGAAGGTATTCTAACGTCAAGCCTAATAGCAGTATAGAACGCAATTGCGACTGACCATGTTGCAACATGACCAAGTCCTGTTCCATTATGTCTATGGCAGAGGATACTATGCTGTCCAAAGAATATATCCTGGACGACAGAGTTGTTAACCCATTGTCAACTACAGAGAGAGCTTTCTCTAAATTAATAAGAACAATTTCTCGTATTCGTTCTGCACTCTCTGCTTGCGTAATCTTCCATGCTTCATTATACATGGCATAGATACCGGCGTATATAAAACGTTTATGATCCGGTTTAGTAGATCCTTGTAAGAAGTCCCTCAGGTCAGCGCCATCTTTAAGTAAAGATAAGTGTTGTTTTACTTCCTTTAGTGTGGACTTGTGTAGCCATTCATGGCACAGTTTCCCTATACTGTATGATGTTACTATCCCTGGATGCTGTCCCTGAACATAACCTGGATCTGGCATAGTGAATGTGAACCCTTGTGTCTTATTCAGGAACCTATCTTTGTTGATAGGTGTTTGTGTCTGTGGGCCAGATTAACCACTTTTTTCCAATCTGGACCTATTCTGTTGTGAAGCAAAATAGTATGTACGTCTACCTCCCCCTCTGAAGTGTTACTGCTATCAGGTGTAGGTGTAGGTATAGACAGGCTGTTTACTTCTTTGATCTTGGCTAACCCAAGACAAGATGTCTGCTGAACAGTGTCATTCAAAAACATTATTTGCTCTGGGATGATGCAGGCTTTAAATAAAGCTTCTAATCCCAGCACCTGCCAGGCCTTTGTGCCCCAGACCGTTTTTGCCTCAATGGTGTCTTTCCAAAAGTCAAAGTCTAATGTAGACAGCTGAGCATAAAAGGCTGCAGAATAAATTTGCTTTGTATTTATCAACATACTTTTCCTTCCTGTCTTATTAACATTTTCAAAGTAAAATGATTCTGGATTTGAAACAATAAAACCTGAAAGTATGGAAATTTGCCTTAAACTGTTTTTGAGCTACCCTTTGGTGGCGTAGGACAATGTTCCAATTGGTTATATCTAAGTACATTTCTAGGATTTGCAGATCTGTGCAAGAAATGATGACCATAGTGATTATAACAATTCATTTGTTCATAATCTGATGAACCCTCTAAGTATTCATGATTTGTAAACTTTGCAGACATTTCTAAGTCTGACATCATATTATTAACAGTCTCGAAGTCCCAATCATCAGAAAAGGTACTAGATGAAACAAAGTCATTCAAGGAAATCTTGAACTGGTGTGGAATCTTCAACAGCTCCGCCGGACCAAGAATGTCATATTCAGTTCTGTCCTAAGCTATACCACCAGGTATAGGAATGCCTGTGATGTTTACTGATGACAAGTCTCTTTGTTCACAATGAGATGATTTCTGTGTCTTGAGGAGTAAGTTGATGTTCTTACTTGCTGTGTCCTTTTTAAAATGTCTTCCATTTATCAGCATTCCCAAAGTAAATACAAGAGTCAACCAAAGTCAAACAAAATGTACACCCAACACCATCCAAAGTTCAATCCATGGTGAAACAAGATAAGTCTTTTCCAGGTGATGAAAAAGTTCTGTTGCTTGTTCTTTGAAATGTCTTTTCACTGGCGTTGTTTCAGGCTCTCTGGGATCCTCTGAAAATGTATCAAAGTTAATGAAATAGCCAAAGGCAGTTCTGTCCATTGTAGGGATTGCATCAGGATTCATTGAAATCACTGGAACTACTTGATCACTTGTTACATTACTATAGTCAGATGCTATTTCATTGTAGAAAGGTGTTGCTTGATGTACAGCTATTTGGGTCTCAAGAGGTACAAGTTCCATGGCTTTGTTGCACAGTCCTTCTTTTTGCACTGCAGATTCTTCAAAGGTGATGAGACTCTCAGTTTGAACCTCTTGAATAGTAACCAGATTAGGGCGTCTGCTACATCTTTGGAGTCCACTTGGCCTACTACTTATGATCGACCACATGATTTGGTTTGACCAGGTCGATGGACACAAACCTGTTCACCTTTTTACAAGCAAGGGGCGGTATTAATACTGTTTCCGGATACATCGATGGCTAGGACAGGTACTGGTTGTCTGTAAGAAGGCCCAAATTCCTTGTTGTCCGAGATGTTTTCTCAGACAACTGAAGGACTGGGTTCTTTAAGACCCAGCGGTGCCAGGGCACAACACCTGAAACCTTCGTGGGTAACCTGCTCCGGCGTACGAATGACAGAGACACGGGACACTTCCTTCGGCGTCAAAGATTCAAGGTTTATTTACTGCAGGGAACACAGAAGTCACGACAAGTACAACACGTGCAACTTGGGGAGACTGCTTCAAATTTGTTCTGTGGATCGCTCCTTTTATACAGAATTTACCCATAGGACAACATGATACACAAAGGTTTACAACCCGGTTCCCACAATTAGCCCCCAGAGGGGTCGCTTTGGTCACTTTGATACACACAAGGTCCGGAACATAAGTGCGGAAACATTTGGCGGTTCCCAACTGTAAAAACCCATCTTCCCAACATTAGTGCATTCCAATCGGCAGTAAAACAGATCGAAATAGGAACAAAGACAGGTGCAGAGGAAGATGGAGACAGTGGGGAGATCGGAAAGGGTGTAAAAGGGGAGGGATCGGGAAACACGAGATACAGGCATCAAAGGGACGTGCCTAATGAGATGCACGGCTGAGACAATAAACCGGCACGGCAAGATGAGCCTCGAGCGGGGCCATCTGCCTTACAGTATCATCCCCCTCGTCATAAAGACACTTACAAAGAACATGTGCCTTCCGCAAATATCTTGGGAGTCCCAGGGTCGCGAAGCGGACAGCGTCCGTTCGCTGGCTACTTGAGGGCAAGAGACAAAATGGATGCCGTATCTAAGATGGAACCCGTGGGTACAGATGAAAAACCCACATAACAAACGAACGGTTTAAGTTAGCACAGCGAAACTGCGCACACTTACTGAACTCGTCATTTGCGGTTCGTAGATACCAGACTCGACCATATTCGTGCGAGTCGAAAACACCACTTACAATTGTCACGGAACCTCAGACGCTCCTTTTGCCCTCATGTAGGCAAGCACTAGTCGGAATCATACTCGATATTCATCAGACCATCTAGATGTTGCTGTAGCATAGCTCTGTCCAACCGAGTCCCCTTGGTAACAGGTGGCTGTCTCATACACGTTGTAGCACAGAGGCCACATAAGGCAGGACCGCACTGCACACAAAGGCAACACGTGAACAGGAACGCCACAACAACTCCGATGATCATCAGAATCTTCCAACCCCAAGTCGACATCAGGCCCCAAAACCATCCAAGTAGCGTCCAATCCCCTACATCCACGTGTATGGATTCGGAGATCTTATGCAACTTCGAGATGGCTTGATAGACAGTCGGAGCGTTATCAGGAATGAAAATACAGCAGCTCGAATGGATCACCTTACATACCCCACCTCGATCTGCTAAGATCACGTCTAAAACCATACGGTTTTGTAACGTCATAAGTCTATCCGCCTGAAGTTCAGTGGTGATATTACCAAGGGCACTGGCAGTAATATTAGCTGTCGATTCTACCACTCGAGTCAACTGTCTCAGGTTCCTACTATTAACCATAGGTCCCCAAAACGGGAGGAAACCCTTGAAAAAGTCTCCTGCCTCTTGACCGGCAGTATCCTCTTCGCTAATTACGCCTCTCACAACTCTAGTCTTGTGATAATCTGCATCTACAGTAAACGTCGGAGGCAACAAGTTTGCGATAAAACATGAGCCCATGAAGTCAGAGGGCAACCATGCATACGCACGATCATGACAGATAAAGTATGTACCCTTGGCAGCCAGGAACACAGGGGACGAGACCATCGGCAGAATGTAATTTTCAGTGCAAGCACTCTCTCCAAGTCGGGCTTTCGATCTTCGGCCGCGACCTATTAGACAAAAATTACCAATGTGGGGTACGACCCATATCGGAGGCGAGCTTTTAAGCTGTTTTTCACTAGTGAACACACTATATTCGCCTCTACTTAGGACCCTATAGGCTTGTACCTCTTCTTCAGGAATAAGCGAGGGATCATAGATATCGCTATCTAAATCCTCTATTGCTATAGACAAAGGTTTTTGGTACGAGGTAGGACCAGAGTAGGGGGAACGTGGTTCTCGAATGGGGTGGAAACCCAGTGCGCTTCGAAACATTGTTTGAAATGCTCGAGCAGACCCTTGGGAACTATACGGTAACACCAGATATGGAATTCCCTTATCCGTAGTATGTGGCATCAACCCACACACCCAACAATTAGTAGTGTTAACCACTAACTGATGCTGGTGGAGGAGCTGAATAAAGGAATTGTTGCGGAATTCTGCACGTCTAGCCTGTTCGTGTTCAGGTAAGATATGAAAAGAATGGGGGGATGCAGTGGAGGTGAGTTTAGGGTCAGGGGTAGGAGTAGGTATAGCAGAAGGTAAGAAGTAAAACATCGTGTAATACACCCCACCCGCCAATAATGCAGAAACAGTCAAAAACAGTACGAATATTTGGAACATAAAACATTTGGTACGACTGAGTTGCTGCAGCTTGAATCTTTGCGCTTGAGCTCCTTCCAAGTCCGTCAGCTTCGAAAATGCCATCCCCTACGACCGTCCGCAACGTTTCTTGACGCACTTCGTTCTGTGTAGCAATAGTCAATCCCTAGGAGTTCCCAGGAACCGACGGTCTTTAACCTAGTGTCAAGACCTACTAACCAGAAGGAAGTACGCGCGCGGCCCTACGGTCTTTATTTCACAAATATATATATATGCGAAAACAATGTTTCTCAGCTGTGGAAGCAAAAAGTGTAAGGAACGAAACTCAATGAATATATACAAAAATAATCACAATGATACAAATGTTCAAACTGATCGTGGAAAACGGGATAATGCAATTGTCGAGGGACAGAACAGGATCTTTTATTAGTCTCTGGTGCTAGATCGCAAAAAGTATCGGGTTTTCCCAGGACGTGTCTGTTCGTCAAACAAAGGATCCGTTGAAGGGACAGCGTCCTGTTGATCAGCTGAATGTTCTGGTCTTGAGTCTTTTGATGACAAATGTTCAACAGTGTCTTTTTGCTGCACTGAGGATTCTCCGACAGGTTGTGCGTCGCTGAAAGGTACAAACGCCGGCAATCCTTTGGTTTCAGTTGATGCAATGCCTTTCCTCACCCACGAGTCTGCTGGCAACGGGATAGGGACCTTTTTGGTATGGGTGGCGTGCACCCAATTCTTCCGTCCCTCAAGACGAACTGCAGTTCTCGTGGCAAGGAGGACCTGGTAGGGTCCAGTGAACCTGGGATCCAAATTGTTCTTGCGCGAAAAGTTTCGCGTTACCACCCAATCTCCGGGCTGGAGCTGGTGGCCTGGACCCTCCGTCTGCGTCGGCAATGCTTCGTGAACCTGTTGGTGAATTAACCTCAGTTTAGCAGTCAAGTCATGAAGATAATCGATCAACATTGGATACTCAAGATCACAGAAAGCACCCGGTCTAGGGACCCCCCAAACATTGGCAGGACGACCGAACACTATTTCATAGGGACTGAGCCCTACTCGGGAGTGTACAGTTGCCCTTGTTGACAGTAATGCTAAAGGTAAAGCGTCAGGCCACGAGAGACCAGTCGTAGCCTGAATCTTTGCTAGTTTTAGTTTAAGGGTGCCATTGTACCCTTCAACCAAACCAGCTGACTGGGGATGATTGGCACTATGGAATTTCTGATTAATTCCAAGGCCCTTACACACACTCTTCATCACACTCCCCACGAACTCACTTCCGTTATCTGACCACACAACTCTAGGCATTCCGTACCGAGGAAAGTATTCCTTCAGTAGGATTTTCGCAGTTGACAAAGCAGTATTGTCCTTAAGAGGGTAGGCCTCGATCCATCGGGAGAATGCGCAAACCACAACTAAAACGTATTTCAGGTTATTGCATCGCTCCATATGGATGAAGTCCAATTGAATCACCTCAAAGGGACATGAAGGGGGAGCAAAACTACCAGGAGGAGTTGGGGTTCCCTTACCAGGATTGTACAACATACATACCATACAATTCTTAACCAAGCGTTCAGCACATTTCGTAATACCATCATTCTTCCACACAGGGGACAGCAACTTACAAATACCTTTCGCACTAATATGTGCTAACCCATGCGCCATAGTCACAACAGCCAGCACATACGCATCAGGCAACATCCATCTTTTCTGATCCGATAAATCAATCCAACAACCATTCGCATCCAACTTTCCCGTACTTTCTTTCCACTTCGTCTTTTCAGTCTCGGTGGCCTCATTCTGAATTGCTTTCACACTCTCGATAGTGTCCTCACACATACTCGATTCTGTAGGCCACCTAACCGAACTCGTCACATACATTCGAGTGCTAAGGTTTCGGGCGGTTTCCTTAGCAGTCTCATCCGCAAAAGCATTACCACGACCAACATCATCCGTCACCTTACGATGCGCACTACATTTAACAATCGCCACTTGCTTAGGCAACGTAAGTGCATCCAAAAGATCATTCACAAGCTGGCCATGCTGAATCTTCGTACCATGCGATGTTAGAAAACCTCTCTCTCTCCACAACCGTCCAAAACTATGTGCGACGCCAAAGGCATATTGGCTGTCGGTAAACACATTCACACGTTTCCCTTTCGCCAACACACACGCTCTAGTGAGAGCGATCAGCTCTGCGGCTTGGGCAGAATTCTGATTTAATCTCGCAGTCTCAACAACAGTAGTCAATGTTACAACAGCATAAGCAGTAGTCACATCGCCATTCGGCAACTTGAAACATGAGCCATCCACATACAGTGTTCCATCTGGGTCTTCCAATGGGGTGTTTTTAAGGTCCACTCGACCTTTTGTTTCCTCCTCTGTCCTCAAATAACAATCGTGTTCTGTTATTTCATCTGACTCTGAGCTAATTGGTAACAAAGTTGCCGGGTTCAGAACATTACAACGTTTTATTTGAATGTGGCTTGCCAACAGCGTCAACTCGTACCCAGACAACCTCGCACTCGTCAAGTGCTGAGTTTTCGTACGATTCAAAAGGGTGTCGACTGCATGCGGAACCATCACCGTAAGCATATTATCCATGACCAATCCTGCTGATTGTCGGATGGAGACCGCGGCTGCCGCCGTTGCTCGTAAACAACTCGGCAATGCTCTAGCTACCGGGTCCAAGGTCGAGGAAAAATATGCACATGGACGTTGCTTACCACCAAAAGGTTGCGTTAAGACACTCAAAGCACAACCTTCTCTCTCGTGAACATATAATGTAAACGGCTTGCTATAGTCAGGAGTACCTAACACAGGAGCTGAACACAATGAATCACGTAATTCAGAAAAACTTTTCTGACATTCTTCTGTCCATGGTAAAGGAGTCGAAACATCCTTGCACGTAAGAGCCACTAATGCTTTCGCCAGCAATGAAAAATTAGGAATCCATTGCCTGCAGTACGACGTAATACCTAAAAAGGCACGCACATCTCTTTGGGTTGTTGGCACAGCCATTCGCGCAATTGCTGCAATTCTCTCTGGGGTCAACCGCCTTCCCTCCTTTGACAATAAGTGACCTAAATAGGTTATTTCTTGACAACAATATTGGAGTTTAGAGGGTGACACCTTGTGATTTAACTCGCAGAGATGTTGCAGCAACGACACCGTAGCAATTTTGCAAATGTCCTGAGTATCAGCAGCTACCAATAGGTCATCGACGTATTGGATTAAGGCCGCACCAGCCGGCAACCTAAACGTATCCAGTTGACCC
The DNA here is from genome assembly GCF_964263255.1 of Lissotriton vulgaris. NCBI lineage: Eukaryota > Metazoa > Chordata > Amphibia > Caudata > Salamandridae > Lissotriton > Lissotriton vulgaris. The sequence continues at coordinate 628,013,034 of NC_141694.1, read as the reverse complement.
TTCAAGGCTTGACTGTAAATCGATGGACTTTCACAGTAGCCCTGAGGAGCGCGTTTAAACCGGAAGCTGCGTCCACCAAGAGAGAAACCGAAAAGGTCTCTGCTCTCTTCCGCAATGGGAATGCTGAAGAACGCATTCTTCAAATCAATCACCGAGAACCACGATGCGGAAGCTGGAATCAGAGTCAGTAGCGCCGTGATGTCAGGCACAACGGGGAACTGAGGAATCACAATTTTATTCACCTCCCGTAAATCGATAACAAAACGATAAACAGGTGGTTTCGAAGGATCAGTACGTTTTAGAATGGGCAGTACAGGGCTGTTGCACACGTTTCCCCGTGTTTCCTCAATAACGTCTTTCTCGATCAAATCATAGATGATCGCTAACAGCGCTCGTTCACCATCAAGAGAGATACGATACTGGGGAATACGTGGCAATCGCACATTGGATTTCAACTGAACAACATAAGGTGAGATATCAAGCAGGCCCACATCATTGGGACCTGTTGCCCACAAAGACGCAGGAAGAGAACTCAATTCCGGTGGAAGCTTATCGAGAGACAAGTACATAGGAGAGACAACCCTCTCTCCCAACGTAAGCTTTACACCCGCAGGAGAACAATACAAAGTTGCATACAAACGTTTAAGCAAATCCAGGCCCAAAAGATTTTCACCACAACCCGTGGTTAAAATCAACGGAGCTTCTAGCTCACGAGGCCCAATTGTAAGGGGCAAAGGGCGCGAAACTGGATTGCTAACGGGGGCGCCAGAAAATCCAACAGAAACATTTGTTAAGCCAGACAAAGGTGCGCCAGGGAGTTTCGAATGCTTAATGGAACTTTTCGCTGCACCAGTGTCCAACAGAAAAGGCTCAACGACGCCCGATGTAGCAACTGCGACGTAAGGCCCTCTCTGATCAACCGGAACTGATACTACTCCCTCTCCTTGTCTTCGGCTGTCCTAGTAATTACTGTCGTCAGTTCCCTGATCGACGTAATAATCGTCTACATTGTACTGCGCAGATCGCCCTTGCGACGATCCACGTTGATCAAAACAATTATCGGAATTTGATGAGTTATCTGAGCGATCATTCTGAGCACCACGACCTCTACCACGTGGAGCCTGCTGTGAACCACCACGACCTCCTCTAGATGAGTTACCACTATTACGTTCGTTTAGAACAGGGCAATTGAATTTGATATGACCCTCCTGTCTACAATAGGCACATTGATTGTACCCTAACGAGGATCTTTGGGAAGAGGAGTCATTACGAGATTGTGATCTGTTCGATTGCGGCTGTGATCTATTTTGTTGCAAAGTATTCTGATTCGAACGTGGAGGATAGGCCTGCTGTAACAACACTTTAGTTTTAAGCTCTTTCGTCTTTTTATCAGCACGGTCGTTCTCTTCTTTCTCTCTGTTCTCATAATATTGTGCCGTGGCCAATATCTGAGCTGAAGTAGAAACGGCCCACGCACTTTCTGAATTCTTCAATTTATTGCTCAAATCGGGCAATAAGTTCGAAACAAATTTATCCACGAACAACCTTTGACCACCCTCAGTGCTCATATCCTGACCACTATGATCAATGAATGCCTCCTCAAACCTCGTAAAGAAGTCGGAGACACTCTCGTCCTTTTTCTGTTTACAAGCTGACAATTTGTCCCAATTTACCCTCATAGCTGGCATAAGAGTTTTCATTAACGTTATTATTCTTTGAGGCAGATCAGCAATCAGCTGGTCGGGTTTAGCACCACCAGTTTGTCGGGCATCCGCCGCTACAATGGCAGCCCAAGCACCACCTAATTCATTCGGATGGTTTTCCTGACGAATCTTAGCCCATACCGGTTGCGGTACGACATTGCCAAACAGCATGTCAATATCGGCAAGATTCATTACCGTAGCGTCTACGAGCTGCGATAATTCCTTATAATACCCTGCAGGATTTTTGCGAGGGTCAGGCAAAGATTGCTTTACCTGCAACACTTCTGAGCGTTTCCATGGGAGATGTATCCATACCCTCTGAAAGAACGGCAAGATCGGCGGAGCAGCGTTAGGATTACCTGGCATCCATACTGGTGGAACTTCACGCATAGGAAATTGACCAGACTCATCTGGCTGTCTTTCAATATCCTCAACAAACAAGGCTTGAGGTATAGGAGTGGGACGAAAAGATAGCAACCGTTCAACCGCACGTCGAACATTGGTATCCACTATCAGTCCAGTCGAGAACTGAAGCTGTAAATCAGACAAAGCGGTCAGCACCTCGTCAGGTGCGTCGGCCGATATCTGATCGCGAAGAACCTTACACATTTCCTCGAACACAAATCTTTGGGTTGGTATATTGAATTGACAAAACGTATCGAGTACAATACGTGGTGGATTTCTAAGGGGATGCGTCATCCAACCCATCGCCATATTATATAGCGAAGCGCGTTCCCTGTTACCAGGAAGCTGACTACGTCTCTGAGGACCATCTGAACCAGCGGACCCAAGAACAGGTCCGAGCGAATGAAAGAAACTAGCCGCAAGAGGAGAATTACGACTACGAGTAGAGGGAGAAGTATAGGACACAGGACTAACAAGTGAAGGAGTAGAAACAGAAGCAACAGCAGGAGTTAACAGAGCAGGAGCAGGAGTATGTGGAAGCGGAGGAGCAGTAGGGATAGCAACAGGCAAAGGAGCAGGAACAGTTGGAAGAACGGGTGCAGGTTGAGGAACAGGCAAAGGAAGAATAGGTGCAGGAACAGGTACAGGGGGAATCACAGGGGCTGTGGTACCCTGTACATACGGAGGTGGCGATTTCATAAGATAGGACATTAAAGGATCCTCAACTGCCTCTTCCTTCTTTTCCGACTCCGTAGGCAAAGTAGGATAGCATTTATCTATAGTCATACGCTGTAATCTATCAAACACTTCCTTTTCCTTAACCTCCTTATCATGCTGAAATTGCTCTGCTTTCTTTACAATAGTAGCAACATTATCTCTCTGATTTCGTTTAGTCTGTCTGATTTCTTTCTGTCGGGCTTCTTTACGCCACAACCGAAAGGCATCAAACATGGCCGGCCTTGACTTTTTCTCGAACAATTTAGCCTCTAGGTTATCTAGGATCGGGGTCTCAAAGCTACCATGAGGTGGCCAACTAAGGACACCGTCCTTCTTTGTATAACGAATCCAATAATCATTAAAAGTAATCGGGCCTAGCCCATGTTTACTGTACAGTTCATAAGTCGGAGTTCCAACCGGAGGTATCGGACACGAGTCCTCCAGTCGGGAATCCGCACCACAAGGTCTGAAACAACTGAACAAAGTACTACGACCAGGCATCTTGCACACTAGCCGAGTTTCACAAACTTCAAGGGTTACGGGATTTACCAAGTCCCAGCAAAGAGCAAAAACCCTCGGTTTTTGGCGGCTGCAGTCGTCAAATAACACAACAAAGTACGCTAGCAAAGTGTCACCGACAAAAACACTCACACAGCGTCAACAACAAAAACACTTGCTAAAGTGTCAACAACTAAGGACTCTGGGAGCGACCCACAAATACTTAACTCAAAGATCGATGACGTCACCAGGAAGGCCCGTCAATCGTCTCGCTATACCAAGGTCAACGCCAGGCGCCAAAACAGGTCTACAGTCAGGGCAGCAGTCCGTCGCAGCCGTCAGGAGGCGGGAATCTTCGCGGGAAAAGTCTTCGGGCCACTTGTTTCGACAACAGGATCGATGAAGCGGAGTGCACCTTCCCTCGGAGATTTCACACAAAGTTCCTCACGATCGTCGGGCTTGGACCGGTACCACTGATGCAGCCCCACGTTGGGCGCCAACTGAAGGACTGGGTTCTTTAAGACCCAGCGGTGCCAGGGCACAACACCTGAAACCTTCGTGGGTAACCTGCTCCGGCGTACGAATGACAGAGACACGGGACACTTCCTTCGGCGTCAAAGATTCAAGGTTTATTTACTGCAGGGAACACAGAAGTCACGACAAGTACAACACGTGCAACTTGGGGAGACTGCTTCAAATTGGTTCTGTGGATCGCTCCTTTTATACAGAATTTACCCATAGGACAACATGATACACAAAGGTTTACAACCCGGTTCCCACAATTATCCCCCAGAGGGGTCGCTTTGGTCACTTTGATACACACAAGGTCCGGAACATAAGTGCGGAAACATTTGGCGGTTCCCAACTGTAAAAACCCATCTTCCCAACATTAGTGCATTCCAATCGGCAGTAAAACAGATCGAAATAGGAACAAAGACAGGTGCAGAGGAAGATGGAGACAGTGGGGAGATCGGAAAGAGTGTAAAAGGGGAGGTATCGGGAAACACGAGATACAGGCATCAAAGGGACGTGCCTAATGAGATGCACGGCTGAGACAATAAACCGGCACGGCAAGATGAGCCTCGAGCGGGGCCATCTGCCTTACAGTATCATCCCCCTCGTCATAAAGACACTTACAAAGAACATGTGCCTTCCGCAAATATCTTGGGAGTCCCAGGGTCGCGAAGCGGACAGCGTCCGTTCGCTGGCTACTTGAGGGCAAGAGACAAAATGGATGCCGTATCTAAGATGGAACCCGTGGGTACAGATGAAAAACCCACATAACAAACGAACGGTTTAAGTTAGCACAGCGAAACTGCGCACACTTACTGAACTCGTCATTTGCGGTTCGTAGATACCAGACTCGACCATATTCGTGCGAGTCGAAAACACCACTTACAATTGTCACGGAACCTCACAAGATCCCCAATCTTTGGAATCCAGACAGGTCTTGCTGGGACGGATGTTTTTTCTTCAGTGGTTGTTGGCTTCGGGAACACGTTACCTTGGCTTTTTCTTATTTCATTTAAGTCCTGCAAAACAGCCAAACGGTCTTTGATATCAAAGGGTTTTTGTTCTACCACTGAAGTGTGCCAATCGAGGTCCGAAATAATCATTCTAGTACCAAAAAGGATTTCATATGGCGTGATTCCCCCTAGAAAACCTCTTGGCAGATTTTAAGACTACGTTGGACACTTATTAGATGTTTGACCCACCCATCACCCGATCCTAATACCCTAGTTGTTATAGATTGCTTTATGTCCCGTTTTTTTCTCTCCACTATCTAATTACCCTCCGGATGGAATGGACTAGAGTACCACAATGCAATGCCCATATTGGCCATGGCCTCCTTGTATGCTCGAGAGCTAAACGCAGGACCCTGGTCAGAATGTAGCGTGCCGACTGCGTATGTGCCGATAAAGACTCAAAATTCTTTTATAACCGTTCGAGCATCAGCCGAGCGGTGAGGCCACATCCAAATGAATCTTGAGCACGAATCCATTGCGACCATGATATATTTATAGTTACCATCCCTCTGTAAGGGACATCAGTGATAGAGGTAAACACAAGCTGATGGTTTGTATGAAATTAACAGGGGCATCTGCGCATGACGTTTCACTGTAGAGGCTTTCATCTTTTGGCAGATTTCACATTCCAAAACATAGTTTTGTTTGTTTCCTCATGCGCGGCCACCAGTATCTCTGCTTTAATAACGATACTGTAGCTGAAACACATGTGTGTGCAGAAGCAAGCCCTTCATGCGCTGCTAAGATTAGTCCTAATCTATGTTCCATGTTTGGGATTACTCTATCCTCCACTCCAGGGATTCGAGCAAACAGAACATTATTTGCATCAGTTATATATGAGTATTTGTGTGGAAAGCCTTTTGGTAATGTTTTACCACTGTCTTTGCTTGAAGCATTGACAGCTTGCATTATTTTGCCGTCTATTTTCATTTTTCAACGAGTGATTGCAGCTACGGAAGCTGTTTGTACAGCTGCCTTCGCGGCTTCATCAGCTAATGAATTCCCTGCAACCTGAACGCCATCACGTTGATGACTCAGTGTATGTATCACGTGAGTCTTTTGTATAAGCTTGGGCGAATTTTGCGAATCTCGTGTTCGCGACGTTGCGGATTTGCGAACTCGCAATCCGCAAAATCCGCGAATTCTCGCGAATTTGCGGATTTTTTTTTGTGTGTTCGCGCGGGTTTCTGCCAGGTCGCGAGGGTTTTTGTACAATTTCGCAAACGCGAACTTACCTGTCGGGTTGCAAGTTTTGCGAACTTGTTGTTTCTACGTGTCCAGCCTGTTTGGGACACTCTTCTTCATCACTGCCACCCTCTGTCACCACATGCCACCCTCTGGCTCACCCATGCCACCCTCTGTTTCATCACAGCACCCTCTGGTTGTCCAGTGTACATTATTGTGGCAAAGCAAAGCACACCTTCCCTGCCTCAAGTGACCTGAATTAATTTGGGGCTGATTAATGTGTCACAGAATATTTTTTTAGCTGGCACCTGCTTCCTTAGTGCTTCCTGATTAGTGATCTTTTGCACTTGCTAAGTGCTTTCATTGTTGCAAAATTAGTTACAACACCTGCCCTGCCCCAACTGACAATAATGAATTAGGGGCTGATTAATGTGTCACTGGATTTGAACTTCCAGCCTGGCTCCTGCTTGTCTCCCTTAGCTGTAATTCAGGACCTTTGTGGCATATGTGTAACTATTCTGAGGGTCAGAGCAGGGTCACATAATAGTTGCAAGTAGGCAACTGAACTCTGGAGGGGCCCCTCAGGAAGCACTACAGGAAATGGCTACTAATGATGAGCTTGAACTTTTGAACCTGGTAAGTAGTTTCAGTTTTGCTAAGATCATATTTCTGCAATTTAGCGCTTATTCGCGGGGCGCGAAGTTGAACTGGGAAGCCGCGAACTCACGCGAACAGTGCGAGCAAGCCATAAAATCCGCTGCTCGCGGATTTGCGGATTTTGCAGGAAATTCGCGAATCTCGCGGATTGCGAATTTACCGAAAATCCGCAAAATCCGCGAGCAGAACGGATTTTCCGCCCATACTTACTTTTGTAGTTCTTGTCGTAACTGAACTACTTGTTCCCAAAGCAATTTATGCTTGATTGTGCCAACATTTGCATCTTTGAAACTGTTTTAAATCCAGTTCTGCAAGTATGCACTGTAAGATTGAAAGCCGTAATATGAATCGCACACTATGAGTGTGGGGAATTTGCGATCAGTATTTTCAAGCGCCATCATGAATGCTTGAGGTTCAGCTCGCTGAGCTGTACAATCTCCTAGAGATTGCATTTTAGTGACCCTTGGTCGGAATTTACCATCGCGCCAGCCACCTTTAACGATTGTGCATGCAACACTATAAGCTTGTTTACCCCCAATAGCGGGCTGTGCTGATCGGTTAGTATAAATGATACATTCATACAGCTCTATAGGCAGAATTTCAGTAGGCAGAAGACATTCTTGTTCATATTGTAGAAATTGTTGTGTTTTCAAATAAAGGTCAAAAACGAATTCAACGTCTGTTGCAGCAACAGAATTAACCCATTGTATCCATCTTGGATGTAAAGCTTTAGCATTCGGAATGCTCGCTTTTGTCACTGCCTCTAAGGCAGGTACAAGTGTAATGACCATTAGGCGTTTACCCTGTGCGAGTGCTCTCTCTTTTGCTATTGCAGTTTGAACCGCTGTCAGAAGTTTTTCTGTTGAAGTAAATTTCATTTCTGCTTGTGTGTACAAATATGATTTGTATGCTATTGGTACTTTTTCTCCTTCATTAAAGGTTAATTTCTTGAATCTGCATCTTCCTGGAATGATTCAGATCTCTAAGTTGCGTACGTTTACACGTGTTTGCAAATGTTTTGTTGCTAATATGTCCGTTTGGACAAAACACAAAATTTCTGTGTGTTTTTTAGTCCAATTAACTGTTTTAAAATCAGGTTTGCTTAAGTCGAAGAGAGGTTTCACCCTTTCTGCATTTTTTAGAATGTATGTTCTTCTGAAATTTAGGAAACCTAGAGTTGACTGTAAGTTTTTCAGAGTTTTTGGAGGTTGGAGCAGTGCACATTTCTCTAGAAAGTTTGCTGCCAGGCTTTTGCCTTCACTTGATAACTCGTAACCTAGAAAAAGGACGTTGAGGTGGGCAATTCTCGATTTCTTGAAATTGAATTTATACCCTTCAGAGGCGAAATTCCAATATTATGGTGTGCAGCCTGTTCAGGTGCCTATCCAAGTCATCTTCTGTTAGATAGATGTCATCAACATATGATAATGCCTCATCATCATAGGTTTGTAGTAACTCTGTTACTCTGGCTGAAAATAACCCTGGACTACTCCTGAATCCCTGGGAGAGACGACAGAATTGACGCTGTGTTCCAATAATTGAGAAAGTGGTCAAATACCTACTTTCTGGTACAATGTTTGACAGAAGAAACCAAAATATCTAATGTGGTTTTATATTTTCTACGCACAATGTTATTCATTAGTGCTGCACTGTGTGAATTTTGTACTGCAAAAGTTTTGCAACAAGAGTTTAAATGTCTGTAATCCAAAACTAGACAATATTTATTGTCTGGTTTGGAGACAGGAAACAAAGGATTGTTCATTGACGAGGTGCATGTTTCAATCACCCCTTAGTATTTAAGTTGATCTAATATCTCCCTGACCAGTTTTTTAGCTTCTTGCTTAACTGGGTACTGCCTTTGTTCAGTTGGTTGATTTTTTAACTGGATTTTATGGTGAGGAGAATCGTCATCCCATCCTACATGATTTTTATATAACGCAGGAGCCTGGGCTACTGCCAATTTCCTGGCATAGGTATATTTAAAATAAATTGGAATATGTTTGGAGAAGGCTGGTATAATGATGTCTTCACCATGTGGGCACGCCCTGAAAAAATTCAGGTGGCCAATCTTGTTAATCTAGAAGAATGTCATAACCCTGAGAGAGCCGCTCCCAAAAGAGTTGTCATATTTTTGTAGTTATGTCCCCCTCCATCCGGATTGTTACTTCATATAACTTTTGTGAAACACTAACCCTGGTATTTGCAGTTTCAACGATTTACTCATTCAAGTCCACTGTCTGCAGATGATCATTCAAGTTCTTGCGAGCTATGGTGACTTCTGCTGCGCTGTCTAACATCATCTGAGCCCATTCCCCGTTCTTGAGTCGTGTCCTCAAGATCGTCAGCAAGTCTGATTTTTACACCTGCTATCTTCTTTTTGGTGAATTGAGTTTTCTTATTTTTCTGAGCGTGTTGGTCGTCTTTGGACTTCACGTGTTCTGCCTTTGACTTAGATCCATTCTATAATAAAAATAAATTGTCAATATAACGAGTCCTAATTAAAGTGTTTTGCACATACTCCATATTTTCAACAGCCGAGTCCACCTGCTTCCCCCACCAGCCCATCACCAAATTGGCGAAGCTGAAAGCAAAGGCAGTGCCCATGGCAGTCCTCATATTTTGCGTGTACATAATCCCATCGTGCATGAAAATATTATCCTTCAAACAGGTTTCCATCAAATCAATGAGCATTTGGTTGTGTTCAAGAAAGCATGCCGGCCTGTTTTTCAAAAAGTATTCACATGCATGAACTCCAAATTACTAGTCAATGGAAGTATATAAGGCAGTGATGTCAATATTATTGTGATGTATAAGTCCCCCCAAACTAGATTATGAGTCTTGGTAAGGAAGTCACCACTGTCCTTACAATATGAGGGAAGTGTTTTTACAAAAGGAAACAGGAAGTATTTGATATATATAGAGGTGTTTTCTAGAAGCTCTCATTTGAAGAGATAATTGGTCTCCCTGGGGGATAAGTCAGCCTTTTGTGTACCTTTTTCTGAACTGGGGGGGCAGAGTGGGCTAAAGAACAGTGATGGATTAAAACCCAGATCTGTTGACTGGGTGTGAGTGTTTTATTGGTTCAGATGCTCGGTTAATCCCCACCCCCTTTTGTACCGCTTTGTTCGCCATAAGTTGGCAGGGTATGCTCAGACGTGAGTCCCTTACTCGCCACTGAATTCAAGCAAGCCGGGCTGAAGACGGCTGAAATGCCAGAAACCGGTCCTCGGAAGCTTGTTTCCAGTCCAGGAAAGGCATGGCTTAGCAGTTCGGGCTGACTGTTCCCATGAGGCACGGGGTCAGACTGATTTGCATATGGCCATGTCTGAACTGGGGTGGCAGAGTGGGCTAAAGAACGGTGATGGATTAAAACCCAGATCTGTTGACTGGGTGTGAGTGTTTGATTGGTTCAAATGCTCCGTCCATCACCACCCCCTTTTGTACCGCTTTGTTCGCCATAAGTTGGCAGGGTATGCTCAGACGTGAGTCCCTTGCTCACTTTGCCACTGGATTCAAACAAGCCGGGCTGAAGACGGCTGAAATGCCAGAAACCGGTCCTCGGTAGCTTGTTTTCGGTCCAGGGAAGGCATGGCTTGGCAGTTCGGACTGGACTGTTCCCATGAGACGCGGGATCAGACTGATTTGCATGTGGCCATGTCTGAACTGGGGTGGCAGAGTGGGCTAAAGAACGGTGATGGATTAAAACCCAGATCTGTTGACTGGGTGCGAGTATTTGATTGGTTCACATGCTCCGTCCATCGCCACTCCCTTTTGTACCGTTTTGTGTACCTTTGGCAATAGATAAATATACAAATTTGGGGTGTTCAGATCCTAAAATATTATATACAGCCTTGTTAAAGATTGCAGGGATTCGCATGAGCTGAAAGCCATTTTTGTACTTGGCAGCCATTTTATTTAGCCATGTGCTCGCCATGTGCTGTTTCCCTCTTCGAAGCCTTGCACATGCTCAGAGAGGCCTAGCTAGTAGAATGCACCTGCTCCTCTTATCCAACTGTCAGGCCTGATGTATGGAGAAGTAACTCTCCTACCACTTTGTTGATCAAGCAGATCTTGCATGCCCATTTTAGGCATTTTGCATGCTTACATGAGCCAGGACTGCCCCTTGGTCTTATGCTGACTATGTAACCCTAAGCATATATAAGGTCCCAGTTTTCTGTACTCCTTAGACTGGCTCATACAGTTGCTAAGAGTTCTGTGTGACGTAGTCTCCCTCATCTGAGGTTAATAAATATGTATTTTATATTTCAGTTTCTGTGCCAATTTCTTCTATGTTGGTTTAAAAGGATCAAGGTGTATCAGTGAGACCCCCTGAGAAGGTTTCTATGTTCTTCATCCTGTTCTAAAATAGGTTCATCATACCAACTCTTAAGCCAGGACTGAAAAGTGCTCACACAGACCCTATATTCTTCCATGGAGATCACCTCATAACAGTTAACGTCCCCCCAATTGTCTCATAGCTTCCTGATTATACACATCCGAATCCATAATCACAACATTTTCTCCCTTATCACAATCAAGGTATCATCTTTCAAGGATTGTAGTGCCTTTCTAAGTCCCACTGTCAGGTTGTCAGCATATCTTCCACCACTCTTTCTCAGCCTCATCAGATCTTTAGTCACCAATTCAAGGAAAACATCCAAATTATCATGGGCAGTAAGGGGAATAGTGCGTGATTTAGATTTAAAACAACCACTGTAGGCTGATCTGATATCTATAGCCAAATTTTTCATCATTTGTCCCATCCCAATGTGGGGTTACCCCCCTCGCTTTTTCAATACAGAGTTTTCAAGGCAACGAGTCCCTCTGCTACCCTAATCTGCAAGTCACAAGATGGTACTTCTTTTGAAATAATGTGCAGTTGGATTCTGGTGGATTTATGAATTTTGTCAATTTTAACCGTCTAATGAAAAAGAAAAGGTCAATCATATATATATATATATATATATATATATATATATATATATATATATATATATATATATATATATATATATATATATATATATATATATATATATATATTTCAACACAAGTGATATGTACATTTTTAAACAGACCTGAAGAATATCTGTATATTTTAACAACATAATTATTATACATATTTATATCTAGAAATACACTTCTAGATACATATGTATAACCACATTAAATGTTTATATACATAGGGATATGCTGTACATTTGTAAGTTGGTTATGTAGGAAAGAACCAAATTTTGAGTAGTCTTCTGAAGATAAAATAGTCATCTGTGGATCTTACGTTTAGGGGTAGTACATCCATACTTTGCCGCAGCTGCGGGACAAGCTAGATATTAAATATTAGCAACAGTATCCATGAAACCTGAATTCTCAATTGCACTGCAAAGTGCAAAAAGGTGGTTTGGATAGTGGAATCATGTTTATTAGCTCTGCAAATCTCCAAGCCCTAGCTTCACAGTAGTGCCTGAACTGGTAAGTTGGTTAAATCATCACACAGCTATGGGAAAAATTGTCTGGCGAGAAAGCAGGTCAGCGAGCAAAAGGGTTCTTTCAGTAATTAAAATACAGCATCTGCAGGTATTGGAAACCTAAGGCACCAACATGAGCTGTGAATCACTTTCAATAATCAGCACTGCATCATCCAGCTGAACTGTACGACAGTCACCTATCAGCTACAAATCTCAGCATTTCACTAGAAAGTTGCACAGAGCCCATATTCACAATGGAAATACATCTTCAATGCAATAAAAATTTAAGACCGACTGAAGAGGTAACAAAGGGGCTTTAGCTGTAAGGGCAGCACACCGGCCAAATAACTCACAAAACTAGATTCATGCAGACCTGCATGTCATAGAACATTGGGAAAACATGACATGTGTGCACATACTCTGATCTGGCTGCCATGTCAGTGTAAGATGTATCTGGAGTAGTGACTCCCAGAGGGATTGCAATGCTTATGACATATGGCCTTGTTGTTGGGAGGGATCAAGGGGTCAGAATCAAAGTGATTGTCCATACTAAGGGAGGGGATACGCAGATCCCTGACCAACACTTCACGAATACAAGGATACAAGATCCAATGCCGTCTCTAGGACTCTCCATCCTTCAAAGCCTTCCTCATCAAATTTAGTCTTTTAATATTGAAGACTCTTTGGTGTTTGAGACTATTCCTTGTGAGAATGGTCTCATCCATATTTTCCCCTTCGCTGGATGGACAGATAACTCTAAGTAAAGTGTGCTTCTGCTGAAACTGCTTTGTGTCATAGTATGCTCATAGTTGCCTTTACCTACCCTTCGAAGTTTTCGGGTGAAATCCTTGTAACTTAGCTTATATACCATGGAGTACTGTCTTCTCTATATCGTCTCCAGCCCTTTTCAGCATTTTCTTTCCTATGCCAGGCTGGCAGAAAACCGCAAGCCAATTATTAACCATGACTGTATCCCTGTTCAATTCACCATAGAATATAGGAGCTGTATGGGTTAAATCTCCACTCAGCTGTGGAATGTTTCCATGCTCTGAACAAAGTCCCAGCCCCCTGGTGTTCCTGGTGCTCCTTAAGCTTCAAAGACCATGAAGATGTAACCATAAAGTGGTCTGACCACAGCACCTTCACGGGACTATTCTAAAAGGGAGGTGTTTGGAAAAATATAATTTAATGGATGGCCCGTAATATGAGTATTGTATGTAGTTGCCCGATGAGATGAGTTGCAATTCCTATGTAGAGGGCGTTACCATAGTCCAGTAAACTGGAGGTGAGGGCTTGGGTGATGGTGCGTCTTGAGCTCTGGGGTAGAATTTTGAATTTCTTATAAAGCTTACAGAAGATAAAGAAGCAGGAGGAGGTGATAGAATTGACCAGAGTCATTATGGTGAGCTTGTTGTCCAGGATGATGCCTAGGTTCCTGACTTGGACAGTTGGGGTAGAAGTACGTCCAAGTTCAGGGGCCCACCAGGATAAGTCCTATGGGAAGCATTTGTTTCCAAAGATCATTACCACTGTCTGGTCTGTTGAGCTTGAGGCAGTTGTTCTTCTCCCAGTTGGCAAAGCCTGTCATGCAGTTGTGGAAGTTGATCTTGTTGTTGGAGGAGTCTTCAGAGAGGGAGAGGATGAGATGTGTGTTGTTGGCGTAGGAAATGATACTGAGTCTGTGGGTTTTGACAATGCTGGCCAGAGGTGTCATATTAGCTGGTGCTGATTTCCATTAGTTCCGAGGCAAAAGCAGAAGTTTTTGCATTCATCCGGTGAGGAATGCTGTGATCCATCTGAGAGAGGCTCCTTGGGTGCCTCTGTTGTGCAACCTTGTGATGAATGTATGATGGAAGACCATATTGAAAGGCAGCCAAGAGTTCTAAAAGGATCAGAGCCAAGGTCTCCCCTCTGTTGAGTAGGGCTCGGATGTTATTGGTGACTGCAATGAGGGTTGTCTCAGTCCTGTGGTTGCTGCGGAATCTGGATTGGGAGGAGTTGAGTAGGAGGTTTTGTTCCAGATGTGAGGAGAGCTGTTGGTTGATGGCTTTTCTCAAACTCTGGCCGGAAATGGAAGCAGAAAGATCAGTCTGTAGTTGTTGAGTTTGCTGGGGTCTGTCAATGGTTTCTTTCATTGTTTACAGTTTTTGGGGAAGGTCGCCATGGGAATAGAGGTGGTGAAAAAGGTGGTCAGTATGTGGCTTATTCTGACTTCGCCTAAGGCAAAAATGTGGTGGGCATATGGGCCAGTCGGGACACCTGCGTTGACCGTGTTCATGATGGAGGAGGTGTATGGTGGGGCAAGCTGACTCCATTCAGGTAGTCAGATGTCTGTGTGGTAGCAGAGATGTAGCATTGCTTGAAGAAATTGGTGGCCTTGGACTGGGGTTTAAAGTTCCTGTAGATATTGGCAATCTTGTCGTAGAAGACATTTGCAAAGTTGTTGCAGAGTTCTTGTGAGGGGGTGATGTTGTTTGTTGCAGCTGATAGGTCGGAGAAATCTTCAATTGTATTGAGGAGTTTTTTGCTGTTATTGGAGCTTGATTCAATGTGCTAGGCTAAGGATTTTTAATCAATTCTCTCAACTGACTGTAGTAGAGGAGTTTAAGGAATGTCTTGAAGATGGTCTTGTTGGTCATGTTGTTGCTGGTGGGCCATCTTTTTTGTGGTTGTTTACAGTGTCATATGGCGGGTTTTAGGTCGTCGGTGTACCAATTAGCTTTCTTGATGGACCTTCTATGGGTGTTGTTGCCGATTGGAGAGACACTGTTGGCACAGTTTGTGATTCAATAGTTGAAGTGTCTGACATTCTGGTCTAGGTTGCTTGAGGAGATGGGTTGGGTGTTATTGAGGGCATTGATCCAAGTGTCCTTTGAGACTTTGCCCCAGTTCTCGGAGTGGTAGAGAGCCTCCTGTATCAGGCAGATGATAACTTCAAGGTATTGCAGCTGTCCAATCTTGGGAACATGGGAAATCTAACTGCTTCCAGAGAACATTGCATCATGATTGGACTGACTCAAGACAGTTGCTGGGAAGACTTTACATTAATTGTGCGTTCTTTAGAAGAGTTTAGAAGATCCCGTCCTGACTTCAAGGAGAGAACACCTTTCTGTAACTCTACTGATTTTCTCTGCCCAAGGCGTTGAGTTTCAAGCTTGAGTACTTGTTTTATTCCCCAGCACCTTCATTTTGGTTCCTCAGATGGTGACACCTTCCTCTTTAAACTTCCTCTTTTCATTTTTGATGTTTTTATTAGAATAGAATAATTCCTTTATGTAGCCAATTCACATTATAGTCTGTGTTTTCTATATAGATATATTTTGCATCTTTTTCTTTATAATAATAACATTGAGAATGCATGATTATATAGATAACCAAGCTTTTTGGCTAAATTGATTTGATAACTGGTTGATTTGTAACTTTACTAAAATTTGCTAATAAAACCTTAATGGTCAGAACTCCATCCTCACTGTTATTATTGTAGAGCCAAATTGATTTCATTCACTGTTGTTGAAATGTGTTGCTGATGCTAGTTCCTTTCATAAGCTTTCAGTCGACAACCAAACGGTCCATACGACCAGTGGAGACCCCTTTATAATGATTACACTAGAACTTCTACATGCATGGAGATCTGCCACATCAATGTCAAACTTAGTATTATTTGTGAGCGAAAAGAACACTGTGAGTTTTGGGAATTGGGCATGGACAAGTCTTATAAATGGCTCTGTCCAAGATGGAAGTCTATCCAAGAGTTCTGTCTGCATGTTTCCCTGTAACGTCAGTTCTCGTTTGATTCCCATAAAACTGGATATCTACATGTGATATCGTCACAGCACATTTACTCCCTTATTTTTAATCATGTTTTTCACCCATTTGCTACTTTTTCCCCCCTGAATTTTGCTTCTTGCAGTTAGAAGTGCTGGATATATTTGCTTCCCTCTTTCTCTTCCATGATGTCAGTGTTTGGTACTCTCATAAAAACCTTTGTATAAATCTCCATCCATATAGACTGTTACCCTATGGTTTTTATCTTAACTGGGAGCCTCTTACGGAGTCGCTATACAACTTTCACATGTACTATTAGGTTCAGCGGGGCATAATGTTTGTTGGCAGGACTTACACTTTTTTGTGAAAGAAGGAAGAGACTCAACAGATGTTTTCAGTTTCCAGTCCATGACAAATGGCTGAATTTGTCTAACCCAGTGCACCATGCTGTCCACTGTACTGGGTGTCTTTCGATTTACAAAAACTTAAAAAAAACACTGGCAAGGCCATTAAACTGGCAGCTGTGGCCAGAACTAATATTTTTGTAATTGCATATTTATCAATTGGGGCACAATATGTCCTTTCCAAAAAGTTGATAATTCAGGGCAGACTGTAAAATGTGTCTAAAATGGCATAAATATATTTGACAATAGCAGCAGATTTTCTTTTACTGTTAAAATGTGAAGCCCAACAATACCTAGTTCTCGTGAAGATTTTAAAGCAGCTGTTCCCCATGTCCTCTAAATTTGATTAGCATACCTCCATGTCAGAAATAAGGTGATATATTGAGTCAAATAATAATTCATTTAGATCATCTCACTACATTTCTCGAGGTAATTTCTTGTAAAGACGCAAGGCATAGGATTTTACCAGGTTGGATTTATAGTCAAGGCACCCTTGAATTTGTGCAAACTTACATGTTTGGATATTTCATTTGACTACATTTTACCCTGATATCTATGTCTAGTCTGTTTCATGTATTCACCCAATATATATTGCTTGATCCACAGAACTTCGGGCTGTATGTTCTAAAATTATGGTCATAAAAAGTGGTCCCAATTTGAGAACCACCTTTTTGCGACTACTAAATTATTTTGTGAAGTGACCTAAGTAGTAATAACTTTGTTTTTGAAATAATATTTTGAAAGGGGTTCAATGGACAAGCTTACCAATCATTAGTCAGGTCACAATTTACCACACCCTTTGACTGGCTGCAAAGATGGATATTGCGGCCTGCAATGGTCAGCAGATCAACATGTCTCTGTTTGCTTTTCAAACTGAAACTTTTTTAAAGCTTCCCAATTTCATTAAAGGAAATGGTGCTGCTTTAAAAGAAAATATTTTAGTTTAGAAAAATGTCAGTGGGACATGGCAGTCCCCTGACGTCCTCTCCCCAAAGCTGCCCCCTTCCATTTAGTGATTGAGTCACTACCCCAAATTTGAAGTCAGTAACCTTTCAATGGTTTGTGACCAGAATTACAGCTGCAAACCATTTATATGGAGGTTACCAATTTGGTATTTCAAATGGACGCCCCAAAACACAGTAATTTGAAATAATAATTTGGTAACCATCTCTAAACACATTTTGCGATTCAGAACATTTTGAGGGGGGTTATAAAATGGGTTGAATACATTTAAAAAAAAGTTGTTACTAGGTGTAAAGTTTCTGATTTACTGAACTGGAGGCTTTGCAACCAGTAAAAATGCAAATTTAGTCCATTTAGTTTTAACCATAGTTATCATTTTTGCCACACATATCAGTATTCCTATAAATCTCATTTGCATAACAATTTGGAATATTAACCACCACTCTATTAATCATGTTTTACAATTATTTCTTAACTTATTTCTTACTCACCATCTTAACATTTTTACGAAATGTGCAGTCAATTACATGCATAACCTCTAGCGTTAGTTATAGTTTGTTTGTACCGTAAAGATATTTCTGGTGTCTGCATCATCACCTCATCATGGTTGGTCACTGTAACATGCAACTACAAATATAGTAGTGCATGATCATGGCCATGCATGTTTCCCATTGCCCGGAGTCCCTTTACAAAGAATAGGAAAAAAATCTATGGGAAATGTTCTTCAGAAGGTCCCAAACAGAATACATTAGGGGGCTCCAATTTTGTAAAGGAGAGTGTATCACCTCTAGTATCCAGAGGTCAACTCACGACCTAAGTGAAATCTGTTTCCCTTATCAGTGAGGTGCCATGTGATGATCTGCACTCCAAATACTAAAAGCAGAAATACCCTATACATGTCAAAAGTAAAAACATAGAAGGCTTTTACTATCGGAAAGGCATATTCATTGGTTTTGTCAGCGTTTTTCATGGAAAACATTATCCTATATCTTTTGGTAATACATGGTTCATCACTAAAGCATAAGAATACTGGCGTGAACAGTATTCATTTTTGATGAAGTCTGAAACCAGCTAATTGTCTTTAATCAAAGCCTTTCATCAAGCACGAAGTGAGACTTATAGTGTTTACCAATTGCAAATCAATTGTTTAAATATGTTGGCTATCAAAGACTCCTAAACCTACAACAAAATTGGTCAACTATCCCAGTAATTTTCAACTAGGTTGCAGAAGCTTGCAGCTCTGGCCCCCTGCCCTTCCTTGGAAAATGCTTCTTCCTCTTGAGAGTTTTGGGTGGAGGAAAATGTTTTCTATCCATTGGAGTTTGTGTTGTTGCCCCTTCTTCAAGACAGTCGCCCAACAACTTTGCAAGCCATGTGCATCACTAAATAATTATACACAATGACTTCTGAGAGGATTTACAGAACTGGTCACTACCCCAGCCCACAGCTTTTTTTACTATTCTTTCTTTTTTATTCATGCGATTGCTGCAGATTATGGTTTTACCAATGCAGATGTCCCTGCCCTTGTGAGACACTCACACATTCCCTGCAAGTAATATGCGGCATCACATGGGTAGTGGGATCCTGTACCTTCCCTGCCACTCATTAATCTGCTTCCTTGGGCTGAGTGGGGAAGATGATTGTCCCCAGCTCTCCCAACCTGCCTGCACTTGTGAAATTCTGATGAATCCCAATGAGTACACTCTCTAAATAGGTGTTGATTTACGATGTTGTTCAAAAAGGCTCCGAATGGGATTCTGTTTTGTAGAGTCTGATTCGGAACCCTTGTTTCGGAACGAATCGTACACATTTCCCAACGACCGATTGCAATGCTGGGAAACCGTTTGAGCAGTGTGAATCAGTTCCGAAAGGCATTCGGACAGCCCGAGTCTTTCAGAGCCGATTAATACAGCTCTGTGGACAAAGTTTCCGGACGAGTGATTATGATGACCGATTCAGACAGCCGCTCCGATTCGGTTTGCTTGACACTAAATGGCTGCCAGACGCTTTCTCTGGGGGCCCATTGCGGGCCCCCTTCACCCAGACGCTTACGAATTGGGCCCCTCTTCCCAATGGGGTGCACGCCACAATGGGGTGACTGCCACAGGGTACAAGGTTTTTCCCAACCTACACTATTTTCAGTGGGAGCCTGTGTTCTCGTTTGAAACACAGACCCCCATTGAAGTCAATACGAGTCTGACAGAGCGATGTTGGGTAGCATCATAATTGGTTGTCCGGACTCTCAGGGCCCTATTCGTTCGGAAACAAGTCAGAGACCAATTTGTTTGGAACAGTTTCCCGACAACATCAGAATTAGCCCCATCGTGTGAGGGCAGCAAGGAGACAAATAGTGGTCTTGTGATCCAGGTGACCCCTCTCACACAGGGCATGTTGTTAAGACTCGAGGGTTCCCCTATGACAGAATGAGGGCCCTCTTCAGTCCCTGCAGTTTGTAGTGGACACTGCCTCAAGGATGCAATCTGTACCTTTATATTATAGGCTAATCAGAATTTATACTTAAAGGGCTTCGTCACAAACTGCATTCTGTAGTACTACAATATGTAGTTCACAAACCTACAAGTGTAAATCTCCACCTCTTCTATTTTTTCTATGTAAATTTATTACTTAGTAATAAATGTGGGAGGAACCGGGAGAGTTGCTTGAAAATGAGTAATACTTACTACTAAATAGAGGGTCTTTTCGAGGAGTAAGGAGGGGTTTAGTGATAAATAAGTAAGGGTTTGGGGGGACAGACGTCTACCCACAAACGAGTAAGCCCATTGCTATTAAAAAACTGCACTTTTAAAGTTACTACAGTCGAAAATGATGCAAAACAGTAGCAACTGCACTCCAGATCACACCTGGAATAAATTGAGCACTACACATGCTAACCACTGGTATTCCAACATAGTCCCATAGAAAATAATGGAGCCAATGACTCCAAATAGAACCCCATAATTAATAATTTTAGAATAAATTGACTTATTTTGACATTTTAAAAATACATTCAATTTAAGTTAAAATATCTGAATAATAAATTGATATTATGTTATGATAAAATATTTCAATAACTGTTAATTAATAACAAATGTAACTTGTGTTTGTAATAATTAAATTGTTTACATGTATTTTATATATATATATATATATCACTTCATGTAAATAATAAAATAACTTAGTAAATATATGTATATATTAATTTAAGTCAGTTTTAAATGAAAAGTATTTTAAAAATAATTGTATTGAATGGAATAGATTCATATCAATTAAATATTAAATTAAGTATGTAGTCTACAGTTTTCAATCAGATTTCCCAACTTAACAGACATTTAAGCATGGGAACTTCAAGGGCTCCTTAGATTGCATTTTCACTCCGGCACTTTTATCTAGTTTTGAACTTTCAGCTACTATATTTGCAAGGAAGTGATCATATTCCATTAAAAACCATGTTAAATTTAAAAAAACCTGGCTATAGACAAAATAATGCCAGCAGTTATATAATTTCCCTGATGCATTTATACAACCATCAGTTCTCACCAAATCGAGTTATAGCTCGACCTACAATAAAAAATGTGATTTAAATCATTTGGTGTCCCTGGATATGAACCCAATCATCAGTTATGTAGTTACAATAAATTATGTATTTAGCTGCTTGGAAGTGAAGTGGCATACTTCAACTTTAAGTGTAAATGTTAACCCCTACGATCAAGGCTCTCCTCCCCCTAACCCCCGTGCTAAGCCTTTTTTAGGCTATTTGGGGTTGCTCATGCTTAGGGGCCCATACATTTTTGTCCGAATAAGGTATTCATGCTAAATTGACATCCTTTTTTTACAGCATCCCGAGGATTCTAAAGGTACCCCGATTTTGTGGATTTTGTGGATTCCCCTGCATGGGACCAAGAAATGAGCCAAAATACAGCTAAATGTTGTAGTGTTGTTTTCGTGGGGGAAAATGGTAAAAGAGTGCCACAGAAGAAACTGTTTTTTCCCCGTAAATGGTTTGCAGTGCTACATTCACCATCATCCCAGCTTTGAGGAACAGGCAGAAAACTCACATTTTCTACATAGTTTTAGCATTTTACTGGGACATATCCTATTTTTCTTATTTTTTCTTCTTTCAACCTCCTTCCAGTTAGTGGTTGAAATGGATTTTGAAACCATTAAAGGATCCCAGAAGATTAAGGGGCCTATTAGTATGGCAGGCAGTGGCACCACGCGTAGCATGCTGTAGCAGAAAACGCCATTTACTGCACACCAGCAGCTGTTCTCACGACCGCCACATTGTTATGGCCAAACATAGCCCATTTCCCGTCCGCCGCGGTGTGACGCAACCCGCCATCAAAGTGCGCCCAAAACCACGGCAGTGTGAGCCAATGCAAAATTACATCCACCGGCTACACAATTCAGGATGCCCCAAACAATGAGTCAGTTTGCAGCAGAGAAACCACCCAACCAGAGACTGCGGAATCTCGACAGCGGAGCGCAAAACCAGAGTCCTGGTCCTTTCTACCCGGTCACGACCACAGTGAACCCAGCCTTACATGTCTTTCCGGTGCTGTACCTGATACATCTCTAATAAAAGAGAGAGGGACCCCAAGACCAAAGGGATAGGGTTCCAAAGTTGACACAAGTCAAAACAATAATTCCCTTTGGGCGAATTAGCAAAAACAATAAGTACTTACAGACAAACAATAAACTCATCAATAAAACAAAATGACAAGGAAGCAATGAGAATAATAGAAATTCAATACACGTGAAAACACTATGGTAAAATTAAATCTTTGGACAATTTATTAACATACATCATATTTTGTTAAAAATTGGGAAACACATACAGGACGAAACAATAATAAATAAAATCAACATTCCAATAAAAAGGAGCTACAGGAAAGAAGGACTAAACTCAAATAACACAATTATGAATTTTCCTTGATTTCTTATTCCAAATTCACTCCTTAGGCATCGACGCGTTTTGGCAGTACAATTAGCATAAAACCCCCTTCATCAGGACAATTGTACAAATGTTTCCCAATACTTCTTGGATAAAAAGGTGATCCAAAGTATTATAAGGGGTATGTTGCCTCCTTATACTTTCCAGGAGATATTCGTCCAGCTAATACTCTTCTTATCATGTACAAGATTCTAGGTAAAAAAAGTATATATAACACGATCAAATCGGCAAAGCACCTAGCATGATGGCTTTGATAAAAAGTATAGTAAGATGGACCCAACACGCGGTAGATTAAAGAGGAGATACACGAAAATGCGGGTTCCAAGAGTGGAAAACCGTTATGTCATCCCAGGATATGGGAAACACCAAAAACACGAGACTTAAATCTCTGTGTCAAACCTTTTTCTGTAAACTGGATAGCGTCCCGCGTGGTGCGATATGGTCCTATTTCCGGCAAAAAAAAATCAGTCTTAGTTACATATAATCCACATTATGCTAAAGAAAGACATATTCAAATAAACATATTTAAGAAAAAATATAATGTATGCATCCTAAACCATTTCTCAACATACAAAAACATTGCTTCCAAATAACAAGACAACATACAACAGTTACATATAGTGGAAACCATATAAAAATCTGAGTAATAAGCCAACAATTCAATTCATTTGGTGATATAGATACATTGCTCATATAGATACATTGCTCATGTTGACTCTGTCTCTAATGACCCATGTGATAGAGCAACCAAGAAAGGCCAGTTACATATAGCGGAATCCATATAAAAAATGTTTTTCTGAGTAATAAGCCAGCAATTCAATTCATTTGGTCATATGGATACATTGCTCATGTTGACCCTGTCTCTAATGACCCATGTGATAGAGCAACCAAGAAAGGCCAAAGTCATATAGCCCGGGTATTGATTTCCCAATGGTGGAGATTTAACTATTCAGAAGCATAGTACAAAGGTGGTAATGAGGGGAGCCATGGTATATCGCACCTACCTTGGATAAAAACGTGATTCAAGGTATTATAAGGGGTATGTTGCCTCCTTATACTTTCCAGGAGATATTCGTCCACCGAATACTCTTCTTATCATGTACAAGATTCCTATATATAATATAGATAAACATCTCATTTACTATTAATGGAGAACAGCGTCTTCAGTTCAATAAAGGTTATTGGTTCCTATCTAACCCAGATAGCATGTATTTTGCTTTTCTGCATAAAAGATTTGGATATAGACATGTCAGGTATCACCTTAACCTGGATATTAAGAATCTATGGCAAACCTCACCTGAATCAAATGATAACGAGTTTTTGCCAATAACTAGTGTATACCCTGATTTATAAAGATATTTAACGCTCACATATTGTGCTCAGATAATTATATAAACACAGATGTGTACATCCCACATGCGTTGTCATGATTAAAAACATGACTCATGTCTGTATCCTATGGCTCTTTATGGCATTTTCACATATTCAGTATTAGCCAAAGAGAATGCATGATATGGAATTTGCCAAAGGCAATACATGAATAAAGAAAGGGTTCACAACTATTTCTTTTAACTATTAAGGGATATATCACTCATACGATATTAGCCGAAAAGCAATGAATGAATAAATAGAGAACACTATTCACCTCCTACTTACTAGGTAAAAAAGTATATATATAACACGATACATCACCAGCAACTCATGCACCGTTGCGGATGCCGCTGCAGGTATGCAATAACAGAACCCCACACACAACCATAACACACAACTCATGGGCTGATACAGGGTCCGTATCCACATCAGACACCCTGGTGGGGACAGGTACATGTCCACAAGTGTACCCGCACATGACCAACCTGACACCAAGTCACTCCTCCGCATCCAGGTCACACATGTCACCACAGCGGTGAAGACAAGGTAATACACATGCACAATGCAGAATGCAGAGCTAGCGCCAGGCATGGGCAGGGCACAAAGACCTCAGGACCACACCTCCACCCTCCACACACTAGCCACCCCCCCCCTGACAGGCCACGTGCCCCTCCCGTGCACCCCCATGCACAATAACAAGCTAGGTGAATCCACACACTGCATGACACACCAAACAACTAGGGAGACAGAATCAGCAGGAGTGGCTGTACAGGAACACACAGCACAGAAGCAAAGGGCCAGGGCAACCTACACACCACAACAACACCACACTCATGGCAGGAAAACTGAGTACAAGCACCAAATGAATACACACACATACAAGGAACAAACATCCTACTGAACACACAACCTGCCAAGTCACACAGACATACCCACACTGACACACAGACACATACACAGACCAAATGCCACCAGGAATGGAGCACAACAAATAAGAAAGCCAAAGTGTGGTGCATACAAATGGAAGGCAATTGATATAACCCCCAAGATTGTGTACATCATATGCAAGACAAGGAACATCAAAGCACACATGGCTTGCACAGTGAGTGACGTCAAACCACAGCCATCTCAGTGCAACAACCCAGGGAGACAGCAAGGCAACCCATGTATAGGCACAGGGATGAAAGGAAGGCCATGAAGTCAAACTGTGAACAGCCATACATATGTATACAACTACTTCACAGGAGTATGCCCGCAGCACAACACACAGGGCCCATGGACACACTCCATGACTGACAAACACAAGAGGGAATCTACACACATAATCCCCCTCACACCTGCAGTACACAACACTAGTGTCAAACACACAGAAGGGTGTCAATAATGTCCAACCAATACACAGACAAACAATGACACTCCCTGGGGGTAGCCATAAACATCACGCACACACAGGGATGCCAGATTCAAAGTCTGCACAAAAGCAACAGACAAACACATAACTCAACAGAAACACACACAGAACCACAACAAGAACAGACATGCCCTGTGCAGCAACTCTGTGGAAAGGCAATGGGAGCACAGACACAACAGGAGTGCACAACCACATCAGTCAGGAACAATGCACAGGCAATATACCACAAGACAGACAAGAAGTGCACCTCCATAGAAAAATACAGCCACATCAAGCAACCAACAGATGCACAGGTAAGAACATCGCATAGCTAACAAAGCAGGACATCAGGGGATGCACACCAGGAAAATGACAAGGCAACATACACCCACAGCACTGCATGCACAACAGTTTGTGCACACAAACGATACCAGTCCCGAAACAGATATGAGTGACACAACATGAACCCACACAACACAAATCAGCACAGCACAAAGACAACACTACACTCAGGAAGTGAAGCAGTACCACAGCAAACACACATACACCAAACACAACACCCACAGATGCACAAGTCTGGGACAGAAAAGTGGAAACAACTTGACCAGAGTACTAGGCAGCACATGCGCAACCATGACTGCTCAACAGCACAAGAACTTCCCATATAACCAACTGGGGAAATGTCTTTTGTGGCATATTGCTACTGGGCAAAGAACTGCACCACGAAGCACAGTGTCACAAATGAAGTGATGGGGAGGCGCAAAAACATGCAAACTAAGGGAACAGCTGACATCAAAGTGAAGTGTTGTGCACGTCAGTAGTGGACATGGCAGGAGTGTACCATACACAAATAAAGGGAGTGCAGACTCACAATGGGTAGGCATCTGAAGCACAGATAGGGGATGGTATAACACCTCACACAACATGCCATACTGGAGGCAATAAAGCACCATGTGACAGCAATGCACAAGAAAACACAACCACAATGGCAGTGTGAATCAGTAGGTCTGCACACTCTCCACAAACACAATCAAGACACATGGATGATCAACAAAACACAACACTGACTTGCCAGTCACACACTTTGAATACTCACAATTGACAAAAACAACAAGTAGGAGTCAGCCAGAACTGCAAGAAATATAAAAAGAACATATTGCACCCACAAGTATCAGAGTCAGGAAGAACTGAAGTCCATGTCACACCTGTTAAAAACTGAATAAATGAGACAAAACATTAGTAATGTTGAAGTGGTACACAGAGCATGTGGCACAGTAAACCATATACACAGAGAAAAAAATGTTAACCGGTAAGGACACTGACTAAACAGACAACAGGAGTAACTGTCTTTATTCACATATTGCATAGGCACCAAGAGTAGACAAGAGCAAGTCCTAAAATGCAGAGTATGTTCATGAGAAGCTGCACAGGGAATAGTTTAACGCAGCAAAGAGCAACAAGGCCTGTGCCCAAAACGAAGTGCAGAGCATGTCCATGAGAACCTGCACAGGCAAGGGAAAAAACAGCAATGCCAGTGGCCAGTTCAAGGTGCAGAGTATGTCCATGAGAATCTGCACAGACAAGGGGAAATCAGTAAGGCCAGTGGCCATTTCAAGGTGCAGAGTATGTCCAAGAGAATCTGCACAGGCGAGGGAAAAAGGCCAGGCCAGTGGCAAGTTCAAGGTAGAGAGTATGTCCATGAGAAGCTGCACAGGGAAGGGGGGAATAGCAAGGCCAGTGGCCAGTTCAAGGTGCAGAGTATGTCCATGAGAATCTGCACAGGCAAGGG
Source organism: Lissotriton vulgaris (assembly GCF_964263255.1). Classification (NCBI taxonomy): domain Eukaryota; kingdom Metazoa; phylum Chordata; class Amphibia; order Caudata; family Salamandridae; genus Lissotriton; species Lissotriton vulgaris. The sequence continues at coordinate 627,986,245 of NC_141694.1, read as the reverse complement.
GGAAACAGCAAGGCCAGTGACCAGTACAAGGTGCATAGTATGTCCATGAGAAGCTGCAGAGGCAAGGGGAAAACAGCAAGGCCAGTGACCAGTACAAGGTGCAGAGTATGTCCATCAGAAGCTGCACAAGCAAGGGGCACACAGCAGTGAACGACAAGGCCAGTGGGCAGGACATAGTGCAGAGTGGGTCCATGAGAAGCTGCACAGGGAATGTGTGTGACTGTACCCTTCCATGGTTAGCAACCCAGTCAGGGGGTAACAATGGGCAGTACCGGCCCCTCTGTGTGAGAGACAGGTGTGTGAGGGGGGCTACCACTCAGACTTGGCTGTCAGGCGGACTGGGAGCTGGCTGTGTATCGGGGACAGTTTGAGCACTTGACCGGGGAGAGAGAGGCCCAGCTGAGGTAGAGCCATCAGTGGCTTGGGAAGCCGGACGGCTGCTTGGACCAGGTGGTGTAGTGGTACGTGGAGGTGAAGTCATGCTGATGTGAGACATAGTGTGGGTGGGAGATTGTAGAGGGGTGCCTTTCTACTTCTTGGGGATTCTAAATGGCTTCCCTGTCTTGAGAGGAGTGGTAAGTGGGTCGGCCACAACAGGCCCACCCTCCACCAAATCTGCAACAGGTGGAGACGCTGGCACTCCCTCTGGGGATGTGCTGGATCCAGCGGTACGCTTCGCCTGGCCTTACCTTTCCCCTTTCATCCCCTGTTTATGAGGTGTTATCCCTACAGTGCCCTCCTTCCCCTGCATCACTGGGCTTGTAATTGGGAGTTGAGGTGGTGGGCGAATTTGCCTTGCAGCCCTTCTTATGTGTAACCCTGGCATGCACCACCTTCTCAGTGGGCACAGAAACTGTCTGCTTGTCTGTGCGAGACACTTTAGGGACAGGAGAGCCCTTGGCTGGGGATGCCTCTGAGGCATGTGAGCCTGAGGTCTACTTCTTTGCCTTTTGGCCCCTGGTGTTGCCTGGCTGGCTTTTGTCTTTGCACTCTAGGGTGGCTTTAGTCTTCTGTGGGGAAGGTGTCTGCGCCCTCTACCGCCTGGGCTGCTGCTGCTTCTGTGTGCTACATGTGCTGTATCGTGACCTTGAGGTCTGTGGAGCGTGATCACTATCGTCAGTTGTGGCTACTGCCAGGGGGGTGGACAAAAGGACTGGAGCTAGACTATGAGTTTGTGCCAGTTGAAAGGCTGCTGCCAATGTGGAGGACAAGGACTGGACAGTCCGGTGCAGTCCACCCACGTCTGAATGTATGCCCTCCATGAAAGCAACCACCTGTGCCAATTTTTTTTCGTGGTCTATGAATGCGTTGAGGAAAGCTGTCTGGCCCACACACAGCTGGTGCAAAAGGTCCACAGACTCAGCACTGATGGCAGCAGGGGAGACAGGGGCAGGGGCAGCGGTGCCCGGGGTCAAGGACACTCTTCCCCTCTTACTGGGGTGAACACGGGCAGCACCAGAGGAAGTGGCTGGGGGGGTGGGCACTGTACGCTGTGCTGTGGAAGATGATGCAGAGTCTCCGTTCCCTGTGCCTGCCAACATGGATGCATCACCGCTGGCATTAGATGATGTTGAACTTTACGTCTCTCGCTGTGACTCCTCCAGCAGACTCCTGTCCCCCTCCGAGGCACTGGTCACATCTGTGTCACTGGGCTCCTGTGCAGCTGTTGTGCTTGTTACACCACCACTGGTGTCCGTACCTTATCTCTCCATGACTGCTGTATGAGAGAGAGAAATGTAGGGTCAATACAGTGGCAGCAACATTACAAACATATGTAAGCAAAGCATCACAGAAGATGACTAAATCTACATGTTGCACACCACCCTGTGCAATGTTATTGTGCTAACTCACTTATTTGACTCAAACAGCGCATGTAAACAAGAAAATCAGGCAGAAGTGAGCCATGCGAAGACCACACAGCACAACACCTTTCTGGTGGCTCCGTTCAATCAGACACACAAATAGCTCTGAGCACATCTAGGGCCATGATGGGGGTACACAGCATGTTGCCACTTACAGATCTGGATGGAGCAGGAGGTGAGAACACAGACACAGACTACAACATGACATTCCACAATGGCCCTGAGCCCATGCCACCCACCATGTTGTACTTTGAGGTACTACTAAGGTTGCTTATTGGTGTCAGATGCTTAAGCCTCTCAAATCTGAGGTCAGGCAATACACGCATTGATGAAAGTACACTCATATTGGGCACACTGCCGTTGCTTCCATGGGATTTCCAGACTACCCCAATGCAGAGGATACCTGAAGACAGCGACTCAGAATGCTATGGAAATGCACAGTACTCAAATTACATTAGTAAGTACAGGTAGGGCAAATATAAGACAGCTGCACCCAGCACAGAGGCCACTTACAAGCCACTGCATCACACTACCAACATCACATAGGGCAGTGCTGGCACAGGCTCTCTACACATGCAGCCACTCACAGCAAAAGTCCCCTTCCCAGAATACTCTAGCTTGCTGCTGATGCTCCCTCAAATATGCATCCAGCTCAGGCTGTGTCACGGCCACGATGCGGCCCATTAGTGGTGTCATGCTGCACCGTACCAACCGCCCAGCGCGATGGAGCAGCCCCAAGGTCATCTCCGCCACGTTCTTTGCCAGCCGGCTGATGTTGTCCCACCTCTTGTGGCAGTGGGTATGCCTTTGGTTTGAGACACCCAGAGCCCGCACCTTGGCTGCAATGGCCCTCCACATGGCCTTACGCTGTTGTACCTTGAGCTGCGGGCATGGGAGACAAGAGGGGGAAAACATCAGTGACACAGTGTTATGTACCTACATCTCTCAGAACAGTAGCTTGATACTAACTCATCCAAAAATCCACAGATATGACTAACTAGACAAGAATGCCTTTCACGTGGGACATCTGAATGGGAAAAGCTGATGTAAATGCTTGCAGGTGTGAGGGGAAAACACTGTCCCTGTACATCTCCCACAAATGCAGGATGCCAGCACTGAAAGCCATATGTAGCCTGCCCACATCTTCTGTCCATTTTTAGGTTGAGCAAGACGTACATCACATATACCCATGTGTTTGGGGGTAGACTCACGGTGTCAAACACTGCGCAGCCCTCAATGTCCTTGCCCTGTGAATAGCTCACTGTGTCATGGATGTCACATTGAGGTACATGATCTCACAAAAACAAATTCTTCTCACAAGGTCAGTCATGTCCAATCTACAGGGCTGCGATGGCTCATAGCTAGAGTGCAATGAGAAAAGACACATGTAATACTGTGCAAGTTAAGTGATGTGACCTTGTAATTTTGGGCAGTGACTGTGCAGGCCAGGTGGGCTCACACTGAGATGGACAACAGAGGCACACACAGCCATTCAGCCACGCAATCACTGTCCTGACTCCTGCACTAACAACTTGCAGCGTCACTGCATGGCTGACAAGGCAACACTGATCACCCAAATATTGGTGTGCAGGCAGGGAAACGTTTGGAATAGGGTACACCCACCTTCCCCCTGGAGACAGCATGTTAGGCAGTGCATGACACAACCCCACACTCTCAGGCACATACTGCATCAGTCCAACTACATGTGTGCCCCCCTGCACTCTCTCCCTGTTGAAGACTTATCACAACATGTGGGGCACCACATAGCCTTGGGTATTGTGTGAGCACCTCGTCCACCAGGACCTCCAGCTCCTCGCTTGTGAAGGGACTGGCAGAGTTTTTCTAAGTCCTTGCCAGCACTGTGGACATGAGACAGCAACGGCGGAAGTGGGTATTGAGGGGTCTCTGTCAGCAGTTCCTGGAGGCAGCAGCAGATGAGGGGTTCAGGCAGCAGTCCCTGGAGGCAGCAGCAGATGAGGGGTCTCCGGCAGCAGTCCCTGGAGGCAGCAGCAGATGAGGGGTCTCTGGCAGCAGTCAGTGGAGGCAGCAGAAGATGAGGGGCTCAGGCAGTAGTCCCTGGAGTCAGCAGAAGATGAGGGTTCTATGGCAGCAGTCCCTGGAGGCAGCAGCAGATGAGGGGTCTCAGGCAGTGGGCTCTGGGAGCTGGGGAAATGTGAGGCTCCTGGGGTCTTTTCAGTGGTGCTAAGCTGCTGCAATTGGTGTTCCAGGTCTGTCTTTTTCAAATGCATCCAATGACAGGTTCTGCTGTGGTGGAGCAGGCCTACCGTGATTTCCAGAATTGCAGCATGCTACCGTGATTAAGGTTCCCATTAGCTGTAGGGGCATGGTCCATGGGGGTGACACACCACAGGGGCCAGGCAGGCGCTATCGCGATTTGGGTGGTGGAACATGCCAACCACCATTTGGCTCTACATAGATAGCTATCACTACCGCACTTGTGTCTTGGGGATTGGTGGTGACACACTGCTGGTGCCAGGTGGTAGCTACCAGGAGTTGGGTGACATACATTCACAAGCGTCACCGCGATTTGGGTGGTGGAGCATGCCAACCGCCATTTGGCACTACATAGGTAGCTATGATTACCGCACTTGTGTCTTGGGGATTGGTGGTGACACACCGCTGGTGCCAGACCACAGCTACCGCAATATGGGTGGCGGAGCATGCCAATGGCCACTTGGCACTACATAGATAGCTATCACTACAACACTTGTTTTTTTGGGATTGGTGGTGACACACCGCTGGTGCCAGTCGGTAGCTACCATGATTTGGGTGACATACATTCACAAGAGTCACCGCAATTTGGGTGGAAGAGCATGCCAACCGCCATTCGGCACTACATAGATAGCTATCACTACCACACTTGTGTCTTGGGGATCGGTTGTGACACACCTCTGGTGCCAGGCGGTAGCTACCGCGATTTGGGGAGTGGAGCATGCCAACCGCCATTTGGCACTACAGAGATAGCTATCACTTTCGCACTTGTGTCCTGGGGATTGGTGGTGACACACTGCTGGTGTCAGGCGGTAGCTACCACAATTTGGGTTGAAGAGCATGCCATACGTCATTTGACACTACATAGATAGATATCACTACCACATGTGTATCTTGGGGATTGGTGGTGACACACTGCTGGTGCCAGATGATAGATACCACGATTTGGTGGTGGAGCATGCCAACCGCCATTTGGTACTACATAGATAGCTATGACTACCGCACTTGTGTATTGGGAATTTGTGGTGAACACGCCGCTGGTGCCAGACGGTAGCTACCGCGATTTGGGTGGCGGAGAATGCAAACTGCTGTTTGTCACCACTTAGATAGCTATCACTACCGCACTTGTGTCTTGGTGACTGGTGTGGAGAACCGGGCCTTATGGGCCTGGAGGCGCAGGGCACGCCTGAAATCCCGGAGTTCACCTGCCTTGTCGAACAGAGACAGGAGACACTCTGTTGGGCGTAGAAAACCAGGTTTATTAGCTTCAGCCAAGCACAGTTGTCCCAGAAGTACGTACAAAGTATATTCTGAGGAGACTGCCACTTTAGTCCGTGGCGCACAATCTTTTATAGCACACATATTTACAACATTTACTCCCTACACATATAAAGCAAGCCAATAGGAAAAGTTGGAAAACAAGCTATCAGGTGTCTCAAATACGCCCCTCTCTAAAACTCGGTGTGCTACCCCTCCCAACAAATTAATCAGTGCTAGTACCGACAATCCAATTTGCATGGTGGCAGGACGTATTTGTGTGCCTCAAAGGATAGTTGTGTAACAAGAGAATACAAGGAGAGAATAGCGAAAGCCAGTCTGATAAGATAATGTAAGGAAAGAATAGAAGAAGGCAAATAGTCAGTCGAGACAGGGATCAATCAACCCAGACATGGATTAGCGAACTCGGACAGACCCTGACATCGGTTTCGTAAACAAAGGCAGGGGGTTACTCTTTAACAGAAGAGACACGTAGCGGCTGAGAAAAGTAAAAACACTCCGTTTGCCGTGCAGCCTGAGTGAGGGCAACACAAAATGGTCGACGAAACCCAAAATGGAGGCTAAAAACGGGACGAAGTCAGAAACCGAAGAACCTCAGGTGGTGACACACCACTGGTGCCAGGTGGTAGCTACCGCGATTTGGGTGGCGGAATATGCCAACCGCCATTTGGCACTAAATATATAGCTATCACTACCGCAATTGTGTCTGGGGGATTGGTGGTCACACACCACTGGTACCAGGCAGTAGTTACCGAGATTTGGGTGACATACATTCACAAAAGTCACTGCGATTTGGGTGGCGGAGCATGCCAACCGCAATTTAGGCCTACATAGATAGCTATCACTGCCGCACTTGTGTCTTGGGGATTGCTGGTGACACACCTCTGGTGCCAGGTGGTAGCTACTGCGATTTGGGTGGCGGAACATGCCAACCGCCATTTGGCACTACATAGATCGCTATCACTACCGCACTTGTGTCTTGGAGATTGGTGGTGACACACCGCTGGTGCGAGGAGGTAGGTACCGCAATTTGGGTGACATACAGTGACATAGTTGTGCAGGATTGTGTTGGCAGATTACCTTTACAGCACCAATGAACACATAATGCTGTGTCAATGGCCATCTGGTGATCCTCAGCAGTGCACAGTGGCCACGTGGTTATTGGCACATCATTGTGCACACAATGCCAATGTTCCATTTACCCACTGGTGAATACACATGCCATGTTTGTGTATGTGATTTTGTAGATTGGCATGTACTCCCTCACTTGTCACTTGTGATATTGATGGGTCTCTACACAGGATAGTGTTGTCATGGACTCTACAATGTGTACACATGTCAATATTTTGAAGTGCAGTGACAGACACAGCAATGTTTGTCTCAATGAATGATGTTCTGTTTTGCTGGTCCTCTCATGTTTCATCATGCACACACTCATCATTTATGCTCAGCCTGTGGTCATTGTGTTGTTGACGTGAGCTAGGTTCAAATGACGCCTGAAGGTGTGCCAGGTACAGCAGCTAGGTATGAGACAGTGGGGTTGCTCTGTTACACATATGCTGGATGCCATACTCCCAGGCGGCCCGTGGTAAATATGAGCATATTCCTATGTGCATTCACATGGACCCTGGTGGTTCATAAGGTACTTGTTGTGTGAAAGGGGGCAAGTGTATGAGTAGTGTAGCTGTAGGTGTCCCTATATGTAAGTTGCTCTTTAACTCAATTTTGATGACAGTCATTGTTGGCGTTGTGTCAGCCAAAATGTGAGATGCTGTGCCCATCTCATGATGTATTGCATTGACATGTGTCCACTTTTATCTCAACTAGGAGGAGACCAAAATTGCATCGTCACCTCACAGTGCTGGCAGACATAGAGGATGAGGCGATCATCTGGATATTCCATCTGGATAGGGCCACCATACAGATCCTTTGTGCTATGTTGGAGACCCACCTGCAGCCTCGCAGAACATATCAAATAGCTTTCACCCTAACATCTAAGGTAACAGCGGTACTGCATTTCTTGCCACTGGATCATTCTAGCACACGGTGTCCAGCGCAGGTGGGATGTCACAACCTATGTTCAGCTTGGTGCTGCGTGATGTTCTGTCCGCTATGATGATCTACAAGGACAGTTATATCAATTTCCCCAAGGAGCCACAATTGGCAGATTTGAAGAGAGATTTTCATCCCTTCGGACACATCCCCCATGTTATTGATACCATTGATTGCACCTATGTTGGGCTTGTACCACAACAGGCACGCGAGCACATCTACAGGCATTGTAAACATTACCACTCCATAAATGAGCAAGTGGTGTGCCAGGTAGATATGATCATCTGGCACGTGTGTGCCAAATTCCCTGGCTCGGCCCATAACTCATACATCCTGCGTAACAGCATTGTTCCCCAGCTGATGGCTAATCTGCTTCCTGAGCGTGCATGGATTGTGGGTGAGTATGCCTAGTCATATAGGGTGCTGTGTGTGTGACCTGCTGTCCTCTGAAAGTGCGAAATTGCAATGTTTATCAGTGTTTGTTAGACCTAGGTGACTGTATATCCCAACCGTGCTTGGTTGTTAGCCCACTGCGGAATCCTAGGACACCAGCTGACGTCCGCTACAATGATGCCCATGGGAGGACATGTTGCGTGGTGGAGCGTACTTTTGGTCAGCTGTAGTCACGTTCTCGCTGCCTGGACAAGACCGGAGGGGCACTGATGTACTCTCCCAGGAAGGTGTCAGATTGTAGTAGCATGCTGCATGCGCCACAACCTAGCCATTTGCATGGAGATTCCCCTGATCCAAGATGATGATGAGCAGCCAAGGCCCTGCCTGAAAACCAACCAGTGTCCAGTGATGAGGACAGTGGAGAGGAGGAAGTTGTTGACCTGGGTCAACGGTTCATCAACCGCTACTTCACTTGAAGGTGGGTGACAATGTACAACGTACCCATTGTCTGATGATGTCGCTGTTGTTGTGAAGGTATATGTGGGATTTGTGACAGCAGCCGGTTGTAGACTCAGTGGTTGCTGGAAATGTTTCTGGGACAGTTCATTTTGGAACATCTATAGGATGTGTATGTTGACTCTTGTTGCCCATTGTGATGTGTGCATGTAGGATTCTCTTGATGTGCAGTGTGATGTCTGTGATGCCACATCCAGACGAGTGAATGTTGTTCTGTTGTATTTCCTAGGTGCCTTCAACCTCTTATTGGCACTGGCCATAATAGCAGGGTTCTTCAGAGATGTTGTTAATGCTGCAGATGTGGTAGGGGGGACGTTGGGGTCCTGGGTCCTGTAACGCCCTGGCACACCAGATGGGCTGGCTTCGAGTTCCTTGTCCAAAGAATCCCGGGAGTCAACATCCAAGAGTCGATGTTCCGGGACGGGGGGAGAATGGCTCTGCAGATTGCTGGTGCTGTCCTCTGTAGTCAGTTCTTAGTCACCTGTGAGTCAGATGGAAAATAGTCATTGTAGTGCACCCAACAATCTTTGTGTTAGCTGTGTATCATTCACTGTTTGAACACTGCACAGTTGACTAATCATCACAATGTTTTCTATGTGCACTATTGTGTCTCCTGACATGATGCTGTGGTACATGCATTACTTGTCCATGGTATGATGTGTCACTCCATTCCATGTGCCACGTGCATGATTTGTGATTTCAGGGACATGTTGGCATCTCGGGACTACCACAACAAAGATTTTCTGTAAGGACAGTTTGTTGATTTGTCTGCTCTGGCCATTGTCATCTCCTGCATACCTTTTATCTTGTGATGTACATACCTGGATTGGTACCGCCAACCATGTTTTTTTTGTTTTCATGGTTTCCTTGTTGCTCTGGCCCCATGGCACTACAGATGTCATTCAATGCTGTGCATGATTGTGGGCAGACTTTCTTCTACTTGTGTATTGGTGTGTCACACTTTGGTTGCTATGACAGTTTTCTTTGCTTAGCTGTGTGCACACTCTGAAGGCAATAGTATCTGTGTGTATATTTGTGCAATGTAAGGGCTGGTGTTTTCGTATGGCACCATGGTTTTCATGACAAATGGCTAGGTGCACATACTGGCTACTTACATGTTATGTTGTCCCATTTGGCTTTGCTTTGTGACACATCTGTGTGTGTGTAGTGGAGGCTTACTTCCTGCTCAGTGGTGGCCACAAGACAGCATAATATGTCTACCTACCCGTTAGCTTGTTTGTAGTGATCCATTAGCTGACACATGCATCTGGGTGGGATGGAGAGCTCCATCTTGAAGAACTGGGGCACAAGGGTGCATTGTAGTCGTGGTAGTGCAAACCTCCCACCCCCAAACAGCCCTCCCAGGGAGGAAGGATACCAACCTGTTAGGTGAGGGTGATCCATACAATGGCTGAATACTGCTTCTGGTTGGTGTGGAGTGTCCATCCTGCTCAGGTGTGGGACAGGGGGCAGGGTGGGAGTAGTAGTGCAGGCCTCCCACCCCCAAACAACCCTCCCAGGGAGGATAGCTACCTACCTGTTAGGTGAGGGTGATCCATACAATGGCTGCATACTGCTTCTGGGTTGGTGTGTAGTGCTCCATCATGCTCAGGTGTGGGACAGGGGGCATGGTGGGAGTAGTAGTGCAGGCCTCCTACCCCCCAAACAGCCCTCCAAGGGAAGGTGGCTACCTACCTGTTAGGTGAGGGTGATCCATACAATGGTTCCATTCTGTTTCTGGGTTGGTGTAGAGTGCTCCATCCTGTACAGGTGTGGGACAAGGGGCATAGTGGTAGTGGTAGTGCAGGCCCCCACCCCCCAACAGCCTTCCCAGGGAAGATGGCTAACTACCTGTTAGGTAATGGTGATACAAACAATGGCTGCATACTGCTTCTGGGTTTATGGGGAGTGCTCCATCCTGCTCGGTTGTGGGAGAGGGGGCATGGTGGGAGTAGTAGTGCAGGCCTCCTACCCCACAATAGCCCTCACAGGGAGGAATGCTACCTACCTGTTAGGTGAGGGTGAACCATACAATGGAGGCATACTGCTTCTGGGTTGGTGTGGAGTGCTCCATCCTGTTCAGGTGAGGGACAGGGGGCATGGTGGGAGTAGCCGTGCAGGCCTCCCACCCCCAACAGCCCTACCAGGGAAGATGGCTACCTAGCTGTGAGTGTGTTTGTGGTGATACAATGGTTTCCAACTCCTTCTGGGTGGGGGTGGTGCTCCTTCCTGTTTATGGGTGGGACAGGGCTGCCTGGTAGGAGTTGTAGTGCAGGCCTCCCATCCCCAACAGCCCTCCCAGGGAACATGACTACCTAGCTGCGAGTTTGTGGTGATACAATGGCTTCCAACTGCTTCTGGGTGGAGGTGGTACTCCATCCTGCTCCATCCTGCTTACGGGTGGGAAAGGGCTACCTGGTGGGAGTTGTAGTACAGGCCTCCCACCCCCAAACAGACCTCCCAGGGAAGATGGCTACCTACCTGTTAGGTGAGGTTGATCCATACAATGGCTGCATACTGCTTCTGGGTTGGTGTGTAGTGCTCCATCATGCTCAGTTGTGGGACAGTGGGCAGGGTGAGAGTAGTAGTGCAGGCCTCCCACCCCAAACAGCCCTCCCAGGGAGGATAGCTACCTACCTATTAGGTGAGGGTGATCCATACAATGGCTGCATACTGCTTCTGGGTTGGTGTGGAGTGCTCCATCCTGTTCAGGTGAGGGACAGGGGGCATGGTGGGAGTAGCCGTGCAGGCCTCCCACCCCCAACAGCCCTACCAGGGAAGATGGCTACCTAGCTGTGAGTGTGTTTGTGGTGATACAATGGTTTCCAACTCCTTCTGGGTGGGGGTGGTGCTCCTTCCTGTTTATGGGTGGGACAGGGCTGCCTGGTAGGAGTTGTAGTGCAGGCCTCCCATCCCCAACAGCCCTCCGAGGGAACATGACTACCTAGCTGCGAGTTTGTGGTGATACAATGGCTTCCAACTGCTTCTGGGTGGAGGTGGTACTCCATCCTGCTTACGGGTGGGAAAGGGCTACCTGGTGGGAGTTGTAGTACAGGCCTCCCACCCCCCAACAGACCTCCCAGGGAAGATGGCTACCTACCTGTTAGGTGAGGTTGATCCATACAATGGCTGCATACTGCTTCTGGGTTGGTGTGTAGTGCTCCATCATGCTCAGTTGTGGGACAGTGGGCAGGGTGAGAGCAGTAGTGCAGGCCTCCCACCCCAAACAGCCCTCCCAGGGAGGTTAGCTACCTACCTATTAGGTGAGGGTGATCCATACAATGGCTGCATACTGCTTCTGGGTTGGTGTGTAGTGCTCCATCATGCTCAGGTGTGGGACAGGGGGCATGGTGGGAGTAGTAGTGCAGGCCTCCTACCCCCCAAACAGCCCTCCCAGGGAAGGTGGCTACCTACCTGTTAGGTGAGGGTGATCCATACAATGGCTACATACTGTTTCTGGGTTGGTGTGGAGTGCTCCATCCTGTACAGGTATGGGACAGGGGGCATGGTGGGAGTGGTAGTGCAAGCCTCCTACCCCCCAACAGTCCTCACAGGGAGGAAGGCTACCTACCTGTGAGTGTGTTTGTGGTGATACAATGGCTTCCAACTGCTTCTGGGTGGGGGTGCTGCTCCTTCCTGTTTATGGGTGGGACAGGGCTGCCTGGTAGAAGTTGTAGTGCAGGCCTCCCACCCCCAACAGCCCTCCCAGGGAAGATGACTACCTAGCTGTGAGTTTGTTTGTGGAGATACAATGGCTTCCAACTGCTTCTGGGTGGAGGTGGTGCTCCATCCTGCTTACGGGTGGCAAATGGCTACCTGGTGGGAGTTGTAGTGCAGGCCTCCCACCCCCCAACAGACCTCCCAGGGAAGAAGGCTACCTACCTGTTAGGTGAGGAGGATCCATACAATGGCTTCCAACTGTTCCTGGGTGGGGGAGTACCCCATCCTGCTCAGGTGTGGGACAGGGGGCATGGTGGGAGTAGTAATGCAGGCCTCCCACTCTCAAAAAGCCCTCCATGGCAAGGTGGCTATCTACCTGTTAGTTTGATGAGGGGAATGTAATGGCTGATACATACTTCTGGGTGGGGTGGGGGAGAGCTCCATCTTGCTGAGCTGGGGGCAACGGTACATGGTGGAAGTAGAAGTGCAGGCCACCCAGTCCCAAACAGCCCTCCATGGCAAGATGGCTACCTACCTGTTAGTTTGATAAGGGTAATGTAATGGCTGCAACATGCTTCTGCATGGAGTGGGAGAGGGATGCATCTTGCTAAGATGTGGGATAAGGGGGTCTGGTGGGAGTTGTAGTGCTGGCTGCCTGTATACATGCCCCATGGTAATGTTGCTCGCTACGTTTGGGGTGAATGGGATTGAGTGAATGTTGGATCTGTGAGACATGTTTTTGGGAGTGTGTGGTGTAGATGATTTGTATTTGTCCTAGGAGGGTAGCTTTGTAGTTGTGCATTACAGTATCTAGCAGTGTGCTGGTAGTCATTTGTTTGTACTTACCAGCCTCCACTCTCCCGGCTACTCATGTGAGACTCTCTGGATGCAGTATGGCAAGCACCTTCTCCTCCTAGGCAGTGAATGTTATGGGTGGAATGGGAGGGCCACCACCAGTCCTGTCAGACAGTTCACGGTTCATGCTCCTCTTCTGTTTGACAGCCCTCTTCAGGTCATGCTAGGGCTTCATGATTTCCTGCTTGGAGCGTGGGGTGGTGCATACTGCATTGACCTCCTCGACTATCCTTGCCCACATTTGTGCTCCTGTGGCTAATGGTGTCTGCTGGACCAGGCTACCAAACAGTTGTGGTTCCACTCTGACTATCTCATCTACCATAACGTTCAACTCGCTCTCTTTGAATTTGGGCATTTCTGTGTTGCTATGGAGTGTGATGTGCAAAGTGGGTATGGGTGCAGGGGTGTGAGTGGTGGGTGTGGTGGTGATGTGTATGGTGTGTGATGAGCAGGGGGGCAGAGGTGCAGGCGTGGAAGTGATGGTTGTGCTGTGTGTGGTGTGAGTAGTGATGGTGTGTTGTTTGCCTCTCTTTTGTGCTCCTGTGTTGGGCCCATCAGTTGTGGAGTAATGCAAAGGATTGTGGTCAGGGAAAGGGCTGGTTTTATACTCAGCGATGTGGGTGTGTCCAAATGGAGGATTGCTGTCAGGTGTGTTGTGTGGGCTGTCCTGGTATTTGCATTTTTATATTTGCCATGTGGTTGTGTCATTGGGGTGTGTTTAGTTTTCTTGGGTGGCATGGCTAGTTTGCTGTGAGCACTTTGTGGCCTTATTGTGAGTTTTTCTGTCGATCGCCATATTTGTCACGGATTGTCCGCAGCGGTGGCTATGCTGCAGCTCTTCCGCCGGCTCTCCCATTCATCACTGTTTGCGACCGCGATGGATGGAAACAGCGGAACCTTCTTTGCCCCGTTTCGAGGTGGTCGATGTTTTTTGGTGGTTGTCCCTAATTTAGCCGCCATTTTTTTCACGGTACCGGCGGGCGGCTGTTTTTCCGCTTCCATGGCAGTCAGGAAGGTTTTCCAACCAACATGCTAATAGACCCATATATGTTTCTGAAAAGTTGGCAAAATTCTAAATTCACCAAGGGGTACTTTATGTAGATCCTTCATGGTTTTCCTATAGAAAATAACATTTGAAAAAGAAATATTGAAATTTAATTTAAAAAACTGCCATTTATGCCTACATTTTCACCTATAACTTTTTCTACCTATCACAAATTTTTTATAGCAACATACTGTTACATCCACTGGACCCTTCTGGTTGCTTGGATATATAGGGCTTGTAGTTTCACTAAGAACCAGTGGTACCCAGAGCATATAACTGAGCTACACCTTTCAATGGTTTTTCATTGTGCACCAGGTATACAGCAGTTCATTTGGTAACATATAAAGGGTGAAAAATTGGTATCAAGGAAAGCTATGTATTTCCCAAATTGGGAACAAAATATGGCATTGAGAAGCAGTGGTTAGTGCCACATCTTTGAATTTGTGGGTACCTATACTAGCATGTGAGTTAGAGGGTATTTTTCCAAATGACTTCTTTTTTACACACTTCTTACATTTGGAAGGCAGAAATACAAAGAAAGATAATTAGTAACAACACTTGCTCTACGATTCTGTTTCCCCTATGTCTCCCAATAACAATGGTACCTCACTTGTGTGGGTAGCTCTAGTACCCGCAACAGAAAACGACCCAAACTGCAACGTGGACACATCATATTTTTCTACTGAAAAATGACCCTTTTTCCCAATTTGCTTAGATGGGGATTTTGGTCCATAGCTCAGCTGACACCTAGGGAAACCTAGCAATCCTGTATATTTTCGAAAACTAGACACCTAGATTAATCCAGGATAGGGTGACTTGTGTGGCTCTCATCAAGTTCTGTTTCCCAGACTCCCTTCCAAACCTCAAACTGTGTCTAAAAAACACTGGGGCATATTATCAAGGGGGTTTATCTCCGCTTTTTTGGCTTTAAAAGCCATGAAAGCGGAGATAAAATTATCTCCCTATTACCAAGCTGTCGCTAACACCAGTTAGCGACAGCTAGTAGGAGATAGCGACCATCTTGGGCCCCACTTTGCATGTCAGTGATATTTATCACTAATGAGATGCAAAGTGGGCGTGCCAAGATGTTAGAGACTGAAAACAGTCGCTAACATCGCTATCTCCTATTACCAACTTTTGGAGATATTCGCACTGAGCGCGAATATCTCCAAAAGCTAACACCTGCCCCTGAGCAGTTCTTAGCCATGTTATCCAATGGGAGGTGGATAACATGGCTAAGAGCATTTGCTCGATAATGCATGAATATCGCTGACTTTTCAGCGATATTCATGCATTTCGGCCGTTTTTTATCGCATTTGCGATAAACCTTGTTAATAGCAAGGTTTATCTGCGATAAAAATCGCCGATGTGCGGCGATAATTTTTGTC
This sequence comes from Lissotriton vulgaris, assembly GCF_964263255.1. Lineage (NCBI taxonomy): Eukaryota > Metazoa > Chordata > Amphibia > Caudata > Salamandridae > Lissotriton > Lissotriton vulgaris. The sequence goes on along the minus strand of NC_141694.1, from coordinate 627,970,964 downwards.
TCTAAACAAGTTAGAGACAAAAATTATCGCTAGTTGTTGGTAATATACCCCACTGTTTCCTCACATTTCTGTGATGGAAAACTCTGAAATCTGAAAGTAGCCACAAACATTCCCCCACTCAGCATTTCCACTAGTCTCTCGATAAAAATGGTACCTCACTTGTGTGGGTAGGTCTAGTGCCCGTGACAGGAAATGGTCCAAAAAGCAATGTGGACACATCAAATTTTTCCACTGAAAACTGACACTTTCTTTGCAATGTGCCTAGCTGTGGATTTTGGGCCCTAGCTCAGCCGGCACCTAGGGAAACCAAGAAAAACAAAAAAAATTAAAAACTAGTCACCCAGGGGAATCCAGTATGGGGTGACTTATGTGGTTCTCTTCTGGTTCAGTTACCCAGAATTCCTTGCAAACTTCAAATGTTGTCACAAAACACATTTTCCCCACGTTTCTGTGATGGAAAGTTCTAGAATCAGTGAGGAGCCACAGACTTCCTTCCACCCAGCATTTCCCGAAGTCTCCCAATAGAAATTGTACCTCAGTTGTGTGGGTAGGCCTTGAAGCCCGCGAAAGAATCTCACTTGTATGGGTAGGCCTAGTGCCCACCAAAGGAAACAGCTTAAAATGTATTATGGAAATATCAAAATTAGCCAACACAAAATAACTTGGGGCATATTAGCAAGAACCGGACTGGCTCAAATTTCTACCACCCTGCATGCCCTCAGGTAACCCGAAATAAAATGCTACCTCAGTTGTTTGGGTGGGCCAAGTGTCCGTGGCAGGGTATGGCCAAAAGCATATGTTGGATGCATCAAAATTATCTATCACAAAACTACCTGGCTTTGCAAAGGAGACACCTGCGTTTTTGATTCCAGCTTAGCGGCCATCAATGAAAGCTACCAAACCCAGACATTTCTGAAAACTAGACACCTGGGGTAATCCAGAGAGGTTTGGTTTGCATGTATCTTCCAAAGTTTTCTTATCCAGAATCTCCTGCAAACCTCAAATTTTGCAACAAAAATTACTTTGTCCTCACATTTCTGTGTGGGAAAGTTGTCGGATCACCGAGCCGGCACACATTTCCTACCACCCTGGTTTCCCCCACGTCGCCTGTTAAAAATGCAACCTTAGATATGTCAGGGGGCCAAGTGCCCGTGACAGGGAAGGGCTCAAAATGTATTGTGGAGGCATCAAAATGATCAGTCATAAAATAACCTGGTTTTGCACAGGGGACACCTGCATTTCTGGTCCCGTGCTGAGCGGCCTTCTATGGTAACCTACCAAACCCAGACTTTTCTCAAAACTAGGCAACCTGGAAACTCCAGGGTGGTGTGACTTGTGTGGATTCCCCATACTTTTCTTACCTAAAATCCCCTGTAAGTTTCAAATTTAGCAAACAAAATCACTTTTTCCTCACATTTCTCTATGGATAAGTTGTGGGATCACTGGGCCGGCACACATTTCCTACCATCCAGCATTTCCTCAGGTATACTGATAACAATGCTACCTCAGTTGTGTGGGTGGGCCGAGTCCCAATGACAGGGAAGGGCCCTAAATGTATTGTGGAGCCATCTACATTATCGATCACAAAATGACCTCGTTTTGCAGTAGGGACGCCTACAATTTTGGTCCCGTGCTTAGCGGCCATATAAGGAAACCTACCAAACCCAGATATTTCTGAATACTAGACAACCAGTGGAGTCCAGGTAGGTGTGGGTTGCATTCATCCCTCTATGTTTTCTTACCCAGAATCCACTGCACACTGAAGATTTAGCAATAAAATCATGTTTTCCTCACATTTCTGTGTGGGGAAGTTGTGGGATCACCTGGCCGGCACATATATCATACCACCCAGCATTCCACCAGGTGTCCTGATAAAAATGCTACCTCAGTTTTGTGGGTGTTCCAAGTGCTCACGACAGGGAAGGCTGAAAACATTTTCTGGAAGTATCAAAATTATTGATCACAAAACAACTTGTTTTTGCAAGGGGGTCAAATTTGTTTTTGGTCCCGGTCTCAGCAGACATTTAGGGAAATCTACAAAACCCAGACATTTTGAAAAACGAGACACTTGAGTGGAGTCCAGAGAGGTGTGGCCTGCATGGATCCCCCAACATTTTCTTACCCATAGTCCCCTGCAATCATCATATTTATTGAAGAATTCAGATTTTCCTCACATTTCTGTGGGATCACCTCAATGGCACAAATTTCATACTACTGAGCGTTTCATGCGGTGTTCCAAGTAAAATGACACCTCTCTTGTGTGGGGGTGGGACAAGTGCTTGTGACTGGGAATGGCCAAAAATGTGTAGAGATTGAAAGGATATCACAGCGAGTTGATAAGCACAATTCTTTTTGTACGTTTTTAGGCTGACTCTGCTTAGGGCACCCACACAAGTAAGGTATCATTTTACTCTGAAGACCGAGGTGAATGCTGGTGCCAGCATGGTGATCCCATCCAGAAATGTGAGGCAAATGTGATTTTTAGCTAAATTTGAGGGGGGCAGAAATAGTCAAAATATGTGGATAAATAAAAGAGGAGCGACACTTGCCAAATGGGACACTTCCCTTATTGCACAAATAATTATCTCTGGTGTGAAGTGGGTTTGGGGCAGATCAGCCTAAAAAAATAGCTGATCTGCACCGAAGGGGGGCATAACAGTACAAATGATGCACAAAAACAGGGGCGCTGCCTTGCCTAAGGGGTTGCTCCTCCACATGCCAAACTATAATATCCCTGGTGTCTAGTGGGTTTCTGCCCCCCCTAGGGGGCAGATCGTCCTAAAAATGTAACCAATCAAAGGACGTCAAAATAATGCTAAAAAAATGGGGAGTGCCCTTGCCTAAGAGGCAACTCCCCCACATGCCAATTAGTAATATCCCTGGAGACTAGTATGATTCTGCCCCTCTTGGGGGCAGATTGGCCTAAAAATATGGCCGTTCTGCCACCAAAAGGGGAGGAAACAACCAAACGTGGCCATTATATAAAAAATGGTGGCCCCTTACCCAAGGGACTGCACCCAATGCCCCAGAAAATCCCTGGTGGACTAATGGGTGCATTCATGCTGCACAATCAGAGCCGCACCTGTGGTCGTGCAGCAGTAATGCACTGCAAAGAGACATGGGGAAAGGAAAAGCTCTTTCCTTGCCAATGGTGCCTCTGGGCATACCCTGAACTTTTTCTCTAGACTAGGGGTCTTCAAACTGTGGGGCCGGACCCCCAGGGGGGTCGTGGAGTGATAGAAAGTGGTTTCCACAGTCCAGGTCACACTTCTGTCTATTATTATTATTTCCCAAAAAGGTGACCTGGGGCTAATAACCATCTGCTGGTTGAAATGGCAAATAAGAAACACAAAGAAGGGGAAGGAGAACCAGTCAAATGGGTTAACCTACACGGTTTAGGGCCAGGTTTTTATAGCTTCTTAAAGGATAATAGATTAATGGTGAAGCGAAGCAAAGGTGGGTGAAAGTTCCATAACTGTGCAGCCCGCACCAAAACAGTGAGGCTGACTATTCATGTTTTTTTTAAATTAGGGAACAATAAGAAGATTGGCACAGGCCAAGAGGAGCATATGGGTATGCCCAGTGAGGAGAGATGAGATGGTGAGAGTTGATGGGATGAGAGAGGACAGCATGAGAGCGAGAGAATTAGATTTAAGAGGTCAGGGATGAGGAGAAATGTGAAGTGCTAAAGACGTGCAGAAAAGCAAGAGGTTGAAAGAGGAGAGAGGGATGGAAGGGAGGGGTGAGAGGAAAGTGGCATTGGTAAACTGCTTAACTCTGCATAAGGCTGCCAGGGTTTTAAGGGACACTTGCTGCTCCCGGCCAGTGCCAGGTGAGCTTCTAATGTGGCAGCACTTACTCCTGCGGAGTGGAAGGCCCTTCACAAAGGTTGACTAGACATCTTTCTGTTGTTTATTGCTGTGTTTTCATTATAAAATGGTACTGATGAGATAAAATCTTACCTCAGTATTACTCTGTGTAAAAATGTCAAAATAAGTAAGCATTACTATACCAAAATATGCGGCATCACATAGCATTATTTATTTTTTCTTACCATACAATTAGTCAAGCCTGCCGCATAATTTGGTCCTCACTTGCCTCATAATTCCACTAGCTCTGCCTATAGGTTTAGAATTGTTTGTCAGAAGAGGTCATTACGCCTGAAAAATTTGACTGGGGGTCACGGCATCCAAAAGTTTGAAGACCTCTGCTCTAGACTCACTGGTTGGAAGGGAGCAGCTTCCAGTGCGTCTCGGCATATTTTGATGACTTCAGCGCACACTGTGCATGCCCACGTCATGAGATCACTGAGGGGGGGGGGGTCAAGGGTGACAGCGGAAGCTCTTCTACTGCTAAATCCAGTAGGGGCTCGTAGATGGAAGACCCACAAGAGGAGCACTAGTGCTTCCCCTGTGGGTGGGTGCCAGGATGTTACAGTTACATCCTCAGCATGCAAGCACCACAGCTGAGGACATAACAGTTACGCCCTTAGCACCCAATGGGTTAAACAGGTGTAACAGAAAGTGAAGGTCCTGCGGTTCAATCCTGAATGCTTGGAACTGAAAAAGAAGCTAAGCAGACTTAAAAGGATTAAGGGACTGATTAAGATCTTGGTGGATGGGATACTCTGACTCAAATGTGACAGATATCCCATCCATCAAATTACAAGTTCCATGGTATATAATGGAATTGAGATTTGGCAGACTGGATAAGCATCATGTTTGTGACAGAGTAACCCTGTCAACCAAGATCATAATCAGTCCATAAATCTTCAAGTTGGGATAGCAATTCCTATTGAGAAGTTTATATTTTTTATAAAGCAATGTTAGGACAAAACAAAGTGAATTATTATAAAAATATTTGTGAGTTAATGCTGGATGTAATCACTTCCAAGAATGTTCACAAATTCTGGAAACTAGTGAGACTAGGAGTTCAGAGCAGGAAAGATAAGTGCTGAAAGTATGGTTACATAAGCTGCATGGGTGAAGAATTTGTCACTGATGTTTAGCCGCTTCCATGCGTCGGACGCCCCCGGCCTTCCGATGTCACAGTGGGTGTGTGGGTGTCGGACGGCCGGGGTCAACCGATCTGCGCACACATCAGATTTACCTGCACTGCGGTGGAATGTGCTCCGCGGTGAAGCGGATAAGAAGGAAGGTGGAGTGTCTAAGGAATGGGTCCAACTGGCCGTCAAAATATGCTTACCCTTTTTTCTGAATCAGCTGTAAAACCTACTATTGCATCAATTGAGTTAACAACAGCAGCCAGTCAGGATGACCTTCCAGTTAATACAAAGAAATCAAATATGGATTGGTGGGCAATACTTTCCCATATGATTTATGTGGTTCACTACAACAAGGAGATATCCTGAAAGCTGCAAAGGAGCCATAATAAAACCTATTAACAAAAAGAGAGATCTGAATGGCCCAAAGAATTATTGACCTATTAGCTCAATGAATGTGTGCACAAAGGACTAGTCAAAGATACTTTTGTATATGCTTAAAATGGTGCAACTGTTGTGTTCCATTTTAGATCCCGAATGAATTTCCCGATTCATGCCCTTACATATGTCCAATTCACATTGCCCTTATATAGGCTTAGAATCCATTCCTTATTTAGGCGTAGCCCATGCTACCCAAATACAGGCATGGCTACTTCCATCTGTTCATCTACGTCACAACGATTTCATGGAAAACCAGACTCTTAAGCAGAAGGGACTTCCCCTAGACTGGATATTGATTTCTCCAAGAAACTCATTATTATGCATGAACAACTATTTCTTAGGGGTTCATCTATAACGTGCATATGCCCGAATTTTACGTCAATACTGGCATTCCGAAACACCTTCAAGGTATAAATATACCTTCACTTGCTATAGTAAAGCACAGTTTGGTTTGGTGCAGTTTGACTACCTACTTGCACGATGCATCTCGCTACAGCCGAAAGAAGCCAACTCTCCAGCTGATGCACTGACCAGAAGCTGTCATCCTCTGCCGAGAATCCAGCTCCAGTGTTTCTGACTCCCCTTGCGGAGTGCTGGAAAATCGAGTCTGTGAAAGAGATACCAACCTCTCTCATTCTAAGGTATGGAGCTGATTAGAACCTGGAGAAACCTTTGGCAATTCTTGGCAAAACTAAACTATGCTGATGACACCCAGCTGGTGCTTGCCATAAATATTAATGGAGAACAGTTGGCAGCACGCTTTCAGGAAGGCATGTCAGCAATTAAAGACTGGATGAACACCAACTGCCTTAGGTTGAACTCCGAGAAGACGGAGGTGGTTGTCTTCGGGAAGATCTCCCCCCTATGGTCAGCAGAATGGTGGCCCTCATCCTTAGGAGCCGTACCAGTACCAGTAGCTAGGGTCAGAAATCTGGGAATAGTTTTTGACGAGAAGCTCAACTTCGTGGCACATGCCAACCAAACGGCGGCAAATGCCCATCACAAACTTAGGCTTATTCGCAAAATCATCCCACTTCTTTCTGAAAGCGCTGGCAAAACTGTGGTGAGCACCCTCGTGCTCTCCGCTTTAGACTACTGCAACGGCCTATTTGCCAATGCACAAAACCGGGTACTCTCTAAGCTGCAATTGATTCAAAATGCGGCAGCAAGAGTACTATCTAGGACCCCTAAATTTAAATCCATCAGTCATACCATCAGAAACTACCACTGATTAACAATCAGTAACCGAATTAAATTTAAATCCCTCTGTCTGACATTTAAGGCCATCCACAACCAAGGCCCAATGTTCCTGTGAGAACAGCTCACTGCCTACTGTCCATCTAGACAATTGAGACCTATGTCACAGCATCTACTGGCAGTACCCCGCACCAGGACAGCTACTTGGGGAGACAAGCGCTTCACAGTGACAGCAGCCAGACTCTGGAACTCGCTTCCGTTAACAATTAGATCGTGTCATTCCCTTCTCCAGTTCCAGAAACTGCTGAAGACGTGGTTGTTTAACCAGTAATAGGTCCTTTTTGCCACTGTGCGGCCACCTCCAGAGATCCTAACAGTAATCTTAGTGCCAAGATGCCCACGGGCATACGTATGCGCTTTATAAATCTCAATAATGAATAAATAAATAAATAAATAAAAGACAGCACCTACTTGTTCCCTGATACTAGACCTAGGTTAGGTACATTGGGGTAGGCGTATTTAAGAAGCACCAGTTGAGTATTTTAGCCTGTGTTATTTATGTATGTACTTCTACATGTCATAGCAACAAAACCATGCGGGGAACAGCCATTACAACGCAGGTTTTACCATGCGTTGCTTTTACATCGCATGCGTTACAACTAAGGCACCCAGTTTTCCATTTTTACAGATTTTTACAGATAAATACAGACAGAAAACAATGTGTTTTCTGTTTGCATTTATCTTTAAAAGTGGATAAATACAGAAATTTGTGCTGCTTTTAAGTGCCTCTGTGCTTCCTTTCGTGCATTATAGCCCAACAGCTGTGCAGATAGACAGCATGGGAAATTAGTAAACAGGAGGACATTTCTTTAAATTCTGGCATGTGTCAATACACATTTGTAGTATAATGCTAGTATTTACCAGTGGATGTATCATTATGTAATATTTGGCAGCTTAAATAGGTAAAAAAATGCCAGACATCAAAGTATGCGCATCTATTCGTTAAATAAATATGGAAATGTACAGTTTTACACCTTCATTTATACGCAAAACACAAAATAAACATGGATAAATACAGATAAAATGGTCAAAAAATACATATGGATAAATACAGACGGAAATGTTCAAAAAATAAATACCATGAAACCGGGAGCCCTAGTTACAACGCATGCGATGTTACAACGCACGCATACCATTACATCGCATGTGCTTTTACAATGCATGCGATGTAATGTATAATGGCGGCGGCGGCGGCTACCCACATTGTTGTGAGGAAACTTAGGCTGTTTCCTCACAATGACGTGAAGCAAGCAGGAAGGAGGAAGCAGGATCCGACGGCCACACTGGATAAAAGAGAGGTAAGGGGGGTTTGTGCATGGGGTGGGGGTTACTTTTGTAGGGTTTAGGGTAGTTTAAAAGTAGTGTGGTAATGCTTGTGTGTTTTTTTAAAACGTTTTAGTGTGTGTTGTGGTGTTGTCGTGTTTGTTTAGTGTAGTGTATTGGGGAGGGTAGTGTAGTGCTTTAGGTTTTTAGGGTAGTGTAGTGTTGTAGTGTTTGTTTATTGTAGCGTATTAGGGTTTAGGGTAGTGTAACAGTGGGAGTAGTGTGGGTAGCTTAGTAGTGTTTTAGGGTTTAGGGTAGTGTAGGGGTGGGAATATTGTGGGTAGCGTAGTAGTGTTTTAGGGTAGTGTAAGAGTGGGAGTAGTGTGGGTAGCGTAGTAGTGTTTTAGGGTTTGGGGTAGTGTAAGGGTGGGAGTACTGTGGGTAGCGTAGTAGTGTTTTAGGGTTCAGGGTAGTGTATGGGTCGGAGTAGTGTGGGTAGCGAAGTAGTGTTTTAGGGTTTAGGGTAGTGAAGGGGTTTGAGTAGTGTAGGGGTGGGAGTAGTGTGGGTAGTGTTGTAGTGTAGTAGTTTTTTAGGGTTTAGGGTAGTGTAAGGGTAGGAGTAGTGTGGGTAGCATAGTAGTATTTAGGGTTTAGGGTAGTGTAGTGGTGGGAGTAGTGTGGGTAGTGTAGTAGTGTTTAGGGTTTAGGGTAGTGTAAGGGTGGGAGTAGTGTGGGTAGCGTAGTAGTGTTTTAGGGTTTAGGGTAGTGTAGGGGTGGGAATAGTGTGGGTAGCATAGTAGTGTTTTAGGGTTTAGGGTAGTGTAGGGGTGGGAGTAGTGGGGGTAGGGTAGTAGTGTTTTAGGGTTTAGGGTAGTGTAAGGGTGATATTGTTGTGGGTAGCATAGTAGTGTTAGGGTTTAGGGTAGTGTAAGGGTGTAAGTAGTGTGGGTAGTGTAGTAGTGGTTTAGGGTAGTGTAAGGGTGGGAGTAGTGTGGGTAGTATAGTAGAGTGGCAGTGTTTTTGGGTTGGGGCAGTGTAGGGGTGGGAGTAGTCTGTTGTGTAGGTGTAGGGATAGGGATGTTACTTACTTTGCATACTTTTACCACAAGTATAGCTTTACCACGCATGCCTTTGCGATGTAATTCCATGCGTGGTAAAAGCATACACGTGGTAAAAGTATGCAATGTTATGGCATGCGATGTCATTGACATTGCGTACTAATACCCGCGTTGTAATGGCATGCGTGGTATTAGAAAGCGATGTAATGACATGCATTCAACCATGCTATTACAGTTTTTTTTATATTACTGTTTATGCTGTACGCATTATACTTTGCATTCTGTCTAACAATTGTAGCAGTTCACCTCTCTTGCATGAGAAAAAAGACTGTTCAATAAACCCCTTTTATTGAAACACCCATCTCTCTATTTCTATGCAACTCTGGGGTAACGAACCATGCACGATTGACTGAGTGAAATAGTTATGTATTGTTTCCACGACTCTGAGGATATGTTTCGATTCTTGGGGAAACAAAGTTGTCATGTTTATGCTGTTGTCAGAAATGAATCCCTTATTGTTTTTTCTAGAAAGTTTCTAGTGACCTCTGAGCTAGCTGGCACTCACAATTAAGTTTAGTAAACTCCATTGAGACATAATAACCTCAGTCCTTTATCAAATCTATAGTGTATATTATTCCAATGCGCAGAGCCTATTGGGAATATAGGAACTACACTACACAACAAGGCCAGCCTAATTCCAATAGAGGAAGAACATTCCACCCTAGACCACTGTGTCAGTCTCTGGAATATATTTTCAGAAATACCACATGGGTGGGGGCTCGTTAATCACCTGCTTCAGTGACTTTCATGCAGTTCAAATCTTTGGATCTGAAATCTTTGGATCTAAATTAGAATCCCTGATCATTTCTGGTTAGCATGGTAAGAACATTAAAAGAACTCCACAGGAATAACTGGGCATGTGTGGGGCTGTATATTAGGGACAGCCTCTCTTAAAGGATAGGTACTAATATTGGGCTTCGCACAGGATCTGTGTGGACACCCATGCTTTTTGCTCTTTTCTTAGCAGACCTCCCCAAAATGTGAGCTGCTACTCACTTATTTTCAACAAAGCTTGATTGTCAGCATGTTCCTTGTCTACTGTATGTGGATGACCTTATCTTTCTGGATAGAACCCCATTGCTCTAAAAGGGAAATTAACAAACTATGAGAAATATTGTAATCTAAATAAATTGTCACTTAATTTTGATTTTAAAAAAATGGAGATTGTCAGGAAGAAACATGAATTTGTATGGTCAATATGGTGGTCTAAAATTGAGGAAAGCACTGAATATAAGTATTTAGGAATGTTTTTATAGCAAAATGCTTTCTTGGTCTATGCACATAAAAACTCTAACAGTCAAAATGTAATGAAGCATTGGCAAATTGAGGAAATTCAAATGGGAATATGGATGGCTTTTGCTCCATTCAGTGTTATCGGTCTACAATGTAATTGTCCTGTCTCTGGTGAACACCCCCACCCACAACGCCGGCCACACGCTTGACTCAGTCTTCTCCTCCAGCAAGCACATCTCCTTCAGCCACTCCACTGGACTACATTGGACTGACCACAGCTGCGTCCACTTCAGCTTCAGAAGAACCACGACCCACCACCACCCGCAACAGGTCCCTTGCAGGAACTGGAACAAGACCACCGCCGACCAGCTCACCACCTCCCTCAGCCAGAACCCCTCGGCCAGCACAACGGACCCCAATGAAGCACCCAGCAACCTCACACAGTGGATCACCAACCGCGCAGATGACCTCGCACCTCTGAAGACCCCTCCCAGCAGACACAGCAGCAAGAAAACCTCTTGGTTCACCAACGAACTTAAGAACTCCAAGAAGAACTGCCGCACCCTCAAGAAAGCCGGGCGCAACGACCAGACCACAGACAACATGACTGCCCTCAAGCACACCACCCGCAAATACCACCAGCTTATCCGCACCACCAATAAAACAGCGTTTAAAGAATGACTGGACAACAACGCCCACAACAGCAAGGAACTCTTCAGCATCGTCAAAGAGCTCTCCAACCCCAGCGCCGGAAACAACAACATCACTCCCTCGCAAGAACTCTCCGACTCACTCGCCTCGTTCTTTCACCGCAAGATCACCGAAATACACAACAGCTTTGGCACACCAACCTCGCACCCAACCACCGAACCAACGCCCCCCACCACCACCCTCTGCGCCTGGACCCCGGTCAGTACCAAAGACACCACACGAACGATGAACACCATTCACTCCGGATCTCCAACCGACCCCTGCCCCCACCACGTCTTCAACAAGGCCGACTCCATCATCACAACCCAACTCCGGGACATCATCAACGCCTCCTTCAACACCGCCACCTTCCCGGAAAGCTGGAAGCACGCCGAGATCAGCGCCCTCCTGAAGAAACTAACAGCGAACCCCTCCGACCTCAAGAACTTCCGCCCCATCTCGCACCTCCCTTTTCCTGCCAAAGTCATCGAGAACACCGTCAACAGACAGCTTGCCGCCTTCCTTGAGACGAACAGATCCCTCGACCACTCGCAGTCCGGCTTCCGAGCCAACAACAGGACAGAGACCGCCCTCATTGCAGCCACTGATGACATCAGATCCCTGCTCAACAACGGAGAAACAGCGGCCCTCATCCTCCTGGACCTCTCTGCAGCGTTCGACACTGTCTGCCACTGCACCTTAGTGCAGCAGCATCGGAATCCAAGAGAAGGCAATGGAGTGGATCATCTTGTTCCTCGCCAGAAGAACCCAGAGAGTCCGCCTCCCCCCGTTCAGATCTGAGGCCACCGAAGTCATCTGTGGAGTACCACAGGGATCATCGCTCAGCCCCACCCTCTTCAATGTCTACATGAGCCCCCTCACAGCCATCGCATGCCAACACAACCTCAACATCGTCTCCTACGCCGACGACTCCCAGCTGATCCTCTCCCTCACCAAAGACCCGGCCACCACCAGAACCAGCCTACACGAAAGGATGAAAGACGTTGCCGAGTGGATGAAGAACAGCCGCCTGAAACTGAACTCAGACAAGACGGAAGTCCTCATCCTGGGATCATCGCCCTCCGCCTGGGACGACTCCTGCTGGCCCCCTGCCCTGGGCACCACTCCCAAGCCAACGGACCACGCACGTAACCTGGGCTTCATCCTGGATTCCTCCCTCTCGATGACCAAACAAGTCAACACTGTCTCATCATCGTGCTACAACACCCTGCGCATGCTCTAAAAGTTCTTCCGATGGATCCCCACTGAAACCAGGAAGACGGTCACCCAGGCACTCGTCATCAGCCGACTGGACTACGGAAACACCCTCTACTCCGGTACCGCAGCCAAACTCCAGAAAAGACTCCAACGCATCCAGAACGCCTCCGTGCGACTCGTCCTGGACGTCCTCCTACACAGCCACATCTCCGGCCACCTGAGAGGCCTACACTGGCTCCCCGTCAGCAAGAGGATCACGTTCAGACTCCTGACCCACGCTCACAAGGCTCTCCACGACTTGGGCCCCAAATACCTCAACAACCGCCTGACCTTCTACACACCCACCCGCCAGCTACGGTCGACCAGCCTCGCCCTCGCCGCCGTCCCACGCATCCGCAGAGCCGCCACCGGAGGTAGATCCTTCTCCTACCGGGCAGCCAAGACTTGGAACTCCCTCCCCATCCACCTTCGGCTAACCCAGGACCACCTCTCCTTCAGGATGCAACTCAAGACCTGGCTTTTCGAGCAGTAACGGACCCCTCTCCCCAGCGCCTTGAGATCCTTCTGGGTGAGTAGCACACTATACAAATGTCTTCATTGATTGATTGATTGGTCTCAAGTCATATATGGAGTGGAGCTTTTGAGCCTAAGCTCCTATCTAGAATTTGAGGACTTAGAAGGGTGCTGCCTAAAAAATATGCTATCCCTACTGACATGTGCTATGGTTTCTGCAACTCCTATGGAAGCACAACTTCAATCCAGGTTTTCTGTCGCAGTGGTATGTTTACGGAGATATAGGAGAAAATTATTAGAATCCAAGCACATCAAAATTGCAATACTTGTAAAAACAAGATAATCAAAAATGAATTCAACTTCACATCCAAGCTTAGGAAGTGGTTTATATGATATGGCATCACCCTGATCGTTGATTTTTTTTTAATGTGGCTCAACAAGTGACACACTCAAAAAAGGAACTGACTGATTTGGCTCAGAGGGTTTCAAGAAAGGGACCTTCAATATTGATGCCTCAAGCCCTCTAAGCAAGATATCTGTGGCTCCGGCAATTCAAATGTTTCCTTTTCATATTTACATAAACTCATGAATCCCTATATGTGCAATGTTATTTTTTAATTTAGAATATTACTTTTTTCAGTCAGTCAAACATACTTTATTTGGTTAATTAAAACCATCAAATCTTGTACATGATTTAAAAACAGAATAAAAACCAATAATTGGGATCACCGCATTCACAATCCCCAATCACAACCCTTGACATTAGCCAATTAGTTAAACAAGTTGTCTCTTTCTAATTCTGAGGGATCCTGCTGAAAAGCTGGCAAATTTAAACAAATTAAGGGGCTCAACAACATCTGAAGATAAATAAGGGCTGGCCTAATTACCAAAAAACCTTTCCTTTTAGCAAAAGCAGTATTGTATTGTTGTTGCTGTGATCAATAATGATCACAGAATATCAAAAAATGCATGGTATCTTGGAGTGAAAAGCTATCACAAGTACAGGGGCCAGTATCTTTCACTTTATGCCTCCTCTGCGGTTCTGCTAGTCAACAGTGCAGAAGGTTCAGCCTCTACCTTGATAAAAGAAAGCGGTATTGTGACCAAAACCAAGTAAGGCTATACTGAGGGATAAGATTTTAAAAGGATATATAGTTAAACTCATGAAAGCAAGATGTAACCTGCCCTCATGGCTACAGTATATTTCTCAGTAAGCAAATGTACGTAGAGGCACTGGTCTTGAGTACATTACCCTGCTTAAACCCATATTATAGATTGGAAAAGTTGTTATTTTGTTCTAGCCAAATGGCTAATTCTGTTTATTACGGAAACGAGGTTCAGGGAGTCCTGCAAACCGGTTGTCGAGCTAGCTGTTCCTAGAGGATATCGCTTGGCCCGGGCTGACCGTAATATGGGGAGAGGGGGTGGCACTGCTCTGGTGTTTAAGGAATCTTGGGCATTTGTATGTGCTAAATCCACAGATGTTTTGGAGGGGGAGGCTCTTGATTTCTCCTTCACCTTAACGGCCCATTTTACGCTAGGGGGCGCTCTGATTTACCGCCCCCCTGGGCAGCTTGGGACATTTCTAAAGTCCCTGGGCGAGTCCATGGCAGAGCGAGTTCTTCATTTTCCCAAGTTTCTTCTTCTAGGAGACTTCAATATTCATTTAGATTCCCCGGAGTCGCCGGACACATCGGTCCTTCTGGACCTCCTGGGCTTAACTCAGCTGACCCAGTGAGTCTCCAAACCCCCTCATTCTAATGGTCACCTGATAGATCTGGTGTGTTCCAACTTTGAACTAGATGTTAAAGAACCTCTGCCGGTGACTTGGTCCGACCATGCCTTGATCGTCTTCTCATGGGCTATGGGCAAGTCTTCCCGCCACCCACCACTCCCCCCCGGGCCTTCAGCCGGTAAGATTAATATTCCGGGGCTGGTTGAGGCCCTGACTCACTCGCAGTTAGCTCCTGCTGTTGATCTGGAAGGGGCAGTTGACCAATTCAACACCTTGGTCAGACAAGGGGTCGAATCCACATGCAAACCTCTGCCTAGAGCACCCCAGTGTGAGTCGCCCTCTCAGCCTTGGTACTCTGCTGTGCTAAAAGAATGGAAGCTGAGTTGTAAGAGGTTGGAACGCCTCTGGAGGGTTGCTTACTGCCCTTTAGCTAAATCTAAATTACATTCATCTCAGAGAACATACTACACTGCCGTGAGGAAAGCCAAAAGCGAGTACTTTGCGTCTAGAATTATGAAGGCTAACAACAACAGCAAAGAGATCTTTTCCATCGTACAAAGCTTTATGTCACCTCGAGCAGAGCTTAAGTCCATTCCCGTCTCCTCAGGGTGGGCGAGGAGCTATCAGCATTTTTTAATAACAAAATCAAACTAATTGTACCTACTATCTGCTCCCCCCAGCAGGTGTTTTTCTCAGTTCGACCTGGTGGAGTTGCCAGATTTTCTCACCATCCTCAAATCGTTAAAATCAGGATCTCCCTTCACTTCCCTGCCCAGCCAGAGTCCTGGCCGGAGTGGCAGATATTGTAGGCATGGTAGTCACGGCCATTGTTAACAGGTCGCTGCAGTCAGCAACGATGCCTAGACAATGGAAACAGGCTAAGCTCCTTCCGCTGTTAAAGAAACCGACAGCGGATCCTCTCATACCGGCAAATTATCGGCCTATTTCTCTGTTACCAGCACTGGCCAAAGTTTGCGAGAAGGTGGCTTTTCGTCAACTGAATGCATTCGTAGAAACCTCGGGGGCTCTTCACCCAGCACTGTTGGGCTTTAGATTATCCTACAGCAAGGAGACAGCATTGGTGGAGGTGACTGAGGCTATTAGGGAATGTCTGCATAGGAGCGGCAGAGCAGCTCTGAATTTATTGGACCTCTCTGCCGCCTTCGACACGGTACCTCACCAGCTTCTTCTTGCTCGCCTATCATCCATCTGGTTCAGTGTGGTCATGGCTGGAATCTTTTCGGAACTCCCGCTCCCAGCAAGTCTGGATGCCTCCTTTCTCATCTTCGGCCAGGGAGGTTCAGATGGGAGTCCCTCAGGGCTCGACTCTGAGCCCGCTACTTTTCAACATCTATATGACCCCACTGATCTTCCTGGCCGAAGAACTGGGTCCCAAGATTATGGCCTATGCCGACAACACCCAGATTTTGTTTACCTGGGATGACTCGGATGTATGCACTGATACGGCGCAAAGATGCCTAGCCGCCGTGTTTACATGGCTCGCTCAGGCCAAATTAAACTGTAATGAGGGGAAATCAGAAATCATACTATATGGGCAATTTCCCCCTCGTTTTACAGAAGCTTTGTGGCCCTCTGATTTCCCCTGACCTCTATCCAAAGGTGGCCCTGGCCAAGAATCTAGGTATTTGGTTTGGAGCAGACTTTAGGTTCGCGGAGCACATCAAGAGACTCACGGGCGTCTGCTTCGGGACTCTCAAGTCCTTAGGCAGATTTTTTCCCTTGCTCCCTCAGCCGGCCAAGGAGATGGTCGCTCGGGCACGTATTCTATCCTGCCTGGATTATGCCAATGCGCTCTTTCTTGGCATCCCGGCATATCTGGTAAATAAATTACAACTTATCCAGAATGCTACGGCCAGACTTCTTCTTGGCATTTCTAAGAGAACCAGTATCAGATCACAAATGTGCACTCTCCATTGGCTGCCGGTGACCCAGAGGGTACAGTTTAAGGCTCTTGTCTTAGCACACAGAGCCTTACACGACTCTGGTCCCTCCTACATTTGGAAAAGAGTGGCTTTCTACACTTCTCGTCGATCCCTAAGGCTGGCTACCCATCGACTGATGGCAACCCCTCATTTCCGTCGGGTTAGAATGGGTGGCCGGTCTCTTTCAGTTCAAGTAGCCATTCTCTGGAATGCCCTCCCTATAGCGCTGTGCCACACTCAGGATGTAAGATGGATTAGGAAGCTCCTCAAAACTCACCTTTTTAAGGAGGCCTACTAATCCATTTTTCTTGCCATCTGTTTGATATCGCATCACGCCAGGATACTAAAGAGTAGTTGTGCGCGCTACAAATTCCCATATAACATAACATAATCTGGAAAGAATCACTTACCCCATAACCTTGACTATGGAATATATGACAGAAATGGGTCTGTAGCATAGTGGGTCTGATCTTCCTCTTTCTTAAAAACCGGCCTAATGAGAGACCTCGACCAAAAAGAAGTGGCCATAATCTCTAGATGGCATTTAAGACATGAGTTAACATTTTAGCCACGATTGAGGGATTCATTTTGTATAGATCTGCTTCAACTCAATGAGGCCCAGGTGCCTTACCCTTTGACTTGGCTGCAATAGCCTCTGTAACCTCTTCCTCAGTAAAAATCAAAGTAGAGTGATCTCTAGAAAGCCCTGTGGTGGTATTAGGCGAATCTCTGTTGTACTTCTATAAATCTACTGAAAATGCTTTAGCCATATGTCAAGAGTTATGGCTGAATCTATTTCACGATTTGTTTTCCTCGTGTTGAACGCTGTCCTGATATGTTATCCCAAAGGGAGTCAGTAAATTCAAGTGGGATGTTGCTGACTTCATTTCCCATAATTCCAATGGGTTTTTAATGCCTCACCACAAAATTAGAAAGCCATTATTTTTTAAATATAATATAAGATTGAGACTGATAGCAAAAGGTTTCTTATGGCAAATACACTATCTGGATGTAACATGTGGCCGGGCAAGATTTTCAATGATTTTAAAATGACTTGTACCTTTATTGTGTTTTTATAATGTTTGTTCCAAGGGATATTGATAGATTTAGATAATGTTTTATGATGGTATTTCTGTATTGCTGTTTTATTGTTTAAGAGCATGTCACTTAAATAAACATATTATTGACTAACTGACTAATTGAACATTTAACATAAAATCTGACTATCATTTTAAAAGTTTCATTACTTTTGTAAACTTACCCCATAATCTTCAATAGGGAGATCTCCATCCCAGTGGCAGAGAACACTGCTGACATGTGAAAAGTTACAAAGATCAACTTTACACTATTAACCTTATTTTTAATTAAATATTTAAAGAATTAAAACTATTGATTTTGAATGAAAGTTCATTTTTAAAGATTTATTTTAAAAACTCAATCTAAAGTAAAATGTTTGTTTTTGCCTATCATGCATAAATAATTATTTAAAATGTTATGTATAGCATTATGATATATTAATGTAATTATTTAACAACATTAGGTTACATTTCTTATAAAATTAGAAAATGCAAGTAAAATATTTAATCAGAAAATGTTATGGGCTTTGTACTGTAAAGTTTAATGTATATATTTTTTTTAAGTTCAGAAAAATTGATTTAGTTTAACATTATGCATGAAGGGGTTCTAATCTTACCACCTGCTTCCATTATTTTCTTTGGGAGGGTGTTGCAGTACCAAGGGTTGGACATGTTGGATGCTGGCCATACTAAAGGTCTTTGTTTGACTTTAGTAACCTTACACTCATAAATTTGGCTCAACCCCTGTTTCAGGGATGGAGTCATGTAAATCTATGCTATGTAGTTGAATTACTTTTTCTAATTGGCCCCGTAGTACGCAGTAGAAACTAGACATGTTACACTATACATAAACTAAAATGGAGCAATCCCTTTTGGCCTACACATACATCATTATAATTGAGCAAGAACCACATCTGCCAAAGCGTTACACTTGCACACCTACCAGGCTGAGTCAGGCATCAGTCTTCCTTACTCAGTCTGCATGTATGCATTTGGAAAGTTCAGTCCAATGCCAGGTAATGGTAAATAAATAGAGTTGTTTATTTCAAGTCGGTCTCAACACCTCAACCTCCTAGACTTGCTTCAGGTCTGGCTCAATTCAACTGCCCCACAGTTAAATCAATACATTCTAGGCAAGAGTTTAGAGAGCACTGAGTTCTACAACATAGATGACATAAGCTGAAGATTCTCAAGAAGACTGAAGGTTCTTACCATGGCTAAGAAAGAAATACAACATCTAAAGAAGAAATGCTAGCAACAGTTTAGTACTGAATACCACACATCTCCCTCCCAATAACAACCCTAAGAGGGCTAAGAAATATATAACAGAAATATATGCAAATCAAAATATACATTTAAAGTTGTGATTCATAAATAACATCCTAAAGCGGAACATAATCATTCAAATACTTTGATTTATTTTGTAATCTCGTACTTCTAAATTTACATTCATAATTTTCCCCTAGACTCTTTTTTGAAGACTGCCAGCAATTCCTTACCATCATTAAAAGAAAGTTTGGCAGCCCTTTTGAGATTCCACACTCTGTGATCTTCTGTCTTGATTTCATTTCTAAACACTTTGATGACTTTCATAAATGGTAAAAACTTAGAACCTTGGGAAGTGAAACCTTTGTGTGGAATGCAAATCTTGATCATATCCCCACTCTCACCACTGTTTCTTTCACACCTTTTCTCCTATCAAACTATTTTTTGTTCATGCACATTTCCTTTACTTCTTTCTCAATTATTTCTTTGTCCCCCTCTACATGTTCCTAACTTAGGGACTTTTTATATGTCCAGGTGGGACACAAAATGGTTCAAGCCTTCCTTTTACGAAATATTTCAAATGGAGTCTTCCCGGTCATGGAATGGGGATAAAACCTATAACTCATCACTTTGTTTTGAATTTCAGTATACCAACACTTTTGATTGGATAAAGCCCTTTGAATAGTTTCTTTAAGTACTTGTTTAAACCTTTCAACAACTCCATTTGTTTCCGGGTGGTAAAGGGAAGATTTCTTGCGAGCAATCCCTCTGTCACCCAAAAATGTTTCCATTTCCTTAGATGTAAATTGGACTCCATTATCAGACAACAGGGTGAGGGAAAACCTTCTTTTGCAAAAAGGTCATTGAGAAAACCCATGACATTCTTAGTTTCTATGGGGCTTTGTGATTTTTACTTCAGGCCACCTAGAGTATACATCCAGGAGCACAATGACATACTTGTCAACACTGCTATATCTAATGGGACCTAAAATGTCAATGACAACCTCATTCCAAGCCTCTTTGGGAAGTTCCTTCAAAGTCATGGGTTGAACTCGGGGTTGTAACACTTTGTCGCTTGTTCCACACACCGTGCATTCTCGCACACACATTTCCACAATTAAATCCATACCTGGCCACCAGTATCTTTGTCTGAGTATTTCCTTTGTTTTGCACATTCCTCGATGACTTACATGCGCAAAGTCAATAAGTTGCATCCTCAGACTTGTTGGAGGGATTAATCTGGTACCATTCACTAAAATACCACTTTGTACAGCTAGTTCGTCCTTCACCTGAAAAAACACAAAGTGTTTCATCGACTTTAGAATGTTTGCTCCATCACCCTCCAATACCACACAACACTGCTTGTAAAGTAGCATATTTCCCAAGTTCATCTACCCATACATCTTCTTTGATTATACTTTCATTGACAAGACAAACAGCAAAATCATCCAAATCATCTGAGTCTTCTGTTTCTTGCTCTACATCTTTGGACTATTTTTTATCAACCATGTGTGAGCAGCAATCTGCTAAGTTATTCTTCACACCTGGAACGTATATGACACAAAATTCAAATTCTTGGAGAGACACAACCCATTTCCTTATTCTAGAAGATACATTGTCTAGACCTTTCTTTTAAAAAATCTTCCCTAATGGTTTGTGGTCTGTTTTCATTGTAAACTTGCAACCCCACAAAAATGTGCAAAGTTTTCGTATCGCCCAAAATATTCCTAATGCCTCTTTTTCTATTACAGAATAATTAAGTTCTGCACACTGTTCCCAATAACCTGCGTGCGTGGGCTGGCGCGCACGTCTGTAGTATGAAGCGCGCAGTGCTGTGTGTGGAGCGCGCACACACACAGCACATCAATCAACAACATTCAGCGCCGCTGCTTTTAAAAGCGGGCGGCGCGAAACCGGGTGTTTCTTTAATGTGTGCTTTCGTTTAAAGTACTCATGTTAATTGCAGCGCCGTCACAAGCTGCAATTAACATGAACACTTTAAACAAAATCAAACAATGTGGCCATCACCCTGGAGCTGCGCTCTATTATGAAAAGAAATGCAGCAACTCCACAAACACGGCGTGAAAAGCACACGTCATGTTTGTACAGTTGCTGCATTTCTTTTCTTAACAGAGCTGGGCTGCGGGGTGATTGTGGGGCTTTGTTAAAGATTTCAGGTTAATCACAGCCCCAGACGGGCGCTGCGATTAACCTGAAATCTTTAACAAAGCCCCACAATCACCCCGCAGCCCAGCTCTGTTAAGAAAAGAAATGCAGCAACTCTACAAACACGACGTGAAAAGCACACGTCGTGTTTGTAGACTTGCTGAATTTCTCTACTTAATAGAGCGCAGCTTGGGGTGATTTACACCTTTCCGTGCTTCGCATAGTGTGCCACCCTACTCGTATTTTACTGTTTCTGTCATTGCATCCCACGAACATGTGCTTAAAATGCCTATAATATTCATATCTTTTCAGATCATTTTAGGGAAATTGTCTAAAAATGCTGAAAGACCTGTAGGTCCTGGTTGATGAGGGACCATGAAGTTAATATGAATAAATGGGCATGTTATGCCTACAAAATGACTGATGGACCCAATAAGTAAATAAAGGCATACAACAAAGAGAAACTGGGGCAAATGTTGGGAATCAGTTGGTGTTCAAGGTCAACTAGGGAGTACTGATTTGTCTAAGGGAGGAAGAATATATTACACAGCGATTATGTTGAAGGTAAGTACAATGTCGTTTGCATTACAAAGGGGTCACTCATTCACTACACTGCCTTCTTGTTAACTTTCCAGGCTGTCCCTGGTGTTTTTACCCAGGCATCAAGCCAGGCTTTAGGTTCTCTAAGTTTCAATATTTTCACATGAACCAGAACGGTTCACACAAGTGTCTGGAGGTGAAGTGTATTAGCAGATGGTATTTAAACTATGTCAGTCGTGCGTCCACTGCACGTTCCACACCAGCCATGGCGACCCGGGTACACAAGGAACGTGCCCTTGTGAGAAGGAGGAAGCATCTTGACCTTCATGTTAATGACTCATGTTTCAAGAATTTGTTTTAGCAAAGCATATACCTTACCTTGCCAACCGGGACCAACATTGGTGAAATAACGCTGTAATGTTTGTGTGTGTGTGTGAAGCACGATAGACAGCTCTTTATCACAAGTGTGTCTTATTACTGGGCTTTTGAATGTATGACCCAATCAGAGTCGGTAATAAAATGCAGTTGCTTACGAGAATTGATTAGTAAATCGGGTCCTTTGTGATCTGCAGGGAGATAGTGTAATCTTTTTTGCCTGGGAGTGCTCCCATATGAATGAATTTCTCTGACCCTTATATAGACTTGCTCTTAACCTTGTGCTTTTCTTGCTGTTTCGATTGAGCTTTTGATGTCTTAAAAATTGATAAAATGTTCAAGTGAAGATATCTTGGTCAAACTGCCTTTAAACTGCTAGGGCGTAGAGGATGTAGCCTTATGGCTAGAGCAGTCGACTTCGAAGCTGGGGAACCAGGTTCGAGTTTCAACAACGATTATGGGCAAATCACTTCATCTACCAATGCCTAACAAAAATATGTCCTTCTGTAACGAAACTGGTGCTCGTGTAAAGCGCTCTGATACCCGATGTCTCGGGTCTAGTTCATGCTATATAAAACTCTTAAAATAAATAAATCATACCTACAAGTAAGCACTATTGACTTTGTCAATGGTTGTTAGTTGCATAAGATAAATAAGCAGCAACTATGACCTGTGTGTATTATTGAAAAGGCTTCAACTTTAAGCCCTGGTGGCACCACAACAATGTTGCTGCCCCTGAGTTTCAAAAAGAGAAGGGAAGCAAGTGTTAGTGAAGAGAATACTCCAGACAGATGGATCAGTCATTTACACACTTGCAGCTGCCATCTGCTCAGACCTGCATCTTGGCAAGATTAAAAATCTTGGCAAGGCCTAACCAACCTTCCACCCTTCTTAGCTTGCTCAGGTGAGCACGGTTACATAGAGAAAGCATTTAGAAATGACAAGATGGCGAAAAAGGCTCCTTATAGAACACCCCAACATCAATATGCAGAGACGCTACTTCTGAAGCATTGCCATACCACACTTGCTGTGTTCTCTGACATATCTTTTGTCCTTTTTTCTTCCACTCCCCAGCTGCTCTCGCCGTCTCCTTCTCTTCTTTTTCTTCTTCCTCATATCAATCCCGCTCCACGTTTACCCACTTTCCCCTTCTCCCCATCCCATTCTTGTCTCTATTTCCCTCTAACTGCCTGTTTGCTTTCTTTCTTACCGGTTTTCCATTCTCCTTACTCCCTACCAGTTCTCCAAAGCCTCTGGCTACCTTTCTTTCTGTCCCTCTCTTACCAATTTCTCCATTACCCCTTCCCCATTTCTCGTCTTTGCGCCCTGACTTTTTTCTACTATGTTCCTCTCTCTGCCACTAAATCCTATTTCTCTTGAGTCTCCTCTCCATTTCCTTCAGGCTATGTTACAATTTTAAAAACACAGACTGTCTGGTGGCCTTTAGGGTCCTGGCTTGGGATACGCTGAGCAAGATAGCGATTTGTATTAAATCTGGCTTGCCTAAAGATCCTGCGCCGGCTAAAGTTTTAAGGGGTAGCACTGAGACTTTGGAGCCATATATCAGACACTTGTTAGAACTCTCTTTTAGCTCAGGTAGGGTGCCGAAAACACAGAAGGAGGCGGTGGTGCTCCCTTTGAAAAAAAGCCGAACATCAGTATGGAGCAGTTAGACAACCTGCGCCCCATCTCGCTTTTACCCTACTTCGCCAAGATTGTGGAGAAAGCTGTTAATCAACACATGACAGCCCATATTGACACTCATAAGCTGCTCCATCCCACGCAATCTGGCTTCCATGCACTCCACTCGACGGAGTCAGCTCTGCTCTTCTCCACGGAGACTCTACGTAGACACGTGGATGAGGGTCAAACGGCGGCACTCATTTTACCTGACTTAAGTGCCGCATTTGACACTGTAGCGCATCACACTTTGCTGCAGTTTCTGAATAGGGGAGGAGTGGCTGGTAAGGCGTGGGAATGGCTGGAATCCTTTCTTCATGATCGTAGTTTCCAAGTAGCACAGGGACCATATAGGTCAAAAGCTATAAGCCTGAAGCAAGGGTTCCATTAATGGTCCTGACTTAGCCCGAGCCTTTTTAATCTTTATGTGGCGCCAGTGGCAGAGATTAATGATAAATATGGGGTGGAAGTTGTGTCATATGCAGACGACACTCATCTGGTTGTGGCTTTGGCACAGCCAGATGAGAGTGCAGCCAGTAATTTCACCTCTTGTTTACAAGAACTGGCGGTCTGGATGGCTAGCAACGGTCTCCGATTGAACTGTGATAAAACTGAGATGCTGATTGTTGGGAAGGCGCAGTCTGTATGGACTTCGGTGTGGTGGCCTCAGACGCTTGGCCCTCTACCCTCACCCAGTGAACAAGTCAGGAATCTGGGGGTATGGATTGACTTTAAAAACCCATTCGAGTACCACACTAGACGAGTTGCAGGCACCTGTTTTGGCATCTTGCAGGGCCTCAGGAAGACTTTGGATCAACAGCTAGGAAACCCTTAGGCCATGCCTTCGAGGCTGGACTATGGTAATGCCCTATATTTGGGAGCAAATGTGAGGTGCATCCAGAGGCTTAGGCGCATACAGAATGCGGCAGCTCATCTGGTGTTGATGCTGCCAAAGAGAGCTCCCTCTATGAAAGCTCTGGAGACGCTACACTAGCTGCCAGTGAAAAAACGGGTGTAGTTCAAAGCCCCATGTGTGAGTCATCGGATCACACAGGGAAAAGGGCCCTGTTATCTCCAGAACCTGCTAACCCTATACAATCAGACCTGGAAATTGAGATCTAGCGGGACGGGACAAGTTAAGGTCCCTAAGATCAGAAGAGCGAGAATGGGAGGGCGCTTGTTTCGCTTTCTGACAGCACAACAATGGAACAGATTACCTCTGACGCTTTGGTTGGAAACCTTAGAGCTGGCTTTTTTCATAAAGAGCTGAAAACCTACTTATTCCCTAGGGGGTAGGCCAGAGAGGTTTGTCCATGGGAATGGGATTTATGATGGCAAGGGAGGCTGTGCTAGGCTGGTACTACAGCGTGGGGACACAATGGTCAGCGTAACCATGCGCTTTATAAGCTCAGTTTACTTACTTACATCCAACTATCTCAGAATATTACATGGAAGCACATTTCGAATTTGGACCAGTGTGCCTCTGCAGTGTCGGTGACCTGGCCAAAAAGGACATGAAAAAGCTGAAATTGGATCATAAATCCAAAGCTGTTCAAATCAGGGGCCCCGGAAATAAGTTTGGCCCTGGCACTCAAAATCCTTAAGATGTCCCTGTGCATTTGTTAAAGTTTTCATGTTAATTGCAGCCCCCATCATGAGCTGCAATTAACATGAAAACCTTAACAATAGCTCACAATCACCCCGCAGCCCAACCCTATTATGAAAAGAAATGCAGCAACATAGCTGCCAATTTTTCAAATTGCAATGTGGGATGTTTTCATACTTTCACTGTAATTATTAGTGCCATTTGAACAGGGCCGGCTTTAGTGCCGGTGGCGCCTGCTGTGACCGTGTTTGTTGGCGACCCAATGACCACCTCAGCCACGGATATTCTCATTACCAACCTTTAACAGTGACCCTCAAGTCTCCAAAACCCCTCTCTCTTTCATATTTATATTGTTTAATTGCGCCACTCAGACCAGTGTAAGGTGGTAAGAACTTTACATCACATACACATTACACAGAGACACTGAATCATAGTGTGTAAATCAACGTATAGGAAATGTTACATCAGACAGAGGAATAAAATGTCTTTTCTTAACAGAGCTGGGCTGCTAGGATTTTAAGCAAACGTTTGTAGTGATATTTGGCGCTGCACCTAGCACGGTGTGGTTCCTGGCGCACATAGCCACGGCTGAAGCGCACAGAGACCCTACACTTCCGCACACAGAGGAAAAAAATTAGAGGGAACATTGGTTCTGCACCTCACAAACTTCTGGATAAAATTAAAATAGTTCTTTGTACATCTCCATCTTCTTGCATCATGACAGCTCCCAAACCTGCAGAACTTGCATCAGTCATGATCACTATTTCCTAACTGGGATCAAAACTGCTGAGACATGTGGCTTTGGACAATAACTGTTTGATTAGAACAAACTCATGCTCACATTCTGAATTCCAAGTGAAACACGCACTTTTTTTTAAAAGTAGCCTCATATTATGTGTTTTGTCTGCAAAATTGGGTACATATTTTGTATAATATTCGGACATCCCTAAAAATTTGACTAACTCCTCCTTATTACTGGGACAGGCCATACTATTAATAGTGTCAACAAACTCTTTCTCTGGTTCTATGCCAGAGCCAGAGATTTTGTGACCTAAGTAATCAATTTAAATAAGATTGAACTTGCACTTTTTAGCCTTAATGGTAAGACCATTTTCCTTTAATTTGCTCAAAACCTTTCTTACTCTTTTATCATGTTCCTCTTCATTGCGCCCAGGAACTAATATATCATCTTGATAGATTTTAATACCTTCAACCTTCTTAAAATATGTTCCATCATCCTTTGAATAATTGCTGCTGCAGATATGAGTCCAAATGGCATCCTGAGAAATTTGTATGTCCCAAAAGGAGTGATAAATGCTGTCAGATCTTGACAGTCAGGATGTAATTTTATCTGCTGATAAGCTGATGCTAGATCGATGGAGGAGAAGAATTTTGCACCTTCTAATAAAGACAACATCTCGGAGATGTTAGGCAATGGAAACTAATCCTTAACCAGGCACCTGTTAAGCTCTCTTAGATATATACGAAGTCTAGACTCACCATTAGCTTTACGAGCCATAACTACCGGGGCTAACCATACTGTGGCTTCAACTTCAGTGATGATGCCACCATCCAATAACTTGTCTAATTCTATTTTCATCTTATCTTTAACATTGACTTCAAACCCCTCTTACTTTACTGACAACTGGTATTGCATTGTATTTTAGGTTTAACTTATGGGAATAACCTTTTGAACAGCCCAAACGTTCATCAAAAACTTTTGGGAACTCCTCTTTCAAATGTAGAGCTATTTACTTGCATCTGACTAAATGGCTCACGTTTTGTTGTTTAGATTTTCACACACTCCACAATGTTTATACTCCTTTAACCTTACAGAGGGCGTTTCATTAGGATCACGGATGACCTTGAGATCTTTCTGATGTATCCAACTAATCAATGAATCACCCCTCTCAGAGACATATACTTTCCCAGTAATGCTCCTGCCTTTAAATTTAAAGTCAATTCTACTATTAAAATATCCTGAAAGTTTAATGGGTTCACCTCCATAACCTTTAGCTTTGATGTCCGGTTTGCATAGCATCATTTTAAGTTTCAAATGTTTATCGCACACAGTGCTGGGAATGAGTGTCATTTTTGCTCCGGACTCAAATAGCATGTGGGCAGGGGTGTTTTCGATAAGAACCATGTTGAATGCACCACTTCTTTTCCGTTCAGAAATTCTCAAAAATTATTCCCTTTACTTCACATTCTTCTTCATACATAACTTCATGTACATTATTTTTCAAATTGCCACTTCTACAACATTTCGATACATGACCTCTTTTCTTGCATTTTTTACATATGGCTTTTCACCTGATACAGTCTTTAAAATTTGCCATGTGCCCATGTTCCCTACACCTATAACAAGTGCCTTGGAACTTCTTAGGATTGAAAACGTCTCTACTGTGATTCTTTTTATTAAATTGTGGGGTATCATTCCTACTTTTATTCTCTTTGTAATTCGTTGCACTGCTGTCCTTGTTTTTGAATTTTTTAACTACGCCCACATATCGTACTTCTACATTTCCTTCTTAATGTCCTTCCTCATCTCTTTTTTTAAGTTCTGCTACACATGCCTTGGTATGTTCACATGACATTGCAATGGTGATTACCTCTGAGAGAGAAGGTTTATCCTTTTCCCAACAAGCTTCTTTCATTTTATCTAAAGTGCACGCTAGCATAAACTGATCTCTCAGTCTTTCTTCATAGTTTGCCCCGAAATTACATGTAGATGCTAATTTTCTTAATACAGTGACATAGTCTTCAAAATTCTCTCCTGTTCTTTGCATACGATTTCCTAAACGATGTCTCTCTAACACTGTGGATACTTTGGGTAAAAAAAGTAAATCTAGCTTTTTTAGACAAATCTCATAATCATAATCATTTCTTTTCAGCACTGAGAGATACACCACATACGTGAGCATAAAGTGAAAAGACAATTTGTCCACTTTTTCCAGGGGATAGGAAGGTCACCAGGACTTGATAGGAAAAATAGAGGAGGTGATACATTCTGCATTGTGTACACAAATAAGAAAAAAAAGAAGAAACAAAAATATAGTAATAAACACCCGTAAGCGATTGATACCCGAGAGTCGACCTGTAAAGAAAAGATTAAAACAGAAAAATAACTAAGTATTCTTAGTAATGAGAACGTGATTGACAGGTCAAAGTATGCCTGTCACTAAGATGCTTGTTTTGATTTAATGTTAAAAGAATGTTTTCCACGATGACAAAGGTAAGGCAGATGAATAGAAAAGAATGTGCAATTGTCTTGAAGAAGAATTATTTTGTGGAAGGATTGTTCAAAATGAAATATTCCTGTGGAATAATGAAGATAAGTTAACGTTCTGGAACTAATTGAAGAATACTGAGGATAAAGTTAGTGTTCTAGATCTTCTGTGAAAGTAGAAATAATATGAGTTGGCAGTCTAGTGTTTCTTGGAATATGGAGGTGAAAAGAAATAACCACATCACTGATTAATCACAGAAGCAGAAGCTTGATCACTGAGTCAGTCACAGAAGCAAATCTTGCTCGTGTGGTCAAAGAGGTAAGTGGAATTGTTTCTTCGCGCTGCTGTGGAATGTATAATGCGCGTCAGGGACAGTGTTTTATTTAAACAAAAACAGAATTTGTCACCGCCCTGATCTGGAATGCACAATGCGTGCTGGAAATAATCACCGATTTCAAACCAATACAGGGTCGCTCCAGGAACGAACAGCAATTTCAAACCAATACGGGGTCGCTCCAGTTAAGGTGCCAGTGAGAAGACATCAACAATTTTGACCAAAAGCAATCACGTGATAATAGGCAGCAATCCTCATTCAAATATGACGCGCAGCATGTAACTTCAAGCTTAACAGCGAAGGCAATTCTCCACAGTGAATCAACGACATGAGCACAAACGCAGAATAAGGCAGGTAAATGTGCATCCGGTCACAAATGAAACTATGGGCCATATGTATCAAGCAAATTAGCATATTCAAAGGCCAAAATTCGCAGAGCTGCACAAGATTGCACCTCTCAGTGAGCAGACATAGAATGTAAGTACATAAAAAGAACCGGACTCCTAAGTCTAAATTTAACCGGAGCCGGGACACCGCCCCCCTCCCACCCCCCCAGATTCACACATGCAGGAATGGACAAAGGACAAAACAAATGCGTGGAGCTACAATACTAAGATGAGGCTGCGGCGGCCGACTCAGTGATTATTAATTAAATGTTACCTACGATGCGGTGCCTCCTGAAGCTGCCACCATGGGTGAAGTTGAATTAACACGTCACGCTGGTGAAGGGAAGCGCAC
This sequence comes from Lissotriton vulgaris, assembly GCF_964263255.1. NCBI lineage: Eukaryota > Metazoa > Chordata > Amphibia > Caudata > Salamandridae > Lissotriton > Lissotriton vulgaris. The sequence continues at coordinate 627,941,540 of NC_141694.1, read as the reverse complement.
GAATGTGCGCGAAAAGCTGTTCAAAACAAGGAAACTGAAAGAAATAAAGCCTGCCTGTTTACCAGCGCCGCGTGCCCCTCTGCAGACTCCCCCTGCATTCCAAAGTCAGTCACGTGAACTCCTCCCACGGCGCGCGGCGCGATCTGATTCTTTCTGGCATGCTGAAATCAGCAGAAGTTCACGCGCACAACGTCCTATGGGAAAACGCTGCACGCGGCCAGGTCTTGTCTCCACTTTCCACTTGTTGTCGACTGAGCCGACTGCTATAGTTCTCTCTGCGAGAGCGCGCTTTCGCACGCTTTTCGCAGCGAGCCCTAAAAAGTAAAAGCATCTGAGGGGAAGGGGTTTATGGGTAGAACTCACTTTCTTACATTGTGTGTTTAAAGGTAGAACTGTATTCTCCTCTCCATTTACCTATACCACCCTCTTCACTGCAACCTCTGAAAAATCCCCTGATACACTTTTTAGCCACTGAGGGTTAAGCCAACAGAAACAATTCAACTAACTATATATGTGCCTTTCTTACCTTTTCAGGCAATATGTGAAAGACTTGCCTTATTTAATTGTGTGTGAACACTTACAGGTTCATTTGTGAAAGTCTCCAATGTCATTTAATTGGAATGTGTGTGGAGATGCTCTGGTGCCTTGACTGAATACCACAAAGAACATTCACTAATCAAAGTAGGAACATGGGCAGCACCAGTTACATCTTAATCATGAAGCATTTTAGATGTTTATTATTGATGTTGCACTCCTCAATAACATTGGTGACAAAAACACATTCTCTTCTACAAGACTACACGAAAAACAATTAATTTAAAATGCTTTGGCTGATGAAATCCCAATTGCTCTCACCTAATACATCTTTTCTCTGAAATGCTGTTTCACTCTGAGGATAAAGAAAGAAATGCAGAGCCTAAAAACAGCAACAAGATTAGAAACCATGCTAAGGTTGTTTAAGGGCCTCCTTTAGAACTCGGCATACAAGTTATACCATCACAACAGTGAACGATATGCTGTCCTGCGTAATATAAATATCATTACATCAAATGGGCTTTATATTTAGGTGGACAGGATATCCAGCACCGTTGTGCCAGAGTAACCTGTCCGCTGAGTTCCAAATCAGACCATAAGTTATTAACTGCAATGGTAAATGATTTGCTCACCTGATTACATGTATGTCTCATTCGGTTGCTTAAAGAAATTTGTAATGTTATCTAAGAAAATCAGAAATTATAATTTTGTCTTTCTGTAGATATCAGCAAGTATTAACTTATGTTATAAAATAAACAGTCAGCACTTGAGATTCAGAATGGGTCTGTTAATTTAATACTGCTCTTGTGAGAGTAAATCATGACTTTTATGAATAATTGAACACATCACAATAATTGTAGTTAATGATAATAATAGTCCTTGGTGTCTTAGGAAAAGAGATTGTTACATCTCGCTGAAAGTCTGCATGTATAATAGTCTGACTTAATAAACATTCATAATTCCTCGTTTTCTGTAGTAGGCATGATGATGAATTCAATCCTTCTGTGGCATCACCCTTTAATATTAGGAACACAAAGAGAGTAAGGAGTTGCGTCCGTAGGTACTGGACGGGGAATACTCCTGATTCCCTGGTCAAGGATTTAGAAAGAACAATTGAAGGAGTATTACCCGATGAAGGGGATGAAGGTTTTTTCCAATTGAGGAAGCACTGTTCCTTTGTTAGTAAACCCCTCACTCACCACCTAGTGGTGACTTGCTTCATCATCGGGGCCCACCCAAGTGGCCTAGCGTCACTTGGGTGTGCTTCAACACCTGAGTTACAGTGGAGCAGGTAGTGAAGTGTGGGATGTAAACAAAAAAAGTGTAAGTGTTAAAATTGTCCTGGTTAATGCTTTTGTATAGATTTTAATAGAAAAGTAACTGGACAATGATAAAAATCTTGGTGAGATAGTAGTAGGAGAGTTACGGCCTACGTATCTCAGCTATGTGTTGGTCAACATGTTTCTACCATATGGGGCAATCCCCGGTATTCTTCAGGACCAAAACAAGGACGTGGGAGGTGTGCGCCCCCTAAAAGACGCACCCTGTCCTAAATCCTTGGTCATCCAGAAGGAAAATATTCTTCTGGGCAGACACTCCTAAAATGTAGGGTGCCAATAAAAACCTAGGGAAAAGAAAGAAAGTAAATATAGTAGTTACTATCCTGTAACGTAGTGCAGAATTAGGGTGCAGAATACGTGCAGTTATCCTTGCTTTCCACAGTGGTGAATGAAACAGTGCCTTCATCAGTAGAGAGCGTGTCTACCAGTGTTGTGGAAACGTGCTCATTATCGTGGGAGTAAAAGTTGCAGGCTGTATGTCTAGTTCCAGGGATCTAAATTGGCGTCCTCTGTGCGTGCCTCGTGACAAGCTCTATGTTATATGTGTGTATGAGTCTAGTCTGTCTTTATATATGCACAACACTGATCCTGATTAGGATATTTTCGAACTCCAGTTCAGTGCACTCTAATGTACGGCAGAAGCATGCTATTTCAGGCACGCACAGAGGACGCCAATTTAGATCCCTGGAACTAGACATACAGCCTGCAACTTTTACTCCCACAATAATGAGCAGGATTTAGGACAGGGTGCGTCTTTTAGGGGTCGCACACCTCCCACTTCCTTCCTTGTTTTGGTCCTGAAGAATACCGGGGATTGCCCCATATGGTAGAAACATGTTGACCAACACATAGCTGAGATACGTAGGCCGTAACTCTCCCACTACTATCTCACCAAGATTTTTATCATTGTCCAGTTACTTTTCTATTAAAATCTATACAAAAGCATTAACCAGGACAATTTTAACACTTACACTTTTTTTGTTTACATCCCACACTTCACTACCTGCTCCACTGTAACTCAGGTGTTGAAGCACACCCAAGTGACGCTAGGCCACTTGGCTGGGCCCCGATGATGAAGCAAGTCACCACTAGGTGGTGAGTGAGGAGTTTACTAACAAAGGAACAGTGCTTCCTCAATTGGAAAAAACCTTCATCCCCTTCATCGGGTAATACTCCTTCAATTGTTCATTCTCCATCATCACCCTTTAATATTCAAATAGTGTAAGACTTACTGTGAGAAAATCCATCTTTTTTGCAAGACCATCCCCATTTTTTGATGATTGGTATTGTGTTATAATAAAGACCAAAAGCAGGTAAAAAAGGAACTCTTCTTTATTTCGTCTTCTCACCACCACAGGTTCCAGTCAGCTGGAGAGCACAGTGGAATGTTAGCAAACAAAGGGAGGGAGAGATCAATGGGAGGAGAGGGGAAGGGGTGGGACGGAACGTAACAAGTGGAATAGGTTACAACATATTGCTTTTTTTTAAACTCTGCACACTGAGGAAATGCTGCTCGGTCCTTAGTGTATGCCTAGCAAGTGGAACAGATTACAATCCACCACCCTACATAGGGAAAAGAAAGACAAGGTGGAAGGGAAGAAGGAGAGGTAGCGGGGAGGGCAGAGAAAGAGCAGGGCGAGGAAGAACAGGAGAGGGTGAACAGGAATGAAGACAGAAGCGTAAGAAAAAACATAGCCAAGCCTGCCAAGGGAGGCAGGAAGACAATTGAACTGATTAAGTCACTAACACTTAGTCTAATGCAGAAAGACAATATGAACAGAAACTCTCATTTAACACAATAGTCTCTGGTCCACCCGGGTGCGCTTCTTGTTCTCAGAGATCTCCTGGGACACGAGAGCCTCTGTCGCTCTCTCTTGATTCCTGCTGTTTGCCAAGATCACCACCTTGTTTATGCGTGATGATTCTGTCCATGCTCCATGTTTGACCGTTGTCGAGATGGACTACATTTTCCCTACCCTTGATATTCTGCAAGGATCAGAAAATTGGGACGCTTCTTTCCTGCACACTTTAAACAAGTCCACACGGACCAATTCTCCTTCTTTGAACATTTTGTTTTTCACAGGTTTGCTCTGGTCATATCTGACCTTGTATTGGACTTGATGTTTGCTTACACTTCTAGAAATTTTGCTGCGATTTATCACACGTGTCATTCCCTAGCAATATATGTGGCGTAAGTCTAGTTTTGGGGATCCTCCCTTTGAGAGAGGTGAACCGTGAATAGCCAGTAACACTATTGGGAGAGGTGCGATAAGCAGAAATAGTCTCCATTAAGGCTGAACTTGCTGGTGTCCCCATTACTTCTGCCTTCTGCAGATACTCTTTGAACAAATGGTTGATCCGCTCCACCAATCCATTTGCCCGTGGGCAGTACAATGCAGATTTGATGAGTGATGCCCTGTGAGAGAGACATTCTTTCATACTGTCCGAAGTGAACTGCACTCTATTGTCTGTTATGAGGGTGTAAGGTATTCCCTCCTCAAAGAATTAACTTTCTAAAAACTGTGTAAGAACTCTGGTGTCGATTTGATGGACACATTCATACACCACCCATCGTGTGTGATAGTCCACTAGTACTAAAATAAAGCGTTCATTCAATATTTTACGGTTGAGGGGACCTATTATGTACAAGGCTAACTTTGACCATGTCCGATCAGGAACTTCCACAGGAGAGAGTGGTGGCTTCCGGGTTTGGTGAATTTTGTCACTGCGGCTACATTCGAAACAATTTTTCCCTACATTCTCCATCATGGCATCCATCCCTGACCACCAGTATTCCAACCGGATTTTGTTCTTGGTAAGACTGTGTCCTAACTGTCCTATGTGCTAATTCCACAATTTTTTTCCTTAAGTTCTCTGGTGGAATCACTTTTTCCCCCCTGCAAACCAATCCTTCTTGTATGTTTAATTCCAGTCTTATGTCCCCAAACGTGCCCAAGGTCTGAGGAACGTTACTTTTGTTGTCAGCACCCACTTATGATGAGTTCTTTGATGGAATTCATTTCTGAATCTGCTTGCATAAAATTGTCCCATTCCTCCTTATTCAAATAAGTTGCAGAATCACATCATCACAATCACAAGAAACAGAACTGCTTTCCCCCACAGAAGGAGATCGTGAAAGAAAGTCAGCAACAGTGTTTTGAGAACCTGGCACATACTTTACATTGACATTGTACCCTTCAAGTCCAAGAATCCACCTGGTTACCTTGGGGGTGGTCTCATTTGCCCTTTTAGTGGTGAATGCAAACATTAATGTTTGCGGTCGGTCTTTACCATAAATGGAATACCCCACAGAAAAAACGAAAGTGTTTGATTGCCCAAAATCAAGCAAGTGCCTCTTTCTCTACCACCGAATAGTTGAATTCGGCACCCTTTAGAGCACAGGAGGCAAATGCGACAATCTGTTCCTTTCCATCTACAATTTAGGTGAGACTTGCTCACAGTCCTTTATTGCTGGCATCAGTGCAAAGGATTGTGTGTTGGCTGGAGTCAAATCTACCCAGGGATGGGGCAGCAATGATACCTTCTTTAATAGTTAGGATCTAACTTGATTCCTAGTTCCCTTTGATGTTTCCACCCCAACAAATTGGATCCCTTCTAGGTGATGTCAATTTTGCCTACAGTATTCCTTCCTTTAAACCCTATGTCTTTTGGGGGTCATGCCCAATAAGGGTATGGGATTCCCATTGTAACCACCAGGTTGGATGTGTGGAGGCTGTACGCTTTCTTGCCATGAGGAAAAAAAGTTGTGAGAATACCTTGGCATTAACAAGGGTATTTGGGAACAAGAATCAGCAAATACTGTTACTGGTTTGTTGTCGAAAGTGATGTTGCAAGAGGGAAATTTGGCAGTATCGTTACTATCTGGCATATTTAACTACCCAATAGAGCCATAGTATATTGTACAGGAAAATACACCAAGGGAGTGCAATGATAGATAGATAGATGAATAAATTTATTTCAATTAATAAAAAAACAAACTTTAAAAAGGACATAATTCTGCTGAAATTAAAATCAGATTTTGAAGGTTTCCTTGAGCATCACTAAAGTTCTAATTTGTCCTGTTTAAAATAAAGTCACTGTGGAGACATCCTTATGTTGCATTCTTTTGAATGTTTGCAGTAAAAAGGTGTTCGCTTTAAGATAACATTTTATGAAAGCAGCTATTATTTGTGGAGCTTCCCCTTTCAAACTAAATAGTAGTGCGTGCCAAAATGATCTAATGCTATGCATATTAAAAAATATTTTCAGTAAGATTGTTCTTTCTGTTAATAAGATCTGGCAAATTGATAAAATATGAGTCAAACTTTCTTCATAAACTAAGTAAATTCTGCACTTTGTATTTGGTGGTTGCAGTTGCCATTTAGTGATGCATTCCAATTTTGGCATAGTCCGAAACGTAACTGCAATAGCTTTTTTTTAACAAAATGATCCAAGTAATGTCGTCAAATATTTCTGGGGTACAGCTTCCTGTAAGTGACAATTGTTGTCCATGCATGCCTTATTTTCCTGAATTATTCTTTATCTTCAAACCATGAAAACTTCCTTATTTGCTTGTTGAAGACATTTATGAAGGAATTATGCGGAAGTGCTGTGTCCCATAGATCTTTTGCTCTCAGTGTCGTTAAGGTTGTATTGAAAGTTGGGGCCCAATTGTGCGAATATTGGTGCATGGGATTTTAAATGGCATTCCTTATAAAGCTCATGGAGTGTTTCCATCCGAGGGTCTTACTAAAGACATATTTATTCAGTGCATCTGTTTGTGCTAAATTGTGGTTTATTACCCCGAATTCTACTCAAATCTGAGAGGGGGATACACTCTTAGGTAACTGGAATAACAGTCTGAAGTTCCTGGATTGTCCAGAATTGAGGAATGGCCCTAGTTTACCTAGGAAAGCTTCAGTGGCGTAGCAGAGAGTTGGAATGAACTAGCTTGTATTGCAGTTAGTAATGGCTGGAATGTCGGGCTTTGTAATTTCCAGTGAATTCACTGGAAAGCTGAGATTAGGGAGGCAATTATTGGTTTTAATGCACTCTGATGTAAGTTGTTTGACTGCCGTTCTTGTAACCCTACTCCAAGATATTTGTATGTCATTGCTCTTAGAATTGGTTTCCCCCAATGACCAGCTGCCTTTCTTGTTTATTGTCCTGCCAAAAATCACTACCCGTGTTTTTGTGAAATTAATAGCCATCTCATTCTCGGTGCAATAGATACTTACAGCCTAATTCATCATTGTTAAATCCGGTCGCAAAGGGCCAGATTCTGAGAATCTGGCCCTTTGCGAGCGGTATTTTTGCATTTGGGATTCATCATCCCAAATGCAAAAATCGCTATTTAAGAATTCGCATATTTGCGAGGAATAGCATTTAAGGAATCTCTATTAGAGATTCCTTAAATGCTATTCTTGAAACATTTTTAAATTGCTAATTCGCAAAAATTTCCCGCTATTTACCGCGAGGTCAAACCTCGTGGTAAATAGCGGAAACTTAGAAAAATGCATTTAAATGCATTTTTCTAAGTTTCATGTTACACACACACATGTCCTTGGGACATGTGTGTGTGCAACACCAATGTAGCATACATTTCAGGGGTGCTACAGGGTGTCCTTTGGACACCCCTGCACCCTTGAAATCGCAATTTCAATATGCAAATCGCTAATTGCGATTCGCACATTGAAATGTCTTCCCATTCATTCCTATGGGCCTTTGGGCCCATAGGAATGCATGGGGAGATATTCCTTAATTGCGATTAGCAATTTGCTAATCGCAATTAAGGAATAATTAGAAATCACAATTTATTTAGCGATTTCTTGGTGAATAGCATTTTGCTATTCCTTAATAGCGATTCCTTAATAATCGCTATTAAGGAATAGCAAATACTCACCTTGATGAATCAGGCTGTTAGTTGGTTAAGTAGTCTCTGTAGGCCCATCCCAGTTAAAGTTACGAGAACAAGATCATCAGCATATTTTAGTGATGCTACATTCCTTGTTGCCAGTTTTGGTGGATAAGAATTAGTTGTCGCCAAATAAGCACTAAGATCCACCAAAAACAGGTAAAAAAGTACAGGCGCCAAGACGCAGCCTTGCTTCAGACCTCTCTTTATAACAATTCTTTCTGTCAAATTGGTATTTTGACCAAGTTTGATCTGGGGCCAATTATTGGAGAATGGAAGTTGAATTGCATACAGTGATTTTGGTGGGATTTCCCAACTACACAGCTTTTTCCATATTAAATTGCGGTTTACAGGATCAAAGGCTTTTGAGAAATCCACAAAGCATGTATATAATGGTTGTTTCTTTGTCACGCATTTGTCAACAATCATGTTTAGGGCTACCAGATTATCTAAAGTACTATCTTTTGATCAGAAGCCAATCTGATTATATGGAATTAGTTTTTTTTAAATGTATTTATTTATATAGCGCAACTAATAAGCTGAGATTCCGTTGAAGGTCTGAATATGAAGAAAAAAAAAAAGGTAAATAACCATGGGCCACATGTATCATTGAAAATAGGGGTCTCTATTTTCGCATTTGGGATGACTCATCCCAAAAGCAAAAGTCGCTATTTAAGTAATCGCTAAATTGGCGATTACTTAAACTGCGATTGCATTTAGCGAATTGCAAATTGCGATTCCCTAAATGTAATACAACAACAACAAAAATTGTGCTTTCGCAATTAAGAAACGCAAATTACCATCAACTCAAAGTTGATGGTAATTTGTGAGGACTTTGAAAAATGCACAAAGCTGCATTTTTAAAAGTTCTATGTTGCACACATAGATGCCCTTGGGGCATGTGTGTGTGCAAAATGTGTTGACATTGCAATTTCAGGGGTGCATCAGGGTGTCCTTTTGGCACCCTTGCACCCTTGAAATTGCATGTGCAATTTGCGAGTACTCGCAAATTGTGCATGCAGTTCCTATTGATTCCTAGGGGCCTCTAGGCCCAAAGGTATGAATGGGAAGCAATTCCTTATTTGTGATCCGCAATTTGCGGGTCTCAAATAAGTGATATGTTGGAATTGCATTTTTTTTCTTAAAAATCGCAATTTAGGAATTACAATTCCTATCTTTAATGCATGTGGCCCCAAGTCTTTAAACCTTTCTTGAAGGAAAGCAGGTCAGACGAGTCGTTAAGCTTAATAGGCAGACAATTCCAGTCTGCCGTGATGTTTACAAAGCTTTTACCACTCCAGTTCGAGAGTCTAGGTTTGTACACCTCCACAGAATGGCATTACAGTAGTCCAACTTGGACAACTTGTCAGCCCATTCTTCGAGTTCTGTCACAATCAATCCTGCAAATATTTTGGAATCAGTGTCTAATAAAACTATCATTCAGTAGCTTTCCAGGGACACCATAGGGACCTTTCTTATAAATTGGTTGTAAAACTGAGCCATGCCAGGTATCCAGGATAGTTTCTGTGGCTAAACAATAGTTGAATAAAATTTGGAATCGGCTGCCCCGAAAATCCCGGTGTTCTTTGTTTATAGTCCCTGGAAGGCCTTTTGGACAAAGTTCACAATTCCCCCTGCTTTTCTCAATTCTTTTTTAGATTTTGCTTTGTGTGAAGGTCATCCCTGTTTCACATGTGATAATCGTTGCATTTATTGGTCGATCATCTTTATGTCATACAGGTCAAATATATAAGATTGCCAAGCTTCTTCCGTAACATTATTACCCTTTGATCCTGTGCAGTTACTCTCTAATTGACTTATAATTGTCTATAATTACTTTGAGTGACTTTGAGTTGGTTTTACAGGCTGGAACTATATCCACCCAGTCTTGCTCGGATTTTGCTCTCATTTCTTCCCAAATTGCCTTTTTATAAGACTTTTGTAATTCTTTGAGCTTTGATTGGCCCTGTGGGTTTAACTGGAGATTGATAGCTTTCATTTCTCTGTCCAGGGATCTTCGTTGATGTATAAGTACGCTGGAATAACATGTCTCAAGCTTATACTGACGGTAGGGGGCTGTAGAATTGTTAGATGTTGCCAGGTCGGCCTTGAGTTCTTCTTGTGATTGGGTCCAGGATTGGATTTTTAAGATTCCAGGTAAGTGTTGAGCCAGACTTTTTCCAGGACTCATACCGTAAAGTTGACAATGCATTCCATCAGATTTTCTACCAGTTTGTGTCCAGCTCTTGTGTGTCAATAGATTTATGTTTTTGACCCTTCATGTTATAAATTATAATACTAAAGTTTTGTGGCGAGTGGTCGCTTTCACACCTGTCGCAAATCCTAAAACTTGAGGTTTTCTGAAAAAGTTTACGGGATGCAAAAGTTGAATCCGGAAATTAATTTGATTTGTTAGTTTTCCTTGTGACGCTCATTGGATTGTCTCCTTGAGTGTGGCCATTTAGTGCTTGAAGGCCCAAGGCTTCCATTTCTTGTAATAATTCATGATCTGAATTGTTGAGAGAACCAAATTTTGAAATTTGGATTGGTATGCCCCAGTATCTGTTCGTTCTTTTTAAATTTCCTCTGTTCCCATGGTGGCTATCCATGTTTATATTATAGCCTGTGACTATACAAGGAATACCTTGGTGCAGTGTTTCTAAGGACAGAATTTTTTTTTTATTATTTTAAAATTTCGCAATTTTTGAGTTGACGTGGGGTGGATGTAAATATTAAAAATTATGAAAGATCCCGGGTTCTTATTGTGATTCAATTGTTTATTTTTATATATTGTATAAATTAAACCTTACTTGGGAGAATGGAAATGGAGAAGTTTTTGTTTAGTGCTACATATATGGATAGGCCCCCTTTAGGGATGACAATGCTTCCTTGATTTTTTGTGCTTGGGTAAAGATTTTTGGGTAACCTCCCAGAAGTTGTTCCTCCTCTTTCGATGTCTCTTGAATGAATATGTAGTCGATTTTTTTAAAGTTCTTAATCAACAAGTAGCTCTTTTAATACCTGTGATATTCCATGAAAGCAGAGTTGAATGAGTGGAAATATTTCCCTCTGAAATTCCTTTATTTTTTCCATAATGTGCTTCAGTTTTAGACAGATGACTTTGTTGCTTCAATTTATATCTTGTCCCGTATCGATTTGGAGTCCAATGATGGACCTTATTGTGGCTTTTTTGTGCCTGTCAATCAGTTGTATTGTCATTGATTGTAAAGGAAAGCCAGTTCAAATCTGCTTTTTCATTTTGAATGCTGTTTGGGGGATGGCAGATGAGTTTTTGTGTTTGATTTATTGATATTGTTACGGGAGGGTACAATTCAAAACATTCCCTTATTGATTTTTGTAAAAGGGAGACAGTCTTTTCCTGTCCTTGTCTTAGTTAGGTGATACCCTTTATTGATTGTTCTATGTGATATTTCTTACGTAGCACTGCTGGGTATTTCTCCCCTGGAGGCTTTGATATAATGATTCCCCACTGAGAGAAGAGCCTGTGTTTTGATATAATCAGATTGGCAATTTTAGGTGAAGCCCAAGTTAACAGAGTGGCTTCGTATGGATTGCCGCACTTGGATTTTATTGCCTCAATACATGTGGGAGGTAAATCTTTTAAATCTTCTTGAGCCACCAATAATTTCAGAATATTTGTTCTGTTTAGGATGTCATCTTTGCCACGTGATTTATAAAGGGGCTGATAAATTGTTTGTGACTTTTTTGTCTCCTATCGTGGAAGATTTCCTGCTCTGACAATGCCTGCAACGCTTCTTTTTGCGGCAATGCTTTTGCTTTGGACTAGAGACAAGTGAAGGTTTCCTTGCAGTATTGCCCTTGTTTGTAATTTAACTTCAGCAGATTGAACTTTTTTAGAGAATAGTTGGTTTTGATGTATTTCACTATCCACCGTGGGCACAGTTGGACTATAATATGTGTTTGTTCTTTTGTGGACTTTGTTCTGTAGAGATTTGTATGAAATTCCATGTTCAAGTTTAGAACTTTGAGGGTTGTTTAGGATGGGAGATGAAAAATGTCATCAAGATGTATTCGGATTAATAGTATTAATGGGCTCCCTTTTGTGAGGATGCGTGATGGTGGTTAAATTAATTGATAGAGAAACCACTTCGCTTAGATCCTGGGAAGAGTATGAGTCAATTTATCCTGTTGAGACGTATGTGGTGAACTTTCAGGGTTCCACTGTTCTTTGCTAGAAAGAAGAGGTGGACTAATTTGTTGATCTATGTTTGAGGTGAGTTTCCTTTTTGATTCAATATTGGAAAAAATCTTGCGGTTGTTTCTTTTAATTTATTTGCCCTTTTAACCTTCTCTTTTTTCTTGCTTTACTTTCAAATCTTTTTTTGTTTATTTTTTGAGATAGCATCATGTTCCATTGTGGAGTTTAATGACATCTTTTTATTTGAAGGATCAACGACTCCTTTTGTCTGAGGGGTATTTGTGACTGTTATCTGGGCTGTCGGTTTCGGGCTTTTAGATCCATTTTTATTGCAGGCATCATGCCGTCTGTGTACATCTGCTGGTACGTGTGTTGATGCTGGAGCATTATGGTGTTTTGGGTATGTGCCAGCTGGTTGTATTGAATTCTTTATTTCAGTAGGAGATGTGCATATAGGGAGGTTGCTGAAATTTTTTGACAAAAGGTGAGACTTTATGCTTTTTATTTCCTGAACTCATGTGGATGCAATTGCTGTAAATTCATGCACTTTGTCAATGATTAAGCTGCAAGAATGACACAGATTGAATTTTTCATGACTTTTGTTTGTTATTGGAATTTCCGTAGCCTCCCTCAATATCTCCTTTATTGAGGTATGCATATTCTCAAATTAAGAGTCAATAGCTGCAGTAAATTGTGTAAGTGATTCTAGTAATGTTATTTGTATGTTGAATTTATTTGATTGATATTCGAGTGCCTTTGATGTGTTATCTAAGGTTTGGAATAGACGGATCCAAGTGTCTGGTTCCATACATCTGCTATAATCAGAAGGTGTTCGGCCAAATCCCTTTGCGTTAGGTGGTGTAGAACAGTTCCAGCACTCTGTTTCAGTGTTTTGCTGCAGTGTATATTGGTTCCAGCATTCAAGCTCACTATCTTTTTATTGAGGCATTATTGAATGCACCCTTAGAGGAGCCTCTACTGACTCTGTGTCAACGCCGGAGGAGAAAGCAAAGGGCTAATTGTGTTTTGTTTTATTTGTGGAGTAGTCTGGCAACTAGTTTTAACAGACTGGATGTTGCTCAATGAAAATTGAGGTGTGGATTGGTCTACGTTCTTTGTTTTTTACCGACCAAGTTCTAGTGCGTATATCTAAAAACACTTGGTACCAGTTTTGTTCCTGTTATTGTTTAGGTTTCTTCTGTATCTGGTTTATTTGGTTTCTTTTTATTTCCCATTTTCCTATCCTCTAGGAACAAGGATACTCCTTATAATGTATTATTTATGTCTACTTTCAAAAGGCCTGGTGCCACTCAGCTTTATATATCTGCTGACTTTTGCTGTAACCAGGGTTGATTTCTTGTTCACTTTGTTTTGGGAGCTTGCTATATTGTAACACAATGCCTAATAATGTTACTTTTGGAGAGAGTTCAGGTGCCGCAGATATAAAGAGCTGATGAATTTCTTTCTCAGAAGTTGCCTGTTACTAGATAGCCACAAATCTGTATATTCCAAGGGTTCATCTATTTAAGTGTATTCTGGCACTGTTAAACACCCCTGCAGCCTACGTGTTTCTAGACAGGGTCTTCCTTCATGCGCCAAGAAGATGCCAAAATTGTTAGAGCCTTTGTGGGGTTTCGACACAATATTTAATGTCCTGGTGGGTTCTACAAACCAAACCCCAACGCCAAAAGGCAGGGTGAGAGGCTGGGGGTTGAGCCAAGCTTAATGGGAGCTTGCTAGGGGGGCGCAAGCTGCAACCAGACCTGGCTTGGCCACTTCCACGGTAATCCCAGGGTTTCGACTGAACACGCTCAGCTAAGCTCCACGTCTTACCGCCTCAAGTCGCACTGGAGATCGAAGGAGCGGTGAGTCCATAGCGTCTGGTGACCAGGAACGATGACATCCAGCTGCTGGGTATGACTCCGTACAAACCGCTCAGTCTACATAGAGGCTTGCAGGGGCTTACTGAGACCCAAGCAGACGGTAAGCTGCACATTTCAAACCAGGAGTGGGAGGAGCAGCAAATGGAAGCAGTCGTTCAAAGATAAATATCACGAGTGGACTGCAGGACCTAAACGTCCATCCATTAGGTCTAAAAGGAAAACCCAGGTTTCAGACCTTCATGTGTAGCCTGACTGCTGCAGCCTTTAAAGCTGCAGGCGGATATCAAAATAATGATTTTTGACTGGAAGGAAGCCTACTATTAAATGCTAAGTAAGTCACCAAGACACCCCACGGTATGCATTTTAGCCCATACGATAGGGTGTAGTATTTAAAAGTGGAATATGCAAGAAATACATGTTGCATGATCCCCCAGTGACTAGATCAGAAAAGCTGTGTACAGGGCTATAGCTGATCCTATGTAAAAAATGAAAGTGAAAATAAAATACAATTGTTGATAACTTTGATTTGATATATGCTAGAGAAGCGATTTAACAAATGCTTTAACAGGTGAAGATGGATCATTGATAGCTATACAGAAAATATAATTTTTAAAAAGTTAAATTTTACCTACTTGGAGCTCCAGTAGGTTAATTGGTATTAGCCTGACAGCAGCTGCCCCATGTCAGTTGTTTCTTCTTAATGAGGTGTGAAAACTAGTCTCAGAGAAGAAACAACAGCTTCCACCTTATGGCAGCAAGGCCTGGTGTAAGGTATGTGATTAGTCTCAGCTCAGAAAAGGCCCTTAGTGGGTTTCATGTCCTTGGGAAACTTAAAAGGGACCAGGATGAGTCCTACCCATTCATAATTTAAAAAAGAGAGACCTGGGGAGAAAGGTTCTTTGATCACAGGGCCAACAGCAGTCAGTTTGAAACCAGCCCAGTGGGAGGAGGGAGCTTGTTCCAGAACTGGTTTGCTGTGATCGAGGATGAAGTAACTGCTTATTTTCTAATTTTCTAAAACAGCACTCCGGCCACCTCCATGGCTGAAGGGTTATGCCACGCTGGATGAAACCCAGAATAGTGCACTGTGGAATTAGTTGCAGTAAGGAGAACAGGATATGCTGCAGAAAGTGTCTAGTGACTAGTGACAAGTGCCCTTTAGAATTTTTCCCCATGGCTTAGGTAATGCTATTGACCCACCCCTATCCACTGAAGAATGAATCCAACAAAAGTGGAACCTCATCGCCAGCTCATCAAAACGCTTTCTGGACCTGCGAAAGAACAGAAGAGGACTGAACCTGCAGTCTGTGACCCTTAGAGACCTGAATAGCTTGAACTGCTTCCACTTGTACCCAGGACTAAGAAATAAACTCCAAAGTCAGTTGACTGATCCCTTGTGTGGCCAACGGAACACACCGCGCTCATGCCTTAAGCTGCCATATTACTTGTTGTGAATAGCTGACAAGTAGCAAATGAACCAGTACTGCAATCTTCTGATGCTCTCGGCCTAATGAGTCCTAGCACTGAAGTATTGTCCCTAAGATCCTGTAAGTCTTAAAAGGGATTAAGATGAACTGCCTGAAAAAGTCTCAAAAGTTAGGACATTTTGGGACTTCTAAGACCAATAGTAGAAATCTTGACCAATAAGGCTTTAAAATTTGAATCTTCCCACTCTGACATTTTTCTGCCAAAACCAATGGTTCAGTTGGTCCTAATCCGATGGCTATCTGACTTCGAGAGAACTTTACTGGAGACTGCATACCACCATGCCTCGCTAGAGAATTTCAACTTCCATTTCAGAGACTAATTAAGAAGGTGAAATCTTTAACCAGGACAACCACTTGGTGTATCTGACCTCCACTTTATCATGATTGGTCTCAAATCATTCCTCAGTCATAGTCAACAGTGAACGTTGATGTCTGATTGGAGCTTTAGTTTTTCTTGGCTCTCTTTTCCCCAAACATTTTTACAAAATAATTTCTCTGGTTCCCCTTCTGGGATCTCCTTTTTCTAAATAAATATTTTCTTTGTTTTGGAACTTTGTTGTGGGATTTTATTGTATTATGTTTTGATTTGTCAATGCTTTTGGTACTGCTAAAAAATTGTCACACTCTTCCTTAAGTTGAGCCTGACTGTCTCTGCTATAGCCACCTGGGGTTAAGCCTAGGTTTATTGAACTTGCGTGTTGGACCGGACAAGATTTTGGACTTATTAGTTGAGGAGGCTTGCATTCTCACAACTAATAACTCATTTTCATTCACCTAATATGTATCTGTGAGGTGAAATATTTCTCAAAGTTTGTGCACTGTGATTCATAGCTGTGGTTCAGAGCTGAAATCCAGCTCACTCTATTCTGTGCACATCATGTTCACCTACTAGACATTAACAAGCATTTGCAATGCAATAGGTCTCGCAGCATTAAAGTTTGAGTTATTGGCATTGTAAATGACAATGCTTTGCATACATTTATTTTTAAATTTGCAATTGATATATAAACATTGTTTGTGAATGGCAGCAGGAGGCAGAGACAACTGCACACGAGAGAGGCTGGGAGGGTCAACACGAGGGAGGGGGCAGATTGGTGCACACAGAGGGACAGAGACAGGGGGGTGTAGAGGAGCACACAGGAGGACACAGGAGGACATAGGGAGGCACAGAGGTCACACAGCAGAGGGAGAGAGAAACGCACACAAACAAGGCTGTGAGGTGCAACACGAAGGATGGGGCAGATTGGGGCAGACAGAGGGACTTAGACGGGGGTGTATAGGTGCACACAGAAGGATACAGGAGAGTCCAGGAGCAGTGCATAGGGAGGCACAGAAGAATGCACACAAGAGAGGCTGAGAGGTGTCACACAGGCACGGGGAGCAGATTGGCACACACAGAGGGAAGGAGAGAGAGAGATTGAGCACATGGGGACAACCCAAGACAGGGGACGGCCCGCTGTGAGAGGGGAACCTGGGTGCCCCCAATTCAACCAACGAGGACCAGAGAGGCAAGGCAGCAGTGGAACTCCCCTGCCCCCAGGGGGAGTGACTGCTCCTGCTGGAACATATTTTGGGGGTAGTGACGCAGCACTGTGGAGGGCTAGGGGCCCACCTTGCCTCGGGGGTGTAGCAGCACGGCATTGTGGAGGCCTGGGGTCATACCCTAATTCAATAGAGCAGAGCCAGAACACTCACTTGGGGCAGCCGCGAGACTCTTGCGACAGCGCTGCACCGTCAGCCAAGTAAGGACATCTGCCCCTAATATGTAGCTACCTTTTTAGCCAGCAGTCCCCTTGTAGGAAACAGTGAAACGCTGAGGACACTGAGCGGACTGTAGCAGCATATCTGACTTTGTGTTCAACTTGATGCCCCATCGTGCTAGGAGCAGCGCAGCAGGAGCATAAAGAGTGGAAACACTGTAGCGGGCGGCCAGCGCTCTTTACAACCAATCTCTTAAGTGCTCCGACAGTGATATCCCCAGCATACGAGCCGAGACCCGCCTCCCTCCTCCGGTGGTTGTACTGAAGGTGGGCACAAACCGCATCCAGGGGGGCCATTTCCTAATTTTCTCCATGGCCCATGACACACTGGCTACGCTGCTGACAATGCATGCAGTGACAGTGTGATGCTGGTTGAAGCTATAGTGGTTAGCACTCCTTTCATGTCATGTCACCTCCAAGCACCTTATGGATAAGGCAGTGGAAAGGAGGGCACAGGGGGAGAACACGAGGAAGCAACACAGGGAACTAAATGATGTAGCAGGGAGGGATTGGTAGTAGGTTGCTGACCAAAGGGGCCTGGTTGATAGGACGAAGAAGAAACGAGCCACAAATAAGAAAACTAGCACTTTATGCAAGATCAGATCTACCAACTGTTTACAAGTCCGAGTCAAGCTACACTATGGGAGCATGGCTCATTGTAAGATCTATCCTTCTATGTAATGGGGCTCTCTTGTGTGTGTGCTGGAGGCGCCGTGTGTCTGTAAGTGTGTGCAATGGTGTGTGTGCGTGCAATGGTGTGTGTGTGTATGCGTACACTGGTGTGTGTGCGTGAAATGGTGTGTGTGTGTGTGGTGGACTCGGTGTGTCCCGTGAGAGTGCGTGTGTACATGCCCTCTCTGCAGATCTCTACCCCTCCTTCTCACTCTGACCCGATCTCGGCTCACCCTTTTCTTCGCAGTATGAAAGTGATGCAGTCCGTGTTGGTGCAGAGCCCAGTCGAGTCCTCATTCCACATTAACTCTGCGACTGCACAGTGGGGTCAAGGAGTCGTGAACACACTTTAGGTTCTGTTCCCAAAACTAAGCACTTGCGCACAAAGCAGTCATCCCACTGTTTAAACCATTTTTAATGACATCTTGCAGAGACGCACTAGCAATTTGTGCAAGATCAGATCTACCAACTGTTTACAAGTCCGAGTCAAGCTACACTATGGGAGCATGGTTCATTGTAAGATCTCCCCTTCTATGTAATGGGGCTCTTTTGTGTGTGTGCTGGAGGCGTTGTGTGTCTGTAAGTGTGTGCATGATGTGTGTGTGTGCGTGCAATGGTGTGTGTGTGTGTAATGGTGTGTGTGTGCGTGCAATGGTGTGTGTGTGTAATGGTGTGTGTGTGTGCGTGAAATGGTGGCTAAAATCACCCCGACATAATCTTTCTAAACCGCTTTAAAAAACAAAACAGGGCTGAATCAACAAAAGCAGTGATTCAACTATTGCATTATCCTGTAAAATAGATTGATGTATTGTAAATTCTTGATTTTTTTAAACTCTTTTAAAAAATGTATTACGAAGCAAATTTAAGTTTTGAAAGTAATTGGGGTGCTGCAAAATGTTGATCTTTTGTTTGTTTTGAATATATCGAGTGATAAAAGCCTGTTTCCTCTTATTGTTGACCTCGTTATAGATCAACAGATTTACTAAAAACTTGAAACTTGACATGCTGTGGATGGGTCTCTCTCGCCCAGGGCCTTACAGTGTAAACAAGAGACAACTAATAGTAGAGCAGGGAACTGTCAAAGGAGGAATAAACACAAGAAGAGATTCTGTCACTATTACTGTGGAAACTCGCTCGATTCCCACTCATTCACTTGGCCGTCTTTATACAGATGGTGCGGGGGAAAGGTGCACAGGCCACAAACACGGTACACAGCAGGCTGCTGGGACCAAGAGCCCTGACCAATGACGACGCCATGTGAGCAAGAGCACACAGTGTGCTCCGACATTGGTGAGGCACACTACTACTAAAAAAGAGATGGAACCGCAGCAAAACACAGGTAGTAAAGTAAAGGCATGTCACAGTAGCGAGGTAGACAAGGGACAATGGATGTGCCACTCAGTGACAAGAAAACAAGCACTAGACAACAATCTGGCCGAATACCACACCTCACACTCTGCATCAACCAGGGCGCAGCGGAGCCCTGGAGCAGACGTAAAAGGTGACTGAAGAATCACGTGAAAGTTACATGAAAATCATCTTATCCACGTCGCCAAATGTCATAATGGAACAATACCAAACCACACAACACATTAGAACAGCTGCGGAAACTCAGGTGAATTCCCCCCCCTCTTAAATCTCGCCCCTTACCCTGTACAGCGACCCCCGCTATTCAGCTAGGCTTTTCAAGCGCCCATAAATACACATACAGGGGAAGCTTGGCAAAAGCACCTGAGATCTACACAGGAGAGAAGGCAAGGCTGACAACACCAGGGACAACAGATGAGACGGCGGATCAGAGGGTGTCAGCATCAGGGAACAAGATGTGCGTGCGCACTCCCAAAAACTAAACCTATTGTGGGGCGGGACTTCCGTCTTCTGAAGCCCGCACCCACGCTGTGCCTGGCCCGAGGAGCAGTGATAACGGGGGGCTCCCATGCCCGAGGGAGAGCCCCGCGTAGGCTGCAGATGTCCGGAGTGGTGGTAAGTGGCCCTTACTTGTAGGGGGGGTGTTGGTGCGCTCATGTGTGTATGTGTGCGCGCGTGTGTGTATGTGTGCGACATTGGGGAGGTGTCTCTGTATGTGTGCGTGCGTGTATGTGCGCTTGTGTGTGTGTCTCTGTGTGCGACGGCGGGGGGAGGGTTGTCTCTGTATGTGTGCGTGCGTGTATGTGCATTCGTGTGTGTGTGTCTCTGTGTGTGCATTCGAAAGCAGGGGGAGGTGTGGCTGTGTGTGCTTGTGCTTCCCAGGAGACAGGAGATGGCCACAGTGTGCACGTTTGCGCGCGCGTGGCCCGCTTCGATCACCTTCTTCAAGATGCGCGCGGCCAGTTCCTGTCTCCTGGAAGGTTGTGTCGCTGACTATAGGTCTCTGGCGAGACCGGGCTTTCACGCGGCTAACGCCACGAGACCTAAAAAGGATGGGAAATAGTTGACTTTGGGGTATTTAGGAACTTCATGCCTATCTTTAGCTATGTGAACATAACACATAAACAACTTGAATTTTCCACATGTATTTTGTAATGTCATTTTGGATGGCAATGGTATTGCTTCCTTACTTCGTTAATGGAGACACTCCTTTACTCTGTCCATTGCATATCTCTGAAAACAACTTCTTTTGAATGCATATTTTCTTTCAAAGGTAAATTAGCATTAGGGCTCCCTGAGTCTAATGCCCAGTGCACTTTTGTTTTTTTCTACTAGTTACTGATATCCTTTTCTGAGATAGAATTTCTTTTCATACACACAAGAGGGGTTCTGTATTTCATATCTAACTGTAATTAGAAGGGAGAGTGCAAGGGTAGATTTGTAATGAAATGGTGGTGGCAAAGATCTCTCTAAAATAAAGTATAGCAAAAAGTAAAAAAATTAATTACGTTTAAAAAAAGTTACAATATTTTACGTTCAATTTTAATGCAAATCAATGTTATACATTTATATTAAATGTAGACCATAATTAACCTAATTTAAAATGTAATTATTTTTAATATATATTACATTACAATTGTTTTTCTGAAGTTTAAATTAAAGAAAATACCAACCTAAAGTATTTTTTTTATTTTTATGAATTGATAATTATTAAAAGTCAGGTCTAGAATTATTTAGGTGTAATTTAATTGTGTTACAATAAACAGTCATGTTAATTTTTCAGTTCAGAAGAGGTTATTGAAATATTTTAAAATAATACAATTAATAGTTTCAGGCCATATGTTTAACATTAAATTAAATGTATCTATATTTTAACAAGCTCAAATATTTGGATTTAATGTAAAATATTTCCCTTTGGGGTTTATTTTTAAGTCTGGCTCCATAATATTTACTATGGGAGGTCATTGCAGTACCCTTGGTTGGTGGTTCAGCTTTCAGTTTTTCAATTTGATATGATTTACTAGTGGTACTGGTGCTTTTTGGCTGTAGTAACTTAAGAAGTGCAGTTGGTGACTGAAATGAGCTTAACTTTTACTAGGTGAGTGCATGTTCCTCCCTAAGCCCCTCCCTTACCATTTTCCAAAACCCTCCTTACGCCTCCCATTTACTTGTAAGTATGGCCCATTTTCCAGCCACAACCCTTGCTAAGCAGTAAACCTATATATTTGAGGATCTCCTCGTAGAAAATATAGGAGAGGTGTAGGTTGTAATTTACACTGGTAGGTTTGTCAATGTCATTTTGTAGTAAGTAAGCAGGACTACTGTAGTACTACTTTAGATTCAACTTAAGATAGTTTGTGAATTAGGCTTTCACCATTTACTTTGAAGTTATGTTATGTTATTGGTGTTTTATAGCATGCTAATCACCTAGGAGGGTATCCAGGTGCTCTGTAGTCAGTGTGTGAGTCCATCCTTAGAGGTTTTCAGCTTCTTGCAAAAGTTAAGAAGAGTGGAAGAGGCTCAACAGGATGTGATATGGGAGGTCACTCCAAACTTTATGAACCAGGTATGAAAAGACACGACCTCCTGCTCTGCTTTTGTGTGTCAGGAAGGTTGGTAGAAATGAATGTGTCTATTCAGGTAGGCAGGGCCTCTGTTGTGGAGTACTTTGTAGGGGGGTTGAGCTAGCTGGTACACAGGCCAGCATACCTGGTGGGGGAGTCTGGAATCAGTCTGACACCAATCGTACAGTGGAGAGGAGTTTGAAGTCTGCACACTTGTGAAACAAGAGCCAGTGGAGTTCTATAAGGTGTATTGTGATGTGGGCTTGGCAGGGGAGGTTAGCGGCTCTCTTGTTGTGTGTGTAGTTCCTATAAAACCTATATAGGATCTGCGTGTTTAGGCAACATACACTGTACGATTGGTGTCAGACTGATTCCAGACTCCCCCACCAGGTATGCTGGCCTGTGTATCAGCTAGCTCACAGTGCCACTAGAAACACCTCTTCTCAGGGAGACAATAGTTCTTGACAACCATCGAACATGACAACCCTGATCCCTCAGGACCATGGAAACAATGTACTACTTTTCGCCCAGTCACTCGTGCTCACTTAGTCTCAGAGAAATACACAGAATAAACGGTATGGACATTAAGTATTTATTGAACAGTTGTTATTCTAGTGTAAAATAGATGTGCTGAAACAACCATTGTACAGTAACAGATATAAATGATTAGAAGCACTAAGAAAGTAAAAGGATGGTAGATTTCTTCCATTTTGCTATAACCATGACTACAGGCAAGTTTACAAAATACATGACATTAAAATGCGTAATCCTATGATGCTACCCTAGCTAAATGTACCTAAGTGTACCTAGCATGGATGTAGGTGTTAAGCCAAGAATCCCTCTAGGATAAGGTCAACCCTATTTGAAGTGAGAGGCTGTAGGTTCCCGCCTTAGTCTCGAGTTGGACACCCCACAAAGGATGTTAGACCACTATGAGCTGGAGTATTTGCATGCAGGAACCTCAGCGTCTCACGTCAGTGTGTTGGCAGTGAAGTCCTGATCTCCTCTCTCTGTCTCAGCAAGATGTTATATTTATATACACAAAAGTCTCGCCAGGGGTTCTACTTTGCTGGGCCACTAGTCGGTCTTAGGATGACATGGGGAAATAACTTTACACATAGTTATTATACAGGAAATGGTAGCCCTGCTGAATTTACAAGAATCATTATGCATATTGTCTGAAGCTTTTACCAGGACAAATCCTGCGTTCTGTGTGCAGTGTTGTATCTAGGTAAAAGGTCACTCCCAAAGAACCGTTATGTGTGTAATGTAGGGGAGAGTATAGGTGAAAGGTTTTGATGCTACCTGAGCCTATATCGGGGTACCTATATAGAATATAACACTCTGGCTGCAGCATCATTGGACTGTCCTCTTGTAAGCTGGTTGGTTATTTCGGCATACAGAGTTTTACCACAGTCTAGTCTGCTGGTGATGAGGGCTTGGATGATTGTTTTCTTGGTGTTGCCTTGTAGCCACTTGAAGTTATTCTTCAGCATTCTTAGGCTGTTGAAACAGGACAGGGCAACTGCATTGACTTGGGAAGCCATATCCAGTTTATTGTCTTTGATGATTCTAAGGTTTCTTACTTGTGAGCTGGGCATGTGGGTGGGTCCTAGGTCTGTGGGCCATTGAGAGGA
Organism: Lissotriton vulgaris; assembly: GCF_964263255.1. Taxonomy (NCBI): domain Eukaryota; kingdom Metazoa; phylum Chordata; class Amphibia; order Caudata; family Salamandridae; genus Lissotriton; species Lissotriton vulgaris. The sequence continues at coordinate 627,918,201 of NC_141694.1, read as the reverse complement.
GTTCTATGGTGAGATGTCTTTCCTAAAGACCACCACTTTGGTCTTGTCCGAGTTCAGTGAAGGCACATGAGTTTTGTCTAGTTGCCCACTTCGACCATGCATGTGGTGAACTTGTTCCTTGTGTGTGATGTTTTGTCTGGAAGGGAGAGTATCAATTGTGTATCATCAGCATAAGTAACTTTAAAATTCAGAGGCATTAAGTTGAGTTTCTTTACTATGCAAGTTGTTACATCGTGATGTTGAGTTTGTGGGTAGTAAGGGGCTTTTAGGATTAAAAAATGGCTGAATTTAGGAGTATTAAGGTGTTTAAAGGTAGCAAAGTTTTTTAGCCCTCAATGATGGGTTGGGTTGAGAGTTAGTAAGGGGTTTTTAGGATTGAGGTATGGGTTGGATTTTATAGTGAGGTAGTTTTGCGTTTAAATTATGCAAAATGGGATACCAACATGAAAATTTGCACAGGACTCAATAATAAGGTAGAAAATAAGTGATGATATAGACCCTAAAAATCATATGGCTAATTTTCCCATATAACGTCTAATGTTAGGCATCCATCACATCATTTCACACGTGTTTCTTGTGAGGAGTGCCAAAAGTGGTACAAATTCTGCATTTTAGTTAACCCCTGAACTAATGGATCCAGTAAGTAAATACCTTATGATGTAAATAGAAATGTATGTTGTACTGCCCTTGTAAACTAACACATTATTTTTGCTGCTGCAAGTTTGTGAAAGATTACCTGCTGTCAATGAGTAAAATGTCTACCAAAAGAAGATGTGAATTTGTTAATACTAATGAAGAGCTTATATCTAGCACACAAAATGTTAGAGCTAAGATTGATTTGGATCTGTGTGTATTGTGTCATCAAGATTCACCAAAAGGTTTAGTGCATCTACATAATGGTACACGTTCTGATAGAGGAATTGGAACTTACAGCTGAACCAGAAAGTAGAGATATTCTTCTAAAAGGCAAAAATGATATAGGAGAAAATGTATTCATTATCTGTAAACAAAATGCTCTTCGGGATGGTGTCTGCCTGGCCAATACAGCTGCTTCATTCAAAAAGAAATGTTTCAACTTGAAGAAGATGGATTTAGTGGAAAGTTTCAAGCAAAATCAGCAGGGGCTGCTTTGCTAAATCTAATATGAATGATTATGGAAGGTTGTAATATTTCAAATGACATCACAGTAAATGATAAGAGAAGTGCAGCTTAGTCAGTCTCACAGCTTGCTCGGTATGAGTAAGTGTAATAAGGCAAATCGTAAAGAAGCATCAGCCACAAAAAAGATAATGAAACTCCACTACCTCTTTTGACAAGCGTGGAGAATCACGACGCGCGCACTTAGGACCCGGCCTCTCCGGACCCCGCCCTGCTCCTGGTCTCTGGTGATTGGTCGGGCGGACGGCCCAATCGGCGTCCGACCGACCCATTTCCGCTCAGGCGATATCGCGTGACCCGAGGGGCAGGGGGTGGAGACTTTGGCCTATTTAGGGTCAACTCCCTGTGTCTGGGGTCTCTGTTCCCGCTATCACTCCTGGATTCCTGACTGCACGCCGGCTCCTGGCCATTCTCAAGACCCAGGCCGGCTTTCCGAAATTCCCACCCACCCGTCCCTTAGATAATGGTTTGAGGGACGTTCTGCGGAGAAGAGACCTGCGATCAGTAAATAGTGGCTGAACAAGATGGATGGGAGCCCGCGCGCCGGGCTCTATAAGCCAGCTCTGAGGGGGGATATGGCAAGCTCTCCACTGGGAGGAAGTGACCACCGGCTGGGGAGGCTAGGGCGACAGATTTCGAGCCTCCCGGGCGACTCCGGGCAGCCTGGTGGTCGAGAAGTGGGCCCCGGTAATGGCGGACAAGGATAGAAGGGCGGGACCCACCACTCTAAGGGGCAGGTGCACGGCACTTGGCGTAGGATACCCAGTTGCGAGATGCGAACCAGATGGTGCTCCTCCCTTAGGGTTGGGAAGGTGATGGAGCTGATATGCTCATGGAGCTGATATGCTCATCGAGCTGATATTCTCATAAATGTAGTTATGATATAACTTGTGATTTTGATATGCATGTTATTGCTTGTCATGTTTATACAATGTGTGAATAAACATGGCCTTTTTAACCCCACCTGAATCTCTGGTGATTTCTAATGTGGGGTCTTGCATGTCTAGGGTTGATGGGCGGCGGGGGCATATCTGGAGGGTACGGGTCCTAATATTGAATTAATGGGGCATGCTAAAACTCGAAAATGGGGATTAGTTGACAAACTGCACAAACTGGGCGTATGAGTGTCATATGAGCGTGTTCAAGCAGTGTAAGCAACAATAACTAACAAACAATGTTAGCAATTCTGCAATGACAGTTGTGTGTTCAACAGGGCTTCAACTCTCCACTTTCACTAGTGCTGCAATAGAAAATATTGATCACAATCCCTTGTCATCCTTATCCACTCAGTCATTACACAGAATAGCCGTATCTCTGAACAGGGAAAATCAGATGCACAGAGTACATCATCCTTGTTAAAAGTTGAAGAAAATGGGTGGATCAAGAAATGTACTTCATCTCTATCAGAATGGTATTTGCACTTACCATGCACAGCGTAAAAAAAAACAGCCAAATGTACCGAGAAGTAATATCATTGCCTTCCAGCCTCCTCCTATTCATAATAAACCTATGTCAGATGAATGGCAGCAGATGATTCAAACTCTTGATCTACATAATCTAAAAAATATAAGCCACATCAGTTGGTCTGCTTTCCACTCCCGCAGAAGTAGTTCTGTTACAAAAAGCCATATTGTATTGCTACCTTTATTAAATGAGTCAAAATGACATTCCAGCTTACTTAGAAGAGTGCAACAATAATTCACCCAAGATGAATGGAGCGAAGGTACCCGCACTTTTATTTGCGGACAACACAATCCTGATCTCGCAAACGCCCATTGGTCTGCAAACCCTTTTAAATTCCTTCCAACTTTTTTGCAACAAGAAAGGCCGAGATAAAATACAAAAAAGACCAAATGTATGGCCCTTAATCCCCATAAATCTTTTAAGGGGAAATTTTTCTTAAACAGTCAAAAACTAGAACTTGTGTCTAATATTTCCTATTTGGGTGTTTCTTTAGATTCTAAAAATTCATGAAAAACCCAAATCGAAAAAAGTTAAACTATTTTTACTCAGAACACCCTACCTATCCTAAAGAGACATGGGGTGAGTCTAAATAAATCAATATCACCAGCACTTGAAGTGTTCAAATTTAAGGCCCAGTCTGCTGCTCTTTATGGCGCAGAAATCTGGGGTACGAATGCTGGGAATCTTTTTGCGAAAAATGAAAATAATTGTTACAGAAGTATTTTAAGACTACCCAAACGTACCCCACTTTTACCGCTATTCTTAGACCTATGCATGAAACGCACTTCCCATCTCGCATTACTATGTCCACTTTCTTATTGGGTGAGACTCTGGGGTACACCTGAGCTCACAGATTATAGAGATGGTCTTTCGGAAGTGAAGAGCCTATAATTCTAATCCTTGGTTGAAACATGTTCAAACTTGGCTTTTTAGAATAGGGCTGTCTCATTTTTGGGAAGACCCATTGTGTCTGACACAAAAGCAGCAAGAAACATGTAAAGGTAACATTTTGGGCTTACATAACACGCAATCTCCCGAATGACCACACAGGTGGATCCATTACAAGTAGTTTTCTTGCATTTAAGGACTCCCCACCCTTCGAGGAATTTTTAGATGAGGTCCGACCACCTCTGGTAAAAAAGTCTATACCTGAAATTCAAGTATGGAATACTTAAAACAAATGTAATGCTAGCAAGAAGGGTATTGTCAACGGGGCCACCGAAAAGCGCAAAATGTGTGTGTTGCCAGTCCAAATCTAGAGAGGATGACAATCATATTCTGTTTTTCTGTACTGCATATGATTTGGCAAGGAAACGATGGATCAAGCCTCTGTGTAATGCTTTAGGTGTACGATCGTATGTTGAAGCATATAGGATTATCAAAACGGATACTAGACAACTTGTTGTGTTTTGTGTCAGCAGATTCTTATTGTCAGCAAGCTTTTCCCGCAATAGATTGGGTTTAGACCTATAAATGACTAGGGTGTGTGTGTACAGTGACGAGTTGCTCTAGCAGAATAATATTTGTCGGAACTGCATAAAATAGCTCTTTTTAAATTAATATTTTAATGTGCCTTCTTCAATACCTTATGATTTTTATTGTATCTTCCGCAAGCCCCATTGGTTATCTTGTAAATATGTTGTTTTCACCATTGTAATATGTGCTTTGTTGTTTTGTATGTCTCTTTTTATTGCCCAATGCGCCGAAATAAAGATCAAATAAAATTATAAAATAAATGAGTCAATAATTTCTCCCCCTATTGTAGGCCACTGCTTTGATATACTAAAGCGTACACTGGCCACAAATAATCCTAATCAGACTCTTGTGGTGATGTGATCAACCAGTCTGTGCAACAGCTGAACAATTACAGTGGTAGTTACTTCCCGAATTGAATGGGAAAGACATAATGGTAGTCATGATGGGAGCATTACACATTGAAATGCCATTCCTTGCAGTTTTAGGAGATTGGCTTGAAGGTAGAGACTGGGACGATATGGAAGTTGAAGCCAATGTTACCAGTGACGGTAAAGGTGGACAATCTATAAAAGGGTCTCATGTAAAACGATATTGCTACAGACACAAAGTTAATGTTGCATCACTGTACATACTTTTGAAGAAGGCATATGATGTATATACTGATGAGTAAATATCCCTGAAAGAATGGATTACACGAAGAGTTGCAGAGTCTGTGCATTTCAAATATTGGTGTAATTACATCAACTCGAATTACTGCTATTCCAATTTCTTGATACCATTCAATTGGCATATTTTGTGAAGTTTATTGTAACCCTGCAAATGATCTGTCCTTGGATGTTTGCGATGGACCACACCCACTATGTCAAGTGGATGCTGGTGTTTATTAAAATGCTTGTCGAGCTGAAAACAAGAATTTCAGATGTTCATGAAGACTTTTCAACCAGATATTTTGTTGCTTGTAAAAGTGGTAGACCTTATTCCTACACATCTTATGATCAGATGCATGAGCAGTGTAAAAACAATATAAAATCAGACTTCGGGCAGTTGGGTATTCTCGATAATCCTAGTGCATTGATGAGATGGATGATGCCTGGATCTCTTATTGCCAACCTAGTGGGACAATTCGATGAAGAAATGGTATTCAGTGAAAACGAAAATAACTGTATTTACCATGACGACGTCTCTTGCAATTTGTAATGATGTTAAGGAACTTACACAAGTGTTTTTGCATGATAACAGAAATCCTCATGCCTGTGGTGGTGCACAGACATAATATCGACTCCAAGATATCGTTTGGACAGAATATCGAGTTTTAAATATCGTTTGGACAAAATATCGACTAGACAGAATATCGACAGCCAAAATATCGTTTTTAAGGTAAGTGAAGTAATATCGACTGTAAATAATATAGACAGTGAAAATATCCAAGTATATAATGTAGATAGTAAAAAATATAGTTTTTAAAATAATATTTAATTATTTATAGTGTTTTTATGTTATAATATGTGTGAAAAGTGTCATTTAATTTTATAATTATTTTTAATTAATGATTTTTTTAATTATTGTGTAATTTTATTCTGTAGCGGGTTGTGGGTTTATAGGGGAATAGGGTGGGAAGTAATTTAATTATAATTAATTAAATATGTAAATTCATTAATTGGTAGTAATAATTAATTAATTGGTAATTAAATAATATATGTTAATTATTTAAAATTTAATTGGTAATTAATTTAATTTAATTGATTAATTTCTAATTATGTAAATTAAAATAATGTATTTTCTGTAGCGGGTTGTGGGTTTATAGGGGAATAGGGTGGGAAGTAATTTAATTATAATTAATTAAATATGTAAATTTATTAATTGGTAGTAATAATTAATTAATTGGTAATTAAATAATATATGGTATTTAATTAAAATGTAATTGGTAATTAATTTAATTTAATTGATTAATTGCTAATTATGTTAAATTAAAGGGGTATTTTTAGGGTTCAGGGTCAGTTTTTAGTTTTTGGGTAAAGGGGTATTTTTAGGGTTCAGGGTCAGTTTTCAGTTTTTGGGTAAAGGGGTATTTTTAGGGTTCAGGGTCAGTTTTTAGTTTTTGGGTAAAGGGGTATTTTTAGGGTTCAGGGTCAGTTTTCAGTTTTTGGGTAAAGGGGTATTTTTAGGTTTCAGGGTCAGTTTTTAGTTTTTGGGTAAAGGGGTATTTTTAGGGTTCAGGGTCAGTTTTTAGTTTTTGGGTAAAGGGGTATTTTTAGGGTTCAGGGTCAGTTTTTAGTTTTTGGGTAAAGGGGTATTTTTAGGGTTCAGGGTCAGTTTTTAGTTTTTGGGTACAGGGGTATTTTTAGGGTTCAGGGTCAGTTTTTAGTTTTTGGGTAAAGGGGTATTTTTAGGGTTCAGGGTCAGTTTTTAGGTTTTGGGTAAAGGGGTATTTTTAGGGTTCAGGGTCAGTTTTCAGTTTTTGGGTAAAGGGGTATTTTTAGGGTTCAGGGTCAGTTTTTAGTTTTTGGGTAAAGGGGTATTTTTAGGGTTCAGGGTCATTTTTGGGTTTTTGGGGTACATATACAATATTGCCTATTATTTAATTAAATTTTGTTACTATATATATATATGTTTTAAGAAATATGATTAAAAAAATATTATTTTTTTACTTTCATTAATTATTTAATTATTAAAAGTTATTTTAAGTATTGTTAATTATATTTTAGTAATTAAATTTTTATATTAATGTAATTAAACATTGTTTTTAGTAAAGTCGATATTTTTTACAACGATATTTTTGTAAACGATATTTTGTACTCGATATTTTTGTACTTACCTGTTTGTACATACAAACTCGATATTTTGGTTGTAGATATTTTTTCCTCAATATTTTGGGTAGTCGATATTTTGGTAGTCGATATTATTTCAGTGATCCGCCTGTGGTATTGGCGAAAATCTTAGGAATATTGCACCCAACTTAATCATGAGTAATAATGCAAATAAATATGTGTGCATTGCTGATGATGTGGGGAGAACTCAATACGGAACATTTGTCAAGAAAGCCTGGTACGCTGCAAAAAATCCAGGTGCCCCAAAAATAATAACAACATAAACTAGACATTTTTCGATGAGCCATTATTTTTTGTATGAACTTTCTATCTTTACATGTTCAAAAGTTAAAGGGGTGAGTAAGTTATGTGAAACAACCTGTATATCTACGTTACATATCTCCATACTAAACATATAGCTAGATTCATGAAGCCAAATTGCGATCGCAATAGCTGTAAATAAGTAATTGCGATCGCAATTTGGATAAAAGGAATTCATCACAGTGTAATCTCTGAAAAAGCGAATTCGCAAAAAGAAATTGCGATTTCGCAAAAAATTCGCAGAATCCTGGTAGAAGCCCAATTGTGATTCTGGAATTGCGGGAAACCATGGAGTCAATCCTTATTTGCGATTAGCAATTTGCTAATCACAAATAAGGAGGCTGTAGGAATCGCAATTTATTTTTCGATTTCTACATGAATTTGCAAGTCCTTAATAGCGATTCCTTAATAATCGCTATTAAGGACTCGCAAATCGGGACATTGATGAATTTGGGTGATTGTCTTTAATGTGAAGTTTGATTTTTTTTATTTTGGGCGACAGTTATCACTAGTTTAGATTGGCTTCTTGCACCCAGATTCATCAATGTCCCGATTTGCGAGTCCTTAATAGCGATTATTAAGGAATCGCTATTAAGGACTTGCAAATCGGGATTCATGTAGAAATCGCAAAATAAATTGCGATTCCTACAAGCCCATAGGAACGAATGGGGAGTCAATCCTTATTTGCGATTAGCAATTTGCTAATCGCAAATAAGGATGCGATTTCAAGGGTGCCAGGGGTGTCCAAAGGACACCCTGTAGCACCCCTGAAATGTCAATGTAGACTGATGTTGCGCACACACATGTCCAAAGTACATGTGTATGTGTAACATACCACTTTCTAAGTTTTTGCTATTTACCACAAAGTCAGACTTCGCAGTAAATAGCGGTAAACAATTGCGAATTCGCAATTTTACAAAGGTTCATGAATAGCATTTATGGAATCTCCAATTGAGATTCCTTAAATGCGATCGCAATTTGAGAAATCGCAATTATTTGCGATTTTTCAAATTGAGAGTTCATAACCCATTGATGAATTTCAAATGCCATTTTTGCGGGCGCAAATGGCCGAATTTTGCGATTCGCACTGTTTGCGCTTGCAAAAATGCTTGATGAATCTAGCTGTTGGTGCTTTGCACATTATTTTAAGGGGAGAGTTGGGTGTACACCATGACTAAATGTCCTCCCTAATTTTATTTCCCTATTTATAAAGAAGCATTTTTATATAGTATTTTAATACTACACTTATTTTCAGGTTTTTGAAGGGTTTCATGTTTGGATTAGTTGTCAATAGATATCTGTTTTTTTCTGTCTGAAAGTGTTTTTGATTGGGGTGGGGGTTCCAGGAGACGTATTTTAATAATATTATATCATATCACATTTTGGGTTTTGGGATCATTTGAACATTGGACTATTGATTTGTTAGGTAGATTTTTTAGGAGTGCTGATAAAAGGAGTATGTAAAACCACCTTTATTCAAAGAAAGGGCATTTAAAAAAAAGTATACAAATACTTAATGAAATCCAGTGACTTTTGTGGTATATTCCTTGTTTTATCAGTCCATTGGTATGTTTAACGGCCAAGGCAGGAGAGTAAGGAAAATGTTAGGGATCTGTTAGTAATGCAGTATATGTACAATATGTTCCAAGAAATATGTTGCTCCAGGATGCCAATTGTTGAACCTTGAAAGGAGCCATTTATTTAATACATCTGCCTAACAGACTACTTGAAAAAGATTGCAATTGTTGCATTGCCAAGAACGTTTGCTTATAAACTGCAATGTTACTAATTTTCTATACAAAAAAGAGTTATTTTCTTCGTATACAATACACATTGAACGATAAACACATCATACTGTACATTCAAAAAATAATATTTTAAATAATTTATCATTTTTGTATTGATATATTTCTATTTTATTCTGTAATAATGCTTTTATTATTAAAGGATTTGTGTTTAATTCCTATTATTCACAAGCTGTGGTAAAGTGAAAAATAGGCAGGTACGTGTGAATTATTAACCCCAAACCTTCATCATTATTATTATTATTAGTAGTAGTAGTAGTAGTAGTAGAGCGACCCTGCTCGCAGGCCGGTCGCTCCGCACACTGCTGCACGGCTCTGTCTGTCTTTGCCGCTCTCGCCGCCTGGACCTGCATTGGATTTTGTTACATTTGGTATTCCTGTGCCAATTTCGTTTTCTCTCTGTGCCTAAACTGTTTCTTTAATCTGTGCCACATTGCTGCTCCTCGCCCCCATTGTTCCTGTGCCTACTCTGCTTTCCCTCACTGTGTCTAAACTATTTACTTTTTCTGTGCCTTATTGCCGCTCTTCACATGTTTTGCCGCCATTGCGTCCCTGCGGCCCCACCCCAGCACTCCCTATCGTTGACCCGCTCCTTCCTCCCAGCTGCTCCTCACTCCCACGTCCCCACATATGGAGGCCGTGCAGCAACCAAGCAGCGGCCACGCCGCTGATGTGCCAAAGGCATGCCTAAGGCAAACCTGTCTGCACCAGTACGGGCCTGGACCGCGCCCAGCGCCAGGACCCCTGTCCTCTGCAAGCGCCATGACACCTCCATCCGCTACGACTCTTGCGCCCTCCATGCACTCAACGCTGGCCGATCACGCACCTGCTGCCTAGCCGCCCCGAAGAGCACCCAACGACCCTTCTCTTGCCAGAACTGCAGTTTCACCAGCATCTGGCCCACCAACCCACCTACCAAAGAACCCAACTACCTCAGATGCTTCCTTCTTAACACCCGCTCCGCTCGCAAACACGCTGTGGAACTCTGGGACCTACTGGACTCCAACACCCCAGACGTAGCCTTCCTGACAGAGACCTGGCTGAACCCCTCCTCGGCACCTGACATTGCCATAGCCATCCAGGAAGGATATAAGATCACCCGCAGGGATCCCACCAATGCAGCAGGAGGAGGAATCGCCATCGTACACAGGAACACTCTCAAAGTCTCAACCAACACTGACGACACCCTCAGCACTGCGGAACATCTGCACTTCCAGATTCACACCAAGGAAGGAATCATCTCAGAGTAATCCTCGTCTACAGACCCCCCGGACCCCGAGCACAGTTCAGTGACTCCATCACCGACCTCGTCAGCACACACGCCCTCGTCTCCACAGACTACATCCTCCTCGGGGGCTTGAACTTCCACCTCAAAAACAACAATGAAACCAACTCTACCACCCTGATCGCCAACCTCGACAACCTCGGACTTGAACAACTCGTCACTACACTCACCCACTCCGCCGGCCACACGCTTGACCTCATCTTCTCAGCAAGCTCCCACGTCTCCTTCAACCGCACCACTGAGCTCCACTGGACCGATCACTGCTGAATCCACTTCACCTTCCGGAAACCCACCAAGCACCACCGCAATCAACAGATGCCGCGCTGCTGCTGGAGCAAAGTCGCCGAGGATAAGCTCTCCACCACCCTCGCTGGGAGCCCACCCACGGACCCGACCGACCCTGACACCGCCTCTCGCAACCTCTGACAGTGGATCAACAACTGCACCAACACCCTCGCCCCACTCAAGAAACCCTTCAACACCCACACCAGCAAGAAAGCCAGCTGGTTCACCGAAGGCCTTCAGGCCTCCTAGTGAACCTGCTGAAAACTAAAAAAAAACTGGTTCCGTGAACGAACTCCCGAAAGCTACACAGCCCACAAAAACGCCACCCACAGACACCACCACCTCATCAGATCCGCCAAAAGGACCTCTTTCAAAGACCGCCTAAAAACAACACACACAACAGCAAAGAGCTCTTCAACATCATGAAGGGACTCTCCAACCCCAGCTCCAACACCAACGACATCCCACCTTCACAAGACCTGTGCGACTCGCTGGCCACCTTTTTCCAATGCAAGATCGCAGACATCGACGACAGCTTCAACGCTGCCACCACCCCGGCAACCACTGAGACCCCCGCTCCCACGACCACCAGCCGCACCAACCGCCTGCTTGCCTGGACCAACATTAACGACGACGACACCATCAAGATCATGAACACAGTCCACTCCAGATCCCCGGAAGACCCCTGCCCACACCACATCTTCAACAAAGCCAGCAGCACCATCTCACCCCATCTCTGGAAAACCATCAACATCTACTTCGAGACAGTGACCTTCCCGGAGAACTGGAAGCACACAGAGATCAACGCCTTCCTCAAGAAACCCAAGGCGGACCCCAAGGACCTCAAGAGCTTCTGACCCATCTCCCTGCTCCTGTTCCCGGCAAAGGTCATCGAAAAGGCCGTCAACAAAAAACTGACCCGCTTGCTCGAGGAGAACAGCATCCTAGACCAATCCCAGTCTGGGTTCCGCAGCAACCACAGCACCAAAACTGCCATCAACGCCGCCACCGATGACATCAGGACCCTGCTAGACAATGAAGAAACCGTGGCCCTCATCCTCCTGGACCTGTCAGCCGCCTTCGACATGGTCTGCCACCACATACTATGAACCCGCCTCCACGAGGCTGGGATCCAAGAGAAGGCCCTGGACTGGACCACCTCTTTCCTCTCCAGCAGATCACAGAGCGTCTTCCTCCCCCCCTTCCGCGCAGAAGCCACCGGCATCATCTGCAGTGTACCCCAAGACTCATCCCTCAGCCCAACATTGTTCAACGTCTACATGGCACCGCTCGCCCACGTCGCATGACTGCGCGACCTCAACATCACCTCCTACGCCGACGACACCCAGCTGATCCTCTCCCTCACCAAGGAACCCTATACCACCAAAACCAAGCTCCACGAAGGAATGAAGGCCGTCGCCAACAGGATGAGGAACAGCCCGCTAAAGCTGAACTCGAACAAAACGGAGGTCCTTATCCTCGGATCTACCCCCTCGGCCTGGCACGACTCCTGGTGGTCGACTGCACTAGGAACACCCCCAACACCCACCGACCACGCTTGTAACCTAGGGGTCATCCTCGACTCTACCCTCTCCATGAAGAAGCAGTTCAACGCTGTCTCCTCCTCCTGCTTCAACACACTCTGCATGCTTCGCAGGATCTTCAAGTGTATCCCCACCGAAATGAGAAGGATGGTCACCCAGGCCCTCATCAGCAGTAGACTGGACTGTGGAAACGCACACTACGAAGGAGCCCCGGCCAAACTCCTGAAACAGCTCCAACGCATCCCGAACGCCTCCGTACGCCAGATCCTCGACATCCCTCGCCGCAGCCACATCACACCCCACCTGAGAGACCTGCATTGGCTCCCTGGAAACAAAAGGATAACGTTCAAACTCCACACCCACACACACAAGGCAAATCACAACACCGGACCAGCATACATCAACAGCCGACTTAGCTTCTACACCCCCACCTGCCAGCTCCGATCCACAGACCGGGCCTTCACCACCGTCCCCCGCTTCCGAAGAGTGACTGTCGGCAGCAGATCATTCTCATACCCTGCCGCCAAGACATGGAACACGCTCCCCATCCACATACGGCAGACCGAATACCTTCTGACCTTCAGAAGACTTCTAAAGAGCTGGCTCTTCGAACAGTAGCAGCTCCCCCCAGCGCCTTGAGACCTTCACGGGTATGTAGTGCGCTTTACAAATGCTATGATTGAGTAGTAGTAGTATTACTAATAATATTGTAATAACAATATTATTAACGACAACAACAACACTACTAATAATATTAATAATCATAATCATAATCATAATAATCAATATAATAAAAATATTGTTGTTAGAGTCCTTAATTATATGTTATAGTTAAGGACTGTATGGATTAAACATTCTCATAAACCCCAACTGTTTTTATCTTACTGTGACTAGTAAATATTAGTAATACCATTGCATCCATACTATCCCCTTGTACTTTTATACAGCCACTTTCGACCCTTCTAAAAACATCCTCAGACACTAGAATTGCAAGCATTTTGTGAACACAGAAAATATTTCCAAAATGTACTCCTCTTAAGGAGGTCATGGGGATTTGCACTCCCTACACTCTGGCCCTGATTACGAGTTTTTAGTGGAAGGGTGGTGCGGTGGTGCAAACCTCAACGCCACGGCTTTCCAAAGCTCATGCCGCCCACCCATCAGATTTTGACTTTTTCGTAGTCTGGCAGGCAGCATGGCGGTCCAATGGTGGTGCCTCTTGTAAAGGTGGTGGTGCCATTAAAAAAGGCACCACAATGGAACCACGCAACAGGGTTACTACACGGCATGGACTTAAAAGTCCACATGTAATGCCCCTCTGTGTGCATCCCAATATGAAGGGCCTCCTTTGTTTCCTCTCCGCCAGGCTTTTCATGGCGGTGGAATGGTCATCGAAAGCCTGGGTAAGAGGAAATGCATAATATGCTTGGCAGTACTATGGTGGTCCAGCTTAGCATATTGCGGTCTCTGACTGCTGCTCGTATGCCAGGGAACAGAGGTTCACTGGTGGAGCCGGTGGTCCCAGGGCAGTCTGTCTGCCCGAATCATAAGCAGGCGGTTGGACTTCCAGTGCAGCGGTGGCTTGATCCGCCAGTGCGTGCCACCATGAGTCTGTCGATCTTCGGACCGCTAGACTTGTAATAGGGTCCATTATATAGCACGATCCAGGGAGGAAGCGTGACACCTAAATGGGTGGGGCTCTGTGCATCCTGAAAATGAGACTCTTTGGGTTGCTTTTCAGCCTATTATATGGAACATGACATTTTGTGTCTATTTTGTGTCTATGTTTAACGTTAATATCAGTCAGCAGAACTGATTTTGAACTTGATGGTAGTATGGTCCATGCCTCCTGAAATTCAGAAAGGATCTGAAAACCCAAATCTTTGAGGAACATTACAACTTGAAGTGCTAGTGTACCTTCACCCAAGAACATACAGGACTATGAATCATGTGCCTGGGTCGTTGCCCATGTTCAAAACTCAGTTACTTTAAAGCTAGGTGTGGGGTATACAAATTTCCATGCATAACTACCTACACAGATACATATATACTTTGATGTAAGTTTATGCTCACTTTGGCCATCCTACCACAAAGGAGAAGGACTGTACCATCATGAATAGAGACTGACCATAGAGGTTAAGTATTGGAGGAGGTTGTGAAGGGGCAAATGGTTTGAATCTATTGAAACAAATTTCCCAACAAAGTTCAGCCACTGATGATACATATCTGAGGGTCAGCTAGTCTAACACAGAGGGATTCTTTGCATAATTTCTTAGGATAAGCACCTAAATAACCCTTCAGCAGACATGGCGTTCCTCCCCAGCTGGACTCCATTCATCTTGTCATTGCGCTATTTTGAATAGTGCACTCCCACCTACATTGATTAAACATTCTGATCAAGTATCATATTCATAATCCACCAACCTCTTTTACTGAGAACTGTTTTGCTAATTTTATACTCTTCATTCAGCTTTTGGCTTGTGTGTTCTGTTTCGTCTGGAAGTAATGCAGTGATTGAAAGTCCTTTAGAATGCTTGACTATTTCATCTTTGTCTTTGGCATTGTTAACTGTAGTATTCTTATGGACTAAAGTGAAGTACGGTACTAGGGCCAGTGATGTGACACTTAGCCAAGACAAATAAAATAGTTAATTTCCTACTTTTTGAGAATATAGAAGTTATTCATTTAGGAGAAAATAAAGATATGTACCATCTACATGACATTATTTGATCTGATAACCTCAAATCCTAGTATTTTGCATATCAGTTGGAAGTGGTGAATGTGAATATTAACAGGGTACAAGAACCACACTCTTTTCGTTTAATGCTGATGTGTTTAATCAATCTATAGGCCTTACAGTTTATTTAATACATCATGAAATTAGCATTAAATCCAAGCTGGGTCTGAAAAAAGTATGCTCAGTAATGTTTTGAAATGCAGCAGTATCTATTAACTAGTGTGCATATTTGTTAGATGACCATTTCATTTTTGAAGATATAATTGTACATAGACGTTCACTCGAAGATCAATATAAAAAAATAAGAGAAAAAAGGAAGGAGAATAGATACATAGTGAAGGTAATATATGTCAAGCATGTAAATATGCTTCAGCAAACTGAGAGTTGACATATAAAGATCAAATAAACCATGTGGAAGTACTCACAGTAGGCCGTCATCTGCTAGCGAGTGCCATGAGGCCTAGTCCCACATTCCACTCCTAAATATTTCTTCCTGCTTCAGTGTGACAAGCCACAACCCAGAGTCTAGGAGAACAACACACAGGCTCAAAAAGAAATGTCAGAAGAGATAGCCGTCTCCTGAGGTAAGCTGGAAGTCGCTGAGTCAGAAGGTCGAGAAAGGGTCCACAAGTACTTTAGTGCTAATGCAATTGATCGTTCAACTTGGATATTGTCTTCTCAAAGTGATGATCGTAACTTAGGATCAGTCAATGAGCTGAGGTGGAGTGCTCAATTTCCAGTTCCTGAGGATGTGTAATTTGGCCCATAGATGGGCATTTCATTTAGGTAGAAACCACATTTTCTTCTGCATTTTTTAACAACACTTATTTTATATTTTTTGTGAACACTGCCTTGCTCCTAATTATGAGATTAAGTGTCATTTTATTCAACTTTCTTATTTTTCATTTGCATTCTTTACTTGCTTCTCCTGCCTTGTTATATTTTGTCATATTTCTTTTCTCTGGATGAGTTTTGCTGAAACACACTGAGTTACAGAGCGGAGAATATTCAAGTATGAAAAATAGTATAATAAATAAGTATATATGTTACAAAACTACCTCGTACTACATTGGAAGGTGAACTATATTAACCACCAAAACATAATTTTATTACAAGCACCACATCAACATCCCTCCTATGGTTCAATGTTTGCCCATTAGCATGGCCACATCAACAGCCACAACAAAACAATGTATGTATGAGAAGAGACTAAACTATAAACCAATTGGTTTAAATAAATGCAGTCAGCTATTCGCAAAGGAAATAGGCCTGCCTTTATATTATGTCATATACCTGCTTAAAAGGATTTCTACTGACAATCCAGTGCTAGATATGACTTATCTGGCAAGGTCCAGATTCTTATGCCCAAATATAGATTTACAAACATAAGTAAAATCTTCAACGTCCAGGCAATGTCATTGCATTCCCGAAAAAAAATCATCAGAAGCTTGGCATACACTAAAATATGAACTGTTAACTTGTGAAAGATACAATCTAATAACGCTTAGCAGTAGCCTTCTTATGGAGAGGGACCTTCTTGTATTTATATAAATCTCCCTCCCATACCTTCCTAGGCACAACCTTGCACGGTCAGCTACAACCATTTTGTGAAAGCGGCCAAAATATCTTGGTCAAACGCTGGTAAAATGTGTGCAGAAACCAATTTGCACATGTTATTCCCCAAAACCTTAAAAAGGGAATATTTCTGCCCCTTTTCTGCCCTCAGATGCAGATTTACAAATGCTCATAATATCAATAACTCAGGGTGGGAGTGCTGATAAATGGGCAAATACGATCTGACTCTAAATCCTACCATAAATTTCATTTTATAGGAGTGAAAATGCTCTTTGATCGGATCCTCAGTGGGTAAAAGTAAATTAGATGGAAGGAAATAACATTTTGAAATCAGCTACAAAGCAAAGTGGTACTGAATCTATGAGATTATTCAAAGGAACTATAGGTTCTACATGTGACATTTGGGGGCCTATTATAAGCTGGCTTGTGTCCCTCTTGCACCACGTAACATAGTTGAAGTGCGACGCACACCTTACATGTGATTTATGAAGCCACGTAACACCACTGTGCATGGTTCTGAGTGGCTCCATGAATGTGGAGTAGTCAGTCAGTCAGTCAAATCACTTTATTGGATTAATTAAAATCATAAAAGCACAATAGACAATACACAATATGATAAAACCATGTACTCAATAAAAACGTATGAGCGATATTAATAAAATAATTGAAACATCAACATCAATTATATAATACATCAAGGCTTTAGAAATTTCATGGAAGTATAAAACAGGGGATAACATACAGAATTTAGCATTGGATTCCTTCTTTTCCTAAGACATCTCTGTGACTAGAAAACTGGCACTATTAAAAATATCCCATGTATTGTTAAGCATTTGGAGATAAAATAATGCCGGTCTAACCTGTAAAAAGCCCTTTCCCCTTCGTACAGGGACTAAAAATCTCCTACGAATTTCATTATAATGCTCACAAAACATTATAAAATTCAGTGTATCCTCTGGTGAAAAATTATCGCAGGGAAATGGGCCTATGTTCTCTGATTTACACCAGCCCTGCAAATTACCCAGCGAGAAGTGGATTAGCTTAAAATGGAACCTGATTAAGAGCCAGCGATGGAAAGGCTTGGTAACTATTCTCAGGTATGACTCAATTAGTGTGGAGGTTTTTATCAAGAAATTAGCCCTGACTTGGGGTTTCTGTAACTCTTGCTCTTCGTGTTTCATCATCGATAAGTTCAAGAGCTGAGTTTTAACCCATTTTACATCCACTTTTTTGATCCATTCAGGGGTGTTAAAGAGTTCTGGGCGCCCCAATTTAGAGAACATAAGCTCAACATAGTGCAACCACGGAATGCTACTGGCTTTATCCAGGGTGACACAGTCCCGAATAATCTGGTGGTTCAGGGTTAAGCCAAGTTTTAAGTCAACAGACCACCCAGGCTAATCGCAACAAATCTGACACATATCCAAGCCCTAGTTCTTGGTGAATAGCAAAGGTTGAGGTTGATTGAGGTACTGATAATAAGGTACGTTTAAATCTGTTTTCCGCAGTCTGCACCCTTCCAGATGTTTATAGCCCCAAATAGCTGATCTATACATAGCAATTACCAGGCATTTGGATCTGTAAATGTTAAGCATGACTTCAAGGGTCTAGCCCCCACGCGCTGTGCAAACCCTTGTACTGCTGCCGTTGATCTAACCACAGCATTTTTTTTAGCTTTCTGTTGGGGGACCCAGGTACCTCTATCATCAAATAAGACCCCCAGATACGTGAAAGAGGACACCCTGGACACCTCTGCTCCATTACTATAAAATGATTTTACTTTTCTATTTCTGTGGCCCATTGACATGACGTGAGATTTCATTATGTTCACTTTCAAGTCCAAGGACTTCATATAGGCCCCAAAGGCATCCAATAGCCTCGCTACGAATGCTGACTTTGCGCTTTGCTCTCGGCCACCATGCCTCTTCCTGCTACTGTTGTGCTTAATTATTGAAGCCAGATATTCTGCACCGTGAAGACTTACCACTACTGAACAGGTAAATTATTTTTCCATTTCCGGTGAAATTTTGGGAATAGCCACAGGCATCCATTTGAGTTCAGTTTGTGACTACCCACATGATCACTATCATCTGATTAGGCCTGCCTAAGCCATTTGTACCATTCAACTACAATCTAATCATCCATACTTCAATTTGAGCCCTCAAGAAGTCACAACAGAGACGAAACGCGTTGGCTAAATTTCTGATGATTTGGAACTTTTAAAGAAATTTTTGAAGTACATCAATAAAGAACAATCATTCTATTACAAGTGGATTTGAGACCTGCTCTTTTGGATTAATGTCTGGACATTCTATTGGATATATGAGGAAATTCTGAACATTTTATAAATATTGATGGGTGCTAATTCCAATTTGCTGTTTGTTGCGTATTTGATTTTCCAAATAAGGGGTGAAGAGGGGTGTACCGCCAGGTTTTGAGCACCATCACTTTATTGAATTAGCCAATTGTAATAGCTAGGTGCAAGCTTTCTTTGCCTCAAACCCTATTCTTGTGCTTTCTTGCCTCTGGAGGCCTATAGCAGTAAGGGCTAATAATACAGCATCATCTGCGTATAGGAGAACCGGAATACTCCTTTTTCTACTCGCAGGATTTCCAAGCTTGCCTGATCATGGGACTTATCTAGATCATTGATATAAAGGGTAAAAAGTAGCGGCGCCAATATACACCCCTGACGGACCCCTCTACCCGATTTAAAGTGCCTTTTGCATTTACCTTCTTGTGTGACCCTGACTGTTGCTGAAAGATCCTGGTGTAAATCTGCCAAAAAATGGACTAGGCAAGGGTCAATGCCCATATTAAGAAGAATAGACCACAGCTTCAATCTGTTAACCAGATCCAACGCCGAAGAGAGGTCCATAAAGGCAATCTGCAAAGGGCCTTCTTTAGCTATGGTATATTTGCCTATTATTAAATATAGGTTAAGGCACAGGTCCATAGTGCTTCTACCTTGTCTAAAACCATATTGTAGATTGGATAACACCTCGTTATCATTTACCCAGTCCGTGACTTTAGCTAAAATTGTTTTGCCTAAAATCTTAATGGCAGAATCGATTAATGATATGGGTCTGTAACACCATAGATCCCCTCTCTGGCCCTTTTTAAAAACTGGTATAATGGTGTATAAAGACCATGAAGCAGAAACCCCCTGTGCAATTGTCCCTGATCGATCATTTGACCCCCTCCTACAGGTGATTAAAGCACGCCTCCAGCCTATGCTCACATACAGAAGTGAACCCATGCATGGGAAGGACGCTAATGCCCTAGACAAAATAATCAGCAGAGCATATAGGGCAATCTTCCGTCTGCCAAATTACGTGTCTCCTGCCCAAATTTGCCTCGAATTTGGTATCCAAAAACAATCGGTAGAGAGAAGAGGTGCCTATATAAAATGCTGGCGCAAAATCAAAGGTGCGGAACAAGGAACCCTAAAGGCTCATTTATGGACAGAACTGTCAATACGATCAAACTCACCCGCTAAGAAATACCTTTTAAACTCTTTGGAATATCTGGACTTAAATAGCCTTTGGGAGTCATTAGCTGACAACAATACTTTCAAAAAGGTGGTAACAAAAGTCACTAAACTAATATCAGTTAAAGATAAAGAAACCCTGGCCAAGAGGCACATGGATGGGCCGTGCTGAAAGATTACAGTGCCCAGAAGCCGCTTGAAAATTTGAAAATGGGCATCACGCAGAAGACAAAAGATACATTTCTAAATCTGCGTTTCGGAATTCTACCAATTCTACCTCACTTGGCACCATGGAAAAGGAGGCCAAATGAACATCTTTGCCGTCTTTGTAAATTAGGGAATGAGGATTTAATCCACATAATCTGCATCTGCCCTAACCTGATAGATATAAGGCGTGCCCTATTTCGATCACTTTGGAATCAAAAAGGTGTAACAAGCTGCAGGCAAGCTGTGATGATATGCTTCAAACCTGAAGAGGTCCAGTTAAATTGTAGACTGACGAAGTTTTTTGACATTGTCTCTACAAGACTTACCCAACCACACGGCGCAGTGATTAACAGCATGTAACAACTCACCAATCAAGAATAGTCTGCCAAGGTCCTGCCAAGTCAAAGCACGCAGAGTACATTGACTCACACTTTCAATTTCACAAGCGGGTTAGATACATTGTAATCGAGAATGATAACTTAATATAGTTTTAAATACCTTTTTCCTTTAACAAAACTTGCGTTTTAAGTTTATAACGATTTTAATGATGTACGTTTTATATTGTGAGTTTTAATTAACTGTACAATAAAGTAAATATAAATCTAAAAAAAAAAATCTGTGCAATTGAGGCATTAAAAACATTAGTTAATATCTTGGCCCAGAATGTTGAGTTACATTTATACAAATCAGCAGGGACACAATCAGGGCCAGGTGCATTATTACTGGAAATCTCTATTATTGCCCTTTCAATATCCTCCTCCTTAAAAACCACAGAAGGTAAAACCCTATCAGTTTCCATGCTAAAGGAGGGGTACACAAGGACATTAGCTCTGTAAATTGCTTCAAAATGGGAAAGCCAGTGGGCCTCTGTAATGTTACATTCCAAAGCGCTATTCTTTATTCCTGAAAAAAAGGGTTATTAACAATAGCCCAAAATCTCGAGCTGTCCTTTAGAACTTCAACAGATAAGAGTGCATTCCAGGTCTCCTCTTCGATCTCATTTTTCCGCATAAAATAGTGGTCTTATACTGTTTCCTTAAGATGGCTATCTGCTCCTTATCTCGAGGTATATTTTCCAGGGCTTGAGCCAAGTTGCGATAGACTGTGAACAGATATATTAAAAAGTGGTTTGCTTCAGCCTATAGTCTTCCAAAAAGCTTTTCAAATAACATAAATGTTGGTTTATAAAATCACCTTCCCCAAAAATATAAAAATGAACAAATAATTTTTTGGGGAAGTTAGGAGCTAATTACTCTACTAACAATTATGGGATCCTGCCTCCAGCCTCTTTGGAGACCCTTTCAATTTTAGCGAGAAAAGCATTAAAATGCCCCCCTTTGCTCTACCTGCAGGGGCGGGGCGTGCGGGGGAACAATATGATTTATACACATCCAACCAAAAATTATTCACCTTATCCCACGTTTCCTGGAGACTGATTATGTTATATTGTTTTATGAAATTCAGCCAGCTTGGATCATCTCTTTTATTTCTAAGGCCCGCTATATTCCAGCTGATAATCTTACAATTGGGGGCTGTATCTACATCTATGACCTTGGCTATCTTCATGACAGCACTCTTGGGTACTCCTCCAGTCAATCATTCACATATAGCTGGGACAATGGGAGAAATCTATTTCTTAGAGCTAAGCCACCTCCTTCGTGCATTGTCGGCAAGGATAATGATTATGGGGCTGTTATCGGTCTCCAGCTAGGCTTTTCTGAACGGGTCTCAAGCTCTTTATTTCGAGAGGGACAATTATCGCTCTGGTGATACATCATTGGGCATCCATCACATTGGGATCTACCTGGTGCTTTTATTTGTCTTACTGGTGGGTAAAAGAATCCCAGGGGCAAAGCCCTGAAGCCCCCTCCTCCCCTGGAGTAAGGCAACGCAGCCAAACTGCTGCATCACCTTATTCTGCCATGGAAGGGTGTTCCATGAATGTTGCGTGGGTGTTCCCATGAACTCCCATGATTTTTTATGCCTTCCAAGACTTACCAGATCTATTAGACCTAGGAATGCCCCAAAGAGATGCGCCTTCTCAGGTGAGGCGTAACAAAGACAAATATCTTTATATATCAATATGCCTCTCAGGATTGTTTTTGTGCAGGAAGGTGTCCTTTCCTGCACAAAAACAATCCTACATGCAATGCAGGCACCCTTGTTCCATGGTGCAAGATTTTCTGCATCGGCGCCAGTGCAGGAAAAAAAGGCAGGAATGCGCCATATTGCCTTAAATACAGAGCATTTCTGCCTTGCCCTCTCATTCAGCGCAGCAAGGTAACACTGCACTGCATGACATTCTTGTACATAGGCCCCATGGTGTACACCTGTGGCATGTAAATAAGCTCAGAATTAATATGACCCTATGCTACAGATGAAGTGGAGTATGCCCTGCAAAATCTACTAGACCCTGTGTGAGACTTGTAAATAGGGGTTCCTGTAGCCCAATATCAAGGAGGAGGCATAAAGTACATTTATGAATTTTTTAATCTTTTATCTCCCCACAGCACTCGTCGCACATTCGAATGGAAATGCGGGCCTGGTGCTGTTGAGGTCAGCCCCAAACACCCAAATGTCACAGCCGTGGTAGCTGGAAGTTGCGCCTGTTGCTATATTATGTTATTGGTGTTTTTATAGCATGCTAATCAATACAGGCCCTTTGTAGCAGGTGTGAGGCCAGGGGTTGGGTCTTACTTGAAACTTACTTGAACTTCAGCTTCTTGCAAAAGTCAAGAAGAGAAAAGGCAGCGCTGAAGTGTCGTAGGAAGTCGTTGCAGGCTTTAGGGGCCAGGTACTAGAAGGCGCTGCCCCCTGCTCTGCTTTTGTTCAATGCGTTGTATGTGTTTTGTTGAGAAACCAGCAGAGCAAAGGTGTCCGGAAGGTTGGTTGAAGTGAATGCGGCTGTACAGGCAGGCGGAGCGAGCAATGTGTGGAGAGATTTGTTGGTGTGGGTGAGGTAAACCAGAGCTAAGTTCTATGTTATTCACTCTTCGACAAGAAGCAACCATTTCATAATAGGTGTGTACGTATCTAACCTATAGGAAAATCATTTTTCAATCTATCAAGTTTGAAAATATGACTGGCCAGAAAAGTGAACATTAGAAGTAATGCCCAGGCATCCCTTCTTTGCATTCCTACGTGTTTGCAATAAGGACTTAAGGGCTAGTTGTAGGTAAATAGTATTTACTGATTTCAAAATACCGAATTTTACCGATTCGGTATTTTCGAATCAGTAAATGCTATGTAGCTAAAAATTCGATAAAAATTACCGAATCATTAAGAGCCGGTATTTACGAATCAGTATTTACTGATTCGGTAATTGCAATTCATTCCTATGGGCCTGGAGGCCCATTGGAATGAATGTCAATTACCGAATCGGTAAATACCGATTCGGTAAAATGGGGAAAGAGTCAAGGGTGGCAGGGTGTTACATTGACACCCTGTTGCACCCCTGAATAGTGCTTGTGTGCACATGTGGCACACATACATGCACTAAGGGCATGTATGTCTGCCACATGGCACTGGTGTAAATGCACAGATTTGCATTTACAGAGGTATTCGTTATTTACCACCAACTAATAGTTGGTGGTAAATAACGAATCCTTAAAGCACGGAAGCACTCTTCAAAGTGCTTCCTACATGTCATTTACCGATTCGGTAAATACCGAATCTCTAAATTGGCCCCCTACATAACAAAAGCCTATTACCGATCGGTAATGGCCAAAATTCATAATTTCGGCCGTTACCGACCGGTAATAGCCGTCCTACATTTGGCCCTTAGATTCTTATCGGCACAAAGACAATATGTGTGGACCAACAGCTCCTCTTCACCAGCAACTTCAATGTTTTTTTTTATACTTAAAAGTAAATCCTTTAAGAAGGCCGTTTATATTGGCAGTTTTACATTACACTTCTACGCTTTTCTCCTGCTCCTACATTTCTGTTGCTTTTTATATTAAGTATATCTTGTTGTAATTAAATTTAATATTGATTATATGTGACTCCAATAGTTTAACATTTTCTAAAGTGTAATTACTGGGCATAAATACTGAGAAAGAACGCTCCTGAAGTCTAATAATACACCAAGTTTTTTGCCAATTAGACCGAATAGATGTGCAGAGAAAAACAAAAAGACCTAAGCACAGTACAGTTTAGAGAAAATTCTTTTATATGAAACCTAATAGTAAAAATGCCAATATACTTCTAAAATTCTTTCAGACACCTAGGGCAAATTATGTATTGATTTTGCTATTAAATTGCACAGCTGTAAGCAGCACATTAGACATGGGTGATAAAAGCTATGACTAAGAGCACCTTATTTCTCCTGTCACAAGTGAGGCGCACCTTCTTCGGTTATTTAGTGTAATAGCACCGAAAATCAATTAGGGAAAGAGCAAAACGAATGAAGAGAAAATAAGGAGAGGTCTAATTCTCAAAGAGTCCGCGATGTCAAAGGACGTGAAGAACTGAAAAATGCCAGTTGTGGCTTCATAAAGAACAGGAATCTGAAAAATCATTTCAAGCAACGGGTGTATGCAACACAAACCGGCATTAGAGGTGAGCGCTAATAATCCAGACCAAGACATGTCAACAGTAGATACAGTAAAACTAAAAAATAGAGGAATTTAAGCTTGAAACATATCGTAATGAAACCGTAAGTCTCATAATGTGTACTTGAACTTCCTTAATTCCTGAGTAAATTTAGCTTGACCCACGTTTTAAGGATAACTACTCACTCACCAGATTTCAAGAGAAGATATTGCATAGTAATATATAATACTACCATGTCAAAGTCGATAGGTTTGACTTTCTAAAACTTGAATTTGTTTGGTGGGTTGATTGTTGTTTACTGACTTTGGGGGTATTTGCAAGTTGGCAGATGATGGACATCTACCAATAATTAGTGGATGTTGCATGCTCCCAATTTCGAATCTATATCCGCTCATACACTCTAAGGCCCATTTGTACTAAGGGGCCGATTAGGATGGCGGACGGATTGCCCCCGCCGGGCTGGCGGTAGCCACCGCCGGCCCGGCGGGGGCAATCCGCCCGCCATCCTCACAGAAATTCCCCCGCCACATTAGGATGGCGGGGGAGTCCGCGGCGGACGGCAAGACTGTCAGCAGCTTTTCCGCCGTTTCCTTCGCGACCGGCGGAAACATTTGCTTACATATGGTAGTGGTGTCTGCGAGACACCGCCAGCCATATTATGATGCCGGCGTGGAAAGGCATAGGTCTTTGCTTTGGGGGCCCGTTGCGGAACACCATGGTGAAGGGGGGGGTGCACATGGCGTTTCAAAGTACAACATGGCAGGCACCACACAGTGCCTGTCATGTTGTGCTTTGAAACGCACAACATGCATTTTTAGCATTGTGGCAGGTGGTGCTTCATCGCCCGCCGCAATGTTAAAAATGAGGGATGCACCTGCCACTGTGGTGGATCCTAATTCGATGCACGGGACCTTCGCCCCTGTGGCGGACGGACCCTTCCTATGACAGGATGGCGGACGGACAAAGTCCGTCCGCCATCCTAATCGGCCCCTAAATTCCGAAATTGCGATTCCCAATTAGTGAATCCGTATACATTGCTATTTGGGAATCATAAAATGGAATGTATGTAACCTGTGATTTCCTAATAGTGATTTCTATGGATTTGCATTGGCTATCAAGAAATTACAAATTTGGAAATCGCAAAAGTGCAATTTCCTAATAGGAACTCACAACATTAACGTATATGGACAAAAATGGGTTTGCAACACATAGCTTCGAGTAGAATTTGGTGGTTAGCTTTTCTGAGGAGTTCAGTTTACCACTGGACAAAATCTTTAATTGGTAAAATGATCCCATTTTTGTTTCTGTGCACAAATCACACATCTGCCATTCTGTCCCCTTACTGATGGAGGTATTTGAGTGGTTCCTGAGTAATGTGATCTAATATTTTAGTTTATATTCATAGATGCACTGCAGAACTAGATTGTCAGCGATCCGGAAGCAGACTGAAAACAGTGTTGGAGTGAGTTACAGTAGTTGCTTATCATGGGCACAAGCAATCATAGTCAGATTCCTTAGCCTTTTGTTGAAAGCGTTTCAGGAAGCAAGTGAAGATGTGAAAAATCTACCTAAGAAAGCGTTCAAATACCAGAGTTTCCCTGGCAGTGGTCCGTAACTTGTGTCCTGCTAATCTGATGTTTGCTTTGTGTGTTTCGGGAGATAGTATGTCCTAGATGTAGTGCGGTTAGCACTCTAGCAGACGCACGTACGCATCCACGCATCCGCAGGCCAGGCGTGGCCTGCGGGGTCCAATAAAAGAAGGACGCGCGCTCGGGCACGTCACTTCCGAATGAGACGAGTGTGTGGTTTACTGGCTGACGCTCCGCGCTTCCACCCCTGCGCACGTGGCCATGCTGGTCGCTTAGGCCTACCCACACACCCTCACCACATTGGCGACGAGTGGGGGATACTGACCCTCGCTCCCTTCATCGGGTGGCACCATCGGCACCAACCCGCGGTGCCGACCGCGAGGATACCAACGTACCCTCATTCCGGTGGGTTCGCCCCAGTGACCCGAGACTGCCTGACGAGGCACACGTAACACCGCGGCTCGTCGACCCGCCAATATTCGGGGACCGCCGCCATGGTGGACGAGGCAGCGGCACCGGTCATCAACATCCCATTCCAGCACGCTGCCGCTGGAGTGCTGCCACCCTTCAGCGAAGCGAGTGACCCATCTACAGCATCACCCCGGTGGAAGGTGTGGCTAGAGAGACTTGAAAATTACTTCGTCGTCACCAGAGAAATGGACGACGCGGTGAAACGATCACTGCTTCTTCACCACGCGGGGGACGAAGTCTTCCGACTCTTCAAACACCTACCCAATTCAGCGGGGGTAACCACGTATGCTGCTGCGGTCACCGCCCTGAACAACCACTTTGACCCTCAACTGAATGTAGACTTTGAAGTCTTTAAGCTGGGACAAGCCCGCCAACGAGAAGGCGAATCCATGGACCAGTTCCACACTCGGGTCCGGGAACTGGCCAGTTCCACGGACGAAGACCAGCCCAAGGCCATCAGGCGCCAACTGATACAAGGGTGTCGGGACAAAACGCTGAGGGGCCACATCCTAAGAAAGCCCGGGATCTCGCTCGAGGACATCCTTGTCCTGGCCAGAGCCCATGAACTGTCAGATGCCAGGGCCACGGCCATGGAGCAAGCACTGCACAAGATTCCCGCCAAACCGGAAACGACCAGGAGTGAGCGGGCTGACGCAGTACGGGCACGACCACGTGGCCCAGGAAGGAAAGGAGCCCGGCGAGACGCACCACAGGGCCGGTGCGGATATTGTGGACACGAACCCCATGCGGCCAGAGATTGTCCTGCCCAAGGCCAAGTCTGCGGGAACTGCGGAATCCCAAATCATTTTGCAGCGGTTTGCCGCCGGAGGAACAAACCCCCAAACTTGCAGAAATCATGGACAACTACCAAAGCGGTCCGCCAACTATCCGTAGCAGAATCACCTCCGGGGAGGGCAGACAAATTCCTACCAACGTCGCAGGCTGAATCAGACTCTGAGGACGAGGAGGAGGCGTATGTAGTCTCTTTCACCAGGGAACTAAAGATCAGACGACGGCCGCAACCGACATGTGTGATTCACGTTGGTGAGAGCGAAGTGAAGGCCGTCATTGACACAGGAGCCACCGTCAATGTCATGGGCCTACAAGAATTCAACAAGCTGCGCCCTCGCCCGGAAGTCTTAAACTCCAAGACCAAGATATTTGCGTATGGCGCCGACACCCCACTCCCCCTGAAAGGGAAAATAGTCACACCCATACGGGCTGACGAAGTGGAAATAACCGCAACCATCCACATCATTGATCGAGAGGCTGACACCCTAATAAGCAGCCACACGGCGGAGGACCTGAAGCTCATTGCCTTTGCCAACCACATACGGAACCAACAGGTAGAAGAACTTCTGGAACGCTTCCCCGAGCTGTTCAAAGGTCTCGGGTGCATCAAATGCGCACCGATCAAACTACATATCGACAAAACCGTCACCCCCACCGCCCTCCGCCATCGGAGAATCCCCTTCCACCTGCGGCCACTGGTGGAGAAGGAACTGGTGAAACTCGAGAAATTGGGGGTCATCGAAAAGGTAACCGGGCCCACCCCGTGGGTGTCGCCCATGGTCATCGTCGAAAAACCCAAGCAGCCGGGCGAGGTCCGGCTATGCATAGATATGAGACTGCCGAATGCGGCAATCAAGCGGGAGAGACATCTGACCCCGACGATGGATGACATCATAGCCGATGTGAATGGCTCGAAGTGGTTTTCCAAGATCGACCTCAATGCGGGATACCATCAATTGCCACTCGCCGAAGAGTGCCGCTTCATAACCACTTTCAGCACCCACCTGGGCCTCCGGAGGTACAAGCGCCTCAACTTCGGAATATCCTCGGCCGCTGAGGTGTTTCAGAACACCATCAGGGAACTGCTCTCGGGACTGCCAGGAGTCATCAATGTGAGCGACGATATCCTCATACATTCGGCCACGGCCTCCGAACATTACAAGCACTTGAGGGATGTGCTGAAGAGACTCAGTGCACATGGAGCAACGCTCCACAAGGAGAAATGCCAATTCTTTCAGCCCTCGATTGAGTTCTTTGGCTATGTGTTCAACCAGGAGGGAGTCCAGATTGACCCGCGGAAGTCGAAGTCCATCAAGGATGCCCCAGCACCCCAATCGCCCACGGAAGTGAGGAGTTTCCTCGGAATGGCCACGTATTGCGGCCGTTTCATCCCAGGCCTGGCCACCCGCAGCGAGCCTCTCCGAGCGCTGACGAAGGCAGACGCCGCCTGGACCTGGGGCCCCAAAGAACAGGATGCCTTCCGGAGCATAAAAGAAGCACTTCTAGAGAACGCCACCCTCTCATACTTCGATCCAACCAAACGGACCGAGGTAGTCGTGGATGCCAGCCCCGTGGGACTTGGGGCAGTCCTGACACAAGAACATGAACCAGGGAAATGGACAGCCTTAGCATTCGCGAGCAAAGCCCTAACTCCCACCGAGGCCAGATACGCCCAGATAGAACGCGAAGCGCTGGCCATCAAATGGGCCTGTGGACACTTTCACCTTTACTTGCACGGACAATCGTTTGTCATGGTCACAGATCATCAACCCTTGGTGCCACTCTTCAAGGGCACTGCCCCTCATCCACCGCCGCGAATCGAAAGATGGGTGATCCAGCTCCAAACCTATGACATGGAGGTCATCTACAGACCCGGAGCCAAAAACCCAGCCGACTACTTGTCACGGCACCCACTACCCCGAGAACCGGCAGCCACTGATGAGGAGTGTGACGGCTATGTTCATTGGGTGGCTCTCACATCCTGCCCCCAGTGTATGACTCTAGATGAAATCAAGGAGGCAGCAACAGAAGACCTCCCCTACATGCGGTCACTGCAGGCGGTGCAAGAAGGATCCTGGACGGATTACCTCCGGCCCCCCACGAGTTGGTCGGCGGCGGACAAGTCAGCCCTCACCAAGTATTGGCAGATCCGCCATGAGCTCAGCGCCACGGAGGAGGGCATACTCCTAAGAGGGACGCGGCTCGTGATACCAAGGCGACTCAGACATCGGGCCACCCAACTTGCCCACGGGGGTCACCAAGGGGTCACCAAGATGAAGGCGCGCATGCGCGAAAAGGTGTGGTTCCCCGCACTAGAAAGCACCGTGGACGAGTATGTCAAGAACTGCATGTCCTGCCAGTTAACCAGCGACCCGGAACGGCCAGTCCCCATCATCACGGAGGAAGCCTGCACAACTCCTTGGGAAAAGGTCAGTGTGGATTTTGGAAGCTTCCCCGGTGAGGGACATACTCTGGTAGTCATAGATTCTTATTCCAAATACCCCCTCGTGGAGAAAATACCATCCACGGCTTTCACCCACGTGGGGCCAGCACTTGAAAAGATGTTCTCTCTATTCGGCCTGCCGGGTGAACTCAAAAGCGACAACGGCCCGCCCTTCCAGGGAGCGGAATTCGCCACTTTCATGACGACGCGAGGCATTACCCATCGGCGCATCACTCCCCAGTGGCCACAAGCCAACGGGGAGGTGGAGAGATTTATGCGAACACTTAACAAAATGTTCAGGATCGCAGTGGTCGAAGAGGCCGACCCCGAACAGAGACTGCACGAATTCCTGAGAGAATACCGTGGAACGCCCCATTGCACCACGCTGAGAAGCCCGTGGTCGTTAATGTTTCAAGGCCAACGTAGGGATTTCCTCCCCATGCCGCCGGGGCCAAGGCTGGAAGTTGAGGAACCGAATGAGATGCAGGAGCTCGCACAAAGACGTCGGCGCAGGAACAACATGCGTACGAGCCACCGCCGCAGGGCCACCCCAAGGCAACTACACCGAGGGGACCGGGTTGTTATCAAGAATCGACGACCTGGAGGAAAGTTTCGGACCTTCTATGAACCAGGGCCGTGGACGGTCACCAACACGAAGGGCACAATGGTCACCGCCAACAAGGAGGGAGAAGAAGTGTTGAGGAACTCGTCGTGGTTTAAAATAATCACTCCAGCCGGCAATGCAAGCGCCGAAGCCCAGGAGGACATCCCCGAAACACTTGGAGCAACAGCACCAGAAACGGCGAGTAGCTCGTCAGCAGACGATGAGGGCCCCACACCGGAGCCTGCAGCACCACCACACTCCACCCCTGTCCGTAGCCAGGCCCACCATGGGGATCGAGGCTCGGGCCGCACGCCCCGTTACAGTCTGAGGCCCAACCCTCGCCCCAACCAGAAACTCAATGACTACGTCTGTCACCTAAGCTCCTGAACTCAGCAACCGGGGAGCACGCAAGTACCACTTCATCATTGTGGATTCTTTTCATGAACAGTTTATTGAACCTTTTGAAATTGTTGAGAGTTGGATAGAGATGTAGTGCGGTTAGCACTCTAGCAGACGCACGTACGCATCCACGCATCCGCAGGCCAGGCGTGGCCTGCGGGGTCCAATAAAAGAAGGACGCGCGCTCGGGCACGTCACTTCCGAATGAGACGAGTGTGTGGTTTACTGGCTGACGCTCCGCGCTTCCACCCCTGCGCACGTGGCCATGCTGGTCGCTTAGGCCTACCCACACACCCTCACCACACTATGCGTACCTTTGAGCTGTGGCATACAGGCATTTGTATGTGAGGCACAATATTTTAAAGGAGAGTTTCAGGGTCATTCGGAGTTTTTCAGTGTGAAAGTGCTAAACAAATTCAGGATGGATCTCGGTCCACCAAATTATGCATCTTATCTAGAGCTGATGGCATCACATAATTTCCAATGACAGAGCCCTCCAGTCATGCAGGGTATAACTCCTTCCATGTCAGGGATACTTTTGTTTTTATATTGAGATATAAAACTCCTGCTTTAGGAGTTTGTATCTGAAAGCTGATTGGAATGCATCAATAAAGTGGCCCATTTGCGAAAATGGTGGGCTCAGAATTAAAAGGGGCTCTGTAAAATGTGTTTATCAGGTTTGATAGTGATGTTCCCTCTGTCCAGCCACCCATTTAAAAAAACTTCCTGGACCTCATCTTTAAGGCCGTTTTCTCTGTGTCCCAAATGGCCAATTCAGGCATGGTTCAAACTCCCACGGTGCCAAAAGTGGAAAGTCTTCTACCTACATTGAGGAGGGAAGGATTTCCAATAAACTGACCGACTGGTGGACTCACTGCCTGGTTCTAAGGCCCTCATTATGATTTCAGGTGGTCGAGTCACAAACAGGCCATCTGTGGCAATCCAACCACCGACATCCCTTCGGTTGGACCACCGCATTACGATGCTGGCAGTTAGATCATTGAATTGGCCTACTATGATGTATTAGTTTGCTAAACATAGGTTCAATAAAATTATGTAGCATGCCGAATACCAGTATCCCAATTTGCGATTTCTATCTGTATATCGGAATTTAAATTAGCAATTTATCATTTGTATGTACTAAACTATTGCAAATTGAGAATAGACGCAAATAGCAAAAATGCATGTGCAATTTAGCATCATGTTTGATCCCGATGTAAAGTGTAAAAGCTCACTCTAAATTTAACACAACTTTCATAACCGCAGCACTCTATGCCAAGTTGGAGAGGATTCCAATCCTAGGACAGCAGCAGAGGAGGTGGAGAAGAAGAGAATGTTAAGCAGTGAGTGACCTTAATTGATGCATTTTGAGTGCCTTTTTTAAGTTTTCACCTGGTTACCACCAGATCCTTCAATGGTAATTGCATTTCTTAAATGACCTTTTTGCTTCAAGTCACAATTAGGAAATCCTCTGTACATGGGGTTACTGAACTGCAAAAAGGAGATCCCTATTTTAGACATCCCATTTACCAATTTCCAAAATGTGACTTCTACTGAGTGGAAATCACATTTTACAATGTTGTATATGCCTTTCGTACATACCAAAAGGCCATTTTGCATTTCCTTATGTCTCGAAATAACGATTTGCACCGTTAAGAAATGCAAAATGTGTTCGTACATATAGGACTAAGTATGGCAGATTTTTTGTTCATTGTTCTCCCAATCTCCAAATAAACTTGTTATGTGTGGGTGTGTTTGAGATAGAGATTGTATGGATGCAATGAAGACCTGGGTGGATAAATGTGATCACAAGAATACATGATTTAGTGAGGAAAAACACAAATATTAGATTGATTATAGGTGAATGGATGAGAATGAGGGTTAAGAAAAGCATGAATGATTAAAGGATCTGTGGATGGAGGATTGTCACATGTATCAGCATGAAGAAGCAGGTATGAACAAACGAGTTGAAGGATAAAAGAATGAAACATTGAAAATGAATAAATGAGAGTGTGATGGTGGATCTATAGAAGAATGAGAATGTGAGATTTAAAGAATAAATATATTAGCATCAGGAACGCTGTATGAATAATGCATTCAAGGATATTGGTTCTACATAGAATCAGTAACAACTCCACCAAAAATGCAAAAAGTAGTATGAAGGTCCTGGGGGCTCATGCATTGTTGTATAATTCTCATGTGCAAGTAGCTCATTAGATGGTACTTTGCATCTTTGAAATTAATCCCCCAGGATTATTCTCAGCACCTAGACTCCACATAGAAAACGTAACTATTTGGAAGCCTTAAGTTCGCATCAAGGTAATTGGCTCCCAGCACCACCGAAGGGGTTTTACACTTGCGGAGCATGTAATATCTGTGATTTAGGCATTGACAGCATAAAAAAATGTTGTTATAATACTGTCAAAAAATATCGGAATAATGAATTCATTTATTGCAATAGTTATGGAGTGGTGTACCTAATTCAGTGTGAATGTCAGAAATTCTATATTGGAAGCACTAAACACACTTTAAAACTCAGGGTTCAGGAGCACAGGAGTGCGATTAGTAATAAGGATGTTAGATCGCCGCTCTATCAACGTATAAAAGATAATCATGAAAATGAAACAAGATTCAAGTTTCATAGTATACAAAGAGTAGAGAAAAGATCTAGAGGAGGAGACTGAAAATTATTTTTGGGACAGCAAGAGGCAAGATGGATTAGCAGGTGTAGATCGGTATCCCATGGTCTCAATAGTAATAATGAGCTACGTTATTTTTTAATTTAATGAGCATTAACAGATGTTGATAGTCGAGGGTGCACTGATAGATCATAATGACAGGAATTTTTATTGATGCAGGTCGGGCCAGTGTGTAAGCATTACGTTATGCAATGGTGGCAAGTGTATTGAATCTTTATTCGGAATAGGGTGTAAGGGATTGAGTGTAATTGATACTTGTAGTGGTACATGATAATAAGGTTGATTAATTGTTTTTTGGAATTTTTATATGCGCCTTCATCCATTCATCTTAAGTGGAGTAGTACTAGTAAAGAGTAGTTTCATGGTGTAGGGGAAATATTTACCAGTATAATATTTGAAGTGAAAACTTGTTTTTATTTCTTTGTTTTTAATTAAATGCGCCTTCATCCCTTTATTTGAAGTGGAGTAGTGTAGTAAAGAGTAGTTTAATGCTACACAAGTAAGAATTACCAGCACTATATTGGAACTGAAAACTTGGCTTTATTCTTTCATTTTTAACAGCAAAGTATCGCGAATCGAACTGGTTATCCCATTGGTCTGATCAGGTAACCAATGAGGTTCAGTGGTGCGCGCAGAAAGTATTGCTGGCACAAAACCAGCAGGCTTGATGATGAATATGGTGCACACATACGAGTGTGTCCATTGGTCCATAGATAGTGGAGGACCAGAAAGGAACTTTTATAAGAGCAACTTAAAACTTTGTATTCCGTTTACTGTTTTAATGGTAAAAGGTTGGTGAATAGAACTGGTTATCCCATTGGTTTGATCAGGAACCAATGAGTTTTGATAGCACACGGATTAGGATCGCCGTCACTCATCCGGAAGGCTTGGAATAGGATGCATGCATAACATGTGCGTTCATGTGTCCGAAAAGTGGAGGACCAGAAAGGAAACTTGATGTTAGTCAAGTTAATGAGAAACTTGTGAAAGACTCATACAATTGGTTAAAAAAGAAGCAGGAAATGGAAAGAAAATTAAAAAAAAGAACGTTGAGGGGTAATGGTGTATTTTGATTGGTTAAAGGGATGTTGACCAGAAAGGAAAGATATCTGGATTTTCAGATTTGGAGGCTTTGTGCAAGGTTATTTGAATGGTGCAATGGGTGTACACAACTGACAGCAGATTGGCGTAGGCATGATTTTAACGATTGGTTAAAAAAGAAGCAGGAGACTGAAAGAAAATAAAAAAATAACATTGAGAGGTAATGGTGTATTTTGATTGGTTAAAGGGATGTTGGACCAGAAAATAAAGATATCAGTATTATTCGGATTTGGAGGTTTTGTGAAAGATGATTTGATTAGGGTAAAGGGTGAAGACAGCTGACAGTGGATTGGTGGAGACATGATTTAAAAGGTTACGTTAGCGGGAAAACCTTTGACAGCGGGAATTATCGGACCGGCTGTTAATGGAGGAGGCTTATCACGGCCTAAGCGGGTGAGTTAGACGCATTTGAGATTACTCGTTGTTGTAAAGTCAGTAATGTTGAAGTGGTTTGGTAGATAATGGGATAGGGTAGTTGTATTTATGGAAGAGTTTTACTCTACCTGTCTATATTTTGATATAGAATATGCAAAACTAGATACAAATAGATACAGTGGAGCAGCGGATACTGTGGGAAACTACTTACGGAGACCGAATATTTATGTGTATATATTAAGGTTTGTTTGATTCACTATTGAATTGACGTACTAATATCAATAGTTTCTTGACTTTAAGAGCAATAATTATAGGTTTTGGAATTTGTATAGGGTCTTTGGACTTGAATACCACGGAAGCTGGAATAGAGTATACGCTAATACAGCTATTCATAAGGTACCCCATAGTATTTTACATGTTATAAATAGGATTTAATTAGACGTGGAGCAATGCCATTGTCAGAATTATACTTTGCAATAAGGAAATAATTGAACCTGTTTGTTTATATCATAGGGTTCTCTTTTTTGTATAATATATTCTTTTAGAATTGTTCATCTTTCAGACTTAATTGAATGGAGTGCAAGAAGCAACCGACTGAATGATTATTAAGAGTGAAATCTATCAATACTGGTTGTAATATTTGAATGAAGAGGTATGTGTCAGAATATTCAATTGGATATTAAGTCATGTTAAAAATTACTGGTCACTAGGGGGTGGAATGTTTTGTAGGATGGGTAATACAGGGTCAACAAACTAATCTAGTTGTTGCAATGGGTCTTGTGGGGTTTTAACAGTGATATAATGAACTATGGGCCATATGTATCAATGTTAGGTTTTGCGATTCTCAAATAGCGAATTTTTGAGAGTCACTATTTGAGAATCGCAAAATGCTATGTATGTAGGATTTGCAATACATTTTGCAAATCCTTCATATTCCTTAATTGCTTATCGCAAATTGCAATTCTCAATTGAGGAATACCTCCCCATTCATGCCTCTGGGCCTAGAGGCCCATAGGAATGAATGGGAAGACATTCTCAATTTGCGATTCCCAATTAGAGAATTGCAAATTGAGAATGCAATTTCAAGTGTGCCAGGGTGTCAAAGGGACACCCTGTTGCACCCCTGAAATGAGAATGGGTGCACATGTGTCGCACATACATGCCCTAAGGGCATGTGTGTGCACCTCATGCCACTTTGAAAAATGCAAAAATGTACATTTTTAAAAGAAATCGCAAATTACCACTAACCTGTAGTTGATGGTAATTTGCGATTTCTTATGCCATATTCGCACAACTTGGGTGCTTCATACATTCTATTTAAGGAATGGCAATTTGCGATTCCTTAAATGCATTCGCAAAGTAAGGAATTGCAAATTTTGCGATTTCTTAATTTGCAAGACAGTTGTGCTTCCATACATAGCGCTAGACCAAATTGCGATCACAAATGCTGAAATTCTGTGAATTTCAACATTTGTGATCACAATTAGCCTTGATACATATGGCCCTATGTCTTGTAATATAATTAGCATTTATTATATAGAATAACTAATCTTGGTGTCCATCATGGGTTGTGGTTAATATTAAAATGGAGACAGGCAGGCTTTTATAAGGTTGGAGTGAGTGCAGGTTCAGAAAATACCTTGAATTGTCATGTACAGGTTACATGGTGAATGTTTTTGTCAAATTTGTTTTCAATGTATTGATTGGTGTAAATATATATTTTCTTTCAGCCCTGATGACGTCGGGTATAGGACGAAACGCGTAGGCTGAAAAGACTTCATGAATATGTAACATATTGATTCATATGCAACAATTTTGAAATAAAAATTGGACTATGGTATTGGAACTTGGCCTGCTGGCTGTTTGCTGAAGAAATACAACAATAATTTGTTGATATGGACATTACTATAAGACGTTCCTTTCCATTTTTGTGTTTTCATTTATAGGATTGTGGCCAGGAGTGGTGGGCTATGGAGAGTTGAGCGTCTTCTTTGGAAACTTTGAAGAAAAGTACTGAACAGTGACTGTGGTGCACACTTTCTTTGTCCTCACCTCCTTGCTTTTGGTACTATCCAGAAAGAAAAATGTTAACATAGTCTACATAAAAGTGCACCAGGATTTAGGATTACGTAGCTGAATAATAAACTTTAAAGGTCCAATATGAGATTAATTTTGTCATTGCAAGGTGTGTATTTATTTTACACAGAAAGTATGTAACAGGCCTGGGAGAAATTCAAATTACGGTGTAATTTCGGGAATGCTTAGTTATGCCTGTTATTAGAAATTCCCAGATTACACCTTTCCGCTACTTTTAGTAATTATTTTTGTTAAACATTTACATTAAATGATCCTTTGCAGTAAAAATTTACAGCAAAGGCACAGAGCAACAGAACCATATGAGACAATTGATAGCTATTGCACTCAATGTATCAACCATTATATTACGATATTGGGGAACACCACAACGACCTACATATGATCAATGGCTTATTGAAAGGGGATGTATGATGATGCAATGCAAACAAACACAATGCAACCATTACATCACATTTCTCACATCGCACGCACTGTTACATCGCATGCATTCACCAAGCAAACCATTACATCACACTCCGCTCTCACATGTATGCAAAAGACCTTTACACTGCACACAAAGACCAGGCATTGTATCACACCACAAAGCTCTCCCTAGCGGCCCCCCAAACACAGTGCAACGCCCTGACACTTCCCTCAACCCTAAGGTGTAAACAGTAAAGGCAAAGCTGTACTATACACTAACATTAACCCTAAGCCCTAACAGTAAAGCATAAAACACTACCATATATGACTCCTAACCCTAAACCCTAACTCTCAAGCCTAAAACACTACCTTATACTACTATTAACCCTAAGCCCTAAACCCTAATCCTAAAACACTACCATATACGACTCTCAACCTAAGCCCTAACCCTAAAGCCTAAAACACTACCATATACGACTCTTAACCCTAAGCTCTACCCCTTAAACCTAAAACACTCCCATATTCGATTCTAACCCTAAGCCCTAACCCTAAAGCCAAATACACTACCATATACGACTCTTAACCCTAAGCCCTAACCCTAAAGTCTAAAACACTACCATATACGACTCTTAACCCTAAGCTCTACCCCTTAAACCTAAAACACTCCCATATTCGATTCTAACCCTAAGCCCTAACCCTAAAGCCAAATACACTACCATATACGACTCTTAACCCTAAGCCCTAACCCTAAAGTCTAAAACACTACCATATATGACTCTTAACCCTAAGCCCTAACCCTTAAGCCTAAAACACTCCCATATTTGACTCTATCCCTAGGCCCTAACCCTAAAGCCTAAAACACTACCATATATGACTCTTATTCCTAAGCCCTAAAGCCTAAAAACCCTCCCCTCCACTACACTCCCCATAAACTATCCTAAACCCTAATTAAGTCCCCTCCACTACACTCCCCACCAACTACCCTAAACCCTAAAAACATTCAGAGTACAGCGTCGTCCTTACCTGTCTCTCATCGTGGTTCCAGCTGTGTCTCCCACGCCCATGTCCCGGCGCCTGCATTCTAAAAGCAACCGCGATGTAATGGCGCCCGCGATGTAACGTATTGCGTAGTGAATGCACTCGTCGTAACATCGCATGTGTTATGACGCATGCGACGTAAACGCATGCGATGTGACGCATGCGTTCCGATGGTTGTTCGCCATTGAAAGGTATCAAATGGCATCATATGAAAAACCCATTTACAGATTGCAAGATAATGCTGGAATTTTCCTTCATATTTGTAAACCCTTTCTAGCTAATACATATTCTATTTCTGTTAAGCCTTAAGATTTTTCCTCCAAAATTAGGAAATACAATAAGGGATTCCCTCCTTTTTCCTCTCCTTCTCTCCTTATTAACTCATTATCATCATTATTTATATTCAAGCTGTAATTATTAGTACTGTTGCTGCTTTAGCCATTAACATTGTTATTTAAACTAGGACTTAAGGTTCACCTACTGGACATTGTTGAACTTACAGAAATATCTCCATTTGAAATGTTATATTTATGGATTTGTATGATATTAGCTCTACTATCTTCTAAGTTCCTATAGTATATTATTTAATACATATTGCTTAACATCTTCATCAGCTCCTCACTTGACAATCTTCCTTTTTTCTTTCTTTCCAGGTTTTCTTTTCAGGATTTCTTTCTAAGATCTAATTCATAGCCGGATTCACAATGAATGTCTCCAAAATTGTATCTATTGATATCTGTATTATGTTATTTGTGTTTAGAAATCTGAGAAGTTAATATTTCATAGCATTTTACTGTGTGACCATATTTTGATTTATTGTTTAATTATCCTTTATTGATGTACTGTTTACATATTGACATGTACTTCTCAATAAAAATATGCAAAAAACAAAAGCAAGCCAATTTGTGTCATATCACTTTTATTTGTACTGTCTTTTTCTATGCTACATTTACACAAACAATGTGAAGCCCTTTACTAGTTATTTCATAGCTATAATTTGGATATTTCATAGAGATCTCTGGTGCTGTTTTAATAACAGTGTGCAATCTAGAGTGACCAAACTGAGCTGCTGCTATCTCCCTAGGGGCACTTAAGTGTTTTTTTTGCTGCTCGAACTCTTTGCTGCTTGGCTGCTCTTATTGGCAGGCCAGTGCTGCCCACTTCATGCCTCACGAGCCCCCTTACATCCAAGCGTGCTAATGGTTGATTTTTTTGCTGATGAGTGGAGCATGTCGTCTCGTGGGGGTCGGGGGCAAAAGGTAAATGACCTTCTATGCCCTGCGCCGGACCCAATATTGCTGTGCCCCACTCTTTGGAAACAGACCCCATCCCCAGGAGCAAACGAGAAACTGCAGGCTCTAAAAAAAGTGTAAACAAACCTACTTTTGTCGGGCACCCAATGGACAGGGGACTCTCCCAACCTTCAGTAGCCAAATTGTTTTCTGCAGCAGGGTTGGTTTCGAATCCAGGCTCCGGCAGCAATGCAAGACCTATTAATGGCTCAAATGGCAATAAAGAAAGAGGTCTAACAGAATTAGGTTTGACCAGTCTGGTCAAACTCCCTGTTGGGCAGACAGTCTTACAACCTATCCTTCATCTGCCCTGCACTATTGGCTCAGTACTAGGCTGGAAAGCGCAGCCCCAAAAACCTTTATTATCCGATAAAGAGACCCTCCATATGGAAATCACAGCCCTACCTATGGAGACAGACTTGGCGACTGGCATTGATTATAGCCTGATTCCAGCTGCAAGCTCAAGTGCCCCCCAGGTCCCTGCCATATGGGGTTCTTTCCCAGCTGATACAGTCAATGCAAAAAATATTAACACTCATTGGCTACAAAATCCTGGCATTCCGGATCCTTTGGAGGAACATTTTTTCTTAGTCTCAGAAGGCTCAAACTCCCCAGCTGAAGCAAGCTTCTCTTCATCAAGTGATAGCGATCTCTCAGAATCTAACTTCAGCAATGCCTCTAAGGGGAAATCCACAGTTCAAAAACAAAAGCTCCATGGTGCTAAAAGCAGGGGGAAGAAGGCAGGCAAGAAAGATAAGCTTAAATGGGACTATTCAGGGTCTCACCTTTCTTTTTCCAATGACAGCGATCCTGCCAAGACGATTGGCGCCCCACATGATCAGCCTGAAGAATCCTACCTGGCTGTCATACTGTCCTCAATTAAACAATTCCAGGAAGAAGCCCAGGTAGATAGCCATCAGGCTAAAATCGCAGCTAAAATACTGTAAGGGGGGCTTCAAAAACTCACCAAAACCTGCCCTGATATCTGTGAGAGAGTGGCCATGGTTATAGGCCACACTGAATGTCTCGAATCAGATGTTGTGCTGCTTAAAAATCAATGCTCTTACCAAGATGATCGCATGACCGACGTCATGTGGAAAACGGAAGAACAAGAAAACAGGCAGCACAGAAATAACCTCCGCCTTCTTGGGATCCCAGAGGGGGTGGAGGGGGAAGATCCCTGACGTTACATAATAAAACGTCTAAAGGGGGCCTTCCCCGAATTAACCGATTGGTGTTGGGAACACGAAGAACAAGCTCACCGTTTCCCTTTAATGCTAAAGAAACAACCTGGCAGCTCCAGAGAAATTACAAAGCATCGAGCCTTTCTGGTCTTCTTCTGGAACTTTTTACTAATACAGCTAATCTTTGACCAAGCTCGTCAGTTTTCTCAGAAAAATTTTGATGGGGTATCTCTTTTGCCACACCAGACTTCTGTCATACCACCGTGGAGAGGATAGGGCACCTTCCCCAACTAATCTCCCTATTTCATTAAATGGGAATGCAGGTTTTTCTTATGAACCCTGCCAAGCTGAAGGCCATCTCTAATGGCGCCTCATGATTTTTTACTTCAGAAATTAAGGCTCAAGAGTTTCTTACTGAACTTAAGGCTAAAAAAGTGTCTAATTAGTCTTAATTTTAGCTTGGTATGGTTATGGTAGGCCCAGTTAATCAGGACTGTCCAGAAAATGATAACCTTTGAAAAATCCATTCTAATTCCATGATATCCCCTAGGTAAATATAGGGAGCCTTCATTAAATAGAGCCTCTCGCTCTAGAGACTCAGGACAAGGGCTACGTGGTATTTGTCTCTTTCTTTCTCTCTTTTTTACTTTTCACTTTTTTTAATGTTTTGGTTCACGTCGCATGCCAAATTTGGACTCACTTCACATAGCAAGGGACGGGTGGTGGGGAGTCATAACAGTCCCCATCATTCAGGAATCCCCTGATTGCTCATTATTGTAGGGGGAGGGAGGGTGGGGGGTTCAGGGCTAGGCTGGGAGGTGGGTGGGTTCACAGGGGGAGAAGGCTGAGTTTAAATCAGTGGTTTCAGTATTGCATGATGAGTCTAATTTTCTATTGTCACAAGCAGTTCTATGCCCAAAGTATATCCAAAATGCCATATAGCTTGACTTGGCTTACTCAATTTGTGATTCAATTTGGTTGGAGGTATCTTATCCTTATGAGTTTTATGATTATGGACTCAACGACCCTGTAAATACATCACATGTATTTTGTAAATTTTTATTCTTCGTTTTCGCTACCATGCAGATTTTTTCTTTTCTTTTTTAGATGAGCACGACAAATTTCAAAATTGTTTCCTTGAACATCTGTGGGCTAAATGATAACCACAAAAGACAGAAGGTCGCTTAGAGCTTAAGGCTGCTTGGGGCCAACATTGTATGTCTCCAAGAGACACACATAGAAGGCTCTCAGCGGCATCTTCTGAATACTCTGGGATACAAAGTTATTGGGGGAACATCACAAGGGGCACAAACGAGGGGCATCACTATTTTAGCATGATATAATTGTTTACCCGAGTCGACTCAAGTCAAATCAGAGAGGTAGATGGGTGCTTGCAGAGTGCTGTCTAACCCCTGCCTTTTCGTTCATTCTTTGTTCCATTTATGGGAGTGTTTTGGATGATCCCAGTGTGATAGACCAAGTGTCGACAGAATTGACACATTGGCTCCTCTCGGTCATCATATGCAGAGATCTGAATGTTAACTTACCCTGCAATTGGGGGTCAAACCCTCAATCTCGGTTGGCTACTCGTAAACCCAAAGTGCTTCAAGAACGTAAAAATCTTTTACATATTCATGGGTGGGTGGAGGCATGGGCTCACTTAAATCCAACTTTACCAGGCTATACATTTTCTTCTGCACCACATAAATCCATTGCAAGCCTGTATTTTCTTTGGGTTTCTTCCTCCTTGATCCATAATAGTGAAATTGAATTGCTTCCCCGAGTTCTCTCTGATCACAACCCTCTATGCCTCAATATTCGTGATCTGATTGCCCTTTAGGAAATCCCATCATGGAGCTTTGAGTTAGCATTTTTGTCGGAAAAGGGCTACCAGACTCATATGAAGCACTGGATACAGACCTTACTTGACAATAACTTAGGCTCAGCCACAGTAATGGTAGTCTGGGACACATTAAAAGCATGTGTGCAGGGTGAAACCTTACAATTTTCTTTGAGGAAAAACAAGCAGGAGAAGGCATAGCTGATGGAACAACATGTAAAATTGGCTAAAGCAGAGGAAGACCTTATGGCAGCAGTTCGGTCTAAGGAAGAAGTAGATACAGCTCAGTTGGCAGTGGCTGCCGCCAGGGCTGAGATCTGCTGAATCTTGGCCGAGAAAGCTGCTTCAAAGTGGGCCGCTGCACGAAAAAAACATGAGTGAAGCGAAAAGATCGGCCACCAGTTGGCTATGAGAACCAGACAACAGACCACCATTAACAAAATCCAAAAGATAAGGTCCCTCTCAGGAGTAATAACCAGCAACGCCGAAGACATCCATACTTCTTTTTGCGAGTTCTTCCAGGGTTTATACTCGGAGGAAACAGTTGCATCCCCATGGGATGGTCAATCTGATCTTGAGAATTATTTGGGCCCAACTGTATTGTCATTTCTTAGTCAAGAGGAGAAGGAATACCTTGAGGCTCCTCCCACATGGGACGAAATTCCGAAGGCCTTGATCATTTTACCCAATGGGAAAGTCGCAGGGCCTGACTGTATCTCAGTTGTATTCTACAAGGTCTTCCTCTACCAAATTAAAGATCTTTTTAATGCTGTAGTAACACAAATTTTACGCGGTGCCACTCCTCCTCAATCCTGGGCATTAGCTAAATTTATTGTCTTTCCTAAAAAAGACAAATCGCCAACCAAAATGGGTTCATAACGTCCAATCACCCTTATAAACTGGGACTCAAAGGTATATTCCACAATTTTTGCTGTACGGCTTTCGGCTAAGATCGAGGGTCTTGTGTCTAAGTGGCAGCACGGGTTCATAGCCGCTAAAGCACCACCGAGGATATTCGGAGGGTCATTATTTTGCTTGACTCCACACCATTTTCGGGGGATCTGATGGCAGTAATACTCCTTGATACTGAAAAATCATTCGATCGGGACACCTGGAATTTCCTGTGGGGCGTCATGCAGAGAATAAACTTTGGGCCTCAACTGAGATCTGTTGTTCTTCGTGTTCCCAACATGTTTTTTTTCTTAAGTACTCAGTTATAACTATTATTAACCTTCTTATATGTATA
Organism: Lissotriton vulgaris; assembly: GCF_964263255.1. Classification (NCBI taxonomy): domain Eukaryota; kingdom Metazoa; phylum Chordata; class Amphibia; order Caudata; family Salamandridae; genus Lissotriton; species Lissotriton vulgaris. The sequence continues at coordinate 627,873,921 of NC_141694.1, read as the reverse complement.
GGTTTTAAAAAAATATATATCATATTTATCAGATATTCTCAGCCTTGGGGGGGTGGGGAAGGGGGTGATGCTACACTCTGTATGTGTGTCTTTTTTATGGTATGTATTCTATGCTCACAGCAATCAAAAATAAAAATTGAAAAGAAAAAAAAAATAAAGGAAGACTAGACCTCACGACCTAGGCAATGTACCCCCACATTCTTGGTACATTCTTGGTACATTGCCGGTGACCATAGTAGATGTCATTGTGATAGAGAAAGGTTGCCTGCCGCACAAAACGAGACGGGAATTTTATCAACAAAACTCTGAATCATTTTGGCATGTTATTCTGTGTATGTCTATGTGTACCAGCCCCCGTTAATGGATGTGTCTAGCAGGGCATCTACTTAGCACTCCTTGGTATTGTGTCTGTTCCTTCACTTGCCTACTGAAAGTGTTGTGATGTTATTTAGTTTCATGCCTATAAATGTGAAGCAAGGGATCTGCTAGCATAGATTGAAATGTAAGACTTCGTGTTTTCCACCATTAGGCTCTCATTTTTCCCAACAATATATACATATTTTTTAAATTAAATTTTGCCAGTTTATTTCTGTAACAAAAAGCAAGAAAAAATGTGTTTGACAAAAGCACTGGCTGGCTTCCGCTTTAAAAACATCTTAATTCAAAATGTTCATAACAATCAAGAAAAAATATATATATAATGGATGCTGCCACAGTGCCTCAAGTTTAGTCAGGGTAAGAGAGATAATTCACCATACTGGAAGGTTATTTCACTAATTATGGTTCATTGACTCAGCTCTGTCAGCAGCTCCTTTTATCTGTTAATGATGAGCTGAGCAAAACCTTTAGATCGTGTAGAAGGGAGTGGTAAAAAGACCTAAGGTGGCCTAGACAAGGTCAGACCAATGAAGGTAGCATTCCTGCTTCGAGCCTCCTCTATTCTTTTTAATATTCACATGGACTAGTCTAACCTTCGATTAATATCCCTTTCTCGGTTACCAGGATTGAAAAAGATATACTCAGATCCATGACCACTCGTATGGATTAGTCTAATCTTCCATTAACTTTCTTTCCCTGCTTTCCTGGATTGAATATGTGCTTTGATTGATGACCATGAAGGTTTCGTGATCTGGAAGAATAAAAAGGATAACAATGAAATCCCTGCCCCATTTATTTTAACTTCTAAGTCTAGATAGCATAGGTATGAAAGAGACATATTGCGCTTTTAGACTGCCCTTTCAACTACTGGCTTTTTTTCACCAGCTTTTTTCTGCCATTGGTTTGAGACTTTGTCAAGCACATTTTGACTCAACACAGATGTGTAATCCTCTACCATTTCAGGGATTTGCCTACTAGAATATTTTCTCACCTCCACAGTAGTGCTTGCTTTGTACTGCATGAGGGACAATTTTACTACTAAGCTTTCTGTCAGCTTGTTTCTACCACTTCCACTTCCCAGTCATGTGTATTTTCTTCTGCTTTCTCCCTTGCATACCTCCTTCTTTCCCTTGTAAATGCCACCTGCCACCCATTTTCTCCTTCCTTTTTCCACTTTCTCGTTCACTTGTGTATTACTCTTGATCGATCCGCCTACTTTTTCCTCCCGGTAGCTCCTCATTAGTACCTGCTAAGGATGGTAATTTTTTAGATTGATTACAAAAGTCATTCTTTAGTAAAGAAATGGAAGGATATCTGGGTTGAAGCTCTCCTGCGTTCATTATTGTGCTCTATTTATTTCTGTAGACATGATGTTCCGGTGGCCTGTAAACCTTTATCATAGGCCTTTAATTCTTTTTCTCTCATACAGCTGATAGAATGAGTGAAATGACGGATCCCTTGTCATTCAACCTTCATTTCTCAAATAAACAAAACAGGACTGCACATATGGGGCGATTCAATATACACGTATACACCACTTTTCATTTTTAACATGTGGCTTACTTCAATGTGCTGTCTGTGCTAATGCTGTGTTTCCGATCCTTAGTACATTAAACTCAAAGCTATTGGCTTTGCCAATTTGTTGTTCCTGATGCTTATCCTTACTTTCTTGGTAGACTGCAACACATATTTCCATGACATTAAATTTGAACAGCCAGTTAAATGTCCTTGCGGGGCTCAAAAAACAAGGACACAACAAGGGCTCCAGAATTCAATGTTTATTACCTGGAAGCACCACACAAAAGTTTAGTGACCACTCCTTTACCTCTCTCCTTTTGGCTTACTCTACAAAAATTCAAAAGCAGATATTTGATCACCTATTCTTAGGCCTGCTTGCCTCTATACTGCTACATTTAAACTGGGTCCCTGACCCTAGATGGAATGTATTTAATAGAGACAGGAGAGGTGCTGGCAAAATTTGCTTTATTATAAACATTATTTCAAGCATAAACACATAATTGGAATGAGCTCTATGCTGTAAGAAAATTGCCTAATGTCAGGGTTCTGATGAGACAGGCCTTAAGGAGGATCAAGAAAATCCACTTGCAGTGGCATATTATTATTATTACATTTCTTATATAGCGCCAGAATCGACCCCCGAAGGGGTATCTCCGCGCTTGCCTTGGGAACCCGTCCTGGCTTTTCCGTGTGAGATAGCCCCTACAGGGCACCCCCAAGGTGAAAGCCAGGCATCCCGCCGCGGGGGAGCCGTTGTGGAGATTAAGCAAGCTTAATGCCCAGAGTTGCAGAGTGTGAACCCATGATTAGGTCAGGCACCGAAGCGAGAATTATCGAGTCCGTGGACATTTGAGCTCAACACCCTGCCGCGTCGGGAATCGAACCCTGGTCCCGGGTCTGACCTCTGCTTCAGGGTCTGCCTGCTCTAACCAGTGAGCCACACTTCTCCACCATAGATGCATGAACTATTATGCTACATCTAACAAGGTGCCAGTTGTATTCAGAACCTGGTCCCAAAATTTTAGTCGCAATTTTCGACTAGTATATTTGTGACCATTGTGGAAATTTGCAAACTTTCTTAGGTATCAATACGTCAGTTCATAAATTACGAATTACTACTGGTTTGCAATTTTAGCTACTGCATGAATAATTATGAAGTAGGTTACAAATCATGACCCTCTAGGAGATGCAGCCATCACAGGGATGTTGGCCTGCTCAGATGAGCAGACCACCATGGCTCTGATTGCTGTTAAATAAAGCATTTTTTAATGCAAACAGTTTCCCGTAAAGGAAAATGAGATGCATTAAAAAAAAAAAAAAAAAGTGTAAGCTTAAGTTTTTTAAGAGCAGGCAGTGGTCGGTAGGACCCCTTCTGATTTCGAAATGGCTTACAAACCTCTATTGAGGAGGTGGTTAAAGATTAACGTTTTGTGACCAGAATTAATTCGCAAAACATTAAGGCATACCAATTTGTTTAAGTATTTGGAAAGGACTCCCTAAACTTCACCCCTTTGAAATACTGAATCGCTTTTGGTTGAAAACCTAAATTGAATTTGGTAACATGCTACTGAATCATAATTTATTTTTATACATATGAAAAGGCCTTTTTTGCAGTCAAGAATTGGCCCAGTTGTGTGGACCAGACCCTGTGCGACACAAAATGGATTCATAAATCTTGATCCATGTCTAATCCATATTTTTGTTTAGACTGCAAACAGCATGGAGACTATGGAGAATAGGAAGATGGCTCTTGGGAGCCCCAGGGACCATCAGGAGGCAAGGGGACTTCATCCCCCAACTAATAGCATGCCAGGAGGCATGTTAGCATAGTGGTGGAGAAAGGGGGTGTGGCTTGTGTCCACGTCTCAGCAATACCAGAATCTGGGGCATACTGGAGGTATGAGGTAGGCTAATTGTCCCCTAAGGACTCCCAGCAGCGAAGGAGACTTTAATCCCCATCCAAGAGTGCACCAGGGAGCGCGTTTGCAGAGTGGGGGGCAAAGGAGAGCGAGGCCTGCTATGAGAATGTATCAATCCTGCTGTGTGGGACTTACTGTAGGTAACAGGAGGGGTAGTTGCCCCCCAAGTTGGTCCTTGGGGGCCAACTACCCCTCCTGTTACCTCCAGTAAGTCCCACACAGTGGGATTGCTAATAGGTCTTCAGAGGCAAGGCTCACATTTCTCCACCCGTCTGCAAACACGCCTCCTGACACAGTAGTGGTTGGGGGATGAAGCCCGCTTTACTCCTGAGAGACTTTGGGGGCAAAGTAGCCCTGCTGGTACCTTGTGTAAGACCTACACAGCGGATCTCCTGAGCGTTGATCGGAGGCCCAGCCCCCTTTCTCCACCACTCTGCAAATGCGACTACTTATTGGTCTCGGATTTGCAAGAGTTAGAATTATTGCTGTTGTAAATGTAATAGTTTTTTACTCATGGTTTTTGGAGTGGAAGGGATGTACGTTGTGTGTAGTGAAAATATGTGGTATGTTGTGCAGTGAAATTATGTGGATAGAAAGTATGTGGTATTTAGTGCATATGAATTATGAAGAGTTGGATTACGTATTATGGAGATGAATTATGCGGTATGGTAGTCTGTGTTATGGAGTGGTAACTTCAGGTTTAGTCTTCCTTGTTACTATAGAAGCTAAAGCATAAACCCAATAAGACAAAAAAAGAAGGAACCACTGAGGAGCCCTTCTGGACCTAGTCAGAGGAATGAACAGGGCCACTGGAACTAGGCGACTGTTTGGCTGCATTGACTTTCACACAATTATACAATTTCTGCATTTACCATGTAATCCATCATCTGCTGCATAATCTGCAGATTTGAACAAAAATAAAACTTGTTTCTAGCTCAAATGGCTCAAACGTTACCAAAAATGCAGCAACAAGTGTTACTGCATGGTGGAAGGCCCTTTGCAAACGTAGAATGGTCACCTGTTACTTATTGCTACATGTGGGTGTTATATTGGTACTAATGGTGGGCAAGCAACTCTTGCTTCTTTCTGTGGCTTCTTTCTGCACCTTTCTTCCTTTTTCTGAACTTTTATTGCCTCTTTCTGAACATCTATTCTGCTTTCTTCACCTCTACTTTCAGCACCTCTCTTGCTTATTTCTGGTCCTCTCTTACTTTTTTCTTCTGTACCTCTCTTGCCTCTTTCTGTTTGTCTGTGGCTTGTTTCTGTATTTATCTTGCCTCTTCCTGCACTCTCTTCCCTCTTTCTACACCTATCTTGGTTCTTTTTGCACCCCTCATCCCTCTTTCTGCACCCCTGTTCTCTCTTTCTGTACCTCTGTTATCTGTTTCTGCACCTCTCGTGCTTATTTCTGCCCTTTTCTTGCCTCTTTCTGCATTCTTTTGCCTCTTTCTGCATTTCTGTTGTTTCTTTCTGCATACCTCTTGCCACTTTCTGCACCTCGCTTGCTTCCTTCTGCATTTCTCTTGCTTCTTTATGTACCTCTCTTGCAAATTTATGCACACCTTGTGCCTGTTTCTGTACCTCTCTTGCTTTTTTCTGTACCCTTCTTCCATTTTCCTGAACCTCTCTTGCGTTTGTCAGCACCCCTGTTCCCTATTTCTGCACATTGTTTGCCTGCTTCTACAAATCTCTTGCCTCTTTCTGCAGTTCTCTTGCCCCTGCTCCTCTATCTTTTCTTTCTTCACATGTTACCTCTTTCTGCACCCCTCTTGCCTCTTTGTGTACCCCAGTTGCTTCATTCTGCACTTCTCCTGCTTCTTTCTCCACCTCTCTTGCATCTTTTTACTCCCCTCTTGCCCCTTTATGCATTCTTCTTTCCTCTTTGTGCATCTGTCTTGCCTCTTTCTGCACACCGCTTGCCTCTTTCTGTAGCTCTCTTGCCTCTATCTGCACCTCTGTTGCCACTTTCTACAGTTATCCTGCCTCCTTCTGTACCTTTGTTGCTTCTTTCTGCACTTCTCTTGCCTCTTTCTGCTCCCCTCTTGCCTCTTTCTGCACACCTGTTGCTTGTTTCTGTATCTCAATTGCCTCTTCTGTACCTCTCTTGTCTATTTTTGCATCTCTCTTCCCTATTTCTGCACTTCTCCTAACTCTTTCTGCACCCCTCTTGCCTCTTTCTGCACCTCTATGGGTTCTTTCTGCACCTTTCTTGCAAATGTCCGTACTCCTCTTGCCTTTTTCTGCAATACTCATGCCTCTTTATGCACTTTTCTTGCATCTGTCTGCACCCCTGGTTCTCTTTCTGCACCTCATTTGCCTGTTTCTGTACCTCTCCTGCCTATTTTTGCTGTTCTCTTGTCTCCTGTTACACCTTTGTTGCCTTTTCCTCCACCCCTCTTGCCTCCTACTACACCCCTGTTGCTTAATTCTGCACTTCTCTTGCATCTTGCTGCACCTCTCTTTGCCTTTCTTCAACCCTCTTGCCTCTTTCTGCACCCTTGTTCCCTCTTCCTGTACCTCTCTTGCCTCTTCCGGCACTCCTCTTGCCTCTTTCTCTACCCCTCTTGCCCCTTTCTGCACCCTTGTTCCCTCTTTGTTCACCTCTATTTCCTCTTTCTGTACTCTCTTGCAAATTTCTGCACCCCTCTTGCCGCTTTCTACACCTCTCTTGCTTTTTTCTGTACCCTTTCTCCATTTTCCTGCACCTCGCTTTCCTCTTACTGCAGCTCTCTTGCCTCTTTCTGCATTTCTTTTACATCTGTCAGCACCCCTGCTCCCTATTTATACATCTATTTTACCTGTGTCTGCAACTCTCTTGCCTCTATCTGCAGTTCTCTTGCCTCCTTCTGCTCCTCTGTTGCTTCTTTCTTCACCCCTTGTGCCTCTTTCTGCACCCTCTTGCCTCTTTCTGCACCCCTGTTGCTTTATTCTGTACTTCTATTGCTTCTTTCTCCACCTCTCTTGCTTCTTTCTGCACCCCTCTTTCTTCATTCAGCACCTCTTTTGCCTCTTTCTGCAGTTCTCTTGCCTCTTTCTGTACACTCTTGCCTCTTCCTGCAACTCTGTTGCCACTTTCTACAGTTCTATTCTCTCTTTCTGCACCTCTGTTGCTTCTTTCTGCAATTCTCTTGCCTCTTTCTGCATCCCTCCTGCCTTTTTCTGTACCACTATTGGTTCTTTCTACACTGGTCTTGCTTCTTTCTGTAGCTTTCGTTAAAATTTCTGTACCCCTCTTGCCTCTTTCTACACTTTTCTTCCCTCTTTCCACACTTCTTTTTTGTCTGTCTACACCCTTCTCTCCTCCTTCTGCACTCCTCTTCCCTCTTTCTGCATTCCTGTTGCTGCTTTCAGCACCACTCTTGCCTGTCTCTGTCCTTCACTTACCTCTTTCTGCACCTCTCATGCTTGCTACTGCAGCTCACTTACCTCTTTCTGCACTGCTCTTGCTTCTTTCTGCACCTTTCTGCAAATTTCGGCACCAGTATTGCCTCTTTCTGCACTCCTGTTGCCTCTTTCTGCACTTCTATTGCATCTATTTGAACCGTTGTTGCCTGTTTCTTTACCTCTCTTGCATCTTTCTGCAGTTCTCTTGTCTCCTGTTGCACATTTGTTGCCTCTTTCTGCACCCCTCTTACCTCTTTCTGCGCCCTTGTTCCCTCTTTTTGTACCTCTCCTGCCTTTCTCCACCCCTCTTACCTCTTTCTGCACCCCCTCTTGCCTCTTTCTTGCACCTATCTTGCCTCTTTCTGTACCTCTCTTGAATCTTTCTGCAGTTCTCTTGCGTCTGTCAGCACCCCTATTCCCTCTTTCTGTACCTCTTTTGCCTGTTTCTGCAACTCTCTTGCCTCTTTCTATAGTTCTCATGCCTCCTTCTTCTCCTCGCTTGCCTCTTTTTGCACCCCTGTTGCTTGTTTCGGCACCCCTCTTGCCTCTTTCTGCACCCCTGTTACTTCTTTCTAAACTTCTCTTACTTTTTTCTGCACCTCTCTAGCTTCTTTCTGTTCCCCTCTTGCCTCTTTCTGCAACCTTCTATCCTCTTTATGCATCTCATGCGACTCTTTCTGTACTCTCTTGCCTCCTTCAGCGCCCTCTTGCCTCTTTTTGCACCTCTCCTGCTTCTTTCTGCATCCTTATTCCCTTTTCCTGCAACTGTCTTGCCTTTTTCTGCACCTCTGTTGACTGTCTGCAGTTGTATTGCCTCTTTCTGCACATCTTTTGCTTCTTTATGCACCTCCCGTTGCCTCTTTCTGCAGTTCTCCCTGCCTCTTTGTGTACCTCTGTTGCTTCTTTCTCCACTTCTCTTGCCTCTTTCTGCACTTCTCTTTCCTCTTTCTATAAACCCCTCGCCTTTCTCTGCACCTCTCTTGCTTCTTTCTGTTCTACTCTTGCCTCTTTCTGCACCCTTGTTCCCTCTTTCTGTACCTCTCTTTGCTCTTTCTGCACCCCTCTTACCTCTTACTGCACCTTCTTACCTCTTTATCCACCACTCTTGCCCCTTTCTGTACCCTTGTTCCCTCTTTGTTCTCCTCTATTTCTTGTTTCTGCACCTCTCTTGCTTCTTTCTGCACCCTTCTTCTCTACCCCTCATGCTTCCTTCTGCACATCTATTGGTTATTTCTGTACTACTCTTGCTTCTTTCTGTATTTTCATGCAAATTTCTGCACCCCTCTTGCGGCTTTCTGCACCTCTCTTGCTGTTTCTGCCCCCCTCATCCATTTTCCTGCACTTTTCTTCTTTCTGCAGCTCTCTTGCCTCTTGCTTCAGTTCTCTTTCGTCTGTCAGCACCCCTGCTACCTCTTTCTGCACCTACTTTGTCTCTTTCTGCACTTCTCTTTCCTCTTTCTGTAAACCCTTGCCTTTTTCGGCACCTCTCTTGCTTCTTTCTGTTCTACTCTTACCTCTTTGTGCACCTCTCTTGCCTCTTCGTGTACCTCTCTTGCTTCTTTCTGCACCTCTCTTGTCTCTTTCTATAACTTTCTTGCCTCTTTCTGCTCCCATCTTGCCTCTTTCTGCATCTCTGTTGTTATGCAGTACTTTTGCTTCTTTCAGCACCACTCATGCAAATTATTGCACCCCTCTTGCCTTTTTTGGCACCCTCATGCCTCTTTATGCACCTCTATTGCCTCTTTCTGCACCCCTCCTGCCTCTTTCTGTACCCCTTTTGCTTCTTTCTGCACCCCTCTTGCCTCTTTCTGCACCTCTCCTGCTTCTTTCTGTACCCGTCTTACATTTTCTTGCACCTCTCTTGCCTCTTTCTGTACCTCTCTTGCCTCTTTCTACAGTTCTCTTATGCCTGTCAGCACCCCTATTCCCTCTTTCTGCACCTCCTTTGCCAGTTTCTGCAACTCTCTTGCCTCTTTCTGCAATTCTCGTGCCACCTTATGCTCCTCGCTTGCCTCATTTTGCACCTCTTTTGCTAGTTTCTGCACCCCTCTTGCCTCTTTCTGTACCCCTGTTACTTCATTCTATACTTCTCTGTCTTGTTTCTGCACCTCTCTTGCTACTTTCTGCACCCCTCTTGCCTCTTTTTACATCCTTCTTTCCTCTTTATGCATCTCTCATGCCTCTTTCTGTACCTCTCCATCCTCTTTCTGCGCCCCCCTCTTGCCTCTTTCTGCACCTCTCTTGCTTCTTTCTGCATCCTACTTCCCTTTTCCTGCAACTGTCTTGCCTTTTTCTGCACCTATGTTGACTCTTTCTGCAGTTGTGTTCCCCCTGCTTCTTTCTGTGCCTCTGTTCCTTCTTTCTGTACTTTGCCTGCCTATTCCTGCACTCTTTCCTCTTTCTATAACCCCTTGCCTCTTTCTGCACCTCTCTTGCTTCTTTCTGTTCTTTTCTTGCCGCTTTCTGCATCCTTCTTCCCTCTTTCTGTACCTCTCTTGCCTCTTTCTGCACCTTTCTTGCCTCTATCTGCACCCCTCTTGCCTCTTTCTGCACCTCTCCTGCTTCTTTCTGTACCCTTCTTCCATTTTCTTGCACCTCTCTTGCCCCTTTCTATACCTCTCTTGCCTCTTTCTGCAGTTCTCTTATGTCTGTCAGCACCCCTATTCACTCTTTCTGTACCTCTTTTGCCTGTTTCTGCAACTCTCTTGCCTCTTTCTGCAGTTCTCTTGCTGCCTTCTGCTCCTTGCTTGCCTCATTTTGAACCCCTTTTGTTAGTTTCTGCACCCCTCTTGCCTCTTTCTGCTCCCCTGTTACTTCGTTCCATACAACTCTGGCTAGATTCTGCACCTCTCTTGCCTCTTTCTGCATCCTTCATTCCTCTTAATGTAACTCTCTTGCCTCTTTCTGTACCTCTCTTGCCTCTTTCTGCAGTTCTCTTACATCTGTCAGCACCCCTATTCCCTCTTTCTGCACCTATTTTGCCTGTTTCTGCAACTCTCTTGCCTCTTTCTGCAGTTATCTTGCTGCCTTCTGCTCCTCGCTTGCCTCATTTTGAACCCCTATTGCTTTTGTCTGCATCCCTTTTGCATCTTTCTGCACCACTGTTACTTTGTTCTATACTACTCGCCCTTGATTCTGCACCTCTCTTGCTTCTTTCTGCACCCCTCTTGCCTCTTTCTGCATCCTTCTTTCCTCTTTATGCAACTCTCTTGCCTCTTTATGTACATCTCTATCCACTTTCTGTAACTGTCTTGCCTTTTTCTGCACCTCTAATGATTCTTTCTGCAGTTGTGTTCTGCCTGCTTCTTTCTGTACCTCTGCTGCTTCTTTATGCACTTCTCTTTCCTCTTTCTATACCCTCCTTGCCTCTTTCTGCACCTCTTTTGCTTATTTGGATTTTGCTCAACTGCTGACCGAGAAACCTGCGTGCTTTAGACTCCTGATTACGAGGATTGCCGAGGGGGCTTGGATTTAGCTTTTCACGGCCCCCGCTTCGCGGGTGCTGTTCACAGGATACCTGGGGCTGAACTACACATGCTGCGGGACTGCAAGGCCCAGCAGGCCATATGCTGCACACCTGCCGCCTCTTCCCGCAGTGACCATGCCCCCGCCTGCCTCTTTATCACCCCATCACTCTCCCGCGACGCGGGACGCGCGCGGGCAGGCGCCGGGCTAAGCCCGGGCAAAGGGCGGGCCCTCTGAGGACCTCAGAGGCCGGGGAAGGCTGTGCTGTGCCCACTCCCCTTAAAACATTTTGTATTTTCTAGGTTCACTTGTTGGCCTGTGACTGTTTTGTTGTGCTTTACTGTTTCTAGTGATACCCTTGTGACCTCTTTAGTCTCACTTGAAATGACGGCCAAAAAGCTTAGGTCTGGAAGACTATTGGTTGGGAGGTCGTGTTCCAAAACAAAATTGAACCCCCTTTGAAACAAGGACAATCATGTTGCACAACTTAAGGGTACCTGTCAGCTTTTCAATCTCTGGGAGCGGGGGAAAAATAGAGCATTTACAATTGAACCTACCGATGAGGACTTGATAAAAACTCAGTTTTCTTGGATGGGATTGAGTACTGAGGTTTCAGTGCATGAGAATAATTTAGAAAAGCGGGCCACCTCTCCATCCGTAGTAAGAGAAGGCTTGGTTTCATTGATCAATCAAGTGTCTCCTATCACATACAATTTAAAGGAAAAATATAAGCATTTTTCTCTTCCACTTCAATATCCCCCGGAAGCTATGTTACAAATGGAAGGGGTGTTAGATCATGTTTCACTCCCTAAAACTAGTGAGTTTCCATCTGAAATACATGAAGCAAGCCTCTTACCACCTATAGAAGGGTATAATAATGACCTATCCTTTTCTGACTCGGATTTGGATCTTTGTGGAAGATATATTGAGGTTGATACTGATAAGATAAGGGATCTACAAAAAACTCCTATAGCACCAGTCCCACCTGTTCTACACCTTTATAGCAGTACTCCCTCAAATATCTCCCAGTTAAATACCTCAACGTGCTCTAACCTAAATATAACAGGGAGTGACACTAAGGTCCCTCCCAAATTGGATAAACCTGTCTCTGACTGCCTATCCTCTCTCGAACACTTGCTCTCTTCTATATTAGTATTATTAGAGAAATTTGTTCGGGGTTCTGACTGTGTTTTGGAAACAGTAACCCAAATACTGAAGGTTTTGTTACACAATAAATTTGAGTATAAACCAAGTTCACTTTTAGATGTTGTGGGAGAAGACCCTGTAGAGCAGAAAATTGTTAAGCAAGATAATGGGTCTTCCACCATTTTCCATCCATCTAATGATAGGGAACAATCAGTCCCCCCCCTGAAAACCACTATTTCAAATTGTGCAGTTGATATAGTTCCAGTAGTAGAGGTTTTACACGAAGTGGGGTCAAAGAATGTTATAGAACTACCTTCGATAGTAGAGGATCAGTATGAAATAGATCCTAAGGAAAATAAAAAACTATTTTCAATCTTTAATAAACAGCTTAGTATGGGTGACAAGGAGGTTCAGGAACAAGAAGGCGATAGAAAAAAGGAGAATTTAGGGACAGATAAAAAGAAAGGGACAAAAAAGAGAAGACTAATTAGAAGAATTGAAAAAATAGACGGAGAAAAATCCATTGGAGAGCAAATTCGGAAATGATCTCAAATCAAGAATTACATCAGGCCTCCCTGTTAATATTAAAGGATGTAAGCGAGGAAGAAAAAATAGCCGAGGACCCTTCATCTCCCGCAGCACAGAGTTCACAGAGCTCTGACTCTTTACCTCTTATTCCCAGCTCTTCAGGTGGGCCCCTTACGGCAAATAGGGAATTGTTAATCTCAATTCCCCCCAAAAATGAGATCGTTTCTATTGGCCTTGTATCCTCCGCTCTTAATCCTTTGGCAAGTCCCTACTCCACTAAAAGGGAAGGAGGGGTGGTTTGTCAAAAGCCCCCTGAAATCCCCATGGAGGAAAACGTTGATACCCTTATTGTTGATTTCTTTCCCCTTGTTGATGCTGATTGTACTCTGAACAGATCATTGCTTTTAAAATATTTCCAGGAATCGGCAAAGTTGAAATTGCTACAAACTGCAGATATAGACTTAGTACGGATATTGAAGACAGAGGGTAGAAACTTAACAAGGGTAAAATTCTACTCCAAATTAGTGGTAAATCTAATTTTGCAACGCTCTGAAGAATTCCAGAGCAGAGGGATTGATGTTATGCATGTTTGGGGGAGTCTCCTCTCTGTCAGACCTCCTAAGTCTTTGAGAGCCTTGGGGTCTACTTTATCCTTTTTGCAGGTAGCACCTGGAAATGCACAACATTCCGGCGGTTTCGATGATTTGAAAATTTGCTTATCAAAAGATCATCGTCTAGTATCTTACCCTAATCCTTCTATATTCCCCCCTCAGGATAAGGTCGCAGATTAAACCCTCCGCTGGAATAGATTACCTGGTGTTCTTTCAAAGAAATTGACCATTGAGTACCCGCCTAATACTCATCTTTAGCGATGATATATTGTTACTATCTTGGAATTGTGCTGGGTTAAAGATTGTCCCGAAAAAATTAAATTCCTTATGTCTTTAAAAGCAAGTGTGATCTGTCTCCATGAGACTTGGTGCTCGGAGAAACTTCAAATAGGAAGGGACTACTTTGTTTTAGAAGGTTACGCTGTCCCCTCCAAGAGAGGCCACGCTAGGGGGGGGAATAGCCTGTCTGTTATCCAACCGGATAAAATGGAATTTTTCCCATTATTTGGATTCTTGTAACCTTTTTCAGGCTGTAACGCTCTTTGGCCAGGACGATGTCGAGGTGTCTAAACCCCTAGTGCTGATTAATGCCTATTTTCCCCCTGAAGCTAGTTTTAATGAAACTTTAAAAAAGGTTTTTACCTATATTCAGAGGCTTAGGGAGAAATCTCCTTCCACTAATATAATTTTAGTAGGAGATTTGAATTGCAAAATCTCTAACTCAAGCATGAGTCTGTTTTGCGATAAATATAAAGAAGAATCATTTCAGATCGCCAAAGCTCTCTTTCCCGAGAAGATTAAAACAAACAAGCGAGGGAAGATACTTTTTAAAGAACTGTCCGTTATGGATGGGATTATAACGAACAGAAGGCTCCCTTCTGACTCCCCTGCAAATTTCACTCATAAATCCTATCAGATTCTATATTAGATTATGTGATAGCCGAGATTTCTACCTTTGCCCTACTAAAGGATCTTAGGGTTATTGAAATGGCTTTTAGCGACCATAAACTACTTTCTTCCTCTATGAATATAAACCCTCCTAAATCTGACCAATGGCCACTTAATGGTGACCTGGTAAGTTTTGGAGCGAAATCAGGAAGATGTTATTGGAACACAAAAGCAGAACAAGATCTGGAGAGAGTCTGGATGCTGCAACTGACGATCTTGCTATGTGGCATGATTTTGAAATTGCGTGCTTCCAAGATTTTATGAAACTAGTGATATCGGCAGCTAAAAAATCAACTAAGAAAAGGTGCTTTGCAATACCCTCTTGTCCCCTATCTCTACTTAATATAGAAATAAACAAGTTAGTAAGGGAACAATACTTGTGTAAATCGGTAGAAGGATCACGCAGAGTAACTTTATTAAAAAGAAGGAGGAAAAGGCTACAATTGAAATTACGGAAAGAAGGGGAGGATATCATGTGGATAAAATTAAGAGAGGCAGCCTTTAAAGGAGAAATGAGACAGTTTTGGTCCCTCATGGGTGAGGGGTGTGGATCAAGAACTAGACCGCTTCCTATCCCTATTTAAGAACAATCATGGGTGGATTATGTCGCAACCCTCTATGCAAATAATGGAGTAGTGGTTTCCCCAATAGATTTTAAAGAGAGTGACCAGCTTTTGGCCCCTTTATCTGAAAAGGATATTGAAACAGCTATAAAGGAAATGTGTTCATCTAGGGCAATGGGGCCGGATGAACTTCCCATTTCTGTTTTAAAGCAAAGCGGCATGAAATGGAGCACATTGTTATACCCTGTGTTTAACACTTGTTTCTCTAGTGGAAAGATTCTCCCCTCGTGGAAAGTGAGTATCGTAGTGCCCCTTTTTAAAAAGGGCAACCGACTATCTCCCCAAAACTATCGCCAAATTGCCCTTTTGGATGCAATTGGCAAAGTGTTTGCAAGAGGCCTTTTGAAACAAATGAATGATAGGGTGGACCAAGCAAATGTACTTCCCCTAGAACAGACGGGATTCCGAAAGAATCATGGTACCTTGGATAACTTAACAGCTCTCCAAGTAATAACTGATAAATATATCAGGGTCCGAGGAGGGGGGGTCTATGCGGCCTTTATTGATTTTTCCACGGCCTTCGATAAAGTTGACCGTCCTTTGCTGTGGAAGAAACTACTTACTTTGGGTATGCCAGTTAGGATGCTAAATCTAATTCAGAAACTCCACTCTGACACCTGGTGTAGAGTATTGCTGGGCGGAGAGAGAGGACTTTCCAAAGAAATTCCCACAGCTAATGGTCTTAAACAGGGTTGTTTATTGGCTCCTCTGTTGTTTTATGTTTGTGATTTACGCCAGTTTTTATCCCTAAACGAAGGAATTGCTCCCTCTTTAGGGGACAAACCGGTTGCATGCTTAATGTATGCAGATGATATCCTTCTTTTAGACCTCACTCCGAAGGGACTAAATAATCGTCTGCATGCATTGCATCTATTCGCTGAGTCCCACTACTTGACGATCAACATGTCCAAAAGTAAGGTAATGTGTATCACCGGGAAGAGAAAACGAAATCCGGAAATTTCAGTTGGTTTTTAGGTAACGAGAAACTAGAAACTGTAAAATCTTATGTTTTCCTGGGGAAAATAATATGTAGCAACTTGAGTGCCAAGCCCCACATAGATAATAATATTAGGAAAGCCAAGACCCAGGGAAACAGACTGAGTGCTCTTTATAAGGCTACTGGCAGAAGACATTTTGTCCATCTGTTAGAGGCCTTTCGAGCAAAAATCCCAGCTTCCCTGCTCTACGGCATCGAGCTAATAGATTTGAGTCAATGGGGTTTCCTAGATAATATCGAGGGTAGTCTCTTGCGACATCTATTGTCGGTCAATAATGCTTGTAGAGTGGAATCCCTCAGGCTTGAATTGGGCATACGAGGTAGTTGGGTTCAGGCCCTGGCAGGAGTTATACGTTGGGTCTTCCACTTAGCAAAGGGTAAATCGGCTACTTTAAGATTTCTGATTAAAAAGGAATTACTGGGTCCCATGAAGGAATATTCTTTACTTTTAAAGAACTTTAGAAGGGCTGTCACCTTATTAGAATTGGAGGAATCAACTCTTTTTTCATTAACTCCACATCAGCTAAAGCTGTCATTAAAACGGGCAACTTGGGAGTTAAGTTTTAGGAGGGATAGAGATGTTCTCACTATAAAGAAAGGTGTTACTGAGGTTGTCAAATCTTACTCATTTAAACATATACAACCTTATGCATCCTGGACCCTTCCCCACGGCCTACGCCGTTTCTGGTTCCTCTTGAGACATGATCTCCTCCCGCTAAATAAATTACTAGCTAGATGGCATGGTTGGTCCGACAAATGTAATTTATGTAGCAATGACAACTCTATTCAGGATATTGCCCATATCCTTTTTATATGTCCGGCCCTAATGGCCCACCGTCAAAAGTGGGTGAGACCTATATGTTTAAAGTTAAGCATTTCCTCTGCTAAATCTTTACGTGATGCCATTTTCAATCCTCCCAATGAAATGTTCTGTTTCAGAATTTTTAATTTTTTTAAATGTTTTCTGGAATTATATTAATAGAGATGATTCCCACTTTTGCATTTTTTTTGTATAAATGGAATGTGTCTTGTGGATTTTATGTCTTAGCAATTTCTGTTATTAATTATGTTTTGTATATATATGTGGATCTCAATCGAGTTCCAAATCATGTTCAAATAAAATTTAATTGATTCTTTCTGTTCCCCTCTTGCCTCTTTCTGTACCATTCTTTCCTCTTTGTGCACCCCTCTTGCCTCTTTCTGCACCCTTATCCCTTTTCCTGCACCTCTTTTGCCTCTGTATGCACCCCTGTTGCTTCTTTCTGTACTTGCCTTGCCTCTTTCTGCACCTCTCTTGTTTCTTCCTACACTTTTCTTGCTTCTTTCTGCACCTCTCTTGCTTCTTTCTGTACTTCTATTGCCTATTTGTGCACCTCTGTTTCTTATTTCTGCAATTCTCATGCCTCTTTCTGCACCCCTCTTCTCTCTTTCTGCACCCTTCTTGCCTCTTTCTGCACCCCTCTTACCTCTTTCTTTACCTCTGTTGATTCTTTGTGCACTGCTCTTGCTTTTGTCTGCCACTCTCTTACAAATTCTGCACCTCTCTTGCCTCTGTCTCCACCCCGGTTCCCTTTTTTTGCACCTCTTTCGCCTGTTTCTGAAACTCTCTATGCCTCTTTCTGCACTTTTCTTGCCTC
Organism: Lissotriton vulgaris; assembly: GCF_964263255.1. Classification (NCBI taxonomy): domain Eukaryota; kingdom Metazoa; phylum Chordata; class Amphibia; order Caudata; family Salamandridae; genus Lissotriton; species Lissotriton vulgaris. The sequence continues at coordinate 627,856,767 of NC_141694.1, read as the reverse complement.
TTTCTGCACCTCTGTCGCTTCCTTCTGCACCTCTCTTTCCTCTTTCTACACCCCCATTGCCTCTTTCTGCACCTCCTTTGCTTCTTTTTGTACCCCTCTTGCTTCTTTCTGCATCCTTCTTCCTTCTTCATACACCTCTCATGCCTCTTTCTGCACTTCTGTTGCCTCTTTCTGCACCCCTCTTGCCTCTTTCAGCACTCCTTTTGCCTATTTCTGTAACTCTCTTGCTTCTTTCAGCACCTCTCTTTCCTTTCAGCACTCTCTTGCCTCTTTCTGCACCCCTCTTGCCTCTTTCTGCACCTCTCCTGCTTCTTTCTGCATCCTTCTCCGCTTCTCCTGCAACCGGCTTGCCTTTTTCTGTACCTCTGTTGACTCTTTCTGCAGTTGTATTGCCTCTTTCTGCTCATCTTTTGCTTCTTTATGCACCTCTGTTGCCTCTTTCCACAGTTCTCCCTGCCTCTTTCTGTACCTCTGTTGCTTCTTTCTCCACTTCTCTTGCCTCTTTCTGCACTTCTCTTTCCTCTTTCTATACCCCCTTGCCTTTTTCTGCACTTCTCTTGCTTCTTTCTGTTCTACTCTTGCCTCTTTCTGCATCCTTCTTCCCTCTTTGTGAACCTCTCTTGCCTCTTTCTCTACCTTTCTTGCCTCTTTCTATATCTTTCTCCCCTCTTTCTGCTGCCATCTTGTCTCTTTCTGCACCTCTGTTGTTTCCTTCTACACACCTCTTTCCTCTTTCTACACCCCCAGGCCTCTTTCTGCATCTTCTTCCCTCTTTTTGCACTTCTCTTGCCTCTTTCTATACCTCTGTTACCTCTTTCTGCACTCCTTTTGCCTTTTGTCTATTTCTGCAACTCTCTTGCTTCTTTCAGCACCCCTCTTGCCTTTTTCTGCACCTCTGTTGCTTCTTTCTGCCCTTTGTTTGCCTCTTTCTGCACCCTTCTAGCCTCTTTCTGCACCTCTTTAGCTTCTTTCTGTACCTCTTTAGCTTCTTTCTGCACTTCTCTTGCTTTTTCTGCACCTTGCTTCCTCTTCCTGTACATGTCCTATCTATGTAGGCATAGTTAGAAATGAGCATTGAAAAAACCTTAAAAACTCACTGAAAAACACAGGTTTCAGGGACATTATAGTTAGGGATTAGCATTTAAAAAACCTTAGAAATTCCCTGAAAAAACACATTTTTCCGGGATCTTATTGTTAGGGATTAGCATTTTAAAAACCTTAGAAATTCACTGAAAAAAACGCAGGTTTCATGTACGTTATAGTTAGGAATTAACATTTAAACAAACCTAGAAATTAACTGAAGAAAATAGAGATTTCAGGGACAATAAAGTTAGTGATTAGCATTTAAAAACCTTAGAAATTCAGTGAAAAAAAAACATAGATTTCAGGGATGCTACAGTTAGGCTGACATTTGACTTGTACAAAACCTGAGAAATTCGGCTGTTACAAACATGCGCCCCCAAAATGCACTGCTGATGATTTCACATATTACATCACTCACGACATGGTCATTGATATCACCAATGACATCTCAAATGACATCACTGATGACATCATCCAGTGACTGAGTGTTTCTAAAATGTTTAAGAATGTTATATATATATATATATATATATATATATATATATATATATATTCATTGAAATTCCATATATAGTTAGTTGCACCATGTCATGAATGATTTAATATGTGACATCATCAGCAGTGGATTGCGGGTGCGCGATATATAGTTAGTGCAACTAACTATATATGGAATTTCAATGGTTTTGTGTGAGTAAAATAAGGTTTTGTAAATGCGAATTCCTAACTATATATGGTCTATAACCTATGGTTTTTTCAGTGAATTTTCAAGGTTTTGTAAATGCTAATTCCTAACTATATATGGTCTATAACCTATTGTTTTTTCAGTGAATTTTCAAGGTTTTGTAAATGCTAATTCCTAACTATATATGGTCTATAACCTATGTTTTTTCAGTGAATTTCAATGTTTTTTTAATAGCAAATATGAAAAGCTTTTTTGTGGAAAATGACTAAAATTAGGTATACATAAGCGGCGTTCATTTATGTTCACCACAGCCACTGTTGAAAGTAAAGTGAAAGTCGCGAAACAGTGGCCAAGCCATCTAGTCCCTTTTAGGCCCCATCATGCACGTAAGTAACAGCCATTTTGGGTGTCATGGCCTCTCTGCCCACTGCCAATAGCCTATGATTGTTCGGAATTTGTTCTCTTGGGTGATTCTCTATTAACAAATAAGCACAGAGTCGCAATACTCTGTTTAGTTTTTGCAGATAGAGAAGGATAGGTAGTGCAGACTTTTGTCCCCTTTGTAACCTGTCATGCCTATCTCAATGTGAATGTGTTGTGCACCCCACGCAAAGAAAACAACATTTTTTTTTTATTTCCCCCGCGGGGCCCTTTTAAAGACATTCTTTAGTCTAATTACGTTGGCCTCTATTGTATGTATTTTTTTTTATTTTTATTTTTTCTTTCGCTCCCGGTCGGCGAACCGGGTAGCTTAGCGTTACCTCAATTTGGTGCCGCGACTCGGTCCGCGAACCGGTAAACTTTCTTTTTGCGCAACTGCCGCGTTAGAAAACAACATTGTGACGTGTCGCGTAAGCGCGACGTATCGCGTTGTCGCGTAATGCGTCTTATGACGCGCCGCGTTAGCGCACCCGGAAATGTTCCGGAGCGCGAACCGAGGCGCGAAGCGCAGCGCCCCGGAAGCGATCGTAACGTAAGCATAACAGGTCATGTGACTTGTTTATAAAACTTTTCATTGGTTCATTTTACTTTTAGTTTCCTAATGATGGAAGGCTTGGTCATATGACCTTAAAGTAACACTTTTCATTGGTTTAGAACATTTTTTTTCCCAAATGATGAAAGTCCCACCTTTTTTCCTCACTCTGACTTTCATTTTTATGAGAGAAAGACCTACATTGACTACCTTACAAATGGCTTCAATGATTGCTGCAGCTGGTGGACCCCCACCACCACCACGACCTTCTAGGAAGAGAGGACCACCATCTCAGGTCATCCTCCAACAAGAGGAGGAAGAAGAGGAAGAAGAGGAAGAGGAGCAAGGGACTGGGATGTTTTTACCTGAACAGCCAAGGAGGTCCCATGTCAAACCAAATTATATATGGCAATGTTTTTCTTTTCCCCAGGGACAAAAAAAGGTTAATGCCCGGTATGTTACCTGCCTTATTTGTAAAAATGAACTGTCCAGAGGAACAGAAAAAAAATACAGTTATGGTAATTATACCATGCATCGCCATATGGAAAGGTGGCACCCTATCAACTACAGTGCTGCTCAAGTACGTGATCTGGTGGATAACCCCCGACCTGTGGCCAGTACATCCACCAATGAAGAGGCAGTGACGGGACCAGAGGCGAGCGACATGGTCCCAAATATTCAAATGAAATTTGGGAGCATAAAACATGTCTGTATTCGTTGTGGACAACTCATTTGCTACAGAGAGAGTAGCATAAATTTAATCAATTTAGCTATTGATAATCATCAATGTCCCAAACGCCCCCGAAAATAAATTATCTTTTTTTTTTTGTTACTCCTGTTGAGCCCTTCATAACGAATCATTTTCATTTCCCTCCCCAAAAAAACCAAAAAAAATATAAAACCGTTCAAAAATAATTAAAAAAAAGTTCTTTTCAGAACTACCTCCCCTTTATAAGAATTTGCTAGAATGTTTAGCACTCTGACAACCTCTATTTCTTTTGGTTCGCTTCCCGGTTCCCGCCCCGGTACGCGAACCGGGAGCGAACTCAAAATTTGTTTTTTTTTTTAAAAAAAAGAGAAAATAAATTGAGAGTAATGTTAAAAGAAAGACAGTTAGAGGGAGTAACACAGAGATACTGTTTAAAGAGGGACTGAGAAAAGGAGTGGAAGGAGTAGAGTAAGTAAGTAATAGAGAAATGAATGAAGTAAGTAGCAAAGGCAGAAAACTGAGGGTTAAACAAATGAAGCAGTGGAACTAATAGAACTTAAATGTGATAGAAACGTAATGAAAAGAGTACAAAACATTTACCTTATAATTGTCGTTAACTTAGTTACTTGTTATTTTTATACTTTCAATCTGTGAAAGAAAGAACAAACATTTGAAAAATATTAAAACATGTATTTTAAAATTAGAAAAGACAAGGGAAAAGATTGACAATCATCCAATTTTACAAAAAAATAAAGTTAGAGGACACCACTTCTCCATGCCCCCTACACAGTCCTAAATATATACATTTTAAACTGACGGTATCTTGTTGAAGATGAAGTGAGGTGAAATGAAATGGTGCATCTTTTGCACTGCTGCTGCGTCACAAAAGTGACGGAACAGCGGCGCAAAAGAGGCGCACGGTCATCATAAATTTACCCCTAACATTTTTAATGATTGTTTCTAGATGCTGATAAGGTGTGGCCTATCCACAGATTTGTTTCAGGTGAGTCCAACTCAGAGTTACAGATGAAATTTAAGTTATTGAAGAGTACAGAGGAGATAATACATGAGCAGGCCTACCAACGAAGTGAGTCATGTCCACTGCACTCTTGAACAAACGTCAGACCTCCTCTATCTCCTTGAACAGGCCTAAATCTCATCTACACAATGTGATTCGTAATGTTATGAAACACAGGTAATGTAATTGAAAAACGTGCAATTTCTTTTGCTTATTCCACAATCACATCACTTGTGTTTTTCCTTTGTTTAGGTATCTCATTGTGCAGATATAGTCTAGCATATCCAAGAGTACTGAGAAGGTGAGGAAAGTATGCAACAGAGCAATGTACATTACTCACCTCCCTTGACACTTACAAAGCCTCATTTTTTCCATGCCTCCTACACAGTTCTCAATGTATATCATAAATACAAAAAGTACAGAATTAATTATACATGTTAAATGGTTTATTTTTGATGTTCTCAGAATGTATCAAATTTCACTAAAAACAGTGATTTGAAGGTATTCATCATATAACAGCGGGGAAAAAAAACACAATCAAAATGATTGTGTTTAAAAAACCCATATAGCATAACCAATCACAAATCTGTACTCCTTAAAAGTAACTTACTTTCCATGACGTCAAAGGATGTCCTATGAACAGCTTATACTCTGTTGTGCTGCTATTATTTTCAGCCCGCCACTTTCTGAAAGAAAAGCTCCATTGTTTTGAGAAATATGTTACATACAATAAATGACTTCTCGCTCTCTACCGCACATTTACTCAAGGCCAAATCATGAAAGAGCCATTTATAACTCTTGGAATTCTTCTAAGCGAATCCCGTCATTTTCTTTTTCCGCAACTTTTAGAAAGAAAACGTTCAAGATCACTTTAACAATCCTGTACTAGTAATATCTCACCCTTCTTGCTCACTCATGTTCCACATTTCCACATTTAACTTTTGACTCTATACTACACTTATCCACAAGGCTATATAGTGTAGGAGCCATTAGAACGTCTTGGTTTTTAAAACACCAGGTAAGAATTTTTAAGGTCAAAAGGCAATTTTTTTGTGAAAATTAAAACAGAATCATTGCAGAATGACCAGCCGTTTCTAGACTTTAAATAAGCTGTGTAATGTCCTGATATTGTTGAAGGACCGTCATGATATATAATTGCTGCAGTTACAAAAGTCCTTCCTGATATTGACAACTGCGAAGCCACAAAATTTTTAATTAAAGTTGTCAATTTTGTTCCATCAGGCCTACATCGTTGGAACATTAAAATGACATACTGGCCATATGTTCGTATAAATAATGTGGACAGCATTGCTGACTTACATTGGCTAACTCCATGTTGTGATCGGCTTATCTTACTGGCTTATTAAAGGACACTGATTTACTGTCTGGCAAAGTTAAATATATAAATCTTTCTGAGTCTACACTACTAGTATTGATAGCCTACAGTTCTCGCAGTCATGCTGCCATTGATAAGAAAGGCCAAACAGGTGATCTACATCTACACCTTCATCTTGTAATACATCAAGCATATACATTAAAAACTCTTGACAATCTTGCTGAATATTTTGAGAGAATTGCGTTTGACCTGAACATATATCTAACAGATTTTGAATTTCAGACACACTTTCGATTTTTGTTCTATCAGTGCTACATTTCTCTACATTCCTCTGACACAGAATTCAGCAAGCAGCAAAAACTTTGATCCGAATTGATCACAATCTGTTCTTTAAAAGTTTCTAGAGAAAAGACAACATTAACCACTACATTAGCATAGCAGTTGACACCAGAACTGTTTTCAAATTGAAAACCAACAACATCTTCAACAGAATCCTTTTTCTTTATGCTTATAATTTCATGTTCATCGACTTTTTGTCTTTTTGCTACAACCTCCCGACTATTGGTCACATTTCTTCCTTTCCAGTCTACCACACGTTTCTCAAAAAAAGGATATTGAGGCAAATGTGGCGCATACTCTTTTCTTAACCTATTGTATTCCTTAACACAATCTAGATCCGCACAAATGTTTGTGACATCACACTCAATCAAGTACAATCCCGATAAAGTTCTAACTCGTGACAATGCCACATATGCCATACCCTCCTTGAACACTAGAACCACTAGGGGTGTGGCTCCGCACTCCTTGAATGTTTGTAAAGTTCCAAATTTTTAAATTCAATTTCAACAATGTGGTTGGTGCCCCATGCGATGCTCTCACTGAGCATGGGAGGTTAAGATACTGATTAGACACGCGTTACTTGAACCCAAGCTCCACAATCACATAGGCACTCAAAGTATCTCTTCATACAACGTAAAATAATTTTCTTCACATATTGTTCATGATTAATTCTTCTTTAATTTCCTTTATCTTGTTAATTGTTTCATCATTAACTTTTTAGTAGTTCACATGTTAATTACACATTTCTTAACTGCCCAATGCATTTCAAGCACAAATGCTCTTCCTCAGGGGACTTTGTTCTGAAAAAAAATAGCAATATTTCGGTACATTTTCATGTGAATATGCAAACAGGTATTAACTAATCATATCACAAATCAGAATACAATACAAGAAATTTAAACCAAAAAATTCTCAATACAAATTCTCAGCAAAAAATTATCAAGAAAAAATTTAAAATTAACCATAGAACGATTCACGTTTCTCTTAGCTTCTGGTACGTGTTACACCTATAACCCTTTTTGTAAAAAACTAACGTGGTGCTTAGTCTTATATTGTGTCGCATGCACTTTACGCATGTATGTACTCACTGGAATGTGTTCTGTTGTTGACCTTACTCGAGATTTCTCTGAGTTTCTCAGTGGGTATTCAAAACTGTAAACAACAGACAGGGCACTAATTTACTCCACATGTTACGGTTATATTATACTAAACGGTGATTTCCTAAATACTAATTATGGTCTTACCGAGAATCTTGTGCAACAACGTCTACAGCGGTTCGTCCTTCTTTCCGAGTGTTTCGTAAAGTTTAGCGTGCGTCGCTCTATACTAGTTATACTCTATCATTATTTCAGTCCGATCACGTGGTGTGTGTTAGGGGAAACGAGTCCAAAAACGGACTACCGTTTGATATTCCGTACGTGTCTCTAAGTAGTCATTAGTGACTGGTGATTTACACTGTTAACCTGAAAAGCTGTGCAATGCGTATGGTAACTGTCACCTAAAGTATCGTAAACGTTCTAGGTAACTGTATCTTAACCATGTGTAAAACACATATGTAAATAAATATAACCAAATGTAAACAATGTAACAAATGTAAAAAATGCTCAAAAAGTATTAACTCATTCCTGAACAATTATTCTCTACATGTCATCAAATCTCATCGCGTCCATAATTTACAGTTCTTGTCGCTTTATGAGATTATAGAAAGCAGCTAAGTTACATCCGCTCATTTAACCCTTAAGGGTGCAAGGTGCATAAGAAGTTCATCCAGAAAGTCTCTCTCCTTAGCAGTGAATTGTTGTTGTCCATTCCTGGCTGGGTTGTTACCAATTCTAAAAATGCAAAATTTCAATTGTGAAGGGTTGTGTTTCGCTTCATTAAAATGAACTGCCACTGTGGATTTAGGGTTTTTTAATCTGATATTACTCTTGTGTTCTGTAAGTCTCGTTTTTATCTTTCTTTGGGTTTTGCCCACATAGTAAAATCCACATGGACATCTTAACATGTATATCAGATTGCTGTTATCACAAGTTCCTGATACTTTTAACTTTACTGGTGTACCTTTCGTGAGGTGATTAATTACGTTCCCTTTGATGATAGCCGAGCAGTTACCACAATTATGGCATGGCATTGTGCCTTTGTATTTTTCTTTGTTTGTCTTTATTGGAGTTTTGATGAGTTCTTTGATGTTTCTTGTTCTTTCATATGCAAATATTAGAGAATTTGAAAAGATGCCTTTAAAATCTTCTTCCAGCGCCAGTAAAGGCCAATGTTTAATAATTGCCTTTTTGATACCATAAGTACGTGAGGAGAATTTTGACAGAAATACAGATCTTTGTTCTTCTGTTTTTGTTTTAGCGGATAACAAATGTTGTCTTTGTAATTTGTCTGCTCTTTCTGCAGCGGCATTCAGAATGGGTTCCGGATATCCTCTGTTTTTAAATTTGTTTAAGGTCTCCAGTTTGTGTTTATTGTATAGTTCTTCTGTTGAGGCGATCCTCTTTATTCTGACCAGTTGTGAAAATGGAAGGTGTCTCTTGAGTGGTGGTTAGTGGAAACTCCTGTAGTGTAAAAGATTATTCCTGTCAGTACTTTTTGTGTACACGCTGGTAGTTATTTCCCCTTACACGTTGGATATTGCCACATCCAAAAATGTAATGGTGTTTTTGTTAATTGTGAACGTAAATTGAATTCGTTCATTGATTTCATTCAGATGTCGTAATGCTTCTTCTAGACTTTCCATCGTACCTCTCCATAAAACAAAAATATTGTCAATATAACGCTTGTACAAAATCAAGTTGTTCTGCCATGTTTGTTGATTCAGAATGTGGTCCAATTCAAATCTATACATGAATGTATTTGTATACGTGGGTGCCGCACAATTACCCATGGAAGTTCCAGAGGATTGTACATAATACTTGTCTTTCCACACAAAGTAACTGTGAAACAAAGTAAAATGAATGAGTTCCATGATGAAAATTTTTAGCTCTTCACTCTTTTCTTCGTTTACCAAAAAACTTTCCACTGCTGTCATTCCTGAGTCATGTGGAATAGATGTATATAAGGATTTTACATCCACTGTTGCCATGATCATGTCTTTTGAAAAATTGGTCTTTTCTTCCTCCAGAATGTTTAAGAAATGAGTCATGTCTTTTATATATGTGGTTGATTTTTGGACGATACTTTGTAAATGTTTGTCTATGAACTTTCCTATAGGCTCATGAATGGATCCTATAGTAGATACTATTGGATGTAACGGTGGTCTTGTAGCATGTTTATGGATCTTAGGTGTCATATAGATATATGGTATAGTAGGATTAGTGTTCAGTAAATACTCTTTGTCCTTTTGGTTGATTGTGCCTTTTTCCAATGCGTTGTCAATGATTTTTGTCAATATTGTCAAAAATTCTTCAGTGGGGTCCATTTCCATTTTTAGGTATGTGTCTTGATCATTAATGTGGATTTCCACCTGATTTTCGTGATATTCTGTGTCCATGATTATGAGAGCACCTCCTTTATCTGCTTGTCTGATTGTGATTTCCTGATTGTTTGCTAATTTTTGTAGAGTTTGTCTGTCTTTCTCAGTAAGGTTTGTTTGTTTCGATTTCGGTTTTTTGAAAATTTCTTCAATTACTTTCATTACGACCTTTTCAAACGCATCTAATACTTTATGGCTCACTGGAGCGATGAATTAGCTTTTCGGTTTTAGTCCCATCATTATGTCCTCTTTTGGTTCTGTAGATGTTGGTTTTTCTATGATGTTTGTGAAAAAATGACGTAATCTTAGTGATCTTAGGAATTTGTATAAACATACTTTTGTCTCTAGTAAATTTGAATGATATGTAGGTACGTATGATGATCCTTTTTGCAACACTTGAATTTCGTTAGATGTCATGGTATATTTGGATATGTTAATTACTAAGTTTTCTGACTCCTTGTATTTTTGGCTACAGTTTCTGCTGGTGTTTGTTTTTTTGCCCCTCCTGGTTCTATTTGGGGTCCGGTGGCCTTCTCTAAAAAAGGAGATGGTGTAGTTGAAGTTGTTTCACTTTCTATGTTTGATGTTGTGGGTATTGATTTATCTGGAATATTTGTCTGTTTACTTTGTGGAGCTGTGCGTTGTCTCCTGTTCTCAAATGGTGCCCTTCTTTGTTGTGTGTCATCTGATGATGTTTCGTCCGAGTATCTGTCATAGTTTGGTTTCTGTTGTCTCCTTTTGGCATAAATGTCAGCCCATGTGTACACTTCTCCTAAACGGTAATCTGTGGTGTCTCTTTTGAATTTCCTTAATTTTTGGTCATTGATTTCTTTAGTGTACTCTTCCACTTTTTTGTTAGTGTCTATAAGAATTTGGTCCCATTCTTCCTTGGTTGTCCTTTTAGTGAGATCGTCTTTTAAAATGTTTATTTCTTTCGATAAGTCTCCCAAAAGTTTTGCCAATTCTTCCACTATTAACAAAATTAAATCAAGCGAACATTTATTTAGGATTGCAAACCATCTTTCAGTGAACCTGGCATTGTTTTTACATAACGTTGATTTCAGTGATATCCTTAACCCACGCGGAATCCGTTGTGTTTTTTGGTATTTAATCAATGTGCTTGCATGTAATTTTTGGTTGATGATCTTTTTTGACATGTAAAGTAATTGTTTTATGTTTGCCTCTTTTGATCCTGTACCTTGACATATTTCATCAGAGTCCTCAATCAGTGCGTATATTCTATCTGTATCCGATTCATTGAAAGCTAGCGTTTCAGCTCGTTGTTCAGTTGTGTGTGCTATGTCCTCGAATTGCATTTTTGCGGTGCGTAGAGACCACTTGCTCAGTAATGAATAGACACTAGAACCACTAGGGGTGTGGCTCCGCACTCCTTGAATGTTTGTAAAGTTCCAAATTTTTAAATTCAATTTCAACAATGTGGTTGGTGCCCCATGCGATGCTCCCACTGAGCATGGGAGGTTAAGATACTGATTAGACACGCGTTACTTGAACCCAAGCTCCACAATCACATAGGCACTCAAAGTATCTCTTCATACAACGTAAAATAATTTTCTTCACATATTGTTCGTGATTACTTCTTCTTTAATTTCCTTTATCTTGTTAATTGTTTCATCATTAACTTTTTAGTAGTTCACATGTTAATTACACATTTCCTAACTGCCCAATGCATTTCAAGCACAAATGCTCTTCCTCAGGGGACTTTGTTCCGAAAAAATATAGCCATATGTCGGTACATTTTCATGTGAATATGCAAACCGGTATTAACTAATCATATCACAAATCAGAATACAATACAAGAAATTTAAACCAAAAAATTCTCAATACAAATTCTCAGCAAAAAATTATCAAGAACAAAATTAAAAATTAACCATAGAACAAATCACGTTTCTCTTAGCTTCTGGTACGTGTTACACCTTATAACCCTTGTTGTAAAAAACTAACGTGGTGCTTAGTCTTATATTGTGTCGCATGCACTTTACGCATGTATGTACTCACTGGAATGTGATCTGTTGTTGACCTTACTCGAGATTTCTCTGAGTTTCTCAGTGGGTATTCAAAACTGTAAACAACAGACAGGGCACTAATTTACTCCACATGTTACGGTTATATTATACTAAACCGTGATTTCCTAAATACTAATTTTGGTCTTACCGAGTATCTTGTGCAACAACGTCTACAGCGGTTCGTCCTTCTTTCCGAGTGTTTCGTAAAGTTTAGCGTGCGTCGCTCTATACTAGTTATACTCTATCATTATTTCAGTCCGATCACGTGGTGTGTGTTAGGGGAAACGAGTCCGAAAACGGACTACCGTTTGATATTCCGTACGTGTCTCTAAGTAGTCATTAGTGACTGGTGATTTACACTGTTAACCTGAAAAGCTGTGCAATGCGTATGGTAACTGTCACCTAAAGTATCGTGAAAGTTCTAGGTAACTGTATCTTAACCATGTGTAAAACACATATGTAAATAAATATAACCAAATGTAAACAATGTAACAAATGTAAAAAATGCTCAAAAAGTATTAACTCATTCCTGAACAATTATTCTCTACACGTCATCAAATCTCATCGCGTCCATAATTTACAGTTCTTGTCGCTTTATGAGATTATAGAAAGCAGCTAAGTTCCATCCGCTCATTTAACCCTTTAGGGTGCAAGGTGCATAAGAAGTTCATCCAGAAAGTCTCTCTCCTTAGCAGTGAATTGTTGTTGTCCATTCCTGGCTGGGTTGTTACCAATTCCAAAATGCAAAATTTCAATTGTGAAGGGTTGTGTTTCGCTTCATTAAAATGAACTGCCACTGTGGATTTAGGGTTTTTTTAATCTGATATTACTCTTGTGTTCTGTAAGTCTCGTTTTTATCTTTCTTTGGGTTTTGCCCACATAGGACAATCCACATGGACATCTTAACATGTATATCAGATTGCTGCTATCACAAGTTCCTGATACTTTTAACTTTACTGGTGTACCTTTCGTGGGGTGATTAATTACGTTCCCTTTGATGATAGCCGAGCAGTTACCACAATTATGGCATGGCATTGTGCCTTTGTATTTTTCTTTGTTTGTCTTTATTGGAGTTTTGATGAGTTCTTTGATGTTTCTTGTTCTTTCATATGCAAATATTGGAGAATTTGATGGGAATACCAGGCTTTGAGTCTAGACCGTGTTTTTCCGACTTCCGATAGTTGCTGCCGGTGGTCAACAGAGGTGTGCTGCGAGCTGCCTTCACCTTCACTCTCTTGCTTTTGCGGCTCAGCGGCTCTGAGAACTAGGCAAGCAGTTGGAGCAGCTGAAGGAGGAAAGCGGCCCTCCCTGAGCCTCGCCCCCGGAGTGAGCCAGCAGATCACGCATAGCGGTGAAGGGGGCAGAGAGCCGCCGCCTCGCTTCCCGCCATTACCGCTCTTTCCGCTGGTCCACAGTTAGAGGAGAACTCAAAGGATTCAAAGGAGACCCCAATTCTTGCTGCTGCTGAGCCGCTCTCCCTTTGTCACTCTGCCGCCCGCAAAATCCAGCTAAACCTGCCAAATCCCCAACGGCTGCTGCTGCTCAAGGCACCGCTGCTTGTTGCCTCCCTGGCTGCCCTGTGCCGCTCTGTGCTGTCCCTTCTGTCGCTTCTGGGGTTGGTGGCAGGTGATCCTCCGGTGCTTGGAGGCAGGACAGGCAGGGGGCCAGGGGCTGGTAGACAGGCTGGGGAGTCGGCAGCATAGGGGGTGTGTGGAGCAGTGCGGCACGGTGACGAGAGGAGCCACATACTACTGCGGGAGCAGCTGCCGGTGGGAAACCACGCTGAGAAGTGCCCAAAATCGCCCAAAATCTTGGAAACCATTCGGTAAAGATAACAGGAAATCTGAGACTTGTGGCTGGTAGCTGGTAGCTGGCAGCTGAAGGAGACCCACTGCTCAAACTGCTCACTCCTAACCCCTTGTGTGCTGAATCCACGACTGGAGGTAAGCTGCAAGCTGCGGCACTTTTATCTTGTGGGGAACAATAGACGAGCGGAGGGAAAGAGCCATAGGAGCTGCCACCAGCCTTACATCAGCCTTACACCAGCCTCACACCTGCCTCATACTGTTTGCGGACCCCGAGGACCTGCTGTTGCTGCCTGTAAGCCCTACCTGCTTGCTCCTTGATACTTGCTCCTGAAGCCCCGTAGTCCTCCCGCTGCCGCACTACCATCGGACCGACAGCCGAGGGGAGGACTACTACTCCCAGGGGGCTTAGCGGCGCGCACGTCTCATTACGCGCCCGGAGGCGCCATAAATCAAGGCTGACATCGGTGGAGCGGGTGTGACTGTTTGCTGACCCTGAGGACCTGCTGTTGCTGCCTGTAAGCCCTACCTGCTTGCTCCTTGCTACTTGCTCCTGAAGCCCCGTAGTCCTCCCGCTGCCGCACTACCATCGGACCGACAGCCGAGGGGAGGACTACTACTCCCAGGGGGCTTAGCGGCGCACACGTCGCATTACGCGCCCGGAGGCGCCATAAATCAAGGCTGACATCCGCGTCGCGGGAGCGCGCGGGAGCGCCCGGGGCTAAGCCCGGGCAAAGGGCGGGCCCTCAGTGGCTGAGGTAGGCTGGGCTGGGCCCCGTTACTTTCTTTGTCTTTGTCGTTATTCATATCTTATACGTCTGGCAGTTAGAGGAAGGATCTTTCAGTGAAATTATTACGTCGCTTCCTTGCCATCTACTGCTGGTCAGTTACTGCTGCATCTCCAGAACTATATTTATTCTTTTATGAACATTGTACTATTTTGTGACTATTCTTCTGGAGGTAAATTACTTGTATAACATTGATTTGTGGGATAAGTCTGCAGAAGATGTCTAAAAAACTACGTTCAGGAAGGTTAGTGGGAGGAAAACCTGGTGCTAAAATAGATACCATCCGCACAAGAAATAAATCTGTGAATAATCCCCCGTTGAAGGGTCAATGCCAACTCTTTAAGCTATGGGACATTCCTACGGATAAGAAGTCTAATTCTGCTGTAAAGGAAGCTCTCCGTACCACGGTCCAGGAGGACCATACTCAAGGTGTTACAAACTCTTTGTCTTCATCCTTGCTGACCGCGCCACCGCAAACAGCAGCAGCGGTGAATCCCTGCCCTGTACATCCTGAAGGGGAGGGGAAGAGTAATCTCGGAGTTCTTGTATCTGAAGGAAAACTAGAGAATCAACCACCTTTGCCTCAAGCTCTTATTTTGAATGATAGGTTAGGTGGGGATTCATCATTGTTATCCATTGATCTTGAACTTTGCGGCCACTATGTAAATACAGCTAATTTGGAGACACAGGATCCTATTAAGCCTTCGGGGGGTGCTACTCCCTCTGGGTTAATGTTATATAGTAGTACCCCTTCGTTAAACGGACAGGACATGTCCGATCTGTTAAATGTTTCCAGGAGCCCGGGTCTCAATCTTTCTGGTATCTGTCGTCCAGCGGAAGCTAGTGATAAACCGATCTCAGAATCCATGATTGCTTTGGAACAATTACTAGCGTCCATTCTATTTCTCCTGGGGAAATTTGTTGGCAGCTCGGATTGTATCCTGGATTCAGGTACCCAAATACTGAAGGCATTGTTACAAAAATCGCCAGATACGAGGAGTGTCTCCCCCTCCAAGGCTGAACCCAGTTCTCCAAAGGGGAAAATAAATGCGCCCATAGTGGACTCTGACATAAAGACTGCAGCAATAGTTCATGAAATTCATACTGCAGTTCAGCCTTTAACCGCAGTGCCTAATTGTGTTAAGAACTCGGTTCTAGAGATTGAGGAAGAAAATAAATCTACTTCCGGCTCTAAAGTGGTTCAAGATTTATTCCCTATCTTCATGTCTGAAAATAAAAAAGAACTTTCTGAAGATAAACAAGAGGTAAAAGTAAAAAACGGTAAACATAGAAATAATAAAGGGAATAAAAGGAAACCAATCCGAAAATACAGGAAGAAAAGACAACAACGGATAATCTTCCAAAACTCTCTGGACGAAGAAATAGACTTGGATCCTACTTCTACATCTTTAAAGGTGGAAAGTGAATTGTGCCCACCAATGTCTTTGGAAGTTTTGCCGCAAATGGAGGGCCCTCTTCCAAGTTCCTCTCCATCGACTGCGACAAGAGCCCCAATCCTATATCAACTTGGGCCCCTTAACCCTTTGGCCTCTTCTTTCTCTCCTGCCCTAGAGGTTGGAGACCGCTCTCTTCCTGCGCGCCATTCAAAAAACTCAAAGGCTCATGTGGATACTCTTGTGTTAGACTTTTTACCTTTATTTGATGCTGACTTACCCCTAAACAGAGCATGGCTACTTAAGCGTTTTAGCGAGATTGAAAGTCTTCACCCTATTCAATCTAGGGACATTGAGCTAGTCTCTTTGTCTGGTGGAGACAGGGTACTGAGTATAAGGGTTAAATTTTATTCACCTATCATTGTAAATTTGATATTACAGCAAGCTGAGAATTTTCAACGCACAGGTATTGATGTTCTCCCTATTTTTAACCTTGGTAATACAAACCCTTCCCTTGGGATGGCACTAAGGGGCGATAAACAAAATGGGGTAGCCTCCCCTCTTAGAGACTTGAAGATTTGGGTCTCTAAGGGGAAACGTTCGGTCTCTCAGGTAAAGCCATTCCCTCTGCCTCAGAATTCCTCCCTCATAGAGGATAATAATCGGTGGAATTGGCTGCACAGTGCTTTATCTACAAAGACCACAGATACCCCCAAATTGTTTCATCATCTTTAACATCCCATTGAAAATTATTTCTTGGGATGCGGCAGGGATTCACAGTAGCCCAGAGAAATTTGACCTTTTATTCTCTCTAGGAGCAAATGTGATTTGTATACAGGAAACCTGGTGTATTAATATGCTGGATGTTTCGAAGGATTTCTATGTCTTGGAAGTGCCAGCTGCCCCTTCCAAGAAAGGTCACGCTAGGGGGGGAATTGCTTGTCTATTATCAAATAAATTGCAGTGGAGATTTTCCCATTAAAAATTTTTCACGCTATAACTATTGCAAATCTGTTTAATAATTGTATAAAGTCACCCATTGTTATCCTTAATGTGTATATTCCCCCAGAAGAGCGTTTTAATCTCATATTGAAGCAGGTATTTCGATATATTGATCAAATTAAAAATGTTTCATCCCCTCCGGAAATTATTCTCGTAGGAGATCTGAACTGCAAAATTTCCAATGCTAGTCTGAAACTTTTTAGAAATAAATCTAAAGAAGAGGCGCATTTTGTTCCCCAACCACTCTTCCCAGATAAGTTAGTGACTAATAAAAGAGGGAAGATTCTGCTAAAAGAACTAGCGGCCGTTGAGGGACTTATATTAAATGGGAGATTCCCGTCCGATGTGCCTGCCAAATTCACACATAAGTCTCCTTTTGGGTCTTCTATCTTGGATTATGCAATCTCGGACTATGGCTTGTTTCCTTATATTCAGGATCTTAAGATTATTCCTACATCTCTGAGCGACCATAGTATATTGCTCATAACTATTTCTCTAAATCCCATGCCCACTGCGCCATGGTCACTTAACGGCAGTGATGCTGCCTTCCACGCTTCCACGGGAAGGTGTTTCTGGAATCCTTCCGCCATTAATGAGGTACAGGATATATTATGTGAAACTTTAATAGAATTAAATGAGTGGCGTGGGCAAGAAATAGTCAATTTTGAAAAATTCATGCGAAACATTATCTTACATGTAAAAAAGACTTCTCGCCCTAGAAAAGGGGTAGTGGTCCCTAGTATACTGCGCATCCTGAACAGGGAAATAAATAAACTAGTCCGTGAGCAATATCTAGATAGAGTTATGGAACGAGAAAAAGAAATTTCTAGGCTAAAAAGAAAGAGATGCAGACTAAAGGCGAAAATAAAAAAGGAAAAGGATGATACTGTTTGGATCAACTTGAGGGAATCAGTTGTTCATGGTAGGATTAGAGAATTTTGGGCAATAATTGGGAAGGGATGTGGTACCAGAATAAGACCTTCCCCCATCCCTATAGCTGAAGAGGTATGGATTACTTATATTCGGGACCTTTATGCAGGGAATGGTATTACAGGTGAAGATATTGCCCTAGATGCAACACCCGCAGGACTCATTAATTATCCCACAGAGGAAGAAATTGAGATGGCTATAAAAAACATGCGTGCCTCTGGGGCAATGGGCCCTGACGAACTCCCCATGACGGTCCTGAAACAGGATCCTTTAAGGTGGAGTAAAATCCTGTATCCACTGTTTAAAGCCTGTTTTTTGTTTAAAACGGTACCTGCCTCCTGGAGGGGAAGTATCTTGGTCCCTATTTTTAAGAAGGGAACTAGGGATAGTCCCAGCAATTATCGTCTGATAGCCCTCCTCGACTCTATCGGAAAGGTCTTTGCGAAATGTCTTTTAAATTCCCTCTCCAATTGGGTCGAGGAGAACAATATCTTGCCTTTTGAACAGACTGGCTTCAGTAGGGGGCATGGTACTTTAGATAACCTCACCGCTCTCCATGTGGTTACTGATAAATACGTGCAGGTGAGAGGGGGGGTGGTGTATGCGGCTTTTAGTGATTTCTCCACAGTGTTCGATAAAGTAGATCGCAGAACGCTGTGGAGAAAATTGGCAGCTCTTGGTGTTCCAGCTTATCTATTGGAGCTGGTTCGGACTCTCCATACAGAGACTTGGTGTAGTGTCTTGCAAGGGGGCGAAAGGGGGCTCTCCCACCAAATTCCGTCTTTGAATGGCCTTAAACAAGGCTGTTTATTGGCTCCCCTTTTGTTCTCCTTATACACTGTAGACCTACCCGCCGCCTTGTCTGCCAGAGAGGGTATTGCCCCGGTGGTGGGGGGGACCCCAATATCCTGCTTGATGTATGCCGATGATGTCCTTATTTTAGACTTGACCCCTAAAGGACTTACAAATCGGCTACATGCCCTTCATGTCTTTGCTGCTGCCCATTGCATGAAGATTAATATATCCAAAAGTAAAGTCATGTGCATAGCCGGTAAGAAGAAGTGCCGATCTGTAAATTTTGGATGGTATATCGGCGGCCAAAAACTGGAGGTTGTTAACTCCTATACCTTCCTGGGGAAAATTATCACGGCTAACTTGAGTGAGAGGCCTCATATTGAGCATAGTTCACGCAAAGCCCTCGCCCATGGCAAAGGTTTAAACTCCCTCTATCAGGCTACGGGGAAAAGGCACTTTTCGTGTTTATTGGAGGTGTATAGGTCTAAAATCCCTGCAACGATACTGTATGGTATAGAACTTATAGAGGTGAAATATTGGGACTTTTGCCATAAGATTGAGGGGAAACTCTTAAGATCCCTATCTTCTCTAAATACTGCGTGCTCTTTGGCCGCCTGTAGGCTCGATTTCGGTCTCAGGAGCAGCTGGGTACAGGGACTATGTGCCCTAGTAAGATGGGTGGCCTGCCTGGCTAGAGCTGAACTAGGGACGATGAGAGCTCTCCTCAGAAGTGAATTACTGGGTAATTTTAAAGAGTTTTCACAACTTGTAAGGAATTTTAGAAAAGCCGTAACCCTTCTAAAATTAGATGAAAACACTTTGTTTTTGTATTCTCCCTTACAGTTAAAACTCGTTTTAAAACAGGCCTCGTGGGAACTATGTTTTCAGTCTGATAAAAAGTTAATCTGTGAAAAAAGGAATGTAGACCTTCTCCTTAATTCCTATGTGATGAAGTTGGCCCAACCCTATGTTACATGGAACCTGCCGCATAGTATTCGTAGATTTTGGTTTCTTCTACGTTACGACCTAGTACCTTTAATACCTACTTTTATCCAAATGGTACGGTTCTTCTTCTATGTGCAATTTATGTAAATTGAGTACCCAGGATTGTATGCATGTTTTATTGATCTGCCCTGCGCTCCGTAAATTGCGTCTCAGATGGTTAAAATTTATTTGTATCCGTCTGGGCATTTCCACTTTGAACGGCTTTTTCCAAGCACTTTATTGGCCTCCTAATGAAATGTTCTGTTTCCATATTTTTAACTTTTTTAAAGGTTTTTTAGCTATTTATTAATATGCCTCTGGAGATGTTTGACATTGCGACCTGCTGTAGATCTGTCATTGTATGGTATTTTTGTACTTAAATATGTTTCTTAAATGTCATAACTTTGATACGTATTTGTCTTCTGCTTTTATCTTGTAAATTTTATGTGCCCTCTTTTGAGAGCCAAAACATAATAAATAAAATTGAATTGGAGAATTTGAAAAGATGCCTTTAAAATCTTCTTCCAGCACCAGTAAAGGCTAATGTTTAATAATTGCCTTTTTGATACCGTAACTACGTGAGGAGAATTTTGACACAAATACAGATCTTTGTTCTTCTGTTTTTGTTTTAGCGGATAACAAATGTTGTCTTTGTAATTTGTCTGCTCTTTCTGCAGCGGCATTCAGAATGGGTTCCGGATATCCTCTGTTTTTAAATTTGTTTAAGGTCTCCAGTTTGTGTTTATTGTATAGTTCTTCTGTTGAGGCGATCCTCTTTATTCTGACCAGTTGTGAAAATGGAAGGAGTCTCTTGAGTGGTGGTTGGTGGAAACTCCTGTAGTGTAAAAGATTATTCCTGTCAGTACCTTTTGTGTACACGCTGGTAGTTATTTCCCCTTCCACGTTGGATATTGCCACATCCAAAAATGTAATGGTGGTTTTGTTAATTGTGAACGTAAATTGAATTCGTTCATTGATTTCATTCAGATGTTGTAATGCTTCTTCTAGACTTTCCATCGTACCTCTCCATAAAACAAAAATATCGTCAATATAACGCTTGTACAAAATCAAGTTGTTCTGCCATGTTTGTTGATTCAGAATGTGGTCCAATTCAAATCTATACATGAATGTATTTGCATATGTGGGTGCCGCACAATTACCCATGGCATTCCAGAGGATTGTACATAATGCTTGTCTTTCCACACAAAGTAACTGTGAAGCAAAGTAAAATGAATGAGTTCCATGATGAAAATTTTTAGCTCTTCACTCTTTTCTTTGATTACCAAAAAACTTTCCACTGCTGTCATTCCTGAGTCATGTGGAATAGATGTATATAAGGATTTTGCCACATATGCCATACCCTCCTTGAACACAGAACTGCCAATATTCACCAATGCACTGTCTACACTTAAACCTTGCGATTTATGGATTGTCACCGCATATGCCAAGCAAACAGGAAATTGCTTATGGCGAACATATAAGTCTTTTACAAGCAAAAACCTAGCAGAGCAACGACCAATTAGCTGTACTTCCTCAATGCCATCAAATTAAATTTTTAAAAATTCAATTCCATCTCTATTTCTGTATTTCTCAAAATCAACAACATTACCCATTGATCCATTTACCAGACCTCTTTCAACATGTAAATTCCTTCTTAAAATTATACGACAATTTAAGCACACATTCAGAGTCTTTTCAAAACCTGCAGTTTTAGATATAGTCTTCTCTAATGAATGCAATTTAGATTTCAAATTCTCAGACAAAATTATTGTTGCTCCCATATGCTCTACTCTGTCAATAGCTTCCAGTTTCACAATCTCTTGGGTTTCTAAATGCAACATTTTGTTGAAGATGGCACATTCTGCAAGAGTTGGCATCAAACATATTCCAGATTTCGTCTCAGTAATTTTCCGAAAAATATTCTCAGGTACAACGTCTTCTTCTGGATAAAAATTTGACAGTAATCGTGCATGTAAAGCTTCTTTCCCATGCTCGGTCACTTTTCCAATTCTAACATCTTGTAAAATATTCTTATAATCTTCATCCTTTGCTTGACGCATATTTTCACGCAGTTCAGCATAATTGAAGTTTAACCATATATTGACGTTGCCTAGACACTTCCTGGTATCTTCATGTGTGAGCATTTTGAACACAGGTTGTCATTTCACTGGTGTCAGCTGCAGAAGATCACCGAAAACAATGATGTGTTTGCCACCAAATAACACATCATACTCTGTTTTAAGAACTTCTTGCATTCTCAAATGCACAAAGGCAAGCATGACATTGGAAACCATGCTTACTTCGTCAATGATAAGAAGTTTCATTTTCCTCAAGACTCTTGAAACTTCACAACAAGCATCTCCAGATAACTTGTGGTATTGTAATTTGTTATCATGCTCCACTGGCAGCATCAGTAGACGATGCAAAATAATACCTTTAATGTTATGTGCTGCCAGTCCAGTTGGAGCGGTGACAACACAAGACAACGATGACTCAGTCCTTTTCTGCAAATAACATGAAATTGCTTTAATGAGGAAACTTTTTCCAGTTCCACTTCTCCACTCACGTACAGTCGGACAGTCTTCAATGACGTACATGAGCACTCTTTCTTCTCATGACTTAATCCATGATCAATTTGGTTGGTAACTTTGTCATATATTTTCCTCTGCTCAACGATGAGTTGTCTTTCCAAGTCTTCTAAGTTAACCGCATCCTCCTGAGCATGTGCCATGGCTCTTTCCACTTCAATCATAGCAGTGGCAGCTTCATTTTCGATAACTGGTCCTCCTAGTGGATCCTGACTCAATGAAACAGAACTCTGACTGTCCTGAGAACTGTCTCTAGCAATCTCGGCTGCAATCGTTGCTTCCTGCTTGATTTCTTCATTCAACATTTCTAGATATTTGGGAAAAACAGGACATTCTATGGTCTCTTTGGCTGCATTGAAAGAGTCTTCGTAAGAGAGGAAATCTCCAAGCAGTTCCTCTTCTGCACGCCAAGGCTTGAAAAGTTGCAAACAAGCTAAATAGAAAAACTCTTTTCTTTCAGGAGATTCACCACTCAATTTTCGATGATTTACCAATTGGCATTTTCTTTGCTTGACCAGACATCCCTCACTTCCAATTACAGCATACACTCCTTTATCAATATCTTCTTTGATGTTCCTTTTGAATATGTAATTTTGCAGAACCTCATACAGACAAACATTCTCGAGGTGACTGCTTCTATTTGGATAATATGTATCCAACATATTGGTCTTCAAAATATCTGTACTGTTTGGCTCCTTTTCCGCCAAATACTCAATTTCCCGTACAGATTTCAGAACTTGATTACGCGTTGCAGCAAGACCAAGACTCGCCCAAATGATACTCCTGGATTTGGCATAAAGACTTGCTGAAGACAACCGGTCAGAACATTCGTAAGCTCCAATTTCTCAATGCGACAACATCTTCAGACTGAAACTGTACAACTTCTTACTGAGGCGCTTTTCATGGGAAATGTCCTCCCACATATCCTTCAATTCTGTCTTTTCTTTTTTGGTGATGTAAGATGTCACATACCGAGCCACAGCCATACAGTTATCAGCCACAAACTGTATATCCATGTTAGCATTCCACATGGACAAAATCACTGGGTTGTAGTCATTGATATACTTGGACTCTTCGTTCCTTTTCAAATTGTATGTATTTTTGGGTGATTTCCTTGTCACGTTATGTCGCAGAGAAGACATCAAATTGTTCACTCTTCCTTTAGATATCACCAATCGTGGAAATCCAAAACGACATTTTGTATAGTACTTGTTCTTGTTTCTGAATTTACGATGACAGTACTTTCCACAACGATGGCTTTGAAACCGTAAAACTTGTTCTCTTAGACTTTTGTCTTCCTTTGTCTTTGGAACAGCACATGTAGAATACTGTTCAATGAAACTCATCACTAAGTCATCTTGATCTGTTCCAAATTTGGGAGCATCTTTGATCCACAGCAGCATATGTATATGAGGAGCACCTCTTGCTTGGTACTCCTTTCTCCAGAAGAAATCCAACACCTCTCCAAGAGGTGGATTTTTCTTGTTCATGATGAAAGACATCATAGCTTCAAATCTATGGTTGAAGTACCTGCATACATTCACTGGATCCAAAGAGCACAGTTCTCCGGGTGTCTTGAATTCGATATTTTCAATGTTTCCATTTGCCTTTCGTAGAAATTCAAGTAAGTCTTCCCAGCCATACTCGGCACAGCTGAGAGTGAGGAACCATGTGGGAGTTCCTAAGTTCCTCAGCATACATTTCAAATCACCATGACGACGGTACCAGTACTCATTAGTACCACGCTGACACGCCATGAGATTAATCAGGTGAGAATCCAAAATACTATCTTGCACATTGACTTTATCCATAAAGTCACTTGCCGAGATGTTTTGCATCTGTACACCACTTTTCAAGATGTGGTTCACTGCATATGACAGTCCAGACAGATCGCTTTCAAACAGTAGATGAAACAAATAGGGAATGCATTGACGAAACCTAGGATCTTCTACATACAATCGTAAAGTCCGGTATTCAGAAGCAGGAATTTGAACAGGTCGCTCATCATATCTTCCTCCTTGACCTGTTGGAAATAGCTGTGGGAAACACCGAGCTTCCAAACTTTCCTCCCAAACACTAATAGGACTCCCTTTGGCTTGTTTCATTTGAAACAACTCAATAGCATTCCCCATGACTTCCTTAGAAAGCAAAGGATGAACACTATAATGTTCATATATTTCTTCATTTTTAGAGGGTTCTACTTTTTCAATTTGACCAGCACACAAATCGCTATCCTCTTTTTCACTTACTTCCTCTTCTGCAACATATACATTCTTGTAGTACTTATTGTTTTTCTTCAAATACAATGTTGCCTTTTTGACTTTCCTAACATCCACTAAATCTTGCCATATTTTCTTACTCTTTGTCAGAACCCCATTAACTAAGATAACCAGAGATTCCTCTTCCACTTTCTCTACTCCAATTGTATTATTTTTTTTTTTAAATCTAGAGGCAAATAAACAACTCTTCCCTTTAATCCTCTCTGTAAATCTGATGGAGGCAATTTCCCTGTCTTTGGCTCGATTCTTACAATAGCCTGAAAGGGATGCAAACTTTGAATCAAAATAGATTTATAAGTATTTAAATCCTTCAATTCAGAAGGAATGTCAACCAATTCCAGATTATTATGAACCGCTCTAGCAGGCATCCGGTTTTGATTTAATTTGTTACAACAATAAGTACACACACGTTGATCCAAACCCAAATCAAAACAATTTTCTACCATCAAGTATGTTGCAAAATCCTTCCATTCACTATTATTTTCCCTTTTACTTTTCGTATATAAATCCACTAACTTAGTCTGATTCTTATAATAAGTGCGTCGACAACACACACAATTGAAATTAGGCCTCTCACTTGATTTCACCTGAAACGTGGCAATTTCCTTTTGAAAATTATCTGTACTGGAAACCTGTAAACTAGCTTCAACATTACCTTCTTCTTCTGGGTCAATTTCAACATTCTACTCTTTACTTGTAAAGTAACAAAACTCAAATTCTTCACAAATATTCTTCACATCTACTTCAGAACCATGCAAAATAGCAGTGCATAATTGTTTAAGCATAATTGCTGGACTCTTACCATAATACAACATTCTAACTAATTTCCTCACTTTACTATGATGCACTGCTAGCATCCTGAAATGATGAAAAACACTCTGGCATACTCTCCTGGAAAGACAAGCCAGTGAATGACCATGCAAACCTGTCACTTCTCTCACTCTGCAAGGATCTAATTCTTGCAACAATTTTATTTTCTGTTTTAAACTTTTCTTATTAAATGTCCGTACAAAATCACAAAGAAAATTGATGGAATCTTGTCGCACACTGCAAATAGAACTACACTTCCAGGTATACACTGGTCCCTTAGGACGTCTCCCTAAAACTTCATTACCTAACACCTCTTCTGCCTCTGTTGACACAAGTTTTTCTTTTTCAACAGGACAACCATCTTTCACCTCATAAGCTCGACCACTGGTGTCAACTGCATGCACCAATTCATTGTCCTGAAAGTAACTCTCCTCATTGAAAAATGCCTCACAACTTGAACATGCATCCATTCTCCTGAGAAAACTTCACAAAAATTACTACGATTAACTACTCTGTTCCATCTACTATTTGATTTGAAATCATAAATTACCTTGTTTAGTTTCCTAATTCTATTGATTACCAAAATAAATAACTTTCGCTTAATTTCAAAAGCCTGATCAATAATTTTCTCTACATTTTTCTTTCTCTTATAAAAAGCTACTTTCTGTTGACCTTTCTTTAAATTTTTTAACAAATTGCCAATTATCCTGTTGCGGAACATTCGTCTACGAATGTCCCGGAACTGATTTTTCCTTCTACTGCCATGCACAGAGTTATCTACTGCTCTACCAGTAACATTTTTGATTGTCCTTTCCTTTCCGTTTAAATTGGCTCTCTTTTTCTGGACTAAAACTTGTTCTGTAGTTATACTTTTGTTTCTACAAATGTTTCTAAGGAATGATTTCGTTCTCGTACCCGGAGCTTTCTTCGTGACTTGACGAGATTTAATTGTAGAGGACTGCTGCAAGCATTTATTAATCTGCTGTCTTTGTCATTTTGTAGCCTTTCTGATTCTATCCTTAGACGGCATTATCTAATTTCGAAATGATCTGCAGTTGAATCTGTGGTAAAATATAATAAAACATGTTATTAACCACTATTACCAAACAGTAAATCAATAACAGTAAGGATTTGATTCAGCAATGCCATAAAGATGATTCAGTGAAATCTTCTTAATTTTACTGTGTTAGTTTTACAGGGCTTTCATACAAATGACTGCCCACCCTGCAACAAAACGCCCACATGAAACCTGACGCACGTTAAATTGTATACTTACCTGCAATAATCCATATGCCAGTGTTTAGGTCCCTCCACCCTGCCCCTCCCCCTCCCCGCCTCCCTGCCCCACCGTAACTCCCTCCACGGCCCGCGGCTGCTATCTTGCAACATGGTACATCTTGTAAATCACTGCTGCATTATAAAAGTGATGCAACAGCAGCACAAAAGAGGCGCACAGCTATCATAAATCTGCCCCTAACACTTTAAATAATTGATTAAGGATGACGATAAGGTGTGGACTATCTAGAGGTTTGTTTGAGGTGAGGCCTACTCAGGGTTGCAGATGAAATGTAGGCTTGTTGAAGAGTACAGAGGTGATAATACATGTGCAGGCCTACCAATGAAGTGAGTCATGTCCACTGCACTCTTGAACAAAGGCCAGACCTCCTCTATCTCCCTGAACACGCCTAAACCTCATCTGCACAATGTGATTCGTAATGTAAGGAAACACAAGTGATATAATTGAAAAACGTGCAAATATTTTTGCACATTTAACAATCACATCACCTGTATTTCTTCAGCTTAGTTATCTCATTGTGCAGGTGTAGTAAATGTAAATGTGTTGTATTTGTATAGCGTGAACAGTAACCCGTAAGCATCCCGGCGCTTGTACTCCTACCACATGGGAACCCCTCCTGGCTTTTCCTTGTGAGGTGTCCACTCCTGGGCATCCCATGGTGAAACCAGGCATCCCTTGTGTATCGGGGGCCGTTGTGAAGACTAAGCAAGCTATTGCCCAGAGTTGCAGCGTGGGGCCCATGCTTAGATTCGGCACTGAGGCGAGAATATCCGGTCAGAGGAATTTAAGCCCGATCCCGCCGAGGCGGGAATCAAACCCTGGTCCCTGGCCAGCGCTCTGCATCAAGGTCTGCCGCTCTAACCATTGAGCCACACTTCTCCACTAACTAACTACATAGGATCTAGACTAGATGTAGTCTAGATCCTATGTAGAAGCACACCCTATCAATACTTAAATTAGCCAAGCACACATGGGGGCGTATTTACAAGGACCTTGCACCACGGGGAAATGTCTTAAATTAAAATGGGAAAAATAACATCAAAGGGACTCAAAGGCCTTGTAAATATGCCCCAAACAACCTATGAAACACTAGCAGTACATATCAAGAAACCTAATTGATTTCAAAAAACATTTTTAAACCTTTTATGTAAAACAAGTATATACCTACATTCATGGAGAACTGATTAAAATGCCCTAATACACATGAAAGCGTTTTTTTAAGGCCCTTGCACCTTTTTTTCCATCACTTTTAACATGGCTATGTAACTCAAACAATCAAAATCAAAATTTGCCAAGCACACATGGGGACGTATTTACAAGGACCTTGCACCAGGGGGAAGTGACTTGAAAAGGCCCAGCACACATGAGAGCGTATTTGAAAAGGCCCTGGCCTTGCACCAGAGGGAAGTGACTTGAAATGGCCAAGCACACATAACGGCGTATTTACAAAGAACTTGCACCAGAGAGAAGTGACTTAAAATTGCAAAGCACACATGAGGACATATTTAGAAGACCCTTTCCCCAGGGGGAAGTGACTTAAAATGACCAAGCACACATAGGGGTGTATTTACAAGGCCCTTGCACCACTTATGCATCACTTTTAACATGTACACTGTGGAGCACCATGGGGTAAAAACAACACAGATGCATCATGCATCTGTTCCGCAAAAGCAACGCATTGCAGGAGTCACATCGCAAGTAAATAAATTCTCATAAATTTAAAAAGCATTCCTTTTCCTTAAAAACGATTTTCTGGTCATAATTTGAAAACACAGCACAGCTCCTATGTACAACCACACCTTGTCAGTACTAATATTTCACAATATCACCGATTACAATTTGTAAAAGAAGCAAAATCTTCTTGGAAAACATAACGCAAACACTTGACACAAAACATTATTTTAAATGCACAGCTGGCTTCCTTATTTTCTCCAAAAAGCATACTAGTCTCTTTCTAAAGTAAAGGAACCATATCTCAACTTAGCAAAAGCTTTTTGAATTTCAAAACAGTCTAAGAAACACACCTATTATACAAAAGCAGAGCAAAAGGTATGCATTCCAGAGGCTGGAACCAACAAAGGCACAGAAATGCTGATATTCATGACACATATCTCTCATGTCACCCAATCAAAACTCTTCCCTCACTTTTTTCAAATCAACACACTTCCCCCCTCTGCCCTTTCTGCCCTTTTTCCATAGCAACTACCTCCTGACAGACCTCTCATGTTTACAAGTTCACACAACAATGTTTCAAATGAACTCTGAACTCTCACTACACCTGCTAATCCACTGCAGTCTTTCTTAAAATCATTTTTTAATAACCATTCAAATTACATATTTCAAAGAACACATCCATGCACCCTAACTTTCTGTTTTCAGCAATGGAAATCCACCAATCACTGCTAATGAATCATTAGCACTCAAACTCCACAGTTTTTTTTCTTTACAAACTCCACTGTTTCAACTGCCATTTCATTCCCACACTTCATCTGAATGCAGCAGAACCTCCTCTTGCCATGTTTTCTGTCTGGATTCTTGGACATAGCTACATCCACTGGGCTCACAGGTATGCTGATAACAGAAATTTACACAACCTCAATTTACAAAATGTGGAAATCAAATGGATTGGGCAAAGAGGATTGAGATGTCACCAATTGATACCATTGGTGAAAACCTTTTTGCATTTGCAAAACCCTGACCTCATAATAGTGCACTGTGGAGGAAATGATTTGGGCACTTTGACTGGGGTAGGTCTGGAAATGCTCTTAAAGGACACCTTTGAGCAATTGATGGCACTTTTTCCTCAAACTGCCTTGGTATATTCCAATATATGCCAAAGACAAAAATGGAGGTGGTCCAATCAATTTTGTCCACAAATTGAGAAATCGAGGAAGCATGTAAATAAGTCTGTTTCAGCTTACATGAGAGACCATGGAATGGGCTGCATCTACAACAATAACTTGCGTTACTACATGCAAGATATCTACAGAGGAGATGGCGTGCACTTCTCAGATGAGGGGAACAGAGTTTTCATACAAAATTTAAGACTGTGTATTGGTACCTACATATAAGTACCTAGAACTTACACAGAACCCAAAAGCTCTTTTCAGAGCTACCTTAACTATAATTACTCTTTAAAAATTTCGAATGTACCTTTTTTCACTAATTTTCACTTATGTTCGCTTCCCGGTTTGCTACCCGGTTCGCATACCGGCAGCTAACCGCGCGAAATTTTTTTAAAAAAAATTATTTTTTCTCGCACATATGGGACTCCTCAGCCACCCTCAGAAAACCTAGGGGGGTCAGGATACGTCTACCGTGCCCCCTTCTATCCATTCTGAACATTATTTACCCTCCATCTTGTATCTCAATTCTACCGAAACACAAAATGGAGGACTCCCGTAACGCTGCAGGTTCGCGTACCGGGGCACGCACTGAGAAGCGCTCGCTTAAAAAAGGTGGAAAAGTAATTTACAGAAAAACCACTGGAGACACTTTCACCAAATATACATTAGCTCATACTACATACCAATCCCTACCATTTTCACAAATTTGGTTGGAATTCCATTTAGCCATTTAGCATATAGACCTCTCTAAATTCTCTGAGGTAAATTACTTCACAAAACACATCTGAAGTGTTGGAATTGACAACCAATTAAAATGTTACTTTCATTTTCTACTTTTTTTACCTGACATTTGATTGATTATGTAACTGAATATATATAAAGAAAGAGAGAAAAACACAGCCATTTTGACTACTACTTCCTGAAGTACATTGCAAGAACATTTTCACTGACAACTTAAACTTGTTTTTAAGAGGTAAGATGTTATTTTATAAATTTGACCGGAGAACTATGTTATACAATTTAAATTAATTTGGAAAACATTTTCAGATAGTTATATACTATCCCTCTGTAAGGGTTAGACATTGAGAAAGGCTTGTTTATTATAATTATGAATTTATTTACGTTTATGTGTAATAATTATGAATTTACTTAGGCTTTTTCACAGGCACTTTTTAATAGTACTACTTCACGCCTGAAACCATACAGTGCCCATAGATAACTTCTCTGTTATAAACTCACAAGTACCTGTCTGAACTTAAACCCAACATTTCCCTATCTCTACTGATATATTTATTTTTTATGCAAATTTCAGCACAAAAATGGAAGGAGAACAGAACGTTTCCCTTGAAATTGCCCTAGAGATGAACAATGAGAAAATCATTGAACGCATTGACTTGGAATTCATGGACGAATCACGAGACCAAGAACTTCTACAATGTGTAGAATCTGTGGATTTGTTACTCCATTATGAGGACGATAAAATGTGGGAAGTTATGTTCACTCAACAAGAGGACATTTCGGACAGTCAAATGTTAGACAGTCTATTAAATTTTGAAAAAGAATCAGAAAAAGAAATTTATATTTAATAATCAAAAATTGTTCGAGTCTTTAATCATTTTTATATGTAATTCATAAACTAGTACCAAATTGATTATAATGTAAAGTCAGACTTATAGTATACTATGCAACTTAAATAAAAAAAAACAAAAAAAAACAACAAAACAAACAATCAATAAACATACAATATTTAAAAAGTCTATCATTCTTGTTTCCTCATAGTACGCTCCCCGGACCGCTTTCCGGTGCGCGTACCGGGCGCACCCAACGCAAAAAAAAACTTCCACATCAAACGTAGGGGGTCAGGGAGGATCTACTATGCCCCCTTATGGTCATTTCCCCCTTTGTTTTGGCCTCCTCTTGTCTCTCGATCCTACTGAGAGACAAGATGGCGGCCGCTCCGGACTGTTTAGTATGTTGACAGACACCGAAGAGCCAATCAGCTTCGCTTCGCGAAGTTCCGTTACGCGTCAGGTACGCGAACCGGAGCGCTACCCGGAGCGCTGTCACAGATATATATATTTTTTTGAACGTTAATTTATCAAAATCCACTGGAGCACATATATTGAGACCTAGCAAAGGCACATCGGGCTAACAGTCCCTACAATTTTGCCAAGTTTCGTGCAAATCCATTCAGCCGTTCGAGCTAAAAGTGAGGCCAACCGCCCTATGGAAATTAACATGGGAAAAACGCGTTTTGGGACCCCCCTTTTTTCTCGGCCCCCCCCTTGACGAACCCCCCCCAAATTTTTAGGGGTTGCTCAGAAACAAAATGTGCCATTTTCCTGAAAATTTCAGCCAATTCCGTCCACAAACGCCAAAGTTATTAGACATAGAATTTTCAAAAATCCCATAGAGAAAAAATCCTAACTATATATACCTACTGGCGACCGCCAGTAGGTAATATATATATATATATATATATATATATATATATATATATATATATATATATATATATATATATATATATATATATATATATATATATATATATATGTATATTCACTGAAAAAACATAGGTTTCAGGGACGTTATAGTTAGTTGGACATTTCACTCATACAAAACTATAAAAATTCCCCTGTTATAGTTAGTTCAGCTAACTATAACTCGCTCCCCGCAATGCACTGCTGATGACGTCACATATTACATCATTCATGACATTGTCAGTCAAAGAAAAGTGATGGAAGAAGCAAGAGATGTGCAGAAAGAACCAACAGAGGAGCAGAAACTCCTCCTGTGCCCGTAACTTTTTAGTGATGGGTATTGGTGGTAACTGACTCTGACTAACCAGGACCGGAGCCAGTGCTATGCTAAAAGACACTCAGAATACAGTGAAAACACCTACATAAACTAGGGAACACTATGCATTGGGGTACCCCTGTAATGAAAATGACCTCCTCTGTATTTGCCATGAGTTAGTGCCTGGGTCATTGCATGAGTACATGGGTATTGACTATATGATTAGAATGCTGCGAGGACAGTGCATGGTGATTTTATAACTGCTTGGGTTTTGGCGGAGTGATTGGATAAGTACACTATGCTGGATTGGTGATTGGAGGAGTGCATGGGTAGAGACAGAGGAATTTCTGGAGTGCATGGGTACAACCTGGGTAATTGGAGGAGTAAATCAGTAATTTGTAGGTGGTTAGAGGTCTGCATGGGTAGTACACAGGGGATTGTTGCAGTGCATGTGTAAGTGCATGGGTCATTCCATGACTACATGGGTACTGACTGGAAGATTAGAGTACTGCAAGCAGAGTGCATGTTGAATTTATAAGTGCCTGGGTTTTGGCGGAGTGATTGGATAAGTACATTGTATTCGCTGGGTGATTGGTGTAAAGCGTCAGCTCACGAGAGTCCTGTTGTTCCTTCTTGATGGCGCTAGCTCTAAATCCTGAAACTCTTTGAAATCTTCAGGTAGATTTATAATGTGAGCTAAAGAATCCTTAAGTTCGTCTTTTAGGCCTCGATAAAACAATGATACCCTTTTTTCTTCTGGCCATCGGGTCTCAGCAAGTAACCTATTGAAGTTAGTGATATATGTAAGTAAGTCCTTAGCTCCCTGAAGTAGATTCAGAAGCTCATTGTCAGATGCCTGTAAAAATGTATGCAAAAAGATTAGACATTGCTGTTTTGAAATCATCTAAATTATGTAACACTGGGTCATTTCTATCTACTAAAGGCAAGGCCCAATTTGGTGTCACCCCACCTAAATAAGAAATAATGAAAGCCACTTTGGAAGCATCCGTGGTGAAGATATGAGGTTTACACATAAAGTGTAGCTGACATTGACTCATAAATGTGGTGAAGTGACTACTATCTCCCGAAAATCTTTCAGGGTTTGCTAGGGGAACAGGACTGGGTGTTACAACAGTCACTTGTACTGGTTGGTCAGATATAGATCTTGAGGAAACCTGAGGTGGAAGATCTGAGACTCCAAATTTGTGGGGTTGTAAACCAGGACGTCTATCATCCGAAGTTTCTCTCCAAGAAGTAAAACCTGTTCTGGTTTTATCCAGTTCCTGTCTAAGAGACTGATTTTCAATACGTAACTCCTGCATGTCATTATTTAACTTGTGTACAATTTGAGCCAACTGTTCAACATCCATATCAGAAAGATCCATATTTTAAGCACCGTCAAGAGGAAACAAGAGAGTATGTGGTTTCGCTTTCTGTCAAGCGTCAGCTCACGAGAGTCCTGTTGTTCCTTCTTGATGGCGCTAGCTCCCAACTCCCTCGCGAATCAACCAGTAAACCAAGGATTAAACACTTGGTCCAACTGGTGTACCCATAAGGGAAAGGGGAAGTGGAGTGAGATAAACAAAGATAACAACACAGAATCTCTTCTCTCAGAGATATCAGACGTCTGTTTCTCAATTGAAGTGATCTGGGCTTCTCCTATTGACTCAGGCACTTTTTCTTAATCTGTGTCTACATGAAGAAACAATTACATGAAACACTAGAATTCAATGGACTTCTTCATATGTATCATTAAAATCCTTAAAACTACATACATAATTC
The DNA here is from genome assembly GCF_964263255.1 of Lissotriton vulgaris. NCBI lineage: Eukaryota > Metazoa > Chordata > Amphibia > Caudata > Salamandridae > Lissotriton > Lissotriton vulgaris. The sequence continues at coordinate 627,823,026 of NC_141694.1, read as the reverse complement.
TTGAGAGCCCATTCAAACACTTCTGCAATTTTTATATGACTTGGAATCAATGCACTGTTTTAAAAAACACAACAAGATATAGATTAACATATATATATTCACCAGGAGTAATTGTGCATTGTGCAAGAACTGGTTAGTTTTTGTGTTAATAACATGTAATTCAACTTGCCCTACCTTTCAATTGCATAGAGTTTTCCTTAAAATGGATTCTGAAAAGAGAGAAGCAAAAGAAACAACCTTGCCTACTCTCTTGGTTCCTAAACTCCAATGATGGACTCGAAAATTGAATGTCCTAAACTAAAATATAATTACAGTCTAAATACTGCTGCATCAAAATAAACTTAAAACATATTTCAGGATTCACAAAAAATAAAATAAGCAATTTTAGCAATAATTATTTTACTTCAAACCATGTTCGCTTTTATCCGCTTTTCAATCAGTCTTAAGATAAAAGCACGATCATCATTTGTCTTGAACAATGATTGAGTGTTTTTCTGTAGTTGCTATCAAAGTTGTTGTCCGTTCCTCGTTGTTGCGAAGTAATTAAATAACACTCTTACTTGTGTTTTACAGGATCCGGAATGTCGTCAGGACGGGGATGGACCAGAAGAAACCTCACCGGTATCGAGAGACCGAATCAGCGCTGGAAGCTCACTGAGGCGGAAGCAGGTAAGAGATCGGGTGGAAGAAGAGTCCGGGGTTCGGGTAGCAGAAGGGTCCGGAGTTCTGGGATCCAGGCGGGAAGGCAGGTATTGACGCTAAAGGAGGGAGGAAGGCGGGAGACGTCTGATAGGCTGGGCGGGTTCTTCAAACTGAAGGGCAGGAACGCTCGTGAAGATGCAGCATCAAGAAGCGAAGCGTCTTTGCGAGCGAGGGCGTGATATTTATAGTCTGTGGCTGGGCGTTGGCTAAGTATCTCACGTGCGGTTCTAAATCGTTTGAACACGTGAAATCTTTGGCAATGACAATACAACTGGAGAAGTTAAAAACGAGCATCACCACAAATAATCAAGCATTGCCTGCTACAAGAGTCTACCAGAAGTTAAGTTCACTAATTTTGCAACAAACCTCAATGTTTCTCTAATCAGTCCTATTGATATACACAATCAGTGACTCCATAACAGTTATCTCATGACAATTGGAGGGGTGCATGGGTAGTGGCAGGGCAATGGCTGGACTGCATAAGTACTGCTCAGGGTATTGTAGCAGTGCATGAGTTAGTGCATGGGTCATTGTATGAGTGCATGGGTAGTGACTGGATGATTAGAGTGCTGCAAGGAGAGTGCATAGTGAATTTATAAGTGCTTGGGTTTTGGTGGAGTGATAGCATGAGTACACACATGTCACATCAGTCCCTGCCCCCTCCCATCACCACTGTGCAAGCGGGCCCCCTGGCGGGTTTTAATTTGGGGGATTAATTACCCTTGAATCCTGAGGGTCCCTGGGGGTCAACTAGCCCACCATGTACCTCCAGTAAGCGCCACAGAACTGTGTTGCAGAGAGGTGGCCCGAGGCCATGCCCCTTTTTACACCTCTCTGCAACGCAACTCTGTGGCGCTTACTGGACGTACCTTGTGGGCTAGTTGGCCCCCAGGGACCATCAGGATTCAAGGGGACTTAATTCCCCAACTTAGAACGCCCCACAGGGCGCGTTCACACACTTGTCACATCTGGCCATGCCCCCTCCCTGCACAACTGTGCAAACGCACCCTCTGGTGCATTATAAATTGAGGGATTAAGTCCCCTCAAGTCCTGGGGGTTGCTGGGGACCAACTAGCCCACCAGCTACCTCCAGTAAGTGCCACAGAGCTGAGTTGCAGAGTGGTGTAAAAAGGGGGCGTGGCCTTGGACCACCTCTCAGCAAGGCAACTAGCTACCTGACACTTACTAGAGATACCTGGTTGGCTAGTTGGTCCCCAGTGAGCCTGAGGATTCAAGGGGACTTAATCCCCCAACTAAAAATGGGCCATGGGCGGGTTTTGTACAGTGGTGCAGGGAGGGGGCGGGGCGAGATATGACTAATGTGCAAGTACGCCCTGTGGCGCATTTCAAGTTAGGGGATTAAGTCCCCTTGAATCCTGAGGGTCCCTGGGGGCCCACTAGCCCACCAGGTACCTCCAGTATGAGCCAGGGAGCTGTGTTACAGAGAGGTGTTCAGGGGTCACACCCCTTTTTACACATCTCTGCAACGCAGCTCTTTGGTGCTTACTGGAGGTACCTGGTGAGCTAGTTTCTCAGCAAAGTGAAGTGCCACAGGATATGCAGCATCTGTCTTATCTATGGCTCTCAGATGTTCCAATATTCTGATCTTTAATTGATGGATGGTACGGCCTAAAGCGTATCCCGCAAGGGCACATCAGGCAATATACTGCATACGATGTACTGCAAGTAATAAACGTGGTTATTTTCTTTATTTACCCGGTATCCAGTATCTTATATGACAGGACCCTTCTGCTGTTGGTGCAGGCTTTGCACCTACTACAAGGAAAAAATCCCATAATTTCTTTCAAAGTACTTGCTCTTTGTGGTATTTTTTCCAAATGGCTTCTGGCCAACATATCCCGTAGGGACCTCGCTTTCTTGAAGGTCACTAGGGGATAAGTTGGAATATACTCACGAATAATGCTGTCCGTTTTCAGAATGTGCCAATTCTTTTAAAGCATGTGCTTCAAATGATTGGCTTCTGCTGAAGAAGGGGTAACAAAATTTACACTTATCATCTCTCTCCCTCTGTTTTTACTCATCAATCAGCAGTTTATCTCTTGGGATCCCTCTCACCTTTCTTTCAATGCTGTTGGCTCATACCACCTCACAGTAAACCTGGCTATGCACTCTGTGGCAGCCGCCTCAAAGTCCTTCTCTCTAGTGCTGTTTCTCTTTAATCTGAAAAGCTCGCCATACTGGATGCTGTGAATGAGTTTAGGTGGGTGATTTCTGGTTGCAAACAGTGTTGAATTTTCTGCTGTGGACTTACGATATAAGGCTGTATGTATGCTGCCATCTTCTACAAACACCCTTAGGTCCAGGTAGTCCACTGCCACCAAACTCACTGTCCCCGAGAAGTGCAAGTTTAATACATTTCTGTTGAGGACATCGATATACCCAAGAGCCGAATCAGTTGTCCCTTGCCACACAATGAACAGATCATCGATATATCGATACCACTCAACCACTCTGCCACTGATCTTTCCACCTTCGTAGGTTTTGGGCACCTGCTCCTCCCACCAGCCAACAAACAAGTTTGCATAGCTGGGGGCAAAGCAGGTGCCCATTGCCGTACCAGACACCTGTCTATAATATTGGTCCTCAAACAAAAATATGTTATTCATTTGACAGAACTCCATGAACTCTATCAGCATTTGATTAGCGGATTAGTATTGCGAAGAAATAGATGTTCCTCGCAATACTAATCAGGTGATTCCTACATTTTACCACATCCCAAAACTGCATAAAGACAGCTTGCACCCACCAGGCAGGCCGAACGTGTCATCAGTGATATCATTTGAGATGTCATCAGTAATGTCATGAGTGATGTCACTGACCATGTCATGAGTGATGTAATATGTGTTGTCATCAGCAGTGCATTGCGGGCACGCAAGATATAGTTAGCTGAACTAACTATACCGGCGAATTTCATCGGTTTTGTACGAGTGAAAAGTCCAACTAACTATAACAACCCCGAAACCTATGTTTTTTTTAGTGCATTTCTAAGGTTTTTTAAATGCTAATTTCTAACTATAGCGTGCCTGAAGCTTATGTTTTTTTCAGTGATTTTCAAAGGTTTATTAAATGCTAGTTTCTAACTATGCCTACAGAGGTAGGACATGTGAAGAACGAAGAAAAAACACACAGAAAGAAGCAAATGAAATGCAGAAAGAAGGAACAGAAGTCCACAAAGACGAAGAAAAGTGCAGGAAGAAGCAAGACATGTGCAGAAAGAACCACCAGAGAAGCAGAAAGAGGCCTTTGTTGCAAAATCATCCTATGCCCACAACTTTTTCAGATGGGTACTGGTGGTAACTGACTCTGACTAACCAGGCCTAGAGCCGGTGCTATGCTAAAAGACACTTAGAATACAGTGAAAATACCTACATGCACTAGGGAACACTATGTGTTGGGGTCCACCTGTGATTAGCACTACCTCCTCTGTAAGGTCCTAGTACATAACAGGGTAGGGTATTAAAACTACCTCTAAGACAGAGGTGCAGAAATATGCTACTTAACTAGTAGTCGCATTTGCAGAGTGGTGGAGAAAGGTTGCTGGGCGTCCAACCAACGCTCAGGAATTCTCCTGCATAGGACTTACAGGAGGTACCAGGAGGGATTCTTGGCCCCCAAGCTAAATTTGACTTCATCCCCATCCGTTAGTCTACCATGAGGCATGTTTGCAGAGTGGTAGAGAAAGTGGACCATGGCCTCCGAAGACGTCTTAGCAATCCACTGTGTGGGACTTACTGGAGGTAACAAGAGGGGTAGTTGGCCCCCAAGGACATCCTTGGGGTCTCCCTGGGCCCCAGCAATTTTATTTCACCATGCCCCCCGGACTTGGCCCACCCAGGGGCAGAATAATAACAAAGCGCGGGAGCCCGCGCTTCATTTTATTTTTTGTTTTTGTCCGTATTCTTGTACCCAAAACAAATTTGGCCGATTTTTTAAAAATTACAAGCTTTTTTGGGCCCGGGAGGTCCTTGTGAGACCCCATGAGCAGGCCTAGGGGTCAGGGTGTTTCTACTCTTCCCTCTTTTGCTGTTTGTTGTGTTTCTTTTTCTCTTTTCTTGTGCCTCAGTTATTGAGGCACAAGATGGCTGCTAACACTTCCTGGTTTGGTGTGTTGACAGCCAATTAGACTAAAGCTTGTGGTCGGGAGGGTGCGCGGATCAACCGCGCCTCTATATATCGAATATTTGATTTTTTTATTTTCTCAGCAACTACTGAACGGATTTACACCATTTAAAAATAAGGACGCTTTTTAAGGCAAGCACTACCTTTTTGCCAAATTTGGTGTAATTCCGTTCAACAGTTCCAAATCAATTCAAGCGAAATCAAGAATATTTATTAAGCACACATATCAGCAAAAGGTCTCATGGCGCTTGTGGATGACTCTGACTTTCTGACTTGAGAGGAGATCTTGCTGGCTTTAATGGTCAAACAGCCATGTTTTTAGCTCCCTACGGAAGCAGTCGTGATCAGTTGCAACGCGTAGGTGAGGGGGCAATATGTTCCAGAGACTGGGCGCCAAGAAGGAAAAAGATTTCCCACAGTTATTGGTGGTGCAAACTCTCAGAGGGGTAAGGAGACATTTATTACTGGACCTCAATAGCCTGCCAGGCTGGTACTAACTAAGTCTCTTTGCCAAGTAACTAGAACTGCTGGAACCCCGCGTGGCGTAATACAATAAAAGGGAATGGGGAAGCAGGCGCGCAGCGTGTGCGCGCAGCGGGCGCACCGAGGCGCGCCGGAGGTGTGCCAGAGGTAAGCCCGTTTGCGCCCGTTCGTGTCCCGGTTGCTCCCGGTGTGCTCGCTACGGCTACTTCTCAGCTGGTAGATCCTCAAGAGGAATCGTATGATTCACCGAGTCTCACCGATGTTGGTAAGCAATGTATATCGACTCCATCTTCTCTCAGGACCCTTTCCTGTGGTCTGTTGAATTTTCGCTCTCTCGTAAAGCATTACGCTGAGATTGCCCTTTTAATAGAATCCTCACATTTGGATATAATATTTGTTACTGAGACCTGGGCCAAAGTGGATTGTGGGGTGGAACTTGGTTGGGCTTGTATACCGGGTTACCTTATAAGACATACCCCTCGAGTCTCTGGTAGAGGGGGCGGAGTAGGATACATCTTTAGAGACTCAATCTCCCTCTCGCTGCTGGTGGTAAAAGAAGTGTTGGGGTTCAAGCTCATGGGTTTCTCTATTACGGCTCAGGGCGGCACTCTGGTAGCAGGTCTCTTATGCTACAGACCGCCTTCTCTGACCACTTCGGCCCTTCAGTCATTGGTTGATTTGATCTATGACCTCTCAAACTCCCATGCTAGATTTTTAGTGCTGGGCGACTTCAATCTTTGGCCCTCTGGCCCTCAAGATCTGGCCTATAGAGAGCTTTGCCAAGCGTGTAGCAATATACAACTTGTACAGCTGGTTCTGTCACCTACTCATGCTAAGGGGCACAATCTAGATCTAGTATTTGCTGATAAGGAGCTGGTTGCAGTTGAAGAGGTCGTGGATCAATGTTGGACCGACCATGCACTGATTCTTAAGTCTATTTCTTTGCCTGGTCCGTTAAGTATAAGTGACCCGGGCGGTACCAAGTTCAATAGGCAATGGTCTCTCTTTTTAAGGGAACAGAACCTACCCACATTACTGCCCAGAATCTTCACTGTGGAGGATAGTGTGGATAAGAGCTATGCCGTCCTCTGCCACCAAATCTCGACATCACTGGATGAGCTGGCCCCTCTGCGGAGGGTGAGGGACAGACCTAGAAGAGCAAATGCCTGGGTTACCGGCGATCTTGGACAGCACAAGCTCCGCTGTAAACAGGCGGAGCGTGCCTGGAGGAGAGGATATAGGGAGTCGGATAAGGCAGCATATAAAGCGGCCTTGCAGGAATACAAGGCCCAGCTAAGGAGGGCCAAAGCACAGTTCCTGGAAGACACCTTGGCTAAGGCCCCTAATAAGTCGCAGACCCTGTTTAAGTTGGTCAATAATCTAGCCAATCCGTCCTGTACAGTACCAGCTATCCCGGCCTCTCAGGAATTATGTGATTCCTTGGCCCTTACATTTGAGGAGAAAATCAGGACAATCTTGAATGGACTCCGGGTTTCTGGGCAGTCCGCGTTGTCTTTATCTTCCTCCTCAGAATTCCCCCACCATTCGGGTTCTGAGTGGGATGACAACAGGGAAGAGCTCCCCCAGCTGTCCTGCTTTCCTATCCCCTCGTTGGAAGAATTTTGCGCCCTGGCCAATGGCGTGTCATCAGGATCACCGCTTGACCCAATGCCACATAAGATCTGGAAGTCATTCCAAGACGAGCTGTTTCCCACGCTCTATTCCATCTGCTGTCAGTCGTTGACCACAGCATCAGTTCCAGACAGTTGGAAGTTAGCAATAGTAACACCATTGCTAAAGAAGGCCTCTCTGGACCCTTTATGCTCGGCCAATTATAGGCCCATTTCGCTTTTACCATTTGCGATAAAAATCATCGAGAAGTTGGTCACGAGAGCCTTGTCCAACTTCCTGGAAACCAACTCCTGCCTGGATGCAGCCCAATTTGGCTTCAGGCCGGCTCATGGCACCGAGACCGCATTGGTTACTGTGCTGGATGATCTAGGAACGCGTGTCGACAGGGGTAAGTCAGCGTGGGAGTAACTGGCCTGGCTTTAAGATGGTTAACATCTTATCTTTGCAACAGATAGCAAGCTGTGGCGTTACCACCATTTCGATCAGCCACACGACAGGTGAATCAGGGTGTCCCCCAGGGGTCAGCGATCAGTCCGATCCTTTTCAACCTATATCTTCGACCCCTGGTAGACCTGATAAAGTCATTTGGCATATCAGTCATCAATTATGCCGATGACACTCAACTGATCTTTTCATTTGAGGGTACAGAGACAGTGTCGAGGGACACCTTTCACCGTTGTATGTCAGCAACAGCAGAATGGCTGCGAGTTAACTCGCTTCAATTTAATGGGTCAAAAACTGAGGGTCTCCATTGCTCCCTAGATTGACTCCCCCGCCCGCTACCGGACGACTTCTGGCCAACTTCAATCCCGGGCACGGTGGAGGCCGCAAAATCGGCCCGCAATTTGGAAGTTCTGTTTGAGCCTAATCTGCAGCTTGACGCCTCTGTTAATAGGACCGCGGCGACTTGTATGGGCTTGCTTCGTGCCCTACGTAAGATCTTGCCGTTACTTCCCCTGGGAGCCAGAGCAGAGGTAGTGCGTAGTTCTATTCTCAGTAGGTTAGACTACTGCTACGCACTACTTCTGGGAGCCCCTAAGACCTTGATCCTAAAGTTGCAGAGGATTCAAAACATGGCTGCCAAATTGGCTCTATCTCGTTCACGCTTTGCTTCTTCATCTGTAGCACTGGCTGATCTTCATTGGCTACCTGTCCAGCAGAGGATTGCCTTTAAGGCCTTATGCCTTGTCTTCAGGGCTCTGCATGGGCTGGGACCGATACCGCTTCAAAAACTTTTCTCTTGGTATCAAGCTGCCAGACTTTTGAGATCTTCCTCAGTGTTCCTGGTGACGGTTCCCAGGATCAACAGAGTGAGGATGGGCAGCCGTGCCTTTAGTTTCACGGCCGCCACGTTATGGAATACCCTACCTCTGGCGCTGAGGAGTAGACAAGATCTGACTGCCTTCAAGAGGGATCCTAAGACCTACCTGTTTCCAAGAGCAATGTAATGTGCTTCACCTGATGGAATGATATGGTCTCAGCGCCAGGATACCCTTTGGGTTACAGCCGCGCTTATCAAGTATCAATACATTACATTACATTACAACTGCTGCCATACATAATCTTGTGTGCTAGACAGAGAGTTTTGAACCTGAACCTCTTCCTTACACAGAGCCAGTGAAGGAGTTTTAAGCTAGGTGCTGAGGGTGATCTAGACGGAAGTTTCAGCACTAGCCTGGCCGCGGTATTTTGTAGAACCTGTAACCTGAACAACCGATCTTCATTTATTGGGGTCATCAAGGCGTTCACAGAATCTATTCAGCTGATGATCAGTCCCTGCACTAAAGGTTTCCTTGCTTCTATCGGAATCCATTTAAAGATTTTGCGAAACTGCGCATGATGCCAAAGCAGGTACCTATCATTACTAGGTTCTTTATCAATAATTGCTCATCAATTTGAACACCAAGTTTAACCACTGCCTGCCAATAAATTGTTCAGAAGCCCAATTTAGGGGGCCACCAGTCTTTTGAACAGTGCTCATGTGCCTTCCCAAAACGTATCACCTCAGTCTTGTTACCGTTTAAATGCAGATGATTAGTGCTCATCCATCTGTCAACGTGCAACAAGCAGCTAGTGAAACATGTTTTTGTGTCCAAGGGGTCAGGGACAAGGGTGATGAGAATCTGAGTGTCGTCAGCATATGACACTACGTCAAAGCCATAAGACCTGATCACCCTGGCCAGTGGAGTTACATAAAGATTAAAAAGCTCAAAATAGAGCCCTTAGGTGCTCCCATCATTACTGGTCAAATGCATGACACCACATTTCCCATCTGAACAGTAGTGGTTTGATCAGTTAGGTAGCTCTTGAACCACTTCAGAGCCCTCCCCCTGACACCAATCTCCCAGAGCCGTTGTTCCAAAATGCTGTGGGAGATGGTGTCAAAAGCGGCAGACAGGTCGAGCAGTACAAGAATGGATGATTGTTCCTTGTCCAGAGCCAATCTGATGTTATCTACTGCTTCCACCAACGCCGTTCCTGTGCTATGCACAGCCCTGAAACCTGACTGTGAAGTGTCCAATAGGCCGTTGCTTTCAAGATGGATTACAAGTTCTCTGTTAACTAAAGACTCAAGTTCCAACTGTAGCTCTGTCTAAAGTTTCCTATGGGACTTTCATTTTCCGTCCTCTTTTTTTAAAAATTCTCAGGAACTACTGAACGGATTTATACTATTTAACAAAAAGATCTTTCTGAAAGAAGAGCTACCTTTTTGCCAAATGTGGTGTAATTCCGTTCAGCAGTTCGGGCTGTAGCCGTGTCTAAAGTTGCTTATGGATATTAGCATGGATAAAACACATTTTGGGCCCCTCCTTTTTTCTCGGCCCCCGCTTGCCAAATCACCCTGAAACTTTTAGGATAGCAGCAGACTGGAGCACCCCACAAGTTTTGAGAATTTTGCGAGGATTCTTCATCCGGCGCTAAAGTTATTGGAAAAACAAAAAATGCTTTTCCTATGGAAAATAGGTCCTAACTATGACTACCTACTGGCACTCGCCAGTAGGTGATACATATATATATATACATATAAATAAATATAAATATATATATATATATATATATATATATATATATATATATATATATATATATATATATATATATATATATATATATATATGTTGAAAATCTCTTAAAACAAGAGAAGAAGTGGGTACTCCAGGCACTCCAGGCAAGGCAATGATTTTCTGATATTTTTACTCAAGCATATCCATTCTCTGACGCATTTCGGCTGGTCCCAGCCTTCTTCAAACCAGTAGGTACTTACAGTTAGGACTAGGGGCCAGATGTAGGTGGCCAAATACCGGTCGGTAACGGCCGATTTTGAATTACCGAATCGGTAAATACCGATTCGGTAATTACCGAATATTACCGATTCGCTAAATTATTATACCTACATAGCATTTACCGATTTGTAAATACCAAATCTTACAATTCGGTATTCACGAATCAGTAAATGCCATTTACCTACATCTGGCCCCTAGTTACCATAGGAAAATGGCAACATTCTATTACCAATAACTTTGGCGCCGCCTGACGAATCTTTGCAAAATTTTCAAAACAAATTTTTTGTTGATATCAGCTCCTATGTTGAAAGTTTGGGGGTGAATCGTCAAGGGGGGCCGAGAAAAAAGGCGGGTCCCAAAACGTGTTTTCTCCATAGGAAAATTTAGAAAAGGCTACAGGTCGAATGGGTGAACGGAAATACTCCAAATTTGGCAGGGAGAAGGGTCTTGGTCTAGAAAGCACGCTTTTGTTTATCTGGTGTAAATCCATTTAGTAGTTTTTGAGAAATATCGACATTTACAGATATCGATATTTGGGAATTCTGCCATTTGATTGGCTGAGGCGTTAGGAGCATAAGCTTTCTGCTGATTGGCAGCGAGCGCTGCGAGCAGTTGCAACTAGGAAGTGTGTTGTGATTCAGTTGAAGCGAGTAAGGGGAAAAAGGGCAGAAACAAGTGGGCAAGAGGAAGGTAGGAGCACTGTGAGGTCTGTAAGGTGGTTAGAGTGTGCTGTAGAGGGAGTGTGAAGCAAAGTATTTACCCCTACCGATGTCAAAGTGCTGTTTTGCCCACTGTGAGATGGTGCTGAGGTGAGGTGCCGGTACTCTCCGGGAGGAAAGCTTGCATGTAAACCGTGAGCTGAGTGCTGTAAACTGATGTGCTCTGGGGGCTGTAGCATACTGGCCGAAGCGAAGTATTTACACCTACCAGTGTGAAAGTGCTATTTTGCCCACTGTGAGATGGTGCAGAGTTGAGGGCCAGTGAACTTGGCGATGAAAGCGTGTACCGAAGCTGTGAGCTGAGTGCTCTGTAGCATCCTGGCAGATGCGAAGTATTTACCCTTACTGGTGTGAAGGTGCTGTTTTTTTCCTAGAGTGAGATGGTGTTGAGGTGAGGTATCGGTAAAGTCGTGGATGAAAGCGTGTGCATAAGCTGTGAGATGAGTGCTGTAAACTGATGTGCTGTGGGCGCTGTAGCATACTGGCCGGAGCGAAGTGTTTACTCCTACGGGTGTGAACGTGCTGTTTTGCCCACTGTAAGATGGTGGTGAGGTGAGGTGCTGGTACACCTGGGGATGAAAGCGTATGCCTAAACTGTGAGCTGAGTGGTCTGTAGCATACTGGCTGAACCGAAGTATTTACCCTTACCAGTGTGAAAATGCTGTTTTGTCTAGAGTGAGATGGTGCAGAGGTGAGGTACCGCTAAATTTGGGGATGAAACTGTGTGCTTAAACTGTAAGCTGAGTGCTGTAATTCGATGTGCTCTGTACGGTGCAGCATACTGGCTGTTGTAGCATATGTGTGCAGGTGGTGTTAGTATGCGTTTAGAGTACAGCGAGAGTGGGAAGCAAAGTACTCACTGGTTCCGGTCTGAAGACTCGGGGATGAAAGTGTAAGTGTAAGTCGTGAGTTTATTGCTGTAAAGTGATGTGCTGTGGGTGATGTAGTATACTGGTCGCTGTAGCATACCTGTATAATTAGTGTTAGTGTGCGTTTATACTATACAGGGAGTGGGAAATGAACTACTGCAGACTCGAATGAAGTGTTTTAGGAAGCAGGAATAAAGAAATAATTGTGAAGAATATAATGCAGAATGTTGCAATGCCACAGAAGAAAAATTGTGAAGTGAGGTGTGTCTAAGAAAGTGGCTGTGTGTAATACAGGCATGGAGTTTGAAAATGATGTAGAACGTGTCTATATTTAAGTGCCATAATTGGAGCCACTGGTGCATGAGCTAGGTCATCCAGGTGATGCAAAGTTGAACCACTTCTGCTGTATTCAAACGTAAGCTCCTGCATCAGTGAATTGCATATTACATGTTACAGTTGCATGTGACATAAGCAATAGCTATTAGACTTGAATTACTCTACATTCTGTAAGGAAAATAACTGTAGGATACGATTATCACATGTATGCTTTCAGAAAAGAAATAAATAAAAAAGAAATTGCAAAAATATAATCATCAAACTTTTTAGGTACCTTGGCAGTTCTTTTTTGTAACAGAAAATTATCAACAGTAGAATAGTTAGCAATCTGTTGCACAGTAGATTCAATGTGGTGTGTTTCAGAATTGGTACTAGTTCTAATCACATTGGAACTTTGAGGATGAATACAAACATTGTGCTTCTGAGAAGCAGATTCGGTACCTTTGTAGTCAAAACATACATTATTGTCTTCAGCTGTTTCAAAAAAACATTCTTGTGAAGACAGCTAAGGGATCGAGCTGAGACAAACTCCAACCATTGCAGTGAAATCAAAGCTCCTGCATCAGTGTATTGCTGATTATATGTTACAGTTCTACGTGACCTACACAAATAGGTATTAGACATGAATGAATACATTGTATAATGAAAATAAAGGTAGTTTACGATTACCACACTGTGCCAACCAGTTCCTAAATAAAGTCATCTTTTTTCAATATTATTGTGAGGTTCTGAGTAGAGGTTGACTTTGAGTACATTTGCCTGAAAGGGCTTTGTGAATAACAGGGAGGCAGAGAGGCGTGTGTACAAAGAATAGACATTGTTTTTAAATGAGTGTTGAGTTTAGGCTAATTTAGGAAGTAAATAGCGTATTTGAATAGGCCATACATCACCGTATAATAATGAAGATAGAGTTGAAATGTCTGAGTATACTTAGAAAGTTGTTATTTGAAAGTAGTAGGATTGAAGTGTATTTATTATAAAAAAATTAAAGGAAAAATTTAAAAAAGATGGGAAAAAAGTCTTGGAGATTCAAGTCCAGAAGTTCTTCAGCAGCTTGAGATGCGTAATGTTCTAAAAAGCTATTATTCCCATTGTCTAAGAAAAGTGAAGCGATCCAATTCGTATCTTTGAAGGGACAGTAATGTTCTTCGAATGTTGGAGCGGCAATTTGAATTGGAAGGCAATTTGCGATGTTTTGAATGGTCGCTCGTTGCAGGAGATCTTTCGCGGCTGCGCAGAAATCCCATTCCGCTGCGATTCCTTTTTGCGTTGTATTTGCCATTGCTCCACTGCCAGAACAATCAAGTTCATGGTTTTCAAGATAATGTATTTATTGCTGGATATTGGGAGAGATTGTTGGGATGTTGGCAAGGCATATATCCATTCGCCAGTCAAATGGCCAAGTTTTGCAAACAAACGATGGTTGTACACATATTGCATAAGTGTAGATAAATGTTATGTTGTAGCTACCTCTATTAATAGATAGAGGCAGGTCGCCGAAAAGTTTTTCCGTTTTTTTACAGTATTGATGTAGCTTGGCGTAGAGTTGCATTCTGTTGGACATAGTTGTTTCCACAGAGATCAGATAGATTGAGAATTATGGGCACTGCTCCTGTTATTCCAGAAAATTATCAAATTAATGTAGTCTGGTATTAAAAGAAGAACAGTTTGAAAGCATGTTAGAAGGCCATAGGAGACCAAGTTAGAAAAGTGGGCCAGACCTTGAGTATGACATGTGCTGAAAATTGTGTAACAATTCACAAAGTGTATTTGGCGGTTTGCATTTAAAAGGGAGTGTATTTTACTTGAAGTTCGTGGTATCTGCAGTCGATAATTTTTTTTTGCAGAAGTGAGGGAGTGTTCTGTTCTGAACAAAAGCACTTTTAGTTTGGTTTGTTTCTTGAAATCTGTTTTCAAACGAAGAATTGAAGGCCAAGTTGAAGTTTGGGAGCTAGTTTGTGTGCATGGGAATAGACATTGCCACAGGAAGTTACTGTGTTTGAAACAGTAAGGACATGCGGTGTGCCAGCTCACATTCCGTAGGAGTGCATGTTATTGAGAAGCAGATAACTGCTGTTAGAAAGCTGTGTGAATGTTAGTCTGACTGTGGGAGTTGGCGTTCTTTTAAGAAAGGATGCAATGTTGGGGGCTGTAAGCTTAGAAGCGCTGTGTAGTTGGACATTCTTGGATTGTAATGAATGACTGTCATTGTGGTCGCACTTTTCACCTGTGAGAAAAACTTCTGTATGCTCTTTAAGATAGCGATATGTAAATGGGGGAAACCACTGCTCGTGAATAAAAGGGCTACCTTATATAACAACATACACCTACACCATGACAAACAACATGTGCACCTAGCAGACACAACAACACTAAATACTGTGGGAAACCTGGCTAACCATGTACACAAACTAAACATGGCATGGCACCTCTGCCTCACAATGCAGAATGCGTGGAGAGATGGGAGCAAATTATGTGCAAAGGTGGTGAGTAATTATAATGCAAAGTCTTGAGGGGATGTGTCGGACAGAGTTGAGTATGCAGAGCACAGACTTGTACATGTCAACATACAATGAGGGTCTATTGAGTGAAGTGGACAGTGGACGGAACCAAGATAGTACAGTCAGTAGGGAAGATTACGGAATGGTTGCGCGTACGTGCCTCATCCCCCCCTAAATGTTTGGCTGACTCGGCGTAGGCAAGGTTAGCGTAGGAGTTTGAAGAAGAGGCACGTTTCTCTGGGTGTAGTTCTCTTCCAGATTGGCGAACATGTCTGCCAGGTCTGTGCAGCTTACAACGCCACAAGGCTGTCGCTGTGAGAGAAGGTGGCTGTGTGAATGATGCTTTCAGCGGGCTGGTATCTAGAAAGCGTAATGGCCACTGCAACTCTTATATGCTCCACAGTTCACCTTTTGACACTGCCGTATGTGAAAGAGGGCCCACCACATGCCGGCGGAAGCTCCTGGGCCGAGGTCTCCGAGCTCGGAAGGCTCCTGAGAATAACGCTGGAGACCGCGACACAGGCACACAGCGCCCAGCCTGAAGCCCAGCACCGTGGAGTGCTCTGTATTCTACTAGCACAGTAGTACGACAGGTACCAACAGTGGAACAGTGTTTTTGATACCATATTGGGTGATGCTAGAACTGTATGTGAGAGTGGAGATGAAGGTACTCCCTTCGACTAGGCGTAAGAAAGTGTAGGTCCCAACAGTGGAACGGTGTGTTGATCACACAATGGACGATGTCTGATATTACCTGTTGCTAGTTTTTCCCAGAACTACCTCTGTTGAGGTGCATCAGACTCTGTGCTTCAGTAGTTAACTGCTGCACATGGTTATTGGGCTTAGTTGACTCCTATCGCTGAAATACACCGCGGTACAGCAGGTCCAAACAGTGAAACATGGTCTTAATTCTATGATTGAGGATGTCGGAAGTTAAAGTTTGTGATGATTTCTGTGTACCCTCTTCGATGAGGTGCAATCAACTCTGGGTCCCAACAGTGGAACGGTGTCTTAATCCCACAATAGTCGATGTTAGAACTGTATCTGAGAGTGGAGACGGAGGTACTCCCTTCGACCAGCTGCAACCAACTCTAGGACTCAACAGTGGTCTGTTGGGACGGACTAGGTATCCAGCCGGCGGTTTATTCTTGCTGAATTTGGATTTAGAGTCCCGCCACAAAGCAGAACCTAAGGAGCGGTGTCTTTTTTTAACACATTCATGGTTTTCGGGAAATACTTGAAGGCTGCCACAAAACCGTGAGTTGTTTTGGTTTATCGCACCACAGGTTAGGGTAAGTCTTAGCGTGCTTGTAACGCCGTGGTGTAGTTGGTCCAAAAGAAAGCTTCAAGTAATATATTCAGAAGCTGAAACATGTTGACCTTTATTGATTAGGATGTATCTGGTCAATGTAAACCAGTGATGGACATCCAATTCACCTGTTTTTATCCAGTGCTTGGTTTTCCGGCATTTAATTTTTTTTTTAAAAAACCTTTGCACTTTTTTAACTTCACCTTTTTGCACTTATCACACTTTTTGACAGGCACATAAAAAACATCCTGCTACGCTGTAATCAGACATCATAGCACATCAGAGATGCAGTCGGCATCTCTGGTGGAACCCTATGATGAAGCATGTCACCAACCGGGTTGTTGAGTGAGGGTTCTTTTATCAAATTCGAGTAATTTTTCCTACATTTTCTTTTGGATACACTCTTTTGTTGTTGAACAGGTACTCCCTTCGACCAGCTGCAACCAACTTAATGTCCCAACAGTGGAACAGTGTCTTGATCCCACAATGGACGATGTTAGAACTGTATCTGAGAGTGGAGATGTTGGTACTCCCTTCGACCAGCTGCAACCAACTCTAGGTCCCAACAGTGGAACGGTGTCTTGATCCCACAATGGATGATGTTAGAACTGCATCTGAGAGTAGAGATGAAGGCACTCCCTTCGACCAGCTGCAACCAACTCTAGGTCCCAACACTGGAACGGTGTCTGGTTCCCACAAATGGACGATGTCCGATATTACCTACTGCTTGCTTTTCTCAGAAGTTCATGTGTTGAGGTGCCTTACACTCTGTGATTCCATAGCTAACTGCTGCACATGATTATTGGGCTTGGTTGACAGTAGTTGGTGGAGTATACTGTGGTACAGCTGGTGTGAACAGTGAAATGGGGTATTGATTGTATGATTGAGGATGTCATAAGTTAAAGTCTGTGATGATTTTGGTTTACCCTCTGTGATCAGGTGCAACCAACTCTGTGCTTTCGAATCGAATGCTATGTGGCTGTGAGGTGTTAATGACCACTGCATCTGATCTAGACTGCGGTTGGCAGGGTTCACAATTTAGATGGAGTGGTGATTGTTTAATTACAGAACCCAGTAGTTAAGTAATTAGAACGTCTATTGAAACATGCACAATATTTTTTTATTAGAACATTGGAATGTTGGGAGCTCCATTGGAAACAATGGAGTAGCTCCGTTCTTATAATGGCTTGTATACGCCTGGAGCTCCAACATTGCAAAGTTATTTTGTTTACGGATCTGGTTGTCAACAAATGCTTCTGGGAGCTTGAATGGATTTCAATCTTCTTGCACTCTCTTAAGGCTTTGCTTTATTTGTTAGAACATTCTACCCTCTAGTGGCAGAATGTTCAAATAGCCTTATAGTTCTTTGTAGCTGGGCTATAGTGGCTATTAAAGTCCCTCTCCCTTGTTAAGGGCCCTTGCCTTCGGCCTTTAATAGCCGGTATAGCCTGCTACGGTGGGCTATAAGGCTATAGTATACTTGCTTGAAGAAGTTTTTTTAGATGAGTTATTGGTTTAGTAAAATTACCAAATTCACCTTGCAAGTTAAAAGGAACAGTGAGTAGTGTAGACCGTGGCAGATGAAATCCCAGTTTGAATTGTTTTGATTTATTTATTGTAGAGTTTTATGTAATTTATGTTTTTGTAATTTGTAAAGAGGGAGTGAGAAAAAGTATTGATGGTTGTGTGTGTGAGTACTGCCTTCAATTAACAATGCAGACAGTAGTGTTCACTATTCAGATTGAGTCTCTGTTGTAGGTGATTCAGTCCTGCAAGAGAAGATATTGCTGTAGTGTGCTCTGACTACACCACTTGTGTGCATCGTTGCAGGCTCCGCACACGTGTTCTGTGCTTCGCTTATTGCAAACTATAGAGGTCAAGTCAATACCATGTGGCTGTGGGCCCTTGCTGAACGCACTCTCTGGCCTGTACTGAGACTTCAGTATTTACATTTGACATTGAGTCGGTATTGTAGATGATGCAGGCCTGTAGGAAAAAAACATTGCTCCAGTGCACTCTGTCTGCACCACTCATACTCATACGAATCATTGCAAGCTTTGCACATTTTTTTTTGCTTTGAGTATTGCAAACTGTAGAGCTCAAGTCAATGTCATGTGGTTGTGGGCCCTTGCTGACTGCTCTCTCTGGCCTACACTGCAGACATCAGTGTTCACAATTGAGATTGAATCGTTATTGTAGATGAGGTAGTCCTGTAGGAAAAGACATTGCTCCAGTGCGCTCTGTCTGCACCACTCATATGCATCATTGCAGGCTCTGCACATGTTTTGTTTGCTATGTGTATTGCAAACTGTAGAGCTCAAGTCAATGCCATGTGGCTGTGGGCCCTTGCTGACTGCTCTCTCTGGCCTACACTGCAGACAGCAGTGTTCACAATTGAGATCGAATCGTTATTGTAGATGAGGTAGGCCTGTAGGAAAAGACATTGCTCCAGTGCATACTGTCAGCACCACTCATATGCATCATTGCAGGATTTATTTTTTATTTTATTTTATGTGATTTATAAAGCGCACAGCTACCCCCGAAGGGGTGTCCCGGCGCTAGAACCTGAGCCTCCAGGGGAGGAGCGTGGAGCAAGGGAAACAGGAGGATGAATTAAAGTCCAGAGAAGAGCCAGGTTTTGAGTTTGGCTCGGAAGATGGATTCGGCGGTGCAGAATCTCAGATCGATAGGCAGAGCATTCCACAGCTTAGCCGCAATGACACTGAACCCTCTGCCACCCATTCTAGATAGTCTGAACCGGGGAGAGGTCAGGAGGCAGAGGTCATTGGATCTCAGGGATCTGATGGAGCGAGATATAGAGACCCGTTTTTTCAGATAGTTAGGTCCGCGGTTGTTGACGGCTCGGTGGGTAAGGGTAAGGATCTTGAATTGGATGCGGCTGGCCACTGGAAGCCAGTGAAGTTCCTTACGATACGCGGTTACAGATTGGCGGTAGGGGATGTTACCAATCAGTCTGGCCGACGCATTCTGGACAATTTGGAGCCGATCCAACAGATACTGGGGGGCACCAGCATAGAGGCTGTTAGCATAGTCCAGGTGGGACGTGATAAGGGCTTGGGTAACTGTGCGGCGGGAATCCAGAGGGAGATAAGGGAGTATTTTTTTTATCATGCGCAGCTTCAGGAAGCAGGCAGAGGTCACTTTATTGACCTGGGTTTTGCATGAAAGGGAGTCGTCGAACAAGAAACCCAGGTTGCGAGCAGAGTGAACGGGAGAGGGAGCGGGATCAAGTGCCGTGGGCCACCACCAAAAGGAGGGGATGGGGTCCTTCTGATTGAAAAACAGCACCTCCGTCTTGTCTGCATTTAATCTGAGATGGTTATCAGTCATCCAGGCACTGATATTGTGGAGGCACTGGCGGAAGTTGGAGAATGCGGTGTCCGAGTGGTCTTTAAAGGAAAACACCAGCTGAGTATCGTCAGCGTAGGAGACCACCCTAACTCCGTAGAACTCCACAACGTCGGCCAGTGGGGCAAGATAGACGTTGAAGAACAGGGGGCTGAGGGCGGAGCCCTGAGGAACACCGCAAGACAGGGGTTTTTCCTCCGATTTAAAAGGGCGCAGCAGTACCCTCTGACTTCTTCCCGAAAGGAAGGACTTAATCCAGCTAAAGGCAGTGCCGCCAATGCCTATCTGTTTAAGTCGGTCGAGGAGGATGGAGTGGGAGACCGTATCGAAAGCTGCGGACAGGTCGAGGAGGACCAGCATGGCCTCCTCGCCCCTGTCCACACATTCCCGAATAGTCTCCGACACTTCCAGCAATGCCGTCTCCGTGCTGAATCCAGCTCTAAATCCGGATTGGGAGTCGTGCAGCAGAGAGTGGTTTTCTAGATATTCCGTGAGTTGTAGCTGCACGGCTTTTTCCAGGACCTTAGCGGGCTTGGGGAGAAGGGAGATGGGACGATAGTTGGCGAACACAGTGGGGTCGGCATCCGCCTTTTTTAGAATGGGAATCACCAAGGCCTCCTTCCAAGAGGTAGGGAAGAAGCCATGGTGAAGAGAAGCATTCCAGATGGAGAGGAAGGAGCAGGCGAAGGTGCCAGTTCTCCCATAAGTTTCGCAGGGACAGGGTCAGAGGGGGCGCCGGATTTGCAGTGAGTAAGTAGCCTAATAGCATCATCCCGGTTGAGATTATTGAAGGAAAGGAAGGACGGAGGAGCAGGGGGACTAGTGGGGGAAGGCAGGGGGACTAGCCCTGTAGGGAAGGAGACACAGAGTTTGTTGATTTTATCAAGGAAATAATCTGAGAGTCCCTCGCATAAAGCCTGACTCGCCGTGGTCTGAGTGGCCCTGGCCGGCGGATTGATGAAGTCTATAACAATGGAAAAGAGGGTTTTGGACGAGTTTTTGGCATTGGATATTTGAGAAGAGAAATGGTCTTTGATAGCGATTTTCTTTAGTTTGAGGAATTTTTTCAGGGCAGATCTATAGGTAAGTTTAGCTTCAGGATCGTAATTTAGTCTCCACTTACGTTCTAGTGCTTTGCATCTGCTTTTCTCCTCACGGAGGGAGGTAGAGAACCAGGGGGCGGAGGGACGGGATCTCGTGGAGGCAATGACTTTCTGGGGTGCAATGGAGTCAATAGCGTTGACAAGGGCAGTGTTGAGCCTGAGAACATTTCCATCAATATCGGGTGAGAGATGTTCCGTCTGGAAGTGGAATACCGGGTCCAACGAGGCACAAGTGACCTTGTGCCACTTCCTTCCCAACTCCTTCCTTGGGGCAGGAGGGATGGTTTTCCGGCCGAGGGTAAAAGAAAAGGGGACAAGATAGTGGTCGGACCAGGTGAGGGGAAGGGGTGTGAGGACAGTGATGGTCGAAAAATTGGTAAAGATAAGGTCCAAGGTGTGACCAGCCCTGTGAGTGGGACCGGCAACTAATTGTTTAAGGTGTAGGCTTTCCATAGTTTCCAACAGATTGTTCGCCTTCACGCAGAGAGGATTGTCAACGTGGAGGTTAAAGTCACCTAGGACTATAAAATATTGGTGTTTGAGGGATAAGTCAGCCAATTGATGAGTGAGGGCAGTGAGAGAAGGGGAGGTGGCGGTGGGGGGGTTATAGACTAATGTGCCAGCCAGTATAACTGCCGCAGAGTCAGATATAGTGAAGTACATGGCTTCGATTATACCGATATTATTAAGTTTAGTAAAGGTCAGCTGAAGATGGGATTTGAGGATGACGGCTAAGCCGCCTCCAGATTTACCACCAGCCCGGTTCATGCATTTAATATCGTATCCAGGTGGGATAGCCAGATAGATATCTGGAGAGGAGGAGTCAGTGATCCAGGACTCAGTGAGGAATAGAATATCCCACTCGTCAGAGGAGATGGACAGCCAGATGTCGTTTGCATGTCGGGGGAGAGACCGGCAGTTGATCAAGCCAGCTTTCAGAGTCCGGTGGTTCGGTGAGGGGGGCTGCAGTGAGAGACGTGGAGGCAGGCAGGATTTGTAAGGCGGGAGAGTGAAGTTGCATTGAGAGCAGTGAAAAGAAGCAGCTTCTAAGTGGTGTGGGTTGCAGCGGGAAGTAGTCGAGCAAGAGGAGGGGTTTAATAGATGAAGTTGGGTGCTGGTCCAGGACGTTTGGATAGAATCAGTGGGAGAGGCAGGGGGTCTGGCCCTGGGCCCGGTCCAGGCCCGGACGGGCCCAGACGGGCTTGCCTTTGGCGCGCCTTCGGCGCGCTGACGGCGCGCCCGCTGCGCCCGTCCGCTGCGCGTCCTAGCAGTACACATAATTTACGTCGGTGGGGAGGGGCGTCATGGGGGCGTGGCCAGCGGAGATGGGCGTGTCTGGCGTCGCGCCTCGCCCTCAATGATGGCTAGGTAGGAGGAATCGTTGCAGCGCTCTATCCGCTGTTTGTGAGCAGGGGTAAGTGATTAAAAGTAGCAAGTATCACACAGAAACAATTTTTAAAAATGAAGGCACACTCCCGGCTTCCGCCTCAGGAGACTCGAGGAATCAGGGTGTCGCGCTTTCACGCTGCGCGCTCTTTATACACGGTAGAGGGGGCGTGGCCAGCAGAGATGGGCGTGTCTGGCGTCGCGCCTCGCCCTCAATGATGGCTAGGTAGGAGGAATCGTTGCAGCGCTCTATCCGCTGTTTGTGAGCAGGGGTAAGTGATTAAAAGTAGCAAGTATCACACAGAAACAATTTTTAAAAATGAAGGCACACTCCCGGCTTCCGCCTCAGGAGACTCGAGGAATCAGGGTGTCGCGCTTTCACGCTGCGCGCTCTTTATACACGGTAGAGGGGCGTGGCCAGCGGAGATGGGCATGTCTGGCGTCGCGCCTCGCCCTCAATGATGGCTAGGTAGGAGGAATCGTTGCAGCGCTCTATCCGCTGTTTGTGAGCAGGGGTAAGTGATTAAAAGTAGCAAGTATCACACAGAAACAATTTTTAAAAATGAAGGCACACTCCCGGCTTCCGCCTCAGGAGACTCGAGGAATCAGGGTGTCGCGCTTTCACGCTGCGCGCTCTTTATACACGGTAGAGGGGGCGTGGCCAGCGGAGATGGGCGTGTCTGGCGTCGCGCCTCGCCCTCAATGATGGCTAGGTAGGAGGAATCGTTGCAGCGCTCTATCCGCTGTTTGTGAGCAGGGGTAAGTGATTAAAAGTAGCAAGTATCACACAGAAACAATTTTTAAAAATGAAGGCACACTCCCGGCTTCCGCCTCAGGAGACTCGAGGAATCAGGGTGTCGCGCTTTCACGCTGCGCGCTCTTTATACACGGTAGAGGGGGCGTGGCCAGCGGAGATGGGCATGTCTGGCGTCGCGCCTCGCCCTCTATGATGGCTAGGTAGGAGGAATCGTTGCAGCGCTCTATCCGCTGTTTGTGAGCAGGGGTAAGTGATTAAAAGTAGCAAGTATCACACAGAAACAATTTTTAAAAATGAAGGCACACTCCCGGCTTCCGCCTCAGGAGACTCGAGGAATCAGGGTGTCGCGCTTTCACGCTGCGCGCTCTTTATACACGGTAGAGGGGGCGTGGCCAGCGGAGATGGGCGTGTCTGGCGTCGCGCCTCGCCCTCAATGATGGCTAGGTAGGAGGAATCGTTGCAGCGCTCTATCCGCTGTTTGTGAGCAGGGGTAAGTGATTAAAAGTAGCAAGTATCACACAGAAACAATTTTTAAAAATGAAGGCACACTCCCGGCTTCCGCCTCAGGAGACTCGAGGAATCAGGGTGTCGTTTTCTTTTGCTTTGCCTGGCCACTACCCTAACAAAATTTATGAAAGTGCATAAAAATTGCACAAGCAACTAGTCAGTTTTAACAACACAGTATTTTACAATGTATCATCAGTCTTGGTCACAACTTGAATTAGATTTTAGAGGAAGTCCACGGCGGTGGCTCTTCTTGAAATTGTGGTTGTTGGTCCTGATGAGAACCCCTACAATGACTGGGGTTTGAAACGCATAGACCTTTGTCAATGCCACTCCCAATTAATTTGTATCTATGTTAGGGTAGTGGCCAGACCTGTTTTCACAATAATTACACTGGCCTGTAAGGATTATGTAGTGTGTGTTGAGGGTGTTGAATGTATAAATGTGGTTGTGCCTGTACGAATGATTAATTAGGAGTGAGTGTGAATGAAAAGAGGTCGGTTTATTTATTCCGTGTCATTATATGTTTTGTCATTTGTTTGTATATATCCTCTAGACGTTTCTCTGTTTGAATATTGAAAATAAAAGCTAATAATGAGCTTTTGGTTGCTTGGCTTTATATCCTTGCATCTATCATTTAGTGGTATAGGAATTGCTTATCAGTATTGGCAACTTGTTTGGTGTGTAGTGTAGATGACTTAGCATTACTGATTAGAGTCAGGCCCTTTCTTTGTTATATAGTCTACCTTACTGCAGCACAAATCATGGATTCTTTTAATATTGAATCTCTGAGTGTGATCCAATGATTACTGTTGTAGTTGATGTTAGCAGCAACCATTCACTGAAGGCTGGTTTACACTCAGCCTACATGCATCCAGCACAGACATCACTGGATATGTCACCCTGGTAATAAAAAGGAGTTGAGCGCACATGCCCGTACCCACTTCCACTATCTATCTGTGTCTGTGTGTTCATGATACTCTCTCTGGCCCGTACTACATTACGTTGTGCTGTGGACAGCGTTTGCACACATGTTACCTCTGGTACTGGAAAAAATGTCGGGTAATGTAACTTTTAGGTGTATGGCTATCACAGGTGGAAGGCTACTTTACAGAACATGAATATTGATAAAAATGATGGTTGCATGTTGTGTGTAATGTAAGATATGTGTATATTGCATGTTTAGAACAAAGCTGTCTAAGCAGAAGAGGTATGTCTCATGAAATGCAGTACAGATATTGACTACAATGGGTGGCATTTTTTTAACTGTTACAATGGAAAATGTTATGAACTAATGAAATGTCTTTTTTTAATGTCGCATGGCAATCGTGCAGCCAGTGCGCAATGTGATCGCACCCGATGTGATTTTGAGAAAATATAATTACTATAATATAAGTTTATTTCAGTTAGAAATATATAACTGTTAAAAACATTTTTAATTATCGCTTGCTCTCATATACACTTTAAAGTTATTTAGATATAGTTGTGAGACAAAAAAATGAGGGAATGGCGTATGCAGCGCGCTATCCTAAGTCTATGACGTAACACAGGGCGTAGCAGCTTGCATTCGTCGCATTTGGAACACGCACCGAGTGCCACCCCATACGTACATGGCGCAAAGTGCCACTTGTCAGTGCGTACCGGTCGCATACCACAGTAGCAGCTGGCAGACCTCATACGTACATGTTTTTACGGGGACGCGGTGTCACAAACCCGTCGGATACGAAATGCGCATCATTTAAATGTGGTGGATAGGATTCGCTTGCTGATTGAGGTTGGTAGACTACTGGTAGGGTACTGTAGGTTTCTCCCCCCCGAAAAAGTACGATATGCATATTTTTTGGGGAAGACATAAAACATTACATAATTTTTAAAGTTAAACAAAGGATAATAGATTAGCAAAATATAAAAAAACAATAAAAAATATATATGTTTTAGAAATATTAAAATATGAAATTAACATTTAAAAAACCTTTGAAATTCACTGAAAAAAACATAGTTTTACAGACGTTATAGTTAGGAATTAGCATTTAAAAAACCTTAAAAATTCACTGAAAAAACCATAGGTATCAGGGACGTAATAGTTAGTTGGACATTTGACTCATACAAAACCAGAGAAATTCGCCAGTTATAGTTAGTTGAGCTAACTATAACTCGTGCACCCGCAATGCACTGCTGAAGACGTCACATATTACATCACTCATGACATGGTCAGTGACATCACTGATGACATCTCAAATTACATCACTGATGACACCACTGAATACATCATTCACTAAATGTGTGTTTCTGTAAAGTTTAAATATTTTCCATATATATCTATGACAAGGTTTATTGAAGAATGAGTGGATTTACAAGTGCCTAAATGGATTATTTAGTAGGTGCGTGACTGACTGTATAAGTGTCAAGTGAGTGATTAACCATGTCTTACTGAATGCATGGGTTAGTGACTAAACTGTGTGAAAGTCTGTATTAGTCTCTCAGTTGGTGTGTAAGCGGCTGCATGAGTTGGTGATTAGCTACATGAGTGTTTATATCGGTTATTGATTTCTCTGGTTTTATATGAGTCAAAAACTATAAAGTCCCTGAAACCTATGTTTTTTTATTTCTAAGGTTTTTTAAATGCTAATTCCTAACTGTAACAGCTTCCAGAACACCAGAGTGGTGCACTCACAGGCGGGTGCTTCAGATGCGGGGTTTCATCCAAAAAGAAAAAGCACTTGCGAGGGCCGTATGAGACTTTATTGACAGCAAACTCACACACCAACAGATGCGTTTCAGTAAAAACCTTTTTCTATGTGTACCGGGGTGCCGTGTAGATATGCTTATAAACACCCATTTCCTTAATGACAAAATAAACAAGGGACTAAAGCAAAATCGCAACGTCTCCGTCTAAACACATCGTAAACAAGCATCATCTTTGAATGCCCAGGAATATAGACAAACAAGTTAATGTAGCATACTATATCAAAGCCAGCTAAATTCAAAATCAGAACAAAATTGATCTTATCATGACGCCCGCAAATGGGGTGAACCAATCCATAATTAGCGCTGGAAACAAAATGTGAAGTGCAATCAATCATGCCCTGTATGGCCAATAAGTAAATGGTGTAATCCAATTCATAATGAATTTATATTTCATATCTACATGTCTAATCTTTGCCTCAAACATATCATAATATATACATATATCCAAATATACAATCGTGCTTCCACTACAGTTAATCATGTGAAGTAAACTTTCAAAAAATTTCAAAGATAACAGGATAGAATTTATTCCAGGGGAAGAACCAAAGAAAAAGAAAGAGAAAAGAAAAGGATAATCATTATATACAAGAGAGACTATATGAAGGAAGAAAATATATATGTAGTCATTTATTAATTTCATTCTTTACCTTCTCAGGAACTTTTCTCAAAAAATGTCGTCGAAGTCTGAATGTAAGACGAGACCAGGCCCAATCCACCTCGTATTGCCAAACTGCACTTCATCACGGTCGGCCTTAACTTTTGATTTTTCCGTAGTCTCACTGTGTGGCCTTCCACAACCTCTCCCATGAGGAACTGGTGGACAGGAAAGCAGAAAGGGAGTTCAGGCTGCAGACAGCCAACCTGTAAATGGAGCAAAGAAAAGCCGAGCAGATAGGGCCCCAGAGGAAAAGAACCTGGTCCTAGAGGAGAAAGCCCTGGCCCAATTACATTTTAAAGCGCTGCCTCAAGCACAGTCACAAAGGAACTTGGCACCAACCTTTTGTCACCCTAGACCACTTGGAGCCTGGGCATGGGAAGAAATGTAATTTGCCGAACCAGATGGAGCCTAACCCTAGACATTGCTCACACTTTAAAGGATGGCAACAGGTATAAATATTGGACCCTCAGATCAACTCTTCACTATACTCTTGGACCTGTGATCGATCCCCTGAAGGACTGCCATGTACTTCAGAGGGCTACGCTGATGCTAGAGGCCTTCTTTGCACTTACAACTATACAGATTCCCACATTTCTTTTTTGTGTCTATTACAAAGTTAGCTCTGCACTTATTTACCATGTTAAACACTCTCCCTTTGAAGTTAACTTGCATATAAGTTGGAAAATGCTGAACTTCCATGTTTGACATTTTTAGAGAACAAGTAGATCTGCTGTTATAACTTCTAATAATATTCAAGTCAATCTGCAAAGTTTATTAGAACATTGGAGTGTTGAGAGCTCCATTGCAGACAATTGAGTGCTCCCTGCTTCTAAAGGCCGGTAAAGGCCCGCAGAGCAACATTCCAATGTTCTACAAAGGCTTCTCGAAGGGATTTATATCCCCTTGAGCTTCGAGACCCCTTTGTTTAATTTGTTAGAACATTCTGCCCTCTAGTGGCAGAATGTTCTAATAGCCTTATAGCCCTTCGAAGCAGGGCTATACCGGCAATTAAAGTCCCGCTGTCTCAATAAAGTCCCTCTCCTTCGGCTCGGGCCTTAAACGATTCAGCGGGCCTTTAATAGGCGGTATAGCCCGCTCTAAGGCTATAGTAATGTGACCCACAGAAGAATTTCTGAAAACACAGAAGGATGCCTTTCGGTGATCTCACCAGAGCACATTGAGTTGTGTTTTTGAAATCGAGTGTTAGGACAAAAACTGCAATAAAGGAGGTGTGAGCTCTAAAGGCAGTCCACTACAGAAGGGATGTGAACATTTGCAAATTAGGTTCTTGCGTTTTCGTAGGTCAAAGCTCCTGCATAATGCAGAGAGTGCCTGCTGTTGATGGAGTGTGGAACGGTATTTTCGCAAGCAAGCTGTATGTATGCAGCAAAGCATGGAAAGTTCGATTTTATGTTTGTTCTTCTAGCACACAAATTTGCACAAACGTTAAAAGAACAATTTAAAAAGGAATACATTTAGGATCAGATAGAATATTCGACCTACCTCATCAGAAAGGTGCACCTTTATAGCTATTCATCATTATATTTTAGTAAATTGCTATATGTTTTAATACTTTAACATATTTTTGTATTAAGCTAGGTTCACTGTGGAAGGTATTTTAATAATCTTGAATAATGTGCACTGTTTTAATAATTTGGTGGGGACTCTCTTCTGGCCCTGCATTTTAGATCACTGAAATGTAATTTCATTCGGTATGTGAAATGATAGCAGGGGGATCAGCTCTTCGCTATGAGCCATCCTTATTTAAGAAGCAAACCCTTAATTAATCCTAGGGGCTGGGTGTCAGAGGCCACTTTTAAATTGCACTGTAATTTCGAATTAACTTTTGTTTCCCCCCAGGATACAATTAGAGGGAGAGAAAATGGGCATGACTAACATAGCTGTTCTGGTCAAAGGCGCGGATGGTGTTTAACTGTAGTGGGATCGGATTTCAGTCAAGATTAAACAGTAATGAATGAAATACTATTCAAGATAGGTATCATTCAGAGATATTCATAGATGCCCATTGCATTTTAGCCCTCGTAATTCAAGAAATATCATTCAGTTAATGTGCATAGCGAGGATTCAGCGTTTGTTGTCTGCTTTGTGGAAACACAATGTACTAGGGCTATGCCTAGGGAGGGTGGCAGTATATACTGATGTTTAATACCGAACATATTAATGATCCACCATGCCATAAAGAGCAGGTGCTTTATGAATGGACAATGAGCAGTGGCATAACAAAATGATGGGACCACCCTGCACAATTTGATAATGGACCCCCTGAGACACCTGTATCTCACAGAGAAAACCACAGGTCTGGGTGTTCCCAGGGCAGTGAGAAGCTACAGTGTCCCAGTTGCATTCTGGGGGTAAGGCTATACCCAGGGCGGGGGTTGGAGAGTGGGGCTGGCGGGGCTAGGACTCTGTGGCTGAAGACTACCCCCAAATGGCTCTGGTAGAATGGAAGATTGTGATGTCAACATTGGTAGTCGAATCGTTAGTTTTCAACTAACTGTATAGACACATTAACAAGAAAACCATACAAGTTGCTCAGCAAGGTCTGCTCTGCATTGCAAATCTATCAAAATATTTCCATAACTGCAAACGTGTGCCTTCCTTTAACCAATGTGCTAGGATCAGTAAATAGGCCTGTGTACAGTCATGTTTCCTTTATTTCGGTTCTATAGAACCCTAAAAGGTCAAATGAAAGAAACATTCAAAAAAATGAAATCCAATAAAAATATGCAAATTCATTATGAAAGAATTATCTTAGGAAATACAGACTTGTTTTAGCAATTTCTGTACGAATCTCTACATGTTTTAAAATCCATAAGGTTAAGATTAATATTAGTGAAAAAGGAGCACCCTTCAGCTAAAATGATTTACAAAGGAATCGAGTAAAATACTGTGAAGAAATGTAAATGAGATATCAAGAAAAAAAGATCTGAAGCCTATTATGTATACATTGAGCTACACTGGGTGACAATTGTTCAAAAGATAATCTTGGGGTCATATTATCAAGGGGGTTTATCTCCGCTTATTTGGCTTTAAAAGCCAAGAAATTGGAGATAAAATTATCTCCCTATTACCTAGCTGTCGCTAACACCAGTTAGCGACAGCTAGTAGGAGATAGCGACCATCTTGGGCCCCGCTTTGCATGTCAGTGATATTTATCACTAATGACATGCAAAGTGGGCGGGCCAAGATGTTAGCGACTGGAAACAGTCGCTAACATCGCTATCTCCTATTACCAACTTTTGGAGATATTCGTGCTAAGCGCGAATATCTCCAAAAGCTAACACCTGCTCCTGAGCAGTTCTTAGCCATGTTATCCAATGGTAGGTGGATAACATGGCTAAGAGCATTAGCTCAGTAATGCAGGAATATCGCAGACTTTTCAGTGATATTCATGCATTTTGGACGATTTTTATTGCTTAGGAGATAAACCTTGATAATAGCAAGGTTCCTAAGCGATAAAAATCGCCGCAGCTCGGCGATAAAAAAATCCCCGCTAAACCAACATAGCGATAATTATCGCTAGTTGTTGGTAATATCCCCCTTAGTTTTTTAAATGCGTATGACCTAATGTATTGTACTGACGACAGATATCTCACAATTGAGTGCACAACACAGCCTTTGGTGCTGGTTTTATATACTCCAAGAGGTGGGAGGCGATCCCTGAAAAGAAGGAGTTTACAAAGAGGAATAATCCAGCGGGATCGTTGTTTAGCAAAGGCCTTGCAGAAAATGAACACATGTGCAATATTCTCAGCTATCCAACAACCCATCGCGCACAGGTGTGTAACATCTCCCTTTTTCGTCCAGGAGTGTGTGAATGTGGCCAATGGTTAAGTGCCCAGTGTAAAGTTTACATAAAGTGCAGGTGCAGCAAGGTTAATGGCCATATTCAAGTAGAGATTGGGTTTGAGTAAAGGACAGGAAGATATGGCGCTCAGCGTGTTTGGTTGTAGGTAAGGTTGGTATGAGCCAAGGTGTATCGGTGCAAGCAGGTCAGGGGAACATACCCAGAAACAGCCCCTGTATAGGTAAGGAAAACAGTCCCCTACCATATAAATATATGCAAAGAACCTGTGCACACGTCAAGGTGATGGGCTCTTATGTAAGAACAAGAAATTATAGTTCTCTTGACAAGAATAAAAATAGTCGAGATCCAGCAGAGTGTGGATAGTGATTTATAGTTCAGACATGATCAGTACATTTAAGAACAACGTAAGCCGACACGTGTTTCATCACATTGTGTGAAGATATGACTCTTCAGGGCTTGGTTCTCTATGTAGAGGGTTGGATATGCAGGAACGGCAGGAAATAATGCCAGCTGCGTCTGGTGATAGGTACGGGGGCAGTGAGCCCTGTCAGGCGGATGTGCCGTGAGGGAGGCCTATGGACGGGTGCGTCCGAGAGCCATGAGCTTGAAACGTGTAGAAGAGGAGTCTGGCGGTGGCAGGTCTCTCGGATCCAGGTGTAGGAGACTATTTATTATTCTTGTCAAGCGAACTATAATTTCTGGTTCTTACATAAGAACCCATCACCTTGACGTGTTCACAGGACCTTTGCACCATATTCAAGTATTGCTCATACTCAGGTTCACACTTAAACAACAAGAAGGAGTCTACCAGAGTACCAGGCGATGCAGAGGAAATTTTGTCCCCTGGGACAAAGTTCCAAAAGGATGTTTTTTCAGCTTGTCCCGAACACCTTGGGGGTAATGCAGATGGCCGCAGCAAAAAACCTTCCAGGCACAACTTAAATAGCCAAGTTTTATATGTATAAGCCAGGGAATTTCCCCAGCATGGTGATCATCTAATATAACTCTAACACAATCCCTGTAGGGTCTAAAATCTTAGTTGGTCCACAGCCTTATCCAATATTGGATGGGTCTCAGCATAGCAATGTCAAACATTGATCTTCAGTTTAAGTTAAGCCTAATTGGTAGCCTCGGCCCACTGGTAGGAAGTCTCAAACGGGTCTTTATGAAAGCATTTTCAGCTTTTTCAAGGGTATTAAGGTTACAGTGCCTCATAAGTCTACCCCATACTTGGCCCCCCCACAGGCTTGAATCCTGTATATCTGCAATGGAGGGAGATGGCAACACTGGACAACTTATTGACAAATCGTATTACAGAACCCGCTCTTTGTTTTAGAGTCATAACACTCTTTTCTATCTGGGCTGCTCATCTACGGGAATCTTCCAATCTTGGAACCCAAATAGTCAAACAATGGTAGCCTATTCTTTGCCTCCCCCCTTGGAGTATCTTACTCTTGGTTGTTTTCCTACAGGCACTAAAGACCATGTACTTTGTTTTGGTACTATTAATTTCCAGGCCATGCTCGGAATGGAAAGTATTACATTTGTCCGAGAGAATAGATAGACCAAAGGGACTCTTCAATAATAGTAGAGTCTCATCTGGAAAAAGAGGGCACAGTATTTTAAAATCATTCACCTTAGATAGGGTATGCAGCCATTTATGTACAAAAGAAAAAGTGGATGGCCCTTGCCTTACTATTCTCCTGATTGGAATATCTTCCATCAGTTCCCCTGCAGGGCTCCAACTAACCCTCACAAAATTTCTGTATATAAAGTCTGTATTAGGGACAATAGTCCCAACGTGACCCTTATCTTATGCAAAACCTACCAACTTATTTCCCTCTGGACAAGAGCGAACACAGCTTGAATGTCCACAAAGGCGACATACAACAGCCCCTATCAATGTCTACAATCTGTCACTTGATCTGCCACTTGATACTAGTACAATTGGATCAATTGTGGAGCGTGGATGTTCCCATCCTTCCACTGATGTATTTTGGTGCATTACCAGCCTACCAGTACTAGTAGACCTGTGAATGCTTAAAAATACTACGCCTCCCCAGGTAAGGCATAAGGAGGAGAAATATTTGTATTTCTCCTTGTTTCTTTCTCTTTCTAGGTGTGCTGCATTCTCCAGCACAATTAGAAAGAAGGAAATGCCTCAGAGGATTGTTTTTGTGCTGGAAGGTGTCACTTTCTGAACAAAAACTATTGTGCTTACAACGCAGGTACGTTGTACTATGTTGAAAAGGTTCCTGCATTGTTGTTAGGCATCACATTGTGCGCCATAGCAGGGAAAACACAGGAATGTGACATATTATGTTAGGTGACTTGCTGCACCACATGATTTCATTATTATTAATCCAGTTGGTATGTGCCAGGGATTGTCCTTATTTGTTTGCCATTTTGTCCGAGGTCTCTACACATTGCGGACACTAATCTGTTTGAATCCTCCTAGGCGAGAATATCAGTGCATAAGTGCTCTGTTTTATGCAGGCAATTTCTTCCTGGTGAAATATACAGCTGTAGGAGAGACACATTTTGAAAAATGCCATGTGACAGATTTTGATAATTCATACTTTGGGAGCCCATGACATCTAGATGCAAAACGCTCAGTATCTGTCACCTGCCATCATTATTTGGTTATCTTAATCAACAATAATTTACCATGGAGACAGATGTAATGAATACAGTTTTTGCTCCCACTGAGTAAAGATTGTATAACTAAAATCAGCTTTAAGTTCTCCATCGTGTTAGCATTTGTTTCCCAATAGGTAATTGCACCACCAATACTCCAGAGGGTCTCATATGATGGTCCTTAGACACCAGACTCCACTTGAGCTATTCAGGTTGGAGCTTTGCACCATTTCATTTTGGTATCCAACAATCTACCAATTATTGCCATACATCTTTTGTTATCATTGGAAGTATTTGATATTGCAGCTCTGATTCTGCTGCCATATGTAATCGATTCTCTGGTCTGAGTCGCCACTTTATAAATCACTAGCGGAAATACTTTGTGAGAATATTATAAGCTCTGTTCTCAGATATAGTACGCGTTTCATCATGGATAGGTGTGTAACTTCTGTACTGTATTTGAGTTTCGCCCATATCGCTGTACAGCATGCTCCACTTTAAATTGGTTGAATGACTGCTATTAATAACAATTAATTAACTGCAATTACTTTTCTATGTAAAAATATTCTCTACTTTGTCCTTTTTAGGAATGAGTTTAAGATCTAAATAGCGAAGACTCTATTTACTGAAATCCTCCATGAAGCTGAGGTTGAAGTGATTACGATTAGATTTTTTGCAAACATTTCTCAACTTCTGATCTGATCCCTTCCATCCAAGTAAAATGGTTGTCAATATATTGCAGTCAAACACCCACATAATGAATGAAAAAATCTGGCTCCTTTGTCTAGATTATCTGCTCTTCCCACCAGTCAAGGAACAAATTAAAGTAGCTGGATTTGGGTACAGAATCTGCTTATAGCATTGAACTTGAAACAAGAAGACATTGTAATGCAGAGTTCCCATAATATTCAATTCCATGCTTGTGCGTTCAAGAAAATTCAGACCTATAGCTCTGAAGAAGCTCTCACAGACATGTCTTATTCTAATGTATATAGAATTAACTTCCATTGGGACCAATGTTTATCCTTCTTCCCAAGTTATATTGTAGATGTTCCCACTGAAAACTTTGGTGCATCAAATATAAAAGGTAAAGCTTTGTACGAAAGGAAGTCGAAAATGGTTCAAATAAATATAGAAGGTTTCTAGCAGAAGCCAATGGATCAATTACCACCTTGCTGGTATAATATGGAAATTTTTATGTGCCTTGGGTCTGTCTATTAATCTCTCTGTCCGTCTATATTCATCTATATTCATCTATATTAAATTTGGAATTAATTATATTTATCTGTATATCTGTATAATTTTGTACATTTTAAAATACTTAAATATGATCAATGCTATTTTTATTATCTGTCAAAGAAATAGTACAATTACATCTAAAAGAAATTAAATAACATTGGTAACTTAGTTTCAAAATTGCTTATAACCACATTTATTTAACAGATAAATACATATATTAGTGTAAGCAAGTTTGGGTGATTGAAATTTTTATTTTTTATTTTTAGTACTCATTACACCATGGCTACTGCACTCTGGGCCGATTCGTAAACACCCTAGATCCACCTGTGTTCCAAGCAG
Source organism: Lissotriton vulgaris (assembly GCF_964263255.1). NCBI lineage: Eukaryota > Metazoa > Chordata > Amphibia > Caudata > Salamandridae > Lissotriton > Lissotriton vulgaris. The sequence goes on along the minus strand of NC_141694.1, from coordinate 627,788,482 downwards.
TTTTGGACTCATATCTTCCATGGCACTGGTCTTTGCATAGGGGGAGGGGCAGAAAACTGCCACCCCCCAGTCCATGGTTTAAAGTAATCATTGGACCAAATATCGATATTCATGACCAACCAGTAAGCTTATCTTAGAGCCCTACACTGACCACTTCAAAAAATCCCCCTGAATTTCTGCGGACCATCGTAGATTACAGTTAAGGGACTATTAGTATGTCGGGCGCCATATTCCACCACCCGCATCCCATCATAATATGGCGGGGGGAACCCGGCGGACGGAAAGACCGTCCGCCAGTTATCCGCCCATCGACGAGTCGACCGGGCAGAAAAGGGGCTCGATATGGTGGCGGTGTCTGCAAGACAGGTGCAGGTGGTGCCTTTCCCTGGTGGCATTTCCACCATAGAAAGGGATGTGGTGCCTGCATGTGGGGGCCCATTGCAGGCCCCCAGGGTGTTGGGCGGGGGTGCACATGGGGCTACCTGTGGTACCCCCTTTTATTTGCATGCACAACATGCCTTTTTTTACATTGCGGCGGGTGCTGCTGAAAGCACCGCCCGCTGCAATGTAAAACATGCAGGAATATTCCCACGGGACCGCCGCACATATGGCGGGTGGTCCCTTTTGCTGGTACGGTGGCTGGGGGATTTTTATCCGCCCGCCATCGTAATAGTTCCCTTAATGTCTAACTTACATGTCCATTTTACCACACTTAGCCAGGCTGTTGGATTCGGGGTGTGGGGGTCCAACCAATGTTTACAAATCTCTTGCCGAGCCAAGAGAAGCAGGTAGAATACTAAACCCGTTTGCATACAGTTTAATACCTGTTGGGAGGCAATATCCACCGGAGTAGTACCAATGTTTCAGTTAAGACTATATTTTCTGCTAAGATGGCCCTTATTGTTACTCCTACACATTTCCAAAATTCTTTTATCTCTGGACAGTCCCGGGCTGCTATCGAGCTACCCCAAGACGCACCCACGGACCCTTCTGCTGCAACTCCTGCAAGTTCACCTACATCCGGACCTGCACCACTCCAGCAGTGCCCAAGACCTCGACGAGCAGCAGCCACCTGAGATGCATCCTGCTCAACACCCGCTCCGTCCACAGGCACGCCGTCGAGATCTGGAACCTGCTCGACACCACAGCCCCAGACGTCGCCTTCTTCACGGAAACCTGGATGAACGCCTCCTCAGCGCCTGACATCGCCATCCCAGACGGCTACAAGATCATCCGAAGGGACCGCATCAACCACACCGGAGGAGGCATCGCCATCGTCCACAGGAACTCCATCCGCATCACGACCAACACCGACGACACCCTCACAACCGCCGAGCACCTGCACTTCCAAGTCCACATCAACCCCAAGACCACCCTCAGAGGCACCCTCATCTACAGACCCCCCGGACAACGCACACAATTCAGCGAAGACATCGCCGACTTCATCAGCCCACACGCCCTCTGCTCCGCTGACTACATCCTCCTAGGGGACCTCAACTTCCACCTGGAGAACAACAACGACCGCAACACCACCACCCTGCTGGACAACCTCGCCAACCTGGGACTCAAGCAACTGGTGACCACCCCAACCCACTACGCCGGACACACAATCGACCCGTCTTCGCATCCAGCAAGGACATCGCCTTCAGCCACGCCACCGGACTCCACTGGACGGACCACAGCTGCGTCCACTTCAGCTTCGCAAGGACCACGATCCACCACCACCAGCAACAGGCTGCACGCAGGAACTGGAACAAGATCACAGCCGACCAGCTCGCGTCCTCCCTGAGCATGAACCCTCCCACCAGCACAACGAACCCTAGCCAGGCGGCCAACAACCTCACGAAGTGGATCAGCGACTGCGCGGACGAGCTCGCCCCCCTGAGGACCCCGCCCAGCAGACCCGGCAGCAAGAAAGGCCCATGGTTCACCGACGAACTCAAGAGCTCCAAGAAGAACTGCCGAGCTCTCGAGAGAACCTGGCGCAGAGACCCAACTCCGGACAACATGACTGCCCTCAAGCTCGCCACCCGAAAACACCACCAACTCATCCGCGCCACCAAGAAAACTGCATTCAAGGAACGACTGGACAACAACGCACACAACAGCAAAGAACTCTTCAACCCCAACGCTGGAAACAACAACATCACCCCTTCGCAAGACCTCTGCAACTCCCTCGCCTCCTACTTCCACAACAAGATCACGGACATACACAACAGCTTCAGCACTCAACCGACGCACGCCTCGACTGAACCACCGCCCCCCACCACCACCCTTCGCGCCTGGACCCCGATCAGCACCGAAGACACCGTCTGCACGATGAACTCCATCCACTCCGGATCTCCAACCGACCCCTGCCCTCACCACGTCTTCAACAAGGCCGACTCTGTCATCGCACCCCACCTGTGGGACATCATCAACACCTCCTTCGACACCGCTACCTTCCCGGAGAGCTGGAAGCACGCCGAACTCAGCGCTCTACTCAAGAAACCATCGGCTGACCCCACCGACCTCAAGAACTATCGCCCCATCTCGCTGCTCCCGTTTCCTGCAAAAGTCATCAGGAAGACCGTCAACAAGCAGCTGGCCGCCTTCCTCGAGACGAACGGATCCCTCGACACCTCGCAGTCTGGCTTCCGGGCCAACCACAGCACCGAGACTGCCCTGATCGCAGTCACCGATGACATCAGAGCGCTGCTCGACAACGGAGAAACAGCCGCCCTCATCCTCCTCGACCTCTCCGCGGCCTTCGACACTGTCTGCCATTGTACCCTAGTACAACGCCTCAGCAACGTCGGAGTCCAGGAGAAGGCACTGGAGTGGATCATCTCCTTCCTCGCCGGGAGGACACAGAGAGTCCGCCTCCCCCCGTTCAGATCTGAAGCCACCGAAGTCATCTGCAGCGTCCCTCAAGGCTCCTCGCTCAGCCCAACCCTCTTCAACATCTACATGAGCCCACTCGCAGACATCGCACGCCAGCACAACCTCAACATCATCTCCTACGCCGACGACACCCAGCTGATCCTCTCCCTTACCAACGACCCCGCCACCGCCAGCGCCAACCTTCACGAAGGGATGAAAGAGGTAGCCGAATGGATGAAGAACAGACGCCTAAAACTGAACTCAGACAAGACGGAAGTCCTCATCCTGGGATCCTCACCCGCCGCGTGGGACGACTCCTGGTGGCCCCCCGCCCTAGGCAGCGCACCCAAACCAACAGACCACGCACGCAACCTGGGCTTCATCCTGGACTCCTCCCTCTCCATGACCAGACAAGTCAACGCCATCTCCTCATCGTGCTTCAACATCCTGCGCATGCTACGCAAGATCTTCCGGTGGATCCCCACCGAGACCAGGAAGACAGTCACCCAGGCCCTCGTCACCAGCCGTCTGGACTACGGCAACACCCTCTACGCCGGAACCACCGCCAAACTCCAGAAGAGACTCCAGCGGATCCAGAACGCCTCAGCACGACTCATCCTGGACATCCCCCGTCGCAGCCACATCTCCGGACACCTGAGAGATCTGCACTGGCTCCCGGTCAACAAGAGAATCACCTTCCGTCTCCTCACCCACGCACACAAAGCCCTACACAGCCAAGGCCCAGGATACCTCAACAGCCGCCACAACTTCTACGCTCCCAAACGCCAGCTTCGTTCGACCAGCCACGCCCTCGCCGCCGTCCCCCGCATCCGTAGAACCACCACAGGGGGACGGTCCTTCTCCTACCTCGCCGCCAAGACTTGGAACTCCCTCCCCACCCACCTCCGCCTGACCCAGGACCACCTCGCCTTCTGGAAGCAACTCAAGACCTGGTTGTTCGAGCAGTAGCAGATCCCCCCCCCCCCCCCCCCAGCGCCTTGAGACCCTCTGGGTAAGTAGTGCGCTATATAAATTCAATGATTGATTGATTGATTGATTGACATGTAAAAAATACATGAACATCATTGGTCCTTGAAAGTTTGCGTCTCTTACATCTAGGAACAGGCTGTAACACAAATGTGGCCTGTCTCCGCGGGGTCCAATACAACTAAGGCTCCCAGTTTTCCGTTTTTACGGATTTTTACAGATAAATACAGACAGAAAACAATGTGTTTTCTGTCTGCATTTATCTTTAAAAGTGGATAAATACAGAAAATTGGGCTTCTTTTAAGTGACTCTCCGTGCTTTCTTTCAGATAAAATAGCCAAAAAATAAATATGGATAAATACAGACGGAAATGGCCAAAAAATAAATACCATAAAACCGGAGCCCTAAATACAACCTGTGCATTACAAAAAAGGGATGGCCTTTAAAATTGGCTGGTGTTACTATGGCATAAAGTAATTTCACGGAATCTAACCAGATTTTAGGCTGCCCTCCCGCAATATGTCTGTCCAGACCACGGACGGGTCCTTCATTTTCTCTTCCTCTGCCTCCACAGATAGTTCATACCATGTTGCCACTTCTTTAGCTTTTGAGCTAGTATCCTGGAGTGAGACCTCGAAATCCCAATTGCCTCCAACTTCATCTACTGTGGTCAGAGACCATGAAGTAAGCTGCAAGTACCTACACCTGGAGAGCCTATTGCCTGTCCTAATGTTCAAGATCCCCCAGGGAATCAATCCTCCTGTTGCTATCAAGTCTCCCCATTTTGTTATCCCCGCCTGCTTTAAGGGCAAGCTTAAGGCATCTTCCAGGCATTTTGGTGTACCCGGGGATTCCCAAATTGGAGCAAATTCTGAGAAGTAACCAATCTTTAGTGTCCGTCTCACTACAAGCCATAGTCTTAAAGCTGATCTTAAAACCTTTAACCTTATTTTTTTTTTATTGTGCTCCCGGTTTGTATAGGAAGTCTCCAGGGCTCCCATGGTTCGTCATTTCTCTCAGTATTAGTACACCAAGTAGTATTCATAGGTTCCCCTGCCAACATGCACACATTTTTAAATTGGAAGGCCATACAGTAAAGTCTGAGGTCTGGCAATGCTAACCCCCCCTTCTTAAGGCTACTTCTTACTTTTTTCCATGAGAGACGAAACCCCCGGGATGCCCAGATACAACTCGATATTTCCTTGTATTTTATTAATTTCGTCCTTAGGGAAACTAAGTGGTATGCAGTTAAAGAGGTATGTTAACTTTGATAGAACAGATATTTTCATCACGCTAACCCTCCCATATATTGACAAGGGTAGATTCTTCCACCTAGCTAGATGTCTATCCACCTCCTTCATCACTCTCTTCAGATTACGGGAAGGAATCTCATCAATTTTAAATGCAATTATTATCCCCAAGTATTTGATCTCTGAACAGACTCTACCACCCCACTCTTCCATGCTCCAACACATTACTTCTGTTTTTTTATATATTTACTGAATACCCTGAAAACACCCTGATTTCAGTCATCAGTTGTTCCACCTTAGTTAGTGTTTGAGCTGGGTCAGAGGTGTAAATTACCAAATCGTCCGCATATAATGCAATTTTTCTGTGTGTTGGAATCTGATGAATAGGCATAATCTTCTCATCTGTTCTTAAAATATGCGCCAGAGGTTAGATATATATCAAAGAGAAGGGGGGACAATGGGCAACCCTGTCTCGTCCCTCTATAGATTTTAAAACTCCTTGTCAGAAAACCATTTAGAAGGATTTTGGCCATAGGGTAATCGTATAATTTTTGTAGAACACTAATAAAATCAGTGCTAAAGCCCTTTTTACCTAGAACGGCCCAAAGAAATACCCAGATGACACACTCTAAAGCCTTGGCGGAGTCTATGGTGATCACCGCCAATGGGATCGATCGAGCAACTGTAGAGTCTGTAGCCCTTAATATTGATAATGTAAGTTCTTGTATTTGTCTCTTAGGGACAAAACCTTTCTGGTCTGCATTTATCAGCAGAGGAGCCACCTTGGCCAGTCTCCCGGAGAGAACACCTGTGTACATTTTATGCTCCACATTTAATAGGGAGATTGGTCGATATGAATAGGCCCTCCTCGGATCCTTAGCTGTTTTTAAAATCAATGTAATTATGGCCTCATTCCAAGAGTTCGGGATAAGCCCTTCCTCCTTATAAACAGAGTTAAAGAGAGCCACCATTTCCGGTACTATCTTATCAACCATCAGCTTGGAGACCTCAACCGGTAAAGGGTCAGGGCCTGTCGCCTTGCCGTTCTTCATATGTTACAGTTGTTATCTTATTTCCCCTTCCGTAATGGGGGCATCAACCCTGTTCAGGCCTTGCTGGTGTAATATGGAGATGTTTATATACCTTGGGTCTGTCTATTAATCTCTCTGTCTGCCTATATTAATCAATGTTAAATTTAGATTTAATTATATGTATTTGTATATATGTATACTTTTGTAAATTTAAAAATACTTAAATATGATCAATGCTATTTTTATTATTTGTCAATGAAACAGTACAAATACATAAATAAATAGTATAACATTTTTAACTTAGTTTCAAAATTGCTTATAACCACATTTATTTAACAGATAAATACATATATTAGTGTAAGCAAGTTTGGGTGACTTTAATTTTAAGGTTTTGTTCACATAAGTGTATTGGAAATAAATTAATATAATCAAACTAATTTACAAATAGAAATAGTGTGTTGATTCTTTTTTTTTTAGTAGTCCTAGATTAATATTATTTGTTTAAACATATGTTACATTTTTATGATAAATTAATGAAATAAAGAAACTTTATTAAATGCCCTTATATTTACCTATAGGGAGATCTTCACAAACAGGAGGAGAGTTGCTAATAGTAACTACACACTAGTAAATTCAGTCATCAGTGCTTACAACGACCTCATGTAAGGCAGTGTAGACCCTTATGACTGCACCTAGGCGTAAACTTCCACTTGTAAATGGTGAATAGCAAAGGTTTGGAGAGATATACTTAGATGTAGGATGACATACCTAGGCATAGGAGAAGATCCAAACATGGTTAGGAATGCTCATTCAGGATTACATTTGTGAATTGGGTACTTACTTATTAAGTGCTATTATGGTATATTTCTGAGTTCTGAATTTCTGACCTACAACACCTGCTTTAAGGAATTAATGGAATATTCTTCCACAGTTTCTAGTATCAGTTTAATTTTAAAAGTATATAGCCCGAGCACACCAGAGGTAAAAGAAAGTAATTGTTTCAGGTGGGGCCCATTAACGCTGATTGCCCTAACTGAGCCTAAACTGGTTCTCCTAGGCGTGCATAGCAGTAAGGATCATACCTTAACAAAAAAAGGACATGACTCGTTCCAGACTGCTCATTAGCAATGCTTTGGAAGTTGTGGAAACAACATGGGGCAAGACCCAAATTAATTGAGAAATAATGTGAGAAATGCAGCTAGAAGTGTATCAATTTACCCCATAGGCCATCAAAGCTCATTTAAAGAAGCTGACCCGAGCTGAAAATTAGTCAAAAAAAGTTTTATGCTTTTACATGATGCTGGCAGTTATGTTACGTTCCGTTATGTTATGTGTATTTGTATAGCCCACGACTCAATGGGAGTGTTTCCTGGCACTATTGCAACTAACGAACAGTAAATAAAAAAGGGATCTCTGTGTCTGTCAAAAGCAGTAACCCACTTACCCATCTACAAAAAATACAAATCTGTGATCTGCATGTTGCTAGTTATGCTGTGCAGCAGGCCCATTAACGAAAGGTCTGCAAATGCATTAACTACCAGATGTGTCTTTCCATTGTCATTATTCTCTGAAAAGTGTTTGGCACACAAGAATCTGTGCACCTTAGCCCTGAATGACATTTTAAAATGCAACCTCTTTGTGACCATTTAAGAAGACCAGAAGAATGTAACTGTCACATTTGCACTTGTTAACAATTTCTTTGTCCCAGAGTTAAAAATAAAAGTATACATTGGAATTCAGACTCCTCCCCTAGTGATCCCACCTTCTTTTCCCTGCAACATCTTAACCCCCAATTTATGGAGTCGCTGTATACATTTTTTTCAATTCCAGTCAGTCCTGGAAAGAAGGGGATCACCCCAGGTCCTGGTGCCCACAGCTATTTCTGGACCAAGGGAAACATGCTGAATTGGTACTGGTGTCATTTTCCAACATCAGGACACATTTCAGCCTTACTGACTGATTGTCAGCATTCCATTCATAGCAACAGGAATGAATCACATATGGTCAATACCTATACACTGTTAAGAGTGAATGGTCGATAGAAATACAAATCTAGGATATAAAACCAAAAGCATCTATTGTGGCTGTCTGTGCTAAAAATACTTTATTACTTTGCAATCATAGAATAACAACAGACTGAGAAAAAACAATAAGAATCTAAACCCATGGCGTACAGTTTGCATGCAGCTTCTTGATGCTGCTACATAGATCACTGTTCTATATTAAGAGGCTTGGAATTATGAGCTGGAAGCACCAAAATGATATCAGTGTCAAAAGTAGTAACCCACTTACCTATCCAGACACAAAACAAGTCTGTGATCTGCATATTACATAATGTGCTTTGCAGAAAGAATATTATCCTTCTATGATACTCTATGAATCAAAACATTGATCGACAATACACAGACCTCTCCCAGAACTGTGTTTACCACGACAGTTATCTTACTGCTGTCACAATACCCTTACAATTGTTGGTCACACAACGATCTCTGCAGCATGTGTCCTAACCATATAAGATATAGTAAAATGCAGCCTCTTTGTGACCAATTCAGTAAGTTGGAACAGATTTGCTGTCACATTTGTCCTTTATGCCAATCTTCTTTGCAGCAGATTTCTTTTAAAATTAATGTATAAGTTGACTGTTAGCCTCTGCTATTCAAGACCTTCCCCTTGTCGCTCCACCCCCTTTCTTCTTTCACACCTAAACCTCCAAATTATGGGTTTTGCAGGACAATTATTTTCCAATTCCAGCATTGATGATATTTATTAATGCATATGTAATACTAATTATCTTAAATGGCTAAGGACATGTAGTGATAGATACTGACTTCACTCTGGGGTTTACCCCAAAGCCTTAGCAGGTTTCTATCCAAACATCAGAACCCGAAGACGCAGTTGTTACATACAAAGCTGTGGATTCTTTCATGTTATCGGCATAGTCAATACGCAAAAAAGACAGGGCCAACTATCATCATGATGGTGAGGACACCTCATCTCCTTTAGTACAATCATAGGCGTGAAGTGGCTGCATCTCAAATTTCCCAACTCAAGTGGGAAGCACACAAAAACAGGTCTGTTGAGCTTTTTACCACATTTCAGGTACTCTGTAAATTAATCATTGTACAACTGTGCACATACAGCATCACTCTAATATTGACATACTGTGGAACTGTTCTGTTCAGAAGGTACAGGGCTACACTTACATTTGGGAACGTCACTGTGCGGCCTTAAAAAAAAAGGGAAAGCCAACCTGAAGCATGGTGGGGGAGTGAAAATAAGAACACTAATTTGTTTGTTTCTTCTTCCCAACCAAGATTCCACTAGCAGAGCTTCCAGGAATCAAATAACCAGAGCCTGTAGTTGAAAATGAGGAGGCCAGCATGATAAAGTCCAAGGCCAAGAGGAGTAGGGCACACCAAGAAGGGAGGCTTTAATACTCTAACAGCTTATGGTAGAGCTTGCGATGTATGTGAGGGTGCTTTGCAAATACAAAACAGACCAAATATGTAAGGGGCAAACCACAAAGGAAGGTGGCTTACTCAATATTGACAGGATAAGGGAGCTCCACAGCCTAGTCTGCACCTTGATCATAGAAGATGGGAAACAAATCGACAACTACAAGTTCACATGAGAGACAATGATGGAAATATCTGGAAATATCACACATAAAGATACCCCACACTCTCATATATTTAGACACTGAGAAGGGTTCTGAAGGAGTTCTTCAAAGCATTGCCTCATTCCTAGATTAAGTAACTGACTGAAAACAATATCATGGTGACCCAAAGCTGAAGCCAGAACAAGGATCATCATGCAGGCTACCTGTCACTCTAACTACTTCACCTTCATTGCCACAACATGGGGTAATTCTACCTCTTCAGGTGCAATGGTTCACAGTGCTGATCAGGAAATATAAACCCAATGACTCAGTGAGAGAGGGAAGCCTAGAGAAACTGGATATTCAAGCATATAAACTTTTAGATCTCGGAAACTCAACAAGCAGGAGTATTTCAATGAGGTTGCAAGGAAGGATGTGAAAAAAGCCTAGTTGATAAACTGAATTACGAGGATGCTTAGCAACAGGACCAAATGGCCAAGTATACTGTGTGCTGCGACACTGGACTTCTTTGCCATAATACTACTGCATGTTTGCTGTTTCCCAATCCCAAAACAAAATTGCTCAGACTGTGGCATGAGGCTGGATAAAACCAGGGCCAGAGTTCTGAACAGTTTTGCCTGCCCCACCAATTAATGCAACTGAGACCCGTGTTGCATAGTTTGTCATGTGCGCCAACTGAACTGACAGTAGTAGCATCATCACTTTATTTAGTGACAGAGTTCAAGTCAGTTGCTCAGCAGAAGCACAAGCATGATATGGTTGCCATTCTGTATAAACTCCTTTAACAAGGGTCAATGGACTTACTGATAGACTTCATGTGACAAACTAAGACACAAGCCACATTTATGAGTCCCATATGGTAATAAAGAAATTCAGTTCCAGAAATTGTGTGGTGACACAGGACGAACCAGGGGGCAACCGAACCTGTCATGTAAACATTCTAAAGCCATACACATAATATTCAGAGGATTTGCCTGTGGAAGGAATCTGACTTTGACTCTGAGAATCTTCCAGAAGAAATCACAAAACTCCAGAACTGAAATGGCACATGACGTTTCAAACATTGAAAAGCCTCTTATTTGTCCAGACAGGTATAGTGAAGGTTACAGGACATGATGTGGATATTGGTAAGGCCAGGCAGCTACACGTCTGTGAAACAAAGTGGGGGTTTAGGGCTCTGTAGCCCGAGCGTAGTCCTCCAAACCAGATCCCACATGAACAGAAAAAGTTATCAGTCTCCTTGTATTAATTTAGAGAACCATCAACATTCTTCTATCTTTCTGATCACTCTTTTTTCATGTAGATATGATAACAAAAAAGTCTTATTTTATTGTAATTATCCTTTATTTAATTTCCATCCAACATACACGGCCAGCACATGTTTCGGGGAAAACCCCTTTCTCAAGGCCTGTAAATGACCGAAGCTACTCGATGTTTGAAATCTGATAGTATTCCTGTGAGAACTTTCGGTCTTTAATAGCAAATACATTCTTGGCCTGATTCTTGATTATAACAGAACAGACATGTCAGGGCTCTGTTCTTTGCCGCAGAGTCGGAAAATAACAAGAACTGCAGACATTGAGTCCTTGGTTGTTCAGATGCTTTCTGTGTGAAAATGAAGGGAGCATGTTGTTTCCTTTTTGGGGCCATGCAGAGTCAGCACCACTCTGGATAGCATTGTAAAAAGGCTATTTGGTTATTTTGTTTACAAAAAATAAGAGTGAAAAGAAAAAAGAGGAATTTTAATGGTTTACTATAGAGATACAAGGGGAAATCTTTTGTGAAGAAGGGTAACTACATTTCTGGCCCTACCAGTCCTCATATTTAAAGAAAAAGGGGTAACCCTGTGTCCCTCAGAACCTGGGTAATTAATGGTTAATAAAACAAATGGTTCTGTCGGGTGACAACCAAGAGTGATATATAGGAAGTTTTTACCACTTGAGCACTATTCACCACTGTCAACTTTTTGCACAAAAATTCACGTTGACAGTCTTTTGTCTGTACTACATGAAATAATTGACTGACTTTAATTCATATAAATACGAAAATGAAATGAATAAGACCTTGAGTCATTAATTGTGAGGTTCTGAATTGTGTTGTCTTAAGAAGGGGTTCCTCCAATACAGTAATAGTATTTTATAAATCACTCTTGGTTTTCACCCGACAGAACCATTTGTTTTATTAACCTACCAGTCCTCAGTCACAGCCCGCAGGGATATCAAGTAGAAGAGTCAGGAGAGGATGGGTAAATGAAGCTCTCAAATTGAACACAGGTAAATGTAAATGTACAGGAATTTATAAAGCGCAAATCACCAACCAGTTTCTAAGCGCTTGCTTAGGGAACCCGTCCTGGTATTCCCCTGTGAGATAACCCCAGCAGGGTATCCGCAAGGTGAGAGCGAGGCATCCCGCCGCGAGGGGCCGTTGTGGAGATTAAGCAAGCTATTGCCCAGAGTCGCAGAGTGTGAACCCGTGAGTCGAGTAGGCACCGGAGGAGAATTGTCGAGTCCATGGACATTTTAGGACTCAAGACCCCGCCGAGCCGGGAATTGAACTCTGGTCCCGGGCTGACCTCTGCTTTCAGGTCTGCCTCCTCTAACCAGTGACCCACACTTCTCCACGTTGGGACCAGGTGAGACCAGTTTTCTCTTGCCCTCTATAACTATGTATATATATGATCATCCTCTTCTTGACAAATTTACCTGTGACTTTCCTGTGACTGAAGAACCAGGTGCTGGCTTGTTTGGAACTCTTTTCCCTGACATATCTTTTTTTTTTTTTTTAAATATATTTTTATTGCAGGAATCAGTAAATCGTTACATAATCGACCAGCATTATAGCACAAGCAAAATCAATGAGACACAACCCTCCGTCCCCTCGCCGTAAGTTTCTTACACAGCCATTCAGCCCACAACCCTGGGGTCGGGCGGCGAAATTCAATGGGGGCTCAGAAGGATGTCGAAGTTGGTCCGGATGATCCACTGTCCGTCATCTGCTTTTACAAACAAGCCTATAAACCCAGAAAGAAAAACCCCACCCTCAAAAACGCTACGAACCAAAGAAAACCCTACCCAACCCCGCCATCAGCGCACGGTAACAACCGCAACAGGATCTGCTAAGGGACCCATGGGGAAAGCAACAGATCTGAAAAGTGCAATCGTTTATCGGGACATGGGGCGAGCTGCTTCCTCACCTTCAGAGTCGCTGGGGGCGCAATAATCCCTAAGGGCCTGCACTGACGTCTCCCACTCCAGCGCTGCCTCCTGCGCCTTCTCATTACGCTGCCTCCAAGCTAGCTGGTATCTCAGCGTGCTCTCCCCCGCCGCCCACTTCAAAAGTTCGCTGTGCCATCGGCTTCCTGTCGGACCAACTCGTGCCTTCCAGTTCCTGGTCACCTCTCGTTTAGCAAGGAGTAGCCCTAAATCGATGAACTTGCTGGATATTTTATTCTTGGGGGTATGAGGGAACCAGTGTAGGAGTCCCACCGCCGCGTCAAACGATAAGGATCTCCCCGTCACCTCCTCCAGGGTCTTCCCCACTTCTACCCAATAGGATGGCAATCCCGGGCAGGCCCACAGCATGTGGAGAAGGTCCGCCTCCTGGGCCGGGCACCTGGGGCAGTCCGCCGAATTCGTAGCAAAATATCGCCTGATTTTCACCGGGGTCAGATATGCTCTATGGAGCACGTAATAGTGGACCAGTTGAAAGCGGGCGTGGCGTGTGCCCTTCCAGGCTCGCCGCACCAGCTGGGACCAGGTCGTCTCCGGGATCTCCTTGCCAATGATGTCCTCCTCCCAACGGTTTCTCAGAGTAGTGAGGGGAGCCAGCCCCTCATTGATCAGTCTGCCGTAGAGGCAAGTGACCGCCTTCACCGTGCCCGCAGACATCATCACGTATTGGCACACCGGAGATAAAGTGGGTTCCTCCTGCCCGCGTTTCCAGTGCGCCTGGATCGCTCGGACAAGGGCCGAGTGCAGCAGAAAGTCACCGCGGGGGATCTCGAAGCGATCAATGAGCTCCTGAAAGGGCAAGAGCGCCCCGTCCTCGTATAGGTCCCCTATTAGCTGTAAGCCGGCGTCCTCCCAGTTCGCCAACCGTGACCAATCGCCGCCATGGGGCAAAGCCGTCAGCATCCCCAAAGGTATTTCGGGCGCATACGGTGTTCTCAGGTGGCCCCGGGCGTGAGCTCGGTTCCAACACAGGCGAACGGTCCGCTCCTCCAGCGACAAGTCCTGTAAGGCCAAACGATGTCGCAGCGCTATGAAGGAGAGAACATGCCTGGCCATACCCGTTCCCCTTCTGTCTTCTGGGCCCCGGAATTCCCGGGCGATCTCCTGGGTGAAGGTCTGGAGCTGCGCCGCTAAATAATACTTTTCAAAGTCCGGCACCGCAAGCCCACCCTCATCCTTCGGCCTCATCAGGGTCTTGAGGGCCACCCGCCGGCGGCCCGAGCCCCAGAGGAATCCGACTATCATTGATCGTAATAGTCGAAACGTGGCCGGTGGGACCCAGATCGGTAGTGTCCGGAAATAATATAACAACCGGGGAAGCACCACCATTTTAAGCAAAGCGATCCGCCCTGCCACCGAGAGCGGTAGCGTGGCCCAGAAGTCCATACAGCCTCGAAGTGCTCGAGTGCCGCGGGCAATGTTCCCATCCAGGAGGTCAGATGGTTCATGATAGACGTACACCCCCAGGTACTTAAAGCAGTCGGGTTCCCATCTAATCTCCCTACTTAGAGTAGGGGTAGGGGTGCCCCTGCGAACCGGGAAAAGACAGGTCTTAGTCCAATTCACCCGGAGGCCCGAGACCTCCCCAAACTCCGTGAGCGCCGTCGCAGCTCCATGCAGGGCGGCGAGCGGGTCCTCTAGGAAGAGCAGCAGCTCGTCTGCATACAGCGAAATGTAGTGCGGGCCCGAAGGAGTCCATAGGCCCGTATAATGGGCTCCCGACCGGAGATGCAGCGCAAGTGGCTCCACCGCCAGCGCAAAGAGAAGTGGGGATAACGAACATCCCTGCCTCGTGCCCCGTTCCACCGGATATTGTGAGGAAATCAGCGGTCCCGCCCGAACCCTGGCCGATGCAGAGGCATACAGAACCGTGGTCCATCTGATGAAGCCCTCACCGAGGCCGAACCTCCGTAGCACAGTGCAAAGGTAGTCCCATTCTAGGCTATCAAAAGCCTTCTCTAGGTCTACCGATAAGACAACCGGGCACGGGGCGTCCACAAGCGGCTCCCCTAGCAAGCGGAACAACCTGCGAATGTTCATGGTCGTGTTACGCCTGGGGATAAAGCCAGCTTGGTCCTCATGCACCAGGGAGCTCATGTGTCCCAGCAGCCTCGAGGCCAAGATGCTGCTCAGTATTTTATAGTCAACCGTCAGCATTGATAAGGGACGGTAAGACCCCGGGTCGGATGAGTCCCTTCCGGGCTTGAGGAGTGGAACCACCAACGCCTCGCACATCGAGCCCGGGAGTCGCCCGAGCCTCTTCGCCTCTCTGTATACTATCAATAACCTAGGGGCTAGGAGGTCAGCATAAGCTGCATAGAACTCCACAGGAAGGCCGTCCAGGCCCGGGGTCTTATTCCTCGCCATCCTTTTAATGGCGCTACGGATCTCTCCCAGTTCTATGTCGGACCCCAGGGCTTTCGCCACGTCCTGCTCCACTGTTCGGAGCTCCAGAGGCCGTAGATAATTATCAAGCAGATCAGGGTCTCGGGCAGAGCGACTGCGGTACAAACGTTCGTAATATTGCCGGTAGCAGCTCAGAATCTCAGGCTGAGTGTACACCTCGGTTCCGTCTGCCTTGCGCATGGATGTCGTCAATGAGGACTGACGCGTGGGGTTGGCTAGCCATGCCAGCAACGCGCTCGACCTATCCCCCTCTGCGATGGACCGAACCGTATAGGCCTTGTAGTCAAAACAGCGAAGCCGTTCGACCTCCGCCGCCACCGCCTCCTTCGCCTCCGCCGTGCGTACCTGTAATTCAGGGCGCCCGGGGCGGCGAATTTCCAGCTCGCGGAGTTTCCGGTCCGCTGCATCTAGGTCGGCGAGGATAATTCGCCTCATGCCGACCTTTTTAGAAATACAGTATCCCCTCACCACCACCTTAAAAGCGTCCCACTCTAACGCTCTCGAGCTCGCGGTGCCGCCGTTGGACGCAAAGTACTCTGAGATCTTATCACCTAGGTCCGCCCTGAAAACACTGTCCTCAAGGATCTCGGGCCGTAATTTCCAGGTGGGCACCGCAGGCGCCCCGGGAAACCAACGAAGGTCCAGCAGGAGGGGGTTATGGTCTGATATGGTCCTGGTCAAATATTCAGACCGGACCGCTGCCGAAACCAGTTCGGGCGAGCCAAGAAATCCGTCCAGTCTAACGTGCAACTCATGGAGGCTCGAAAAGTAAGAATAGTCCCTAGATGTGGGGTGGTGCGCCCTCCAGATATCCGTTAGACCCCAGTGAGTCTGCCAGTCCCTACGACCCTTAGCCATGCGACGAACCGGAGAATCGGGAAGGGGTGGATGCGAGCGGTCAGTGTCTACATCCACTACTGAGTTGAAATCTCCACCGAGCAGGAGGGGCCCGGAGAAGAAGTGGGCCAACGAGCCCGACAACCTGGAAAGGAAGGCAGTCTGGTCTATATTAGGAGCGTACACACAGCAAACGTTTAGGTCTCTCCCTCCCAAAGTGCCCGAAATGGCCACATAACGCCCCTCTGGATCTATCACTGTTTTCGTGACCTGGAAGGGAACCCCAGCTCTAACCCAAATCAGCGCCCCTCTGGCATACGCGGAGTACGAAGTGCAAAAGACCTGCCCCCTCCATCTACGCTGTAGCGCCGCCCCTTCCGCCTTGTTCAGATGAGTCTCCTGCAGCAGCGCCATTTGTACCCCCCTACGCACTAAATAAGCGTGGACTTTGTGACGCCTGGACATAGTATGAAGCCCCCGCACGTTCCAAGTAACACATTTCAGATTAGCAACATCAGCCATTGTCCCATATCGTTCTCGCAAGGTCTCCCCATCTGGGTCCCAACAAAGAAAGGATATCAATCATCCCAGCACTGATGGCGGCCATTTTCCCCAACCAAAACTTAACAACCCAAGTATGAACCAAACCCCCATCCACCCTCCCCAGAACAGGACCCAAATAGCACCATCTAGTTCCCATCCAAACCATACCCTCCAACAACCCACTATCCCCTACTAATCCTGCGGTCGTCACCGTAGGAAGGCCTTAAGGGCCAGGTGCGGGCCGGGCGGAGGCAGTGGGCCCTCGACGCTCAGGCCACCAGGACTAAAGCAAGCCCAAAACAGTGCCAAAAACCCTCGGGGCAAAAACAGGGCACCCCACCCTCCCTACCCCGGGAGTCAGCATCAATTGTCGGCACCCGCCACCCCCCGCCGGGCCCCCTCCCAAAATGAAGTAGCTCACCCCGTTACCCCTGTCCATCCAGAAGGTCTTCCACCGATTTCGGTGTGATCACCGGTGTATGGACGCTATCAGTCACCGATTCCTCGGAGTCCGTTGGTGCCCCCTCGTCACCAGGGTCCGCTTCCTCCTCAATGGCATCGTCCCGTGAGCCAGACAGCGCAGATAACACCTCCAGCACTCCCTTCCGCTCCGTCGATGTCTCTGCAGTTGAGGGCCCCCCTGAGCGGCCACGGCGACTCCGAATCCTCTTGGACCGCCGTCTCTGCTCCGGCTCCGCCGCCTGCTGAGATGAGGAGCCGAAGCCATCTTTCCCTGCTCTATAGAGTTCAAGCCAGTTACAGACATCCTCTGGGGTATCAAAGAATTGAGTTTTGTCATCGACAATTATGCGGAGCCTTGCAGGATATAGGAGCGAGTACTGGATGCCCTCGCTCCTGAGCTCGCGCTTGACTGCCAGGAAGGAAAACCGTCTGCGTTGAGTTTCATAGGTGTAATCCGGGAAGATGTTCACCTGGCTGTTCGCCACTTTGAATGGGCCATTATGTCTGGCGGCATTGAGGATGAAGTCTCTGTCCCTAAAGTGCAATAACCGTGCCACCACCGGTCTCGGGGCACGTCCCTGCTGCGGTGGCCTCGCCGGGACTCTATGGGCACGCTCCAGGGTGTAGAAGGAGGATAGACCCTCCGGGGCCACCGTGTCACGGAGCCAGGCCTCCAAGTATGCCACCATGTCGCCATCCTCAATCTTTTCTGGCAGGCCCACCACACGAATGTTGTTCCTCCTGTTACGGCCTTCCGCATCCTCCGCTCTCTGCTCCAGGGCCGTAATCCGGGATAGAGCATCCTTCATAGTCGCAGCCAAGGTCCGCTGCGCCGGCTCCAAGGTTTTCACCGAGCTCTCCACTTCCTTGACCCGGTCCGAAAGTTTGCCGTGGTCCGCTCTAAGGAGACCTAGGCTCGTCGCTACCTGGGCAAGGTCCTGCTGGAGGGCCGAGCGCGTGGTCGCTATCGCCTCTAAGACGCAGTCAAATTGCTGTTGCATCGATGCACCACCAGAACTCTCTGGGTCCCCACGTTCCTCTTTGTCCTGGGTCTCCGAGTCTGAGGCGGCTGGGGTAGTCCCCTTGGCTCCTCTAGGTTTCCCCATGTCGCCGGTAGCACTCCGTGTGGGCCCAGGAGCAGGCGTCTCCGAGTGCAGGCGCCGGCTATGACTCTCCCGGTTGCTGGGCCTCAGGTCGAGTGCCGGAGATCCTCGTCTCCAGGGCCTGTTGGATCTTCTCAGCTTCGGCTCGCGCCACCACCACGTCGTCTGAGGGCACCGAGGAGGAGGCGGAGACAATCGGCGCCAGGTCGGGCAGGCCCGCACGGCCGAAAAAGTCCCGGGGTGAGGGTCACCAACTCCACCGGACGATTTGCGGCGCCAGAGGGTTGCGCCTCCCATGGAAGTGGGTCGGCCAGGAAAAGGTAGCCAAGTGCGGTGTAGGGAGTGGGGCCACCGCCGGGAACTCCAGACGTCCGCGTGCGGGATCCACTATAGCTTGGGCATCCGCCCATCCGCCCATCCGAGTGCAATCCTCGTTGAAAGAGTCCGATCTGACCGATGTCCAGATCACATATCACTGGGAGATGGCAGAGCAGGGGGTGTGCCGCCGCTGGTGATGTTCCTCCAGTCTAATGGATCCGGCCAAGGGGACAATGAAGTCCGGGCGCCATGTTGGGTCGCACTCCGCAACTCCGCAAACTTCGATTTTTCGCCGGGTCACCACTCGTTCAGACCGCGCCAAGGGCCCCGGCAGGTCTCCGTCGGGCCGATCAGCAGAATGCGGGGGCCGGGGTGCCCCGCAGACTCCGATTTACAGGATAATCACGGGCTCAGTCCCGGAGCCGAGCTCTCAGGCGACCATCGCCATCGGCGCCCAAGCCACGCCCCCTTCCCTGACATATCTTGATGACATTTTCATCCTTGGGCAAAATTGACAATCCCACTTGGAGCACATGACAATTTAGGGTGAGGAATTAGGGAAGCAAGCCTGACTGTTTATGCAGAGATGAGTTAGTTTACCCACACTAAGGTGATCAAACTTGGCCATGCAATCCGGTCCAGGGAGCACCTGGATTGGCAGTTCGGGCTGGACTGCTCCCATGAGGCACATGGTCAAGACTGATTTGTATATGGCCATGTTTAAACTTGGGTGGCAAGGTGAGCTAAAAAATGATGGCTTTAACACAGATCTCTTGACTGGGGTGAATGTTTTGATTTGTTCTGCATTCCGTCCATCAATTGTGTGTCTTATGCAGTCAGTAGGGGCAGTCTGAAGCCAGTGGAAGGAAATTACCCTGTGACCCACTCTAGAAACAGTTGAGGGTCTTTAGCTTAGTAGTGGCTCTTCTGAAGAAGATGATTTCCAAAGAAGCTTTGTTTGAGACTCCAGTTCTCAATAGTCTGCTTCTAGACATGACCAGTGTCTTCCAAACTGGTACTTCATATGTTGATATTCCAGCCATCCAAAATGTTGATGACTGGTGAGATCGACCCATTGTGTACCTGTCACACTAGCTATTGCCCAGGTAACAAAAATGGCTCGTGGCTAAAAAGGATTGTCTATAATTTGTGAAGGCTTTGAGGAGGCTGCAGCCTTGCCGCCATAGTATAGTTTTTTTGGTGAGACTGACCAGTACCCCTCTAACTTGGCTGCACTCCTAAGACAACGCAAGTGAAAAACCACCCATGTGTCCCTTTGTGCCACAAGGATGCAATATCCACATGAAAGCTGGAGCACTAAATCTGATGGTCTATCTCATAAGTTGCTTGCGAAAACAGATTGGAGTCTAAAGCCATGAGCCATGAGTACCTTACTTATTCTGAGGTAATTTCAATTTGGAGGGTTTAGACTTTGAGATACATTGTTGTGTTTTTCTGCCACTATCAACTCTTTCTGTCATGCAGGTGCTTTCCTTTCTGTACTCTCTGCACTTAGGACAGCACAAGTTTTTTATTTAATTTATTGGTAAGGTGTAAGGGTAAGGCTCATTGTTTATTTGGATGCCTTGGGACTATGCTCTGTAAATCAGGGTTTACTCTGTGAAATTATCAACAGCAAAATATTGTCAACAACTTTGGATGTGCGCAGCTCTACAGCCCTTCAGTGAAACGTACACATTCTCAGCTCAGTTGATTGATGCACTAAATAGTAACTTCCTTTCAGATGTTTGAGTGTGACCAATACAATCGCAAACAATTTCCACAGAATTTAACTATAATTACATGAGCCTCATATGTTTTCATTGTGGGCAATCTTACATTCGGACTACAATTAGAATTCAGTGCCTTAACAGGCTGGCTCTGGTATACAATTTGGCTTGTCTGATAGATATATGTGCTATCTGCAAACCATTTAAAATGCAGTAGTGAATTGCATCTGGAGGTTGTGCATAGCTACCTATGAAGAAGACAATTATCTTTAATGGCATGTGACTTGTTTGGCAGGCCTACTATGTCGCTTATCCGTATCTACACCTGTTACTTCCTTCCTTCTGCAGCATATATTGGTGAGAGGTTTAGTCATCCATACCACTCCAAGATGGCACTCCCCCTTATATAGGTCACTAGACTCACATTCAATAGAAATATCTCACGTTCAGGGCTGAACTGGGAACCAAAAGCAGCCTTGACAAACATGTTGAAACCAAACCTCACTCAAATGTTCAAACAACTCCTAACTTCCTTGCTGTCTCTTTTTTCCTGTACTTTTCTTTCCAATCTCTCTCTCTCTCTCTCTCTCACACACATGCACGCACAATCTCATTTTTCATGCTGTGACTGCCGATAGAAACACTAAGGAACTGGAAACAGAGACAGATATCATTAAAATTCAAAATCTGGCATCTATTGGCTCCATCCTTGCATGGGCTTTTATGTAAGAATGGTTGTTGTCGTGGTGCAAAAAGAGGAGCTGGGGCACTACTTACAATTTTCAAAAGCATTGAAGTGAGTGCACTGCTTATAACCTTGCATAGAACATTACTCATGAAATGTTCCTTACATCATTGATAACATAACTCATGACATCTTAATGGGCAGTATTAATGATACACTATGCATGACTTGGATGTGAGATACAGTTTATTATTACTGATTAATTACAGTCTTTTTTTTGTTTAAAATGTTAATTTTAACTGATACTATCACCTAACTGAAACGTCACTGGAACTTTTGGTTTTTAAAGTGAACATACATATTCATATGCCTTCAAGGATGTCAATGTGACGTTAAAAATAATAAACCTATATCTCCCTCTGTGCAGTTAACTGTCAATATTTTTGTCATCAATACTTCAACTACAAAATTAAGATAGTACAATATTTCATACTGGGTATTCCATACTATATTAATAAGGTATAGCCTTGACCTTCAGTTCTCCCTGATACCTAAGCTCCAGTTCCCCAATATCGATTGTTGTCTAATTAGGTACTGGACTGATAGAGAAATTAATCAGCAATCAAAAAATGGTCATGACATAGGCCATTTCTTCTTATCCAAAAATGTGAACACAATAAAGACTGAAGCATTGACTTAATTGCTCTCTGAAATGCCTGTTTTTCTTCTGCAGCCTCCTGCTAACAATCTAGATCACCTGGCATCTAAATTAAACAAGGATTTGGAAACCCTGGATCTGATCTCCTCTTGCAAATAAAGCCCCATGAAGTTTACTAAATGGCACACTGATAAGCAGAGCACTGAAAACTACTCAAGCTGCTACAAATTAGGTTGTTCCATAGCAAATACGGTCTGCTTTCAATCATCCGCTGATCATTCATCAGACTGTAAAAACGAACTATTCCACAGGTATAAGGAGATGTTGTATCCTAGCTTCTCATCTAGAATGCTTACCCTCTCAACAGACCTAAAAGACAGATTCTACCATGCTTTATCAAAAAATGACTCCCTAGGGGTCATTTCACCAATACACATTTCTTTAAATCTGGCCCCTGCTGTTCTCCACCTCATTGTGAATTTATACTCTGCGAGCAAGCACCATTTACTGTATCTGTGTCATGTGTCCTAGATAGGCCCAGTGGGAAACACTGTGATTTTACATGCACACGTTTTTCCTAAGTTGCCTTCCCCTTTATACAATGACTTTTGACACACATTTGCGAGCAAGACAGTGGAGGAATAATTCCCAATAAACTACATTTGCTTACAAATTCCACTTCATAAAACACTATCACAACTCCTTGAACATCCAGTAGAAGGTCTGAACATAGATTGTCCAAATGTGATTGTTCGTTGTTCGTCCATGCGGCGACTCAGCTATCTATAAAACATAAACAATGGCGGCCTGACTAAGGTCTTAGCTCGGAGAAAGGATGCTTTTTGTTATAAATAAACCAGCATTTCCAGGTTTAGGCAGAGGAACACTTGCTGTCATTGTGAGGTCACTACATGCTGAAACCTCATCCCGGCTGGTTGCTGATTATTCTGCGAGGAAGGATACCCAACTTTTGACCAAGAGGGGGACATGCATACTTTCCCTTCAGGTAACAGGGGTCGGATAATCTAATAGGGGATTCTTGGCAAAACACACACACCCTAGACACTTATGTTAGGCAACGCATAGTAGGAGTATGCTATCTAGAGATTGTTTTATACGCTCTCATATATACATTGTTTAAGCAAGATGGTGGAACTGTTCATTCTCTTCACTGTCCTTATACTGCTAATTACTCTTATCTGCATTTGCCAATTGATCACAGCAGCTCATATGTTCTATGCAAGAATCACGATGGTTCAATCAATATTGAAAACGCCCCTCTCTGCATTCTTTGTATATTTCTCAAAAAAGAGGAAGAGCACAAGTGATTGAGCAATAGAGTTCTAGATCAGTTACCAAGATTTCTGGGGGAGTGAGGGTTGTCATGTTCTGTGGTTGCCCAAGCAATTTGCTACCTGTCTAGGTTTAAGGGTACTTTTGGTGGCACTGTGAGCTAGTTGGCCTATTGCACAACATATCCTGAGGGGATGCACAAAATCAGTGTGGCCCCATCCCAAAGTTTCTGTTGCACAATAAACATGCAGTTTCTACAGGAATGTGAAAAACCACACGTCAACTGACCTCAGTAACATCATGATTTCCTTCAAGAAATCGTCTCCCTGGGATGCCTGAAATGCATAACTCATCAATCTAGTTTTTAACGGCCAGATTCATCAACGGAAAATCGGCTCGCAAAGGGCCAGACTATGAGAATCTGGCCCTTTGCGAGCGCAATTTTTGCATTTGGGATTCAGCAAATTCCTATTATAGAATTCGCAAATTTGCGAGATATTGCATTTAAGGAATCTCTATTTGAGATTCCTTAAATGCAATTCATGAAACATTTAAAAATTGCGAATTCGCAATTTTGGGCCGCTATTTACCGCAAAGTCAAACCTCGTGGTAAATAGAGGAAACTTAGAAAAATGCACTTAAGTGCATTTTTCTAAGTTGTATGTTACACACACACATGTCCTTGGGACATGTGCGTGTGTAACACCAGCATCCAATATCATTTCAGGGGTGCAACAGGGTGCCCTTTGGACACCCCTGCACCCTTGAAATCGCAAACTCAACATGCGAATCGCTAATAGCGATTCGCACATTGACATGTCTTCCCATTCATTCCTATGGGCCTTTAGGCCCATAGGAATGAATGGGGAGTTATTCCTTATTTGCGATTAGCAATTAGCTAATCGCAAATAAGGAAGCTGTAGGAATCGCAATAAATATTGCAATTCCTACATGAATCCCGTTTTGCGAGTCTGTAATAGCGATTCCTTATTAATCCCTATTACAGACTCGCAAAACATGGCGATGATGAATCTAGGGGATAGTGCTTATATACCCAAATACACTTAAACCAATCTCCACCTACCAATTATCCACTCACATGGAGACTAAAAGCTTACTGGATGAATTTAGTTAAGGTTATATAACCCCTAGGGTCCTGAGACCAGTCTTTTATAAAATAGGACAAAAATGCACAACTGGGTCACCCCAATGTATTGATCCTGTGAATCTCTCAGCTGTATTTAAGACCATTGATGACTTCGTACTAACAGGTAGGTACACACATCAGAAAAACTGTGTTGTCATGGGTTGTGATTTTCCCCATGGTGCTGAATTGTCACCAGTGCTATTAGACATGCCACATGCCGCACTTTCTGTCCTCTAGGACTCCTACAATGTAGAATATCACATGTATGTGAATGACACAGTTTTGGCTCAAGCTATATGATGAATCTAGCAACATCCACACATTGTCTCATTGTATTAAACAGGATTGGTATTGGATGCTAAATAGTGGTTTCTGCCTCAACTGTGGCCGGCCATTCAGGGAAACTCTATTCTACCTCTTTCCTTTGATCTTGGCACAATGAACTGGGCTCTCCTACAACCCCCATTTACAAAACTTCTAACTTGGGAGAATTCTGATAGCGATCTATTATTTATCTCCAATTAAACTTGGTCTCCAAAACTGAAAATCTGCTAAAATGTCTTCTGCTGCTGCTCCAAAGCTCTCTGAAAAATGTGCTGAACCTATCCATGGCTATAGGTTATGGTCTATCCAACCTACTTCACAGCTGGTCTTATTCCTAATTCACCTCTCAAATTCCTATAGGGTTATTCCCTATGCAGCTCACCCGTTGTTTGATTAAAAATGGCATGTATGACCACATCAGTCTGGCTGTAAAAATCCTCCAGTGATTCCCGGCACAAAGAAAGAGCAGCACTAGAGTTTTCTGCATAATACGTCAGAAGTACCATGATCACTCACCTACCTACATAGCATAACCGTTCATCCATAGGTCTGCCAGCAATTGTCTCTTAACTACCCAACTCACTAGATACAAAAATGTGCTGGGTAATCTTTTCATGATCAGGGCATCGCCCTGTGTGATAATCTATCACGACATCTAACCCTCGAAGATGAATTTGTCAAGCTCAGTAAATCCTCAAAAATCTAATGTATCTTTTTTGACATTTTTATAATCCAGTCCTCTTCAAATGATTCCTCATTAGTTGGTCCTCCAACTACTAAGATCTCAGAAACCTTAACAGAGCAGCCTTTTTTGCTTTTGGTTTTCACGAATCTGTTATTTTATGGCTATATGAGTGTCATCGACTGCTGTTAACCTTACCTTAGTGAATATCTGAATCTGCATCATTAATTTCTACAAAGCACTACACTGTGCCCCACTATTCTATTTTATACCCACACCCTAAGCTCATTGAGACCCCAAGAGGATTGTTAGAAACCGGATACAAAAACCCTAAAAAAATAAACAAATAAATAATTGTTGGAAGAGATTCTAATGTGGAGGAAGTTCCACACACACAGCTAGATGTGGCGGAGATGCAAGGCAAGATCACAGCATCTGGGGCCATATCTGATCAGTTTCTGTACCTTTCACTGAACTTGCAGGTCAATTTGTCAAAGCAATTTTGTCTGCATTCAGGCACTAGACTTGAGAGTTTCTGAGGCATTGCATGTTCTTTAGACAACACGGTTTTTTAGAAACTACAGACAGCTGCATCTTGCAGAGGAAGAGGGGTTGGTGGTGTATCTGCGATGCTGCTGGAGTGAAAAGGAGAGAGTGTTCTCCAGTGCATTAAGAAAAGCTGGTTGGAGGAGCAAACGTGCAAGGATACTGAGGGCGAGGAAGTAAGAGACAGTAGGTCAGAGGCTAAGATAACATCCATGTAGGGGCATAAGCAAAAATGAGGAGGAAAGCACTGCCATTCCTGGTGTTGACTGTTTATCATTTCCCGAATAATAGAAGCTCGGGGCATTGATGGGGGCAGTGAGGGGCTTTGTACCCTCTGTTGTTTGTGTCTGGCACTGCGGTCTAATGTGTCTCTGCAACAGAATCAGTGTGTAGGAAGGGGAGGTAGGTCTTCAGGCACAACTCCCAGGTCCAGTCTCATAACAAAACTTGAAGTGCCCCCCTGCAAAGTTCATGGAAGGGGCCCCCACGCTCCGGACCCAGTCAGAAACTTTCAGACCAGGGGCCACACTGCCTGTGCACAGTGCCGGAGTGGGGGCCTCCTGAAGCTTAGCGCCCACCCACACCGCGGGGGCTATTGTTGTGCCACTGCCTCAGTCCTAAGACAGTTCAAGCAGTTGCCAGACACTGATCACCACCATATTACACTTGCAAAACATGTGACACGTAGCTAAAATAGTGCCTCCACAGGACACCTGCTGCTCTACTATCAATATTGAATACATCATGGCAGAAGGGTACAGCCAATATGGTCCAGTCACAACACCCACAGTCAATAGCTGAGGGGAGCAAACCTATTGACCCTATCTCTGAACATTATTGTGCTGATTGTTTATTATTTGCTAGACAGCTAAAGCTGTCTACAGCAAGATCTAAAAAATACATTTATAGCAGATGGAGAGCGCACGTGTTTAGCCCTCTATTCACATTGCTCTCTTGATGTGCCAGCCGTGTGAGTATTCAAATGGTGTTTATTTGAGAGCGAGACAAAAGGAATTAGTGAGTGAGCCATCACAACAAACAATCAGCCAGGTATTTCAATAGGTAAATACAGTGCAGAACATCTCAGAATCATGCACGTGCTAACCGGACGCTAAGTAAAGATCGTATACGTACCTTCCGTCTTGCTAACTATAGTAGGTGAAAGAGCAATGCATATAGCATCACAAAATAAGTCATCACATATAGCATCGCGATTATAAAGTCACATCTCTCTCTTGAGACTCATATATTAACAGCGAGCAGTATCACATATAAAGCAGAAAGCAGTAATCATTACCCCAAACGATTTTCTGGCAGAATTAGACATCACCACCAGAAATCAATAATCATTTGAAGCTAATGGGCCGAATAAATAGCCTCTTTTTATATTCCTTCATGTTGAATTGCTCTTTATCCTGATTTAGAGCCACCTGGCTAGAAGCAAAGATAAACAGAACATTAGGGACATTATAGCTGCAGTGTGTGATCTGTGCATTTTTAAGCATAAGCCTTTCACGCTTTAATCATGGTTCTGCTGTCCAGTGTTTTGGTGGGAAGGGATAAAACACACATTTTCTAGACAGAGAGACGTGTGCAGGCTAGTGATTACAACCCAGGCCGCGTCCTTTCCTGAAACAGGAGTGATTCACACCATTCCGTTATCTACAGCCTTTGTGGTAATGCCGTTTCTTTGACAAAAACTCTCTCCTGAATTGCAGTACACTTGTTCGAGCCTAATATACTGAGATGCAAGTTGTAAAAAAGAGGTCGCAAATTGTACACCAACAAGGGCCTCATTTATGAGAAATGACGACTCGCTGCGTGAAAGCGTCATATTTAATGTATGACGCATCATGTCGCAAGGAGTTACAGATACGTCAGTATTTCTGACGTATCTGTAAGCGCAAAAGTGATGCATTGCTGGAGTGTGTCACAAAAGTGACGCAACTCCAGCAATGCGTCCTTTCGGGCCTGCGTCAGTCTTACGCCTGCTGTGAGGCAGGCGCACGATTTTGACGCAACGGCGTCCTAAAAGTGACGCAGTGAAATCTCATAGATTTCACTGCATCACTTTTAGGACCCTTCCTTGCGTCAATACGCCCCCCGTGCATTCATTATACCTGGTGCAGGTATAATGTGGCGCAGGGGTTTACAAAGTGATGTATCTACCTAGATGCGTCACTTTGTAAATATGGCGCAACAAGGCGCATTTTTTACACCATTGGTGCGTCACAAAAAGTGACGCACCAGCGGCGTAAAAGTGACGCACGGCCTCATAAATGAGGCCCCAAGTTTTTTACTCATGGCTCTTATTTTGTCATGTGAGCTTTGTACTAACTGGTCATGCCACAAACCTACCTAATGGATATTAATTAGACAGATCTCTATTATCAACTCCCTGTGATTGGTATACAATCAGGGATGGTAGCATGCAAGAAACAACAGAACACCATCTCTTGGTTTGCATTTCCCAAACAGGATTTTTTTTATGCAGCTCATGGTTTCAAATGAACCAATGGTGTTTTAAAAAAAAACGTATTCCATTTTCAGAATTTGTCGGGAAGAGCAGGCAGTGGTCAAGTGGACCAGTAGTTTAATGAAAAAGCCAGTTCCAACAGGAATGTACCAGATGTCTCACATTAGAAATCTCTGTCCATTTAAAACTCAGCCCTGCACCACTGACGGCTCTTCCCAGCTCCAATGGGGTCGTTCAACAAGATTCACAAAGGGGAAGGTTTCTAAAGAGGAAACTTCACCTTTGTGAATCAGTTACTACTTCCTGTGAGGGATCAGTAACTGATCAAAACTTGGAGGCTGAAATTGCGGTTTCAAACTATTGATACATCGTATTGCAACTCACAATTGAGAGGTAATGCCCCTGTCATGCCCCCGGATATTTGCAATTCGGAATGGATCACAAAACGTATTGTGCAAGGCTTTTCTGACTAACAAAATGGGTTTAATACATTGTTCATAACACTTTTGTGTCCACAAAGCCTGTGATTTTGCGACAAGCAGGATTCGTGGACACATGCAGGCACATGCATCAACCTATTTAGGAAGTGCAAACGGTGCGAATCGGAAATTCGGCCGTTTGCACTTCCTAAATACGTTTTTGGGATGCATGAAACAATTTTTCAAAATTCGCTTTTTTTTGCATTTCCTAAAAATGCAAATGCATTTAAGGAATCGCATTTGTCCGACTCCTTAAATGCAATGCATCAATTTTTAAAAAAATGCGAATTTTGAAATAGGAAGTGCTAATTAACACGAGGTTGACCCTCGTGTTAATTTGCGAAATTCTTTAAAAAAGCAAAAAAATGCATTTTGGAAAGTGTCATGTTACAGACACACATGTCCTTAGGACATGTGTGTGTGAAACATGCACTTTAAAATACATTTCAGGGGTGCAGGGGAAGGTCCTTTGGACCCCCTCTGCACCCTTGCAATGCATCAACAAATTGCGAATTCCTAAAAAAAGAAATGCAAAACGGCATTGATTCCTATGGGCCTCTAGGCCCATAGGAATCAATGTAATGCCATTCCTTAATTGCGATTCGCAATTAAGGAATCGCAAATTCCGAAAATTAAGAAATCCTAAAACATTTTAGGATTTCTTGATGCATAGGATTTTGCAATTCCTAAATTGCGATTCCTTAATTTTCGCAATTTTGGAAATGCAAATTCCTACAATGATGCATGTGCCCCCAAGGCCCTCAATCACATCAAGCCCTTTAACTCTTAGCATCAGGATTTCTTTTGGTTTACTGAAAAATTGTAAGGTTAGAACACACTCTACTTCTTCGGAATTAATGTAAGTAATTCCCAGAGAATTTTTTGGGGGGTTTAACACTGTTATATGAAGCCAAAATGGATGTGAAGATGCATTTCACACTAAAATATAGTGCTAAATGTCAGATTAGCATTTTGCATAACTACATATAATTTAATGTAATTTTCCCGAAATGTTACATATTTACACAAAAGCAAATCACTGACACAGAGCCTCCTCACAAGGCACTTTACACTTCTCAAAGCAATGCAGGTACCCAAAATTTTCACTTTAAATGTGTACATTCAAATTCCAGATTCAAAGAATTAGCATTAGCAAAAATGTATGGGCCCGATCCACAATGCTAATCTGAGGCAAAATGTTAACTTTACGGCTTTCGGTATTCACAAAGGGCATTTAGGAGTTAGGTATCCTAACTTTACTACCCCTAAATGCCCTTTGTGAATATCGAAAACTGTAAAGTTAGGATTGGAAGACCAAAACGTTTTACTGATACAAAATCCTAACTTAATGACTTGCGTATTTACAAAGGGTATTTAGGAGTAGTAAAGTTAGGATTCCTAACTTTACTACTCCTAAAGGCCCTTAGTGAATACCGAAAGTCATTAAGTTAGGATTTTGTCTCAGATTGCTTTTGTGAATCGGGCCCATTGAGTATATACGTCATTTCTATTGTGAAGATTTCACCCGTTTGCTGCTGATTCTTTATTTGCAAATCTAGAGTTAGGACCTCATTTAGGCCCAGATTACGGCCCAGATTACGAGTTGCATGGTACTAATGAGTTGCAAATTTTCCACAAATATTTACCGTTACCTTGCAGTAATACACCGCCAGTACCAAGCAATTGCAAGTAAATAGAATGGGGAGTAACAGTGCAGTATTCCCCATGGTATTCCCTATTCACAATGTTTTAATGCACACATTTATCACATGCCCTGTGTGTGTGAGGAAAACCTGAGATGAGGCTAGGGAGGGACGAGGGTGAATAGAATAGGGGATGAAAAAGAAAGTATTAACACAGCAATATGGTACATTGAATGCTCCCCCCTTTACATTCCTATCAGCCTTAAGTGATTTTACTGGTGGGAATGTCTAGTAGTAAAATCTGATCCCGTGCTCTCTAATCCAGGGAAACCAGGTGTGAAAACCCTAGGTATCAGGGCAAGGCCTGTCAGAAACTTATTGCCCACAAGCCCCTGCAGGTGGATGAGGGGCAGCATCAGCACACAGCGCTTTTAAGTGCATTTAGCTCACTGTTCTGAAGGAGGTGCATCAAGGTGAGTGTTGTCAAGACCTCATCGCCCACAAGCCAATCGCAGGTGGTGGAGGGGCAGCATCAGCATACGCTTTTCAGTGCATTGGCTCTCCCTGCAGTATGGGACATGCATCAGGGTGAGTGATGTCAAGACCTCATTACCCACAAGCCTGCAGAGCTTCAAGAAGGGGTCCGGGTCAGCACCTAGTGCTATCAAGCGCATTGGATCTACAAACACATTTGAGAAAGCCCAGGACTATGCTAATAGGGGTGTTTTGCAAGTTTGCGAAAACATTTCTTTAATTGCTATCACATCTGATGTTTTACACCCAGTTAGTACGCACACTGGGGACACTATAGTCAATCCTATTGTCAGTGAAACTCTCAGGAGAAAGAAACCAAGGAAAGCGAAGAGTCAAGTGACCAGTAAGAGTCCTTTCAGAAGTCAGGAACTTGTTGACATATATCACGCCCTTTTGGCTCACCGTATCACTAGCCCATTCTACCAACTTGTATGAATTATTTCCAGCTCATTGGCTTCTGTTAATGGGAGGCCCCTGCCCCCACCACATCTTCAACAGAGCCACCAACACCATCGCACCCATACTCCGCCACACCATCAACTGCTCCCTGGCAACTGCGTCGTTCCCTGACGACCGTAATCACACCAAGGTCAACCCCACCCTGAAGAAACCCTCGGCGGACCCCACCAACCTCAAAAACTAGAGACCCATCTCTCTGCTCCTGTTCCCAGCAAAAGTCATTGAGAAAGCCATCAACAGCCAACTCGCCACATTCATTGAAGAGCACAATATCCTCGACTCCTCGCAATCCGGCTTCAGAAAAAAACACAGTACAAAAACCGCCCTATTTTTCTATTTAAAAAATATTTCTATTTAAAATTATTTGTACAGCGCACGTACACCAGCGGTTTCATGGCGCTAAACTGACAGAGAACTGGGCAGAAAATCCAGGGGCTGAATTGGAACCAATAAATGAGAAAATGATGTATTAATTAAAGAATTTGGCAAAAAGATGTGCCTTGAGCTGTTTCCGGAACAGCAGGTACGAAGTTGAAGCTCTGAGCTCTAAAGGCAACGAATTCCAGAAAATTGGAGCGAGGGTCGCAAATTTCGAGCCTCCCCATTTCTTTCTTCGGAACCGCGGAACAGTGAGAAGGGATTGGGTAGATGACCTCAGTTCCCTGGAGGGAACATAGGGGATAATCTCCGATGAGATGAAAGCCGGTGCCGTGCCCAGTCGTGCTTGAAAGGTGATGGAAGCAAGCTTAAACTGGACACGGGCACAGACAGGAAGCCAATGTAGGGACTTTAGGAGGGGAGTGGTATGGTGGGATTTTGGAAGTTTGAACACCAGGCGTGCCGCCTGGTTTTGAATCTGCTGCAAACGCCGAAGACTATATGCAGGAATACCTGCATATAGGGCGTTGCCATAATCCAGGCGGGATACGACCATGGCAAGGGTGATTCGTTTTAGGGCATCAAATGAAAAGAAACGGGACACCTTGCGTATGGTACGCAGTGCCAGAAAAGAGGAAGAAACCACAGAGCTGACCTGGGAGTGAAGGGTGAGTTGGGAGTTGAGCTTGATGCCTAGAGTTTTAACTGAGGTAGAGGGAACAGGTGGGGAACCAAGGGAAGGGGGCCAGAAGATGGGGGACCAGGGGCTGGATGAACCACCCGTCAACACCAGCTCAGTCTTGTCTGGGTTGAGTTTAAGATGGTTGTGGTTCATCCAGTCTCGGATGTGAATCATGATGGTTTTGAAAATTAAGGGCAGAATCGGGGGAAGAGGAAAGATTGAAAACAAGCTGGAGGTCGTCCGCATAATTGAATACGGCGACCTCCATTTGTTGCAGTGAAAAGATAAGAGGGGAGATGTAAAGGTTAAATAAGAGGGGGGAAAGGGAGGAACCTTGGGGGACCCCGCACTGAACATCGCGGAAGTCCGCAGTGAAATCGCCCAGGCGAACTGCCTGGGTGCGGTCCCTCAGGAAGGATGATAACCAGACCAACGCGGTGCCCCCGATCCCCGCCGCCTTGACACGGGAAAGTAAGATGGAATGATCTACCGTGTCAAAAGCGGCTTAGAGATCGAGGAGGACCAAGGCCTGAGGTTGGCTGGTATCCATTCCCTCCCCGAGGTTGTCAAGGACCGAAAGCACTACGGACTCCGTAGAGTGTGCGGGGCGGAACCCGGCCTGGCGGGGGGCGAGAGCCCTGCTCTTCTCCACGAAAGAGCTCAAGGCGTAGGTGACGTGGCGCTCGAGTACTTTCGCCAGGAACGGCAGAAGAGAGATAGGGCGAAAATTAACTGGGACTGAGGGATCGGCGCCCGGTTTTTTCAAAATGGGGACGATGACAGCGGATTTAAGTGAGTTGGGTACCACGCCCTGGGATAGAGAACTGTTAAGAAGGTGAAGGGGGGGTCTGGACAGCTAGAAAAAAATGTGACGGAGAATATGGGCCGGGCAGGGATCTAGCGGGGAACCAGATTTGACGAGTGGAATTATGGCAGTCAGAGATTCCTTAGTTTGAGGTGGGAGGGCGGTAAGATGATCCTTGGGGGGAGGACACTGGGGGTCCACAAAAGTAAGGGAAGGAAGGGGGATGTTAGCTTTAATAGTAGCGATTTTTTGAATAAAAATGTTATTTAGGGAGTGACAGAGTTCCTGGGAAGGGGTGGGTTTAAGGGAGGTTCTGTCCGAAAACGCCAGATTGTGAACAATCGAAAAGATTTCCTTCGATTTGTTTTCGGCTGCGAGGATTTTGGAGGAGAAATAGATGGTTTTTGCCTCCAAGATGTTTTTTTTATATAGAGTCAGGATGTTAATAAACTCCATGGTATAAGGATAAGGGTTAACCCAATGAAGTCGCTGGGACCTGGGTGACTATCGTTAAGAATGAGGGGGTCCCAGAGAGGAAAAAGAACATATTATTTAAAGGCTATTGGAATAAATCTTAGTCGAAAAAGAATACCTCTATAATGTTTTAATTCACATTAAAGGAAAAAGCAGTAATAAGCATTTACAAAGCATACAAAATTGTAGTGGTACAGGTGCCCCTGGGGGTGGAAGGGACGTGATGTAGTGAGGGTAGAGTGGGGGGTATTCGTGACAATAAAAACACGGTATTGATCAAACAATAATATGAGTTCAATGTCCAATATTCAGTGAAACAGATGATAAATCATTGCAAAACTTCAAATAACACATGCCCCAATGTCCATATTTATACAAACGTAGTGAGTTGGAGGGGGCTGTGTAAAAAAGGGACGTGTGTCGACGTTTCGACCCAATAGACGCAGGATAAGTTGAACTCCTTGCATACGGGTCTTCTTCAGGACGGGTAGAGATAGTGGGGCAACCACCTATCATTAGAAAGATGAATTAAATAATTTACTAAGCAAATGGACAAATCTTAACTTAGGTGTGGGTAGACACATGTTATGTACAAGGCGTACCTGAATAAATCAGTATAGAGAGAGTCGATATTTCAGGAGAAAGGTCGGAGGCGATTATTCTATCCTGTGAAGAATCATAATTGAACCAATTAACAATATATTATCAAGCGAAGTGAATCTGATAAATTAGTGGAGGAAACTACCGTGAGACTTACTTGTAAAGTAAAGTCCGGTTTCCACGGGGGGATCCGAATGCTGGATAGGGAGAGCCACTCAAACAATCTATACAAAAGGGGAACAGCATTTAAAATTGGGCCAGTCCGAGATAAAACTTAAGCAAAAGGTACAACGGAAGCAAAGCTTACCGAGTAGCATCGAGGTCCTCTTTTAAACTTTGTAGTTTAGGGTTACGTTCTGATTATATCAGGAGTAGTGTCCTGTAGGGCAGAGAGAGTGACGGAGCGCCATTAATTTTAATTATTAGTATTGCAAAGGTGTACTGCGTAGAGTCATATTGCGGGAGCCGGTGTAGAGAGAAGCTTACCAGTCGGCAAAGTGCTCGACGTCTCTCTCGGGTTCCTCTGTTAAACTCTGTCGTTGTGGAACTGTGTTGATTGTATTAGCTGCAGTGTCCTGTAGGACAGAGAAAGTCACGGGGCGCCGTTACTTTAAATATGGCAGAGACGTACTCAAAACGTTATACTGTGGGAGTCAATGTCTAGAAGAGCTTACCGGTCGGCAAAAGGCTCGGCGTCTCTCTCAGGTTTCTCAAAGGAAGTGAGCAACTTCCTGAAGCCATGGTTGTCAAGGCAACAGGGGTCACGTGGAATGAAAAAATGGATGAAAGACTACCAGGAGTCGTCAGTATCCAGGGAAAACAATTTGGTAGCGTGTGTCGTTAGGAACCAAGATAATTTAATCTATGAAGCGGATTGGCTTAGTATATACCTAATTAGCTGGGGGTCGCGTAACTAGTAATACAGAGGTTTATCTGATTTGTCATATTGAATGACGAGTGTGAGAAGTGAAAAGGATTGGATTACGCTAACCATGAATTTAAGGTGGAACACCTCCCTGTCCGGGAGTGGTCAGAAAATTACCCAAAACCCATATGACAATTACATTGCAATTAAAATTAGAGGTCAAGTACTGCGTACCTATCCCACGATGGTAAAGGCAGTATACATCATTAACCGTCAAGTAATTATTCCGTAACCATGATATACCTGTTGGTAGAGGCAACGTGCCATTCAGTTCATTCTAGAAGAAACAATTCATACTGTATCTAGAGATGTACCGCGTACCTGTCATATGACGGTATAGGCAGTTACGTCCTGTGTCAAGCATATAAATACATTCTCAGGTTATAAAGAGACATATCATATGTAACAGAAGATTAGTGGACATCATTCAAGCGCTAGTAATCCTTTCTACGGTAGGGTCGCAAGCTGTGAGAATGAACTATCTTGTTCGTTCAGACCTGAGTGAATAGAATCAAAAAAGAACATCCACTTAAGTTCCCTGATGTTAAGTATATCAGAGATATTGCCTCCCCTAGGGCCTAAGGTAGCTCTTTCAATAACAACCCATTTCAGGCTCTCGGGTGGGTGTTGGGCTGCCCTGAAATGGTCAACTAATGGGGCACCTACCACTTCACACCTGATACGGCTCATGTGTTGTAGGACACGTTGTTTAATTTTTTGTTGAGTTTGACCGATATAAATGAGGTTACAGGGACAAACAATCGCATATATCACAATGGAAGAATTGCAGTTAGTTAAAGATCTCAATTGGATTTTGTACTGGTTATGCTGAAATTCTTTAGTCTGTATGGAGCTATCACAGGCTTTACATTGGCCGCATCTGAAATGGCCAGTGATCGGTGGGAGATTCCAGAGTGATCTGATGGTTGGGTCCTCCCTGATTGGAAGGAGCGAGCGCACTACGTAGTCCTTAACACTTTTGGATTTCTTGAAGGCATGTAAAGGGGTGCCTGGATGTTGGATATCATCTGCAACCAACTGCCAATGATGATTAACAATCTTTTTGATTTGGTTGCTCTTAGTTGAAAAAGTCGTAACGCAGACAATGCGATCCTCTTGAGTATTGGTGGAATCTTTGGTCTTCAGGAGTTCCTCTCGTGGGTAGAACCAGGCTCTTTTTTGGGCCTTAGTAACCAATCTTTTGGGATAGCCACGGGCTTTCAGACGATCCGTTAAGTCTTCAGACTGTTGGAAGTAATGTTCCTTGGTGGAGCAGTTCCTACGGACACGTAAAAACTGACCAAATGGGAGATTGTCTCTAAGGGCACGAGGGTGGTGACTATTGTATTGCAATAGGGAATTCCTCTCCGATGATTTCCTATATAGTGTCGTTAATAGTTGTCCCTGGTCGTGGTAGATGGTGATGTCCAAGAAGTCTATACTTTGTTTATCAGATTAAATGGTAAATTTTAAATGAGGTGATTGTTGGTTCAGCCAATTATGGAACTCATTGAGCGTGGTAGGATCACCATTCCAAATTATTAAAATGTCGTCTATATAACGAACCCATAGGTGTAAGTGATTACGGAAAGGGTTGTGAATATTGAGTATGTTATTGTCCTCAAAGGCTGCCATATATAGAATGGCAAAAAACAACAAAAGAGTGTCCCTTTTAAAGAGGGATAGGAATATGCACGGAGCACAAGGAATCAACAAAAGCCCATTTGGTTTGTTTTTAAAGCCCTCACTCACCGACCTGGTCGGTGACTTGCTTCATCATCGGGCCCCACCGGGTGTGACCGAATGCCACCCCGGTGTGCTGCAACGCCAGAATTACTGCGGAGCTGGTCTTGTGAGGAAGGAGGGGCTATGTGATAGGTAACGTGAATAGTGTCAGAAGTGGTGGTTTAAAATTGCCTTAGATGTATCAAAAATTATTTAATAGGTGATCATCAAGGACAAGGTTTAAAAAATGTGATGGTGAACAAGGCCAACTAATTGGATGGTCTTGTACCAATAACATTAAGTGAAAGTGTAGTTGGTCAACATGTTTCAGCCGGTGTGGTATATTAACCTGGCATTCGTCAGGACCTAGAGTGTAAACCCCGGCAGTCTAGGCACGCTAAGGCCCATCCGACCGTGGGCCGTGAAAGTGAAAAATTGTGTCTGTGAAGTAAAAACGGGAGGAGGGCTACACCAGCCAAGGGCGGGGAGCAAACAACCTCAAGTCTCTAAATTTAAGAGACAAAAATTAAAACCTGTAGGGATAAAAGTACAGACAAACATACAAAGAGACAAACAAGAAAATTAAAATCATTTGTCAATTGGCTCATAATATTGCAGCCTGTGACTTGTGCTCAGAGTGCAAGGGGGTGTATAAATCATACAAACTAGCAGAGGTGCGTGACTCTGCCTGTGGTCAAGATTCAGAGGACTATAACTAAGCTTTTAGTAGTGACTGAACAGTCTCACGTGTGGACTATTAGGCTGGCTAACAGTGCTAGTGAGCATCAGGGGTTGTGAAGGTGATGGAGTAGGCGACTAGCAGTGTGATAGACACACACACGCAACTCAGTCACACGGGCGATCAATGGGCCAAGGGCCGGTGACCACTCAACAAAGGACCTTAGAGGAGAGAAAGGAAGGTTCTCACTTCACAGGGGGTGGTATTACACCCCATAGACCACGGGAGGGGGGGGACAGCGCTTTTTGGCACATCCTAAAGTAAGAAAAGACAAGGGGTAGAACAAGGGACAAACACAGTCAATGCATTGCGAAGAGTACTTAGCTCGTTTCATCTGTTGCGGTCGTGGTGTTACTCACGCCCACTACGCCAGTCTCCCGCCGATAAACCTGGTCGGCCCTCGGAACCGGGTCTCGCCGATCCAGGGTCGGGGAGTATGAGGCGTTTTTATGTTGTGATTGCGCTTCCGGGTAGGCTGCCACGAGTGGTGCGCATGCGCCCTATTCGGAGAACTAGACAGTACACCTGACTACGGGGAAGCGTACCCACTTCCGGGTTTGAAAGTTTGTTGTGCGCATGCGTGTGAATCAGGTTCGTGACACACCGAAGTAAACAGACTCGGAAAAGCAGAGATATAGGGTCATGGAAATACGGCAATGCAAAGGTGGTTTTAAATGAAGGGTATGGAATACGGCAATGCCAGCAGCCTTTTTTAGAGAGGGGCCGGAGAGGAAGAGGCAGGAACAGAAGAACCCCCAACCAAGTCTCCTGGCAAACAGACGACGCAGTCGGCAATCACACCAGGAGCAAGACACCCCAAGCAGGAACGAGCAACCAACAAGTCTAGTAACCAACCTCTCGGATTATCAACTTAATACCACTGAACTTACAGTACTAGAGAAGGGGCTTGGATTCGTGCCTACTGCCCGCCCAGACAAGTTTAGACTACACTGTGAATTAACTGATTTTTTTCGCAAATTAAAACTTAAGGCATTTTTCGAAGGTAAAGAGGATCCAGATGCAGACCTACGAAAAGGGGACACAGGATTGAGATTGAAATCAACGTTTGTACCCCCACCACACTCGGTACCTGCTGCCATCACAGCTTTTGAACAAGCAGTGTTCCAGGATTTGGAAACCACGTCTGAACCAGAGACCTATGGGAACTTCAGCGCCAAAGAATACCAGGCATTGGAGAAATTAAAAAACAACAACGCGATTACTATCAAACCTGCCGACAAAGGCGGTGGGATCGTCATCCAAAACACCACGGATTACGACAAAGTATGTGAGGGGTTACTGAATGATACCAACAACTATACCCCACTTACTGTAGACCCTTCCTCTGACCTACAAAACCGTATCACCAACCTGGTTAAGGAAGCTGAAGGGAATGGCCACCTATCCAAGAATGAGGCGGATTATTTATCTACCAGTAAGAAGGTCATCCCATATTTTTATACACTTCCAAAGACTCACAAGAACAGGCTGCCACCACCGGGCCGCCCTATAGTGTCAGGGATTGGTTCTCTACTAGAACCGTTATCCACCTTCTGTGACCAGTTCTTAAAACCAATTGTCCAGAACACTCCTACCTACTTAAAGGACACAAAAAACCTTCTATACGAATTACAGACTATTACGTTTGAGCCGAATACCATCATTCTAGCTACTCTAGATATAGAGAGCTTGTACACCAGTATCCCCCAAGACGAAACAATAAAGGTACTCGGAACAGCTCTCAACTCAGTCACATGGGAATACAACACCCCCAAGGAATTCGTATTAGAATGTGCTACCATCGCTCTCAAAGAAAATTTCTTTGCGTACAAAGGACAGCTATTCCTACAGTGCTCTAGGACCTCGATGGGCAGCACGTTTGCGCCAAGCGTGGCGGGGCTGTATGTATCAGACTTTGAGGCCCAAAACATCCAGTCTATTAATAACCCGTTTGCCAGAAATATTACCTTTTGGAGACGATACATAGACGACGTGCTGCTAATTTGGAAAGGCAGCATGGAACGACTGATGGAATTTCTGGGGTGGATCAACACCATCAACAGGTACCTGAAATTTACCCACACAGTGAGTACCACGGAGGTGGTCTTTCTTGATGTGGTAATTTCAAACAGTGGTACCACACTGACTACAAAAACTCATTACAAGGCCACTGCCAAAAACAATCTATTGCAGTTCGCCAGTTTCCATCCTCGCCCATTGAGGGAGAATCTACCCTATGGACAATATTTAAGAATCCGAAGGAATTGTAGTAGTCTAGATGATTTCAAGACCCAATCATCCGATCTGACAACCAAGCTCACACAGAGAGGCTACCCCAATCACATTCTCCAAAAGGGTCTTAAACGAGCTCGAAACCAACCCCGAGAAGCCCTCCTTGAACCGGTCACAAAAACCATGATGGAAGTGCCACTGACGTGTGTGACCACCTATAGTGCTTTATCCAACTTGATGAAGAAATCCATAAATAAAAACTGGAAAATCATCACAAGCACGAAGAAAGATTGGCAAAAACCTCTATTTTCATTCAAAAAGGGACACAGCCTCAAAGATGCTCTCGTACACACGAGACCCAGACAAGTGACAATCCCCCCAATAAGAAGCATCACTGATGCGTGGAATCTTCCTAAAGTTACTGGCCACTTTCCGTGCGCCAACTGCTCTGTCTGTCACCTGACCACCTCCTCCAAATCTTTAGACCTGGAACCGGGTAAAACTTGGTACCAAAAGGCACATACCAACTGCAACTCCACAAATGTTGTTTACCTTGTTACATGCCCATGTTCTCTTCGGTATGTCGGAATGACAACCAGAAAAGTGAAACAGAGGATATGCGAGCACAGGAGCAATATCAGGTGCAAGAAAGTAACCACCAAAATGAGCGATCACTTCTTATTGAACAATCACACCACGAACGATCTTAGATGGACTGTGATTGAACAAATCACTGGAGGTTCTAATATCACAGACAGACTGTTCGAAAAGGAACAGCGGTGGGTTTACCGTTTGGGGACCCATACAAATGGCCTCAATGACGACATACCTTGGGCCTCCGTCTTGAAATAAACTGAGTTCCCCATACCTCTCATGAAGTACTACCTATACCCTGAAATAAACTGAGTTCCCCATACCTTTCATGAAGTACTACCGATGTATTGCCTCCCTACCACAAGAACCTATATCGATCTGAGTCAGTTAACTCCCTTGTTCCAGTCTGAGTCTATACCACTTTTAGCGAAAGGGCATCACTCCCTCTCGCGTTGTCTATAAATTAACCCAGACTCAGCTCTACAGACCTTCTAAGAACTCATTCCCAATATAATTTCATACCACATATGACGAAAGGGCATCATACTCGATCACAATTTAAGACAGTTAACTCATTTCCAGTCTGATTTCGTACCACCTATGACGAATGGGCATGACACTCTCCTCGCAATGCGGGAGCGCGGTCTACAAGCAAACGTAATCTGAATTCCCCATACCCTTCATTTAAACCACCTTTGCATTGCCGTATTCCATACCCTTCATTTAAAACCACCTTTGCATTGCCGTATTTCCATGACCCTATATCTCTGCTTTTCCGAGTCTGTTTACTTCGGTGTGTCACGAACCTGATTCACACGCATGCGCACAACAAACTTTCAAACCCGGAAGTGGGTACGCTTCCCCGTAGTCAGGTGTACTGTCTAGTTCTCCGAATAGGGCGCATGCGCACCACTCGTGGCAGCCTACCCGGAAGCGCAATCACAACATAAAAACGCCTCATACTCCCCGACCCTGGATCGGCGAGACCCGGTTCCGAGGGCCGACCAGGTTTATCGGCGGGAGACTGGCGTAGTGGGCGTGAGTAACACCGCGACCGCAACAGATGAAACGAGCTAAGTAC
Source organism: Lissotriton vulgaris (assembly GCF_964263255.1). Classification (NCBI taxonomy): domain Eukaryota; kingdom Metazoa; phylum Chordata; class Amphibia; order Caudata; family Salamandridae; genus Lissotriton; species Lissotriton vulgaris. Next base: position 627,746,943 of record NC_141694.1, on the reverse strand, counting down.
TCTTCGCAATGCATTGACTGTGTTTGTCCCTTGTTCTACCCCTTGTCTTTTCTTACTTTAGGATGTGCCAAAAAGCGCTGTCCCCCCCCTCCGTGGTCTATGGGGTGTAATACCACCCCCTGTGAAGTGAGAACCTTCCTTTCTCACCTCTAAAGTCCTTTGTTGAGTGGTCACCGGCCCTTGGCCCATTGATCGCCCGTGTGACTGAGTTGCGTGTGTGTGTCTATCACACTGCTAGTCGCCTACTCCATCACCTTCACAACCCCTGATGCTCACTAGCACTGTTAGCCAGCCTAATAGTCCACACGTGAGACTGTTCAGTCACTACTAAAAGCTTAGTTATAGTCCTCTGAATCTTGACCACAGGCAGAGTCACGCACCTCTGCTAGTTTGTATGATTTATACACCCCCTTGCACTCTGAGCACAAGTCACAGGCTGCAATATTATGAGCCAATTGACAAATGATTTTAATTTTCTTGTTTGTCTCTTTGTATGTTTGTCTGTACTTTTATCCCTACAGGTTTTAATTTTTGTCTCTTAAATTTAGAGACTTGAGGTTGTTTGCTCCCCGCCCTTGGCTGGTGTAGCCCTCCTCCCGTTTTTACTTCACAGACACAATTTTTCACTTTCACGGCCCACGGTCGGATGGGCCTTAGCGTGCCTAGACCGCCGGGGTTTACACTCTAGGTCCTGACGAATGCCAGGTTAATATACCACACCGGCTGAAACATGTTGACCAACTACACTTTCACTTAATGTTATTGGTACAAGACCATCCAATTAGTTGGCCTTGTTCACCATCACATTTTTTAAACCTTGTCCTTGATGATCACCTATTAAATAATTTTTGATACATCTAAGGCAATTTTAAACCACCACTTCTGACACTATTCACGTTACCTATCACATAGCCCCTCCTTCCTCACAAGACCAGCTCCGCAGTAATTCTGGCGTTGCAGCACACCGGGGTGGCATTCGGTCACACCCGGTGGGGCCCGATGATGAAGCAAGTCACCGACCAGGTCGGTGAGTGAGGGCTTTAAAAACAAACCAAATGGGCTTTTGTTGATTCCTTGTGCTCCGTGCATATTCCTATCCCTCTTTAAAAGGGACACTCTTTTGTTGTTTTTTTCTGTTAATCCCTGGGGACTAAGAGTGTTCGCACCTCTCCCTATCTCTCTTTTTGTTGTTAAATATATAGAATGGCTACATCCGGGGCGAATGGAGCCCCCATTGCCACACCTTGGGTTTGTAGAAGTAAATCATTTTTAAAGGTGAAAAAGTTTTTTGTCATTGCCACCCGGAGTAGGGATATGATGAATTCCGATGGTACTTGCATGGGTGCTGGTCTAGATTCCAAATATCTCATGATGACTACTAGTGCTTCCTCTTGTGGGATGCATGTATAAAGAGAAACTACATCACAGGTAGCAAACAGTTGGGTCACAGGATCAAAGGGTGAGTTCTCCACCAATACTCAAGAGGATCGCATTGTCTGCGTTACGACTTTTTCAACTAAGAGCAACCAAATCAAAAAGATTGTTAATCATCATTGGCAGTTGGTTGCAGATGATATCCAACATCCAGGCACCCCTTTACATGCCTTCAAGAAATCCAAAAATGTTAAGGACTACGTAGTGCGCTCGCTCCTTCCAATCAGGGAGGACCCAACCATCAGATCACTCTGGAATCTCCCACTGATCACTGGCTATTTCAGATGCGGCCAATGTAAAGCCTGTGATAGTTCCATACAGACTAAAGAATTTCAGCATAACCAGTACAAAATCCAATTGAGATCTTTAACTAAGTGCAATTCTTCCATTGTGATATATGCGATTGTTTGTCCCCGTAACCTCATTTATATCGGTCAAACTCAACAAAAAATTAAACAACGTGTCCTACAACACATGAGCCGTATCAGGTGTGAAGTGGTAGGTGCCCCATTAGTTGACCATTTCAGGGCAGCCCAACACCCACCCGAGAGCCTGAAATGGGTTGTTATTGAAAGAGCTACCTTAGGCCCTAGGGGAGGCAATATCTCTGATATACTTAACATCAGGGAACTTAAGTGGATGTTCTTTTTTGATTCTATTCACTCAGGTCTGAACGAACAAGATAGTTCATTCTCACAGCTTGCGACCCTACCGTAGAAAGGATTACTAGCGCTTGAATGATGTCCACTAATCTTCTGTTACATATGATATGTCTCTTTATAACCTGAGAATGTATTTATATGCTTGACACAGGACGTAACTGCCTATACCGTCATATGACAGGTACGCGGTACATCTCTAGATACAGTATGAATTGTTTCTTCTAGAATGAACTGAATGGCACGTTGCCTCTACCAACAGGTATATCATGGTTACGGAATAATTACTTGACCGTTAATGATGTATACTGCCTTTACCATCGTGGGATAGGTACGCAGTACTTGACCTCTAATTTTAATTGCAATGTAATTGTCATATGGGTTTTGGGTAATTTTCTGACCACTCCCGGACAGGGAGGTGTTCCACCTTAAATTCATGGTTAGCTTAATCCAATCCTTTTCACTTCTCACACTCGTCATTCAATATGACAAATCAGATAAACCTCTGTATTACTAGTTACGCGACCCCCAGCTAATTAGGTATATACTAAGCCAATCCGCTTCATAGATTAAATTATCTTGGTTCCTAACGACACACGCTACCAAATTGTTTTCCCTGGATACTGACGACTCCTGGTAGTCTTTCATCCATTTTTTCATTCCACGTGACCCCTGTTGCCTTGACAACCACGGCTTCAGGAAGTTGCTCACTTCCTTCGAGAAACCTGAGAGAGACGCCGAGCCTTTTGCCGACCGGTAAGCTCTTCTAGACATTGACTCCCACAGTATAACGTTTTGAGTACGTCTCTGCCATATTTAAAGTAACGGCGCCCCGTGACTTTCTCTGTCCTACAGGACACTGCCGCTAATACAATCAACACAGTTCAACAACGACAGAGTTTAACAGAGGAACCCGAGAGAGACGTCGAGCACTTTGCCGACCGGTAAGCTTCTCTCTACACCGGCTCCCGCAATATGACTCTACGCAGTACACCTTTGCAATACTAATAATTAAAATTAATGGCGCTCCGTCACTCTCTCTGCCCTACAGGACACTACTCCTGATATAATCAGAACGTAACCCTAAACTACAAAGTTTAAAAGAGGACCTCGATGCTACTCGGTAAGCTTTGCTTCCGTTGTACCTTTTGCTTAAGTTTTATCTCGGACTGGCCCAATTTTAAATGCTGTTCCCCTTTTGTATAGATTGTTTGAGTGGCTCTCCCTATCCAGCATTCGGATCCCCCCGTGGAAACCGGACTTTACTTTACAAGTAAGTCTCACGGTAGTTTCCTCCACTAATTTATCAGATTCACTTCGCTTGATAATATATTGTTAATTGGTTCAATTATGATTCTTCACAGGATAGAATAATCGCCTCCGACCTTTCTCCTGAAATATCGACTCTCTCTATACTGATTTATTCAGGTACGCCTTGTACATAACATGTGTCTACCCACACCTAAGTTAAGATTTGTCCATTTGCTTAGTAAATTATTTAATTCATCTTTCTAATGATAGGTGGTTGCCCCACTATCTCTACCCGTCCTGAAGAAGACCCGTATGCAAGTAGTTCAACTTATCCTGCGTCTATTGGGTCGAAACGTCGACACACGTCCCTTTTTTACACAGCCCCCTCCAACCCACTACGTTTGTATAAATATGGACATTGGGGCATGTGTTATTTGAAGTTTTGCAATGATTTATCATCTGTTTCACTGAATATTGGACATTGAACTCATATTATTGTTTGATCAATACCGTGTTTTTATTGTCACGAATACCCCCCACTCTACCCTCACTACATCACGTCCCTTCCACCCCCAGGGGCACCTGTACCACTACAATTTTGTATGCTTTGTAAATGCTTATTACTGCTTTTTCCTATAATGTGAATTAAAACATTATAGAGGTATTCTTTTTCGACTAAGATTTATTCAAATAGCCTTTAAATAATATGTTCTTTTTCCTCTCTGGGACCCCCTCGTTAATAAACTCCAGGCGTAAAGAGGGGCAGTAGTTTTTCCTCCAGGCCCGCTCCGCACGACGTACCGCCAGTTTAGTGGCTTTAAGATCTTGACTAAACCACTGATTGGCGTCCTTCTCTCGTTTGGTAGAGACAATGGAGTCACAGCCTGCAGAGAGCCATTCATCAATGGCCGTGACCTGAGAGCTGGTAGACAGGTCTTGCAGGGAGGGAATGGAGGTGGTGAGTATGGAGGATAGACTATCCGGGTCCACTCGGCCCCAGGCACGTACCCAGATGTTTTTGGGAAGTGGGGGCTTGACCGGGGGGTGAATAGAAAGAGCAAAGGAAATCAGGTGATGGTCAGACCAAGTGCAGGGCGAGATTGAAAGGGACTCTACGGGGCAATTTAGGGACCAGATCTGGTCAAGAGTATGACCCTTGATGTGAGTGGGAGAGTGAATATAAGAAATGAAATTGAGAGAGTAAAGGGTGTCTGAAAACTCCTTAGAAGATGGACATTCGGCTGGGTCAGAAGGCCAAAAATTAAAATCACCCAAAAGCAAAATGGAAGAGTTGTTGACTGTAATAGTGGCCAAAACTTTCAAAAAGTCTGGGAGAAACAATAAATGGGATTGAGGGGGACGATAGATGAGTAAACAGGTAAGAGGCGGCGTGATGGAAGTGGTACGGATAGCTAAATACTCCGTAGTAGCGATATCTGGCAGGGACAGGGGTTGAAAGGGAAGGTCGGTTCGGGCGATGACCGCCACCCCGCCCCCGGCTCTGCCATTAAGCCGGTCTGCACGGATGGCATAATATGGAGCTGGTAGGGTAGCCAGTAAGGCAGGGAGGGAGTCATCGCAGAACCAAGTTTCTGTTAAAAAAAGAAGGTCAGGAGCATGAAGATCCAGCAGTACCGAGAGTTCATGGGCGTGGGCTACTGCAGACCTAGTGTTCAAATAGAATGCCGTGAGGGATCTAGAGGTAGCAGGAGAAGCGCTACTTCTAGAGGGAAGAAGGGGGGCAGGTTGTGGGAGAGGAATTGTGAGAGGAGCAGGCGGAGATAGGCCAAGAGACGAAATACGAGAGCAAGTGGAGGCAGATAACGGCCATGGGCCCCGGAGGCAGCGTAGTTGGGCGGGGGAATAGGTGGTAAGACGAGCAGAGTGACATGCCCCTAGCCCCGGACGCACCTGTCCTGCCCTCCTCGCCGAAACAGATGGCATCTGCACCCTACTGAACAAAGGAGAAACAGTAGCCCTCATTCTCCTTGTCCTCTCAGCGGCATTCGACACAGTCTCTCAATGCACCCTAATATGCAGACTCCTCGACGCAGGGATCCAGGACAAGGCCCGCAAATGGATCCGCTCCGTCCTCTCTGGCAGAACGCAGCAGGTCAGACTCCACCCCTTCCTCTCAAACCCTACACCAACCAGGAGTCCCTCAGATGTCCTCCCTCAGCCCTACGCTCTTCAACGTCTACATGGCTCCACTCGCCCCCATCGTCAGAACCTAAGGACTCAACATCGTGTCATAAGCAGACGACACCCAACTCATCCTCTCCCTATCCAACAAACCCAACATCACCAGACACAACTTTCGAGCAGGCATGGAAGCAGTCACCAAATGGATGAAAAACAGATGCCTACAACTAAACACCAACAATACAAAAGTACTCATCAGGGCCCAAACCCCGACGCCTGGAACAACACCTGGTGGTCCCCCACCCTTGGAAACTCACCCACACCAACGGAACACACACACAACCTGGGAATCATCCTAGACTCCGAGCTCAAAATGGACCGGCAGATCCACTGCGTCTCGTCCTCCTGCTTCCACACCCTCCGCCTCCTATGTAGGACCTTCAAATGGATCCCCTTTGAACACAGAAAGACCGTCACTCACGCCCGGGTAACGCACTCTACGCTGGAATAAAGAAAAAGCTCACCCGCAAGCTACAGAACATCCAGAACGCCGCTGCAAGACTGGTCCTCAACCTGCCTAGACACTGCCATGTCTCCCAGCACCTGCACACACTTCACAGGCTCCCCATTGAGGCCAGAGTCACCTTCAAGATGCTCACCCACACACACAAGACCATCCACAACACCGGACCCACATACTTGAACAGCCAATTCAATTTCCACGCACCCCAAAGGACCCTATGATCAGCCCAGCTCTCCTACGCTGTGGTCCACCGCACAGAAAGACCAGATCGGGATGCTGCTCCTTCTCCTTCCTGAAGCAAGAGCCTGGAACGCCCTTCCGCTTCACCTCCAACAGACAACATCGCTTCCCATCTTCGCAAGAAACCGTAGACAGCCGACACGTGTTTCGCCCCTGTGGCGAATTGCGTCAGGGCTTTTTGAAGGCTATTTACAATGTTTTTTCGTGGAAACAGGAGAAGAAACGATAGACTTTGAGGAGTACGCTAGGGATTCGACCCCTAATAAATTTACAAACCGGATCAAATGTTGAAAAACACTGTGTATATAGTGAGGAAGTTTACAGAACACATAACATTGTAAATAGCCTTGAAAAAGCCCTGGCGCAATTCGCCACAGGGGCGAAACACGTGTCGGCTGTCTACGTTTTTATCCACACAAATAAAGAGCAATTTTTCTATAAATCACGGACTCTTTTTGATTCTATTCATACAAAAAAGGATTGAGCCTAAGGACACCAAGATGTAACGTCTAACACACTCATCATCCCTTTCAAATTGTTACTGTGTAGTGTAGGGGAGGTGATGTAGGTGGAAGGGTATTATATTACCCAGGCCTATATTAGCGTACCTATATTTTAGTGTAGTTCCGATTTCAATGATAGGTTCTGCGCATTGGAATAACATACACAATAGGCTTGGCATAGGACTGAGGTCAGTATGACCCTATTGTGTATATTAAACTTAATTACTGTGTACCAACTAGCTCAGAGGCCACTAGAATCTTCTTGAAGACAAGAAGGGAATAGCTTCTGGCAACCACATAACATAAAACCCTGATCCCTCAGGATCGTGAAAACAATATACTACTTTTCATTCAGTCACTCATCTCAGAGAAGTCCATAGTAGAAACAGTCGGGTGTGTTTACAATAACATTTATTGTACAGTTATTACTCTAGTACTGGTTATATGAGCTGTGACAACTGTTGGACAGTAGCAGAGAAGTATGGCCAGCAGTGCAGTTAAATAAAGAGGCATTGTATAGTTCTACCACTTTGCAATAGTAATGAACACATACATGAAATAAAGCCTATACCCCTATGATGCCTAACTAGATGTAAAAAGGGTACCTAGCATGTGTGTAGGTCTTAGAGAGCCACGAATCACCCTAGGATTTAGTGTAACCCCATTACCTTAGTGGGACTTCATCCTGATCTCGAGCTGGACCCTCCAGGATGGGTGGATGGACTTCTGCCAGCTGGAGCTGTGGCATGACGCAGGTTGCAGCGTCTCATGTCAGAGTGTCGGCATGGAAGTCTCAGTTTCCTCTGGTTTACTTGGGCAAAGGGAGGTATATTTATACCTGATAGGTGCCTTGGAATGTTAGTATTGGCGTAAAGTCAGTCAGAGGAAGACATTAGGAATGAATCATTAGGGAATAGTGGTTCATGCATATTTAATGAGTTCTTCGAGAAATCAATAATCCTGTGCTAGGGAAAATCCTGTGAGCTTAAGGGTCTATTTCTAAGAATTTGTTGTGACGTAGGTTAGTCACTGTTGGACATGGAGATGACCTATTTAGGATGGACCGTCTTCTGCGCCCAGAGCACACGTCAGATAAGGGACAGCCTCTGTTGCTCGTTATTTTGAGTGGAGGAGTAATGTAGGTGAAAGGGCCTTAAGTGGGCTTTGTGGCACAAAGGATTTGTGCCTCTGAAACGCTGCACCTATGTTAGGACCTCAATCCAACACATAACACCCACTCCAATCTATGGACAATCGTTAATAACTAATTAAAAGCAAACTACATGACTAAAATCGGCATTTGCATATAATTGGCAGGTAGTTGCATGAGAGCGATTTATGAGCTGAAAAAATAGCAGCTGTTAAAATATGTAAAATAACTATAGACTCTGTAGAGACAGGAAAAATCGAAAGTGTCATTAAAAAAAAAATCTTTAGAAGTCAGTAGTTACTTATAAAAGTTTCTGTTTATAAAATTGAAAACTCTTACATGCTGTTCAGAAGACCATGCTTTCTTTAGAAAAAAAAACAAAAGGTCAATTTAGAGGACATTCTCCAAGCACTCAGTGAAAGTTGAAGCAATAAGAGAAAAAATGTGTTTCAGTACATGTTTTGCAAAAATAGAGATAAAAAGAGCTGGCTGGGAGATACAACATTTTCATTGCTAGTTGTTGCAGGGGACGGACCTTTTTAATACCTCGCAGAATCGTTGTGGGAGCACAGAATGAACAGTGCTGCCAGTTGCTGGTTCTGAGGCAGCCAGTGCTGTAATCGATACCTTGGTGCTGCTAAAGGAAACCAAAAGGCACCCACTGGATTTGCAAGGAATGCTTTGGTTTGATGGGAATACGCTTGGGACACAGCCAAGCATGGGACTTCAGCAGTTCCAGCCTGGTGGTAAATGCCAAAGGCGTTTTCCTTTGGAAGTGTCAGACAGATGATGACCACGCATTCTTCACTGCAAAAAACAGGCATCAGAGAACAGGTATGTTGCAGTCTTTTCAGAGTGGTCTTTTAAGTATTGGAAACCATGAGAAGCATAGTTCCTGTTCGAGGTATTTCCAAGGTGTATCCCACTGCTTGTATGTGAAAGATAAAATTTATCAAAAAGGAAAGAGGGGCAGTCTGTATTTAAGAGTGCTATTTTGCAAAAAAGAAAACATATTTCTTTAGCTGATGTGAAATGAAAAATAACAGTGCAGCACAAGCATGGTTTTCAGATTGCCTTAAGCATTGAATTTTACAAAGGAAACTTTTGTTTCACTACTGTCAGTGTTGGGGCTTCTAGCCCAAAAAAAAAAAGCACAACTTCCCTACACTGTAGGATTTCACTACCTCTTGATGTTATCTGTACATAACGTAGGCCAGGCTTATGTATACTGAGTCTCTTCATGAAGTTCAGGAATCATTTTTGTGACAGGTATTTGTGTGAAAAAGGCCAAACCACCCATACTTTCCTAACTGTGTCTGTTGTTGTTTTGTAAATGACATCTAATGTTGCCCCTGTTGATGTATGTCAACTATTCACACCCCGTGCAATGGTGTTTGGTGGTGTTTGACAACGTTCCTACTGGTTTTTAAACAACCACATTTCTAGATGCATTACAATTGTGTAGGAGTTGATAACCTTAATGAAGGTAACAGGTATAAAGCGTCGCAATACGAATAAATCTCTAACATTTCAGGATCTGAAAATATAGCAATTATTCCTAAAACAGACAGCATATTATTTACTGTATCAGTAAGCCAATTTTCAGAAAAATGTACTGAAGGTAATGACAACACTGAATGAATGATAAAATGAATGAAAATGAATAAAAGTTCAAAATACATTAATCAGAATTAAAAACTGGATGATTAAGTACATCATTTAGGATACAAAGGCTTGTTCAGGCCGAATACATTTATAAGTCTCTTTTACATTTGAATTGAAAATGTGCGTGGCTTCAGTTCTTTGTTGATACTGTGGTGTAGAACATGTCCACTAAGACTCATACTAAGAGCGAGCTCTAAGCAAAGCCAGAACAGAAAAAAATGCACCCAGAAATACTCCATAGTTCTACTCATGGTGAAGCCAGATCTGTATCTTTTGGAAAAAAAAGTTTGTACTTGCATGTTTGTGGTTTGTTTTTGGGCTGGCTGTCACTTCCTGTTCATGTGGAGCCATGGAAAACGTATCACAGTTAATGAAATAGCCAGTAGCTATATGATTAATTGTTGAAATTGCATCATATTTAGTTGAAGTTATTTTTGCTGTTTTCGTTGAAAAACATTGAAATGTTGAATTTAATAGTTGATGTCTTTGCTGAAAAACGTTCAGATGTTGAAGTTAATATTTTATGTTTTTGTTGAAAAACGTTAAAGCTTTTATTTATTTGATGCTTTTTTTTAAAAACGTTGAAGCATTTATTATTTGATGTTTTTATTGAAAAAGGTTAAAGCATTTATTATTTGATGTTTTTGTTGAAAAACGTTGAAGCTTTTATTATTTGATGCTTATGTTGAAAAACGTTGGTGTACACATTTGTTTTGGCCAAATTGCAACTTGAGTATTGTCTTGACTTTTATTTTGAATTTGAAAGGTTGGTTCAAGGAGAACTAGTTCCATTGCATTGTTGCATAGTCCCCCACTCCATGGATTTGATTTCTCAAACGTGATGAGCTTTTCAGTTTGAATTTCTTGAATAGTAGTGAACGGGACGTCTACTACTGTGGAGTTCACAAAACCTACTGATCAGTATTGGCCACATAGTTTTTGGTTGATTCTTTCATTTGAAATGAATCTGCTGCTTTTATCACGGCAGGATACGGCAAAAGTACAGTTCGTGTTCGTTTTACTTTAACCCCTTCCCTGCTTATGACGAGCTGAGCTCGTCATGAATAAAGAAGAATAGCAATTTCCAGCACAGGATGGGAATTGCCTTAGCAGCCAAGGTGTTAAGGACTGGCACATGTATTTCTGATATGAGGGGCCAAATTCCTTTGTATCCGCAATCTTTTTTTCTCTCTTCCCAGATCCCCGACTTTTGGGATTCAGGCAAGGCTTAGCCATGATTACCTTGACTTCCATGTGGTAGCCTGTTTCACTTTGACAGAATATTTGTTTCTTTGTTTCCTTTAGTTCCCATAAAAAAGCCAAACGATCATAGATACAGATTGGTTTTCATCCGCCACTGTGCATTTACATTTATGATCAGGTTCCCACATTCGTAAATGGAGTGACACCACCTAGAGAGCTTCTTGGCTGAGTGTGTATTGCCCCCTGAATCCATATAAGTGTTTGGCCCCACTAATGCCCCGCCTAATACCCTAGCTGTTAAGGATTGCTCTATGCCCCAGTCCTTCCTCTCCTCTACCTTAATCCCCTCAGGATGGCTTTGGAGAAAGGTACTGCAATACTACGTCCATCCCTTCCATGGCCACAGTCAGGGTGTAACGTTGATTGCGTATCTCCTGTTATAGACCCGCAAATCTTTCTATAACAGTTTTGAGCGTCAGCCGAGTGCTGACGCCATACCTATTGGAAACTTGAGCACTGATCCACTGCCACCAAGATATATTTTAAAGCCACCTCAAAATTTGAGGGGCCACAGTGGTCATGTTACATGACACGATCAAGTGGACAGTCTGATGCTGTCTAGCAATGGGACCTGCACGGGTCTTGTGATGGTGTAGCGTGGCATTTGTTTGCAGATGTTGCAGTTTAAGATAAAGCCAATAGTATGACTTCTGATCCCTGGCCACCAACAGCAATGTTGCAATGAAGAAATAGTAGCTACGACCCTGAATGAGCAGAGCCCTAGCCCTTGTGTGTTTTAAATGATTCCTTCCTGCCTACTATCCATATTTGGAAATACTCTATCCCCCTCTCCAGGAATCTGAGCATACGGAATGTTGTTTGCACCTAACTTGTAGGAGTATTTGAGTGGAAATTTCTTAGGCACTGCTGTGCTGCCTTTGCGTGAAGTAATTACAGTCACCATATTCTAACCATCTATTCTCGTTGTTGGACGGTGTGTGCAGCTATGGAAGCTGTGCGAACAGCCGCCTTTGTGGCTTCAACAGCCACTGAATTCCCTTCAACGTGCACGCCATCATGTTGATGACTCAGCGTGTTAATCACATGAGTTTTTGGTAGGTCGTTTTTCAACTCCACTACCTGTTCCGATAATTTTTATGTTTAATTATGCCACCTTTTTCCATCTTTAAACCCATTTAGTTACCAATGGTGTAAATATTTATTATATCATTACATACAGTAAAAGGAATCACACACAATGAGTGTGGGGAATCCTTGATCCGTGTTTACAAGTGCAAGTATCAGGGCTTTTAAAACTGCCAACCAAGCCGTGCTATTACCTAGAGGTAGTTTTTAGGTGCAATGAGGACGGGACTTGCCATCCAGCATCTGATCTTTAACAAAGGCGGCCGGTGGGGCAGACATATCAGTGTAAATTGTTTTAATTAATACTGATCTAGAGGCAAGATTTCATTTGGTAGATGATGTTCTTTTTTATATTGCAGGAATGCCTGTGTTTTTAAACTTGGATCATATCTGGATTCAAAGTCTGATGCAGCAGATTAGCCCTTTGTATCCATTCTGGATGTAAGGTTTTGGCATTAGGAATGCTCGCCCCGGTACCGGAGTGACGACAATAATGCATCTTTCCATGAGCCAGTGCTCTTTCTTTTGCTACAGCAGTCTGAATGGTTGTTAGAATTTTTTTCTGTTGAATTAAAACTCATTTCTGTGTTTGTGTACAGATGATATTTGTATGCGATTGGTGCAGTTTCACCTTCATTAAGGGCTTAATAAGTGTACCCGCATTGACCCAAAATGATACTTAGTACCAAGTGGTGCAAGTTTACACATGTGTGTATGTGTTTGGAAGCAATAATATCTTCCTGGAGTGAACAAAGAATATTGGTGTGTTCTTGTGTCCAGTGTTTGACTGAAAAAATCAGGTTTGAAAAGGTCTTAGAAAGGTTTTACTCTTGCTGCGAAATCCAAAATGTATGTTCTGCCAAAATCTAGGAATCCCAGAACTGATTGGAAGTTGTTTAATGTCTCTGGAGGCTGGAGCAGCGCACACTTTTCTAAAAAGTTAGCTGCCAGGCTTTTCCCTTCACTCGAAAGCTTATGTCCTAAAAATACGACACAGAGGTGGGCAATTTTTGAGTTCTCAAAATTAAATTTGTAGCCCTCAGAGGTGAATCCCATAATAATGGTGTTCACCCTGGTCAAGTGTTTCCCCAATAAGTCGCCCGTTAGGTAAATATCATCCTTATAGGACAATGCTAATATTGTTATTCATTAATGCAGCTCTATCTGCATGTTGAACAGCATATGTCCTTGTGCAAGTGTTCAAGTGTCTGTAAATGAAAACTAGACGAAATGTATTATCAGGTTTTGATAAGTGATGCAAGGGATTGTTAATTTGTGAAGTGCATTTCAAATGATCTTCTGGTATTCAAGTTAATCTAAGATCTCCCTGACCTGTGTGTTATCTGCTTGCCTAATAAGATATTGTCTTTTAGCATGTGGTGAAACTATTAACTGGATCACATGGTGGGCTGAGTCCTCATCCCAACCAGCATGAATTGTATACAGTGCTGGAGCTTGGGCTACTGCCCACTCCTGTGCATATGTATGTATAAGGTAAACAGGAACATAGTTGGAAAATGCAGGAAAAATTATAGTTTCTCCCATTGGGCACTCCCTGATGAATGCTGGCGGCTAATCTTGTACTGCTAACAGTATATCAAAACTAAACAATAGGTTCTTTGCAGCAAAGAGACCTTTTACTTTCCTGTGTTCGTCCTCTTCCATGCGGAGTGTTATTTCACATAACTTGTGTGGGACGCTCACCCTTTTGTCTGGTGTTTCCACTGTGATGTAATCATTCAATTTTGCTGTCCAGAAATTCCTTCAGGTTTTGGCAAGCTATTGTTACTTCTGCCGCTCTGTTTTAGCATTGTCTGAGCCCAATCCCCTTTCAGAAGTTGAGTCCTTAGGTTTCTGTGCATGTTCAACTTTGACACCTGATACTTTCTTCTTTTTTTTAAATTGAGGTTTGGATTTTGGCTTGTCTTCTATTTTAAAAGAGTCCTGAGCATGCATGCCCCTGGACTGCTTTTTGTTTTTTTGGGTGCTGACTTTCCTTCTCTCCCTTGTTTGTCGAGAGGAATGTGTATCAGTATCCTGATACCTGTCAGGTTTCCTAATATTCCACAGGTTATACCTCTTTGCAGACAGCTCCTAATGAGGAGATCTACCTCGGGACTGAGAATCTTTATAGATTTTTTTTATTTTTATTACTATCCCACTTCTTTTTAGAAGAAGTAGGTGTCTGCTTAGAAGTGTCCTTCTCAGGACTGCCCATTAGCTGTGGTTTTAAAACATTTCCCACCCAAACTGTCCCTTCCCAGTTCTGCATATGCAGTTTTAATTATTTTGGGAAGTTCTTGTGGTTGGTCTATAAGACTGACCTCTCTTAGGTGTTAGCGGATCGCCACTGAGGCTGATTCCCCTTTAATGTTAGCAAGTATTATTGTTGATACTTGGTCGTAATTACTTAGTAATTTCATACCTATGGTCAGAGCTGGTTCAGCTCCATACTTGTTCTGTATCTGTCGTACGACATCTGGAATTACCGCTAAGGAAGGAATACCATGAGTTCTGGTAAATATGGCAGCAAAGACTGTACCACAAGTGCTGCAGTCCTCTAACTGTGGTGTGATCCCCATGGGCAAGCAGAGTGTTAGCATTATATGCTTCCAAATGGTATGGTATTTGGAAATACTGCTTCTAACTGGGTGATTTTCTGAGCTACCCAGAAAGGAATCTGTTCACATTTCGTGGGCAGTTTATCCATTACTCTGTGTGTGTTTTGTGGAGTGATTTTAGTAGTGGTGCTCTGTGTAGGAGCTGTATTATTTGTAGGTACCATGGGCTGGACACCAAGTGTCCTCATGACGAGTTGCGTCATGGCACTGTAAGAGTTATACCAACTCTTTGTGTTGTAAGAGCAGTGCATCTTGTGGCATTATATCAATGTCAGGATGTGGTGTGCAGCCGGCTAATGTCAGCCATGTATCTCCTTGTCTACCGAGTGGACCGAGCCTGGTTTTATTTATTTGTTGTAGGGCGCCAATAAACCAGAAATTGTGGTCCTGGTCAGTGAGCGGAATCTTAATCTCCTCCAATGGAATGCAGACTGCTGAGACTTTTTCATGTATGTAAGAATGAAAAGTCTGAGTTGTTGCATTCACTGCTGGGAATGTAACCCAAGAATAGAACACATCTGTTTGATAATCTCCGTGTGCCTCTATTAATATTACTTTACATCTGCGGTGTGTTAAACCATATCTGAGGGGTTTGTGTGAGTGTATGCCTGATTTTGGGTGCAAAATGTATTACATTTGCTTCCTCTTCATCGTTTGAGACCTGTGTCCCAGTGACAGGAGCAACTGCTTCTGCAGACATTGTGTTGTGAAAACAAAATGTCACAAAAAAGGGTTTTAAGATAAGGTTTTAAAAAGGGATAATTGTTCGGGAACTTTTTCCTTCAAGCTTGATTAACCAACAGCCCATACATAGGAAGTCTGCCTACTCAGCTGGAGTGGAATTTTTTGCCTACCCACTTCAGAAGTCTCTGGCATTTTGTGAGTAGGGGTCTCTGAGAATAAGCATAACTGAACTACTCAGATTCTACTGTTAAATAAGTGCCACATTCACGTTGGGCGCCATGTAGTGTAGTTCCTATTTCCCTGATACGTTCTGCGCATTGGAATAACATAGGCGATAGGCTAGGTATATGACTGAGGTCTCCTCTGGTTTACTTGGGCAAAGGGAGGTATATTTATACCTGATAGGTGCCTTGGAAAGTTAGTATTGACGTAAAGTCGGTCAGAGGAAGACGTTAGGAATTAACCCCCTAGGGAATAGTGGTTCATTCATATTTAATGAGTTCTTGGAGAAATCAAATATCCTGTGCTATGGAAAATCCCAAGAGTTTAAGGGTCTATTTCTAAGAATTTGTTGTGACGTAGGTTAGTCACTGTTGGACAAGGAGATGACGTATTTAGGATGGACCGTCTTCTGTGCCAAGAGCACGTGTCAGATAAGGGACAGCCTCTGTTGCTTGTTATTGTGAAAGGAGGGCTAATGTAGGTGAAAGGGCCTTAAGTGGGTGAAAGGGCCTGCCTGTCTTTGTGGCATGAAGTATTTGTGCCTCTGAAATGGCGCACCTATGTTAGGGCCTCACTCCAACACATAACAATATGAAACATAACAAAAGGACATTCCCTTACAGGCAGGTGCAGTTACTGACTGCTCCCACCTGCAAGCGGAACTCTAATCCCCTTTAAAAGTGCAGGTGGGTTTGCCGCCTGTACTGTGAAAACACAATGCAGCTTCAAGGCAGCCACTCCATTTTTCACAGGAATGCGCTGACCCCAAGGTGACGCGAGGTCTTGGCTGCCCTGGGAACAGCACATTCCATGTAATAGGGTGCACTTTCCTTGTTTTGTGCCCTGTGCACCTGTTTTAAGGTACACCAGGCGCAAACGGGGATAGTGCGCCCCTGTCATAATAGGGTCACTGTGCTCTTTGCCTCAATTTTTTTAGTTATATTAATATAGTTTGGAAGGTTTTTTAGATGGGCTGGACCCCATAAACCTGGCCAGGTGACTTTACTGTGGTGAACCTCAACAATGCCTACTTTACTGACTATTTCCTATGGAAATTGTCATCTTCTAAATGTGCACTGCCTTGTCTTGTACCTTTCCCTTTTGGGTTTCCTTTATAAGCATTTATCTTCTTCTATACCTGGTTTTGATTGTGCCTCAGTATCTCAATCCAAGGTTTCTTTCACTCACAAGGAACTTTGTAATGTTCCGATTAGACATGCTTTTGAACAATTGAGTTACTTAGTGATAAAGATTGAATATCCTCTCCTCCTGTGACTCACCAGCACATGATAATGTGTAAATCCGGTCCCAACGTGGTTTCTTCTTCTTTTACATAAGACATTCTTTGCAGGAATATTGCAGGTATGGGGGCAGAACACTACTAATAACAAAAAGTCTCTAAGGATCAAGAAAAGGAACTCAACAATGTGAACCATCGAGACACAATCAATACCTGACCAAATGGTGATTATAAAATATAATGTGCTGATAAGTGTTGAAGGCTTAACACAATATCTCTAGGGTGTGGAAAAATTTCCATCAGTTCCCACTCTGTACCGCCCTTTTTCATCATAGGGATTCTCCTTATTCCCGGGAGAATATACTGTCAGCCACTAGGTGTTCTTGTGACTGATGCTTAACCATTGATAAGTATATGTGTAGATGGATGGTACCAAAAATAGTGTCTAAATGGGTAACTGATTTGCAGTGCAGTAGTGAAATGTGTGAAAAAGTGAGGTCTATAAAATTGTATAGAAGTGGGTAGAAAATACATTTTAATAGTATCTCCCAATTCTTCCAAAACTTAAAAACAATGTGAAGTACCAACAGATTTAACATAATATCTGTTTGCAGGAGAGATCGACATGTTTCAGCATATGTGGCAATCAGTTGCGCCACTGCTTTCTTCAGGACCAGTGTGTTTTGCTACTGCAAAATTTATAGAAATAAAAATTATATCACCTGTGGAATCAAGGTCACATTTAAATATCCTCCAGAACACTGAAGAATCGTTGTGTCAGGGACAGGATACACGGAGGACATAGAAAAAAAATAGACAAAATAACATAGTATTGTCACAACACACAGTACATTTTTTGCAATTTGTCAATAGAAAGTATGGTTAATATCCCATTACTCATGAAAGTAGAAACCTGCTTACCTAGTAGGTAGGAGGATAATGCTTCACCCCACCTGGCTACAGCTCAGGTAAGAGGAGCACCGCTCTAGTTAAAAACAATAGGAACAATCATTCAGAAGATGTTTAGCATATCGTATCTGCTTGTAAATACTAATATCATTAAGATAATGACAGGTACTGATCTTATTTTTAACTGCCCAATAATTAGCAGCTCAAAGCTGTGAGCCATATTCTCTTTATGACTCTTTCTTGTCAACTAGGACATTTAACTATACGGCAAGAAGACAAAGGTGACGACTAATGGAGACATACATGAGGAAATATGCATAAATAAATCCTTTGGCAGCAATGTATATGTGTGGTTTCCCTGTGCAAGGACGTTGCTTTGATCTTGCTTTGATATGATTGCTGCGTACTCTGTGCACCATCCATTGTGCATAATTATAACCTTTTTGTCCTTTTTTATCGTCTTGAATGACGGCCAATGTCGGCATTTGAAAAGATGTTTACGAAAATAAATGCGCTAGTGGCAAAACCAGCGAGTGCAGTTTCTCTATGTAATGATATTGCGGTGGTCGCGCTGGAAAATCATCGACGCGTGCTCTTTATATTTTAGCTCTAATCAAGAATGAGCTCAAGTATATCACCATTATATAATCAAAAAGAGCTAACCTGTCCGTCGGTACATCAAAGCGTCCTTCTGCGCTATCTGGGGGGGCACCGTTTAGCGTCCGGAAGCCATTTTTGTTTGTTTAGCAGTATGGCTCGTCACGTGATCAAAGGGTCCCGTGACCGGACTACAAAATACAGTCTGCTGCTGGGAAATGTGGTTTTTCTTTGGAATCGAACACTGTGAGTTTCAATAAAGTTCCCTTTAGGCATTCTAAAAACGCACTAAGCATTTACAAAAAAGTCAGTTTCTGGCAATTTGGTTTTAGTACTATAGCTTTAAAAATAGATTATCTTTGTAGGCATTGTGAAAGCTCAATAGACTCCTGGCTTTATAAGCATATTGGAAACAGTGTAAATAGGCAAAATGCCTAACGAACATTCTACTAGCGTGATGGAAGCTTAATGTATTGAATGTAGTGCTCCATACCATTATACACACTCATTGAGTTGCTTAACAATATTCAACATATTAGAGAGAAAGCCATGCGGCCATTGTAAGTACACGATAGAGGCTTGATGTATTAAATAAGGTGCTTCTTGATGTTGTGTAGGCTCATTAAACAGCTTATCACAGGACATATTATGATCAGGATCGAATCCATCCGTCTGTCCAGTTGACCATTAAAAGAAAACGGCTGATTTATTGGCACTTATTAATATGGTGTGGCACACAGATGAAGTTATTGACCAGAGTGACTTTCTAAGAACATCTCAGTGTGTTGTAGCCTACGAAGCGACCCTATCTATAATGGATAGCTATTGATGAACTATTGATGACTCATAGCCAACCATTTAGTCAGTCAGTGTGATGTTGTGATTATCTCCCCTTTATGCAAAGATGCTATTTCTCGTCTGATGTTTAGGATATCATAGTGACATCCTTGGGAATTCTTCATTTAAACCATCTTTGTCACTGTTTAATATATACACCCATTTTTGTTCCTTGGAGAACAAAAAGTTTCCAATATACGAAACATGCTCAGGAAGAGAAGGCTGTTCCAAAACTGTCCAGGTAAAGTCATTTGGACCGTGCTCTACTTCCAAAAAGTGGGCTGTCAGGCATATTGCTTGCTTGCGACACCGAATTATGCTTTTATGTTCGGATATGCGCACCTTTATCTTTCTTGTCATCATGCCCACATACCGCAATTGGCATGGGCATGTGATCATGTAGATAAGGTTCTGGTTGTTACAATTTGTAAACTTGCGTTGTAGCCAAGGTCTATTCATGCCTATGTCCACACTTAAGGATTTACATGTTTGTGGCCTTCTACTGGTAGGAAATACCACAGAGTGCCAACTTGTCGTGATGTTTTACTCCTTTGTCTCGTATGTATGCGTTTATCCCTCAAGTTGGGTCCTCTTTTGAAAGCGAAAAGAGGTGGTGGTATACGGTCACCTACAATGTTCATAATTGACCAATGCTTCTGGACAATTTTCTGGACTTGTTATTGAACGTGTTGACAAAGGTGATTCTTGTGGATTTTTCTTTCTGTATTGACGGTTCTAAAAGTGCATCACGATTATTGTTAGAGGCACGCTTCTTGGATTGGCGTATGATCTTCTTTGGATATTTTCTTTCCCGTAATTGGTCTTCAAGTTTGAGCGAATGCTTCTCAAATGCTTCTTTGTTTGAGCAATGTCTCTGTATCCGTAAGAATTGACCATACAGTAAGTTGTTTCTCAGGGAGCGTGGATAACAACTCTCATAGCTCAAGAGTGAATTTCGAGCCATGGGTTTTCTGTAAAGTTCAGACCTCAAACCATTAGGTTTCACCGCAATCATTAGGTCTAGGAACGCAAGTTGGACTTTGCTATGTTCTACTGTAATCCTTAAGAAGGCATTGCGTGTATTGAGCCATTGATGGAATATAGGGACATCTTCTACTGTCCCACGCCAGACAACAAAAATGTCGTCAATGTACCGCTTCCAAGTACGAACACTACTGACATTAGTTGGTTGACATTTATGAATATGTATAAGATAGTCAGTTTGGAAGAGACTTGGGAAGTTAATACAGCCTTTTTAGTGATGGTTACTGTGTTTCTATGTTCCAGCACACAGCTCTCATTTGGGAGGACCAAGGGTGGTCTTGTGACCCTGGTCGCCATGAGCTTAAATTGAAAATTGAAACACATGGATTCTGGCTCACCTAATATGCTTATCATATGACTATCATTTACTAACTCATCATCAAAAGTCTTTATATCACCCCGTAAGCATTTTAAAATCTGGAAGCGGTGGGCTGATTACAGGGGGCTGTCGTTGGATCCCCCAGAGGAACGAGAGGAAGACATATAAATGAGATGTGTTGCATTGGCCTAAGTTCTGTGGCATTCCTGTCACACCGCACCTAAGTCTTACTCGCAGCTTTAAATACACGTGCGTGGGGGGGTGGGGGGGTAAGGGGGGGATCTGGGGGGCAGTGGGGTACTGGGAGTTAGCGGGGTAGGGTGGGATGTGGGGTTATTTTCTTGAGCCTTTCTCTTTTTATTGATCGGACATTTGTGCATGCGTGATAAACTGTGCCATAACTGTTGGTGGTGATCTCCTGATTGTGGGGAGCCATAATTTTCCTTTGCCTTTACTGCTCAATAAAATCTGTTGTGAAAAAAAAAGTCTTTATATCGGTTTTACAGTACCATAAAAAAAGCACATAGATCTTGCATGGCTATAGTCAGAATAAAAGGTACTGTAGGTTAAAATTATTCCTATACAGGCTCTTGATAGTTTAAAAAGAGATAAACATTAGGGTAAAAAGCTTATCACAAAGATACAATATGTACATAGTGCAAATATAGGCATATTTCAATATTTAAAAGATGCGTCCTAACATCAAAATTGAAATGGGAAGCAATCCAAGTATTTACAATCTAAAGTGCTAATGTGAAATACACGCCCATCTGTTCAAATCATTTGGATTTCAATTCATTTACTTCCTTCAAGTCGATAAAGTCGATAGGGCCCTCCTTCTAATGGACCATAATTTACCCAGAAATGTTGCTGTTGCACGAACAAAGAATGGTCTTGCATCTGACTTCAGAATACGTAGGGCTTCTTTATGATTATGTGTCCCTAAGTGTCTGCATACTGGGATACGCCAGTTCCTTCTGGGTCTGGCGTAGGCGGGGCACGCAAAAAATATATGGCCTATTGTTTCTTAAAGGCAAGGGCAAGAAGGACAGCCCTTGGGCTGTGATATATTTGTCCTCCAGGTATTAGTGAAAGCACTAATGGGAAGACAACCGTGTCTAAATTGAGTATATCATTTCCTATCTTCTGGCACTTTTATTAAATCAAAGAAGCTTTCTAACCGGCTGCTAGATTTAATATCAAAGAACAGGCCAGTTAAGTAACCATGTTGTGTATTCATAAAGTACTTCTGTTCAACCAAAGCCAAAAACTGTAGTTTTAATATGTCCCTAGAGTATGTGGGAGGGCGACCTTCGAGCTCCTTAGGCACACCTATGTCCGCCTGGAAGGTATTTATGTAGCTGATCCACCCAATTTTATGATTTGTGTCTAGGGTAGAAACTTCATTAAAAGCAGCTGCATAGGACATCAGTTCTGGAGTTGTGACTAATCTGTGCCAAAAAAGCAAGGGGCGTTGGCTCACGAGATCATTGATAGACTTGACACCCATATTGAGTTTCAAGGGAAGGAGGGGAGTGCTCTGTGGGAGTAATAACAGGCTTCTAAGAAACTTATTTTCTATTATCGAGAGGATGTTAACATTCAAAGAGCCCCACAGTTCAGCTTCATAGAGTACACTGCTTACTACCTTACAGCTATACAGCTTCAGTGCAGGGGCTACAGGCCTACTGTACGAGAGACAATGCTCCCGTCGCAGGGCCCCAGTTAATTGGGAGAATTTCAGGTATGCCCTCTCTAGATGTTTCTTCTATACCATTCCCTCAGACAACTTAATTTTCCAGATTATCAAAGGAGCTCACTCGTTCCAGCGGGCCATTATCAAGTACTAAGTTACCCTTAAAGGATTTGTGAGGATTTAGCATCATCAACTTAGTTTTAGTTGTGATGATGACTATATCCCTCTCGTCACATAAGTTATTAAAGCAATTTAAAAGTTTCTGTAAGCCCATATGTGTTTTGGGCACTAAAAGAGTGTCATCTGCAAACAAAAGAGTAGCTATTTTATGGATAACCAGCATTGGGGCATCGGCCGGGGTAGAGCACAAGAGATCAGCTACCTGATTTACATATAGGGAGAAAAGGGTGGGGGCCAGAATGCACCCTTGGCTCACCCCGCCTGATTTTAAATGGCTCAGTGTTTTGGCCCTGGTTTCCCCACCTTACACAGGCAAAGTTATCCTTGTGCAACCTAATGAGTGGTTTTAGAAGTTCCAGAGGCATACCCATGTCCCAAAGGGCCTGTCAAAGCAGGTCCCTGGGAACTAGGTCAAAAGCTGTTTTCAGGTCAATAAAGGCAAGATATAAACTGACCTTGCCCAACACAACTACCTTCCAATACAGCAAGACCAGGCGAAACGCCTGGTCAAACGTAACGGTCTTCCAGTGAAAGCCCACTTGGGGTGGGGAAAGGCTTTCGTTCTCCACCATCCTGGTCTGGATTTTAACAAGGAGCGAGCGGCAGAAAAACCTATGGGCACAATCTATCAGGCTGATAGGAAGGTAGTTGGCGGGTTTTGATATGTCCCCTTTCTTGAAGATGGGCACTACTTCTGCCCCCTTCTAGGTGTCCTGAATGCCCCCCCCCCCCTTGAGATGTCATTGGCCAGTTTCATAAAATAGGTTGCCCAGTGTTCCCTATCAGCATGGAACAGGTCTCCAAGGATGCCATCGGGCCGGGGGCTTTTGCTGGAATAATGGCATCAAGTGAACACAATATCTCCTCCTTAGTGAATGTAAGTGTACAAGCAGGGAGACCCATATCATGGAGCATCTGGGAACTGTCAATGTATGGACTGTTAGAGTATAACTCACTAAAGTGCTTATGTAATTCAGCATCCGGAATGTTTTTTGCCAAGGGAGGTGAGCATTCAAAGTTTTATTTGAATACCCAAGACCAAAACGTTTGGCTATCAGAATGCCCAATGGCATCTCCTAACTCCACCCATCTCCTCTCATCCCATTCTTTTTTTTCTTTACACTGTGCCTGTTTGTAGTCTTTCCTAGCCTTCCGAATGCTAGAATGCTCTCGATTTTTGATGACAACAGTCAAACTCCCTCTCAGAGTCCTGCCCTCTTTGTTGAACCATGAATCTCTACCCAAGGGTCTTCCCTGGGATAACCTCTTTTTTTTTAGGGTTTGGAGCATGGAACAAACAAGCCAGATGGTCAAAGAATTCTTTGTGGAGGGGGTTACAACTACACTGGTTAGATGGGTCTGTGGTCCCTGGTGATAGGATTGCTAGGTGCTTTGTAAGGGCATTCTTAATCAATTTGATCTTTAATTAATCTGTCAATACCGCATGCCATTTAAGACAACGCTTATCGCTTGCAGGTATTAAGGATTTTGTGCTTAATGGTATTGGCGGCTCTCTCCCAATACCACCCCAGGGATTTTGGATAGACAGGATGAGGGGGTTATGATTGCTGTCACACGATGGAATTATGGCCATATCAACGGCCAAAGTGTGAGGTCCACTAATAAATATTCAATCCTACTTGACCCATTTAGTCCCACAAAGGTAATTACTCCTCCTCTATCTGAAATTGTTCTTCCATTAGCAGCCTTTAACCTGTAATCTAACATTAGCGCATTGAGCTAAGTGCAGCTTGTGACCATTTCTTAATTGGCATAAGTTCCAGTGGGGGTACCAACAGAGTTTATCCTCCTCAATCACATTATTATCCAACGCCCGGTCGAGGGGTTCAAAAGTTACATTGAAATCCCCACCAGCTATAAGTGAATAGCTATCAACTAACCCAGGGCGAAGGACTTCGCTACGCCCATGGAGTGGGCGTAGTGTTGCCTACTTCGGCCTTTGCAAAGTAGGCGTAGCAGGCAACACTACGCCCACTCTGTGGGCGTAGCGAAGTTGGCTGCCACCCGCCTCCCTCCCGCCCTCCCTTACATACCTTCTTTTTGTAAAATAGCCTTAGAAAAGGAAATAAAAAGCACTTACCTTGTCCGCTGCGTCCGGGGCTCCCTCTTCTAATCGCGCCGCCGTCTTGGATACCAATGCGCATGCGCGGGTGGCTGCGCATGCACATTGGTATCCAAGACGGCGGCGCGATTAGAAGAGGGAGCCCCGGACGCAGCGGACAAGGTAAGTGCTTTTTATTTCCTTTTGTAAGGCTATTTAACAAAAATAAGTTATGTAGGGGAGGGGGCAGGCGGCGCGTAGTGGGGCTACGCGAAGTGTGTAGGTGGCCGTGGTTTCTCGCCCACTTTGCGTACCTTCAAGTAGCCCCACTACGCATACTACTCCCAGGGTTAATATCAACCCTAATCTCCAATAAATTATCCAAAGTGTTGGGGAGCTGCCACCTCTGGTACTCCTAGTATATACATTATATATGTCAACCGTCTTGCCCTTACCATTGGTTATCCTTATCCCAAGGATATCTGGGCTGTTCGTAGCCAGCTCTTTGATGTCACAATTTACTGCCAAATTTACAAATATGAGTAGCCCTCCTGAGGGCGGGCCATGTTTAGATGGGATAGCTGGTCTATGAAAGATCATAAAGCCTTGTATAAACATGGGGGTCAGGCTCCAGGTTTCTTGGAGTAAGCAGATCTCAGTCTGTGCAATGAGTTCTAGCCATTACGGTTGGTCGAGCATCCTTCTTACACCGGCCATATTCCATGCCGTGATTCTTAACACTTGCCCACTACCTTGTAGAGTGGAAACCAAGAGAAGTGTAAAGGCATTCAATTTGGACAGCGCTTGGCAATCAATAGCTGGATCTGGACAACTAGCCCGGGTATTATTGTTTATCACTGGAAACGAGTCAATGGCTAAAGCCAATGGTGTGAGACATGGCATACGTTCTTGCTCTCTATATTTCACAATAAGATCAGGGAGTACACAGTTGATGGTGGTCATAGAGCTACTAATAACTTTGCATTGGTGGACCTTATTTGAGGAGAGAGTTAGTCAATCAACCTGGGATAACGATGAAATGGAAGGGACCCAAATAAGCAAACATGTGTTTCCTACTTGGGCAGATGTTAGAGGGATGCTTAGTCTCAACCAAAGTTTTGTGGCAGGGTTTGGATGGAATCTAATCTCCAAAGCAATCAGATCATTCACCAGATGTTTGAACCCTAGTCTTAGCTCAATCACGTCTTCTGAATTAGAGTGTGAAGAGTGCCTTTTAGCATATACAATGTCATCTCTGCTAACAGACCTACACCCGCTAGTGTACCTCAACCTGTGTGTGGCCTTATTTTTTAATACATCAACGTTCTCATACTTTATTTGTTGTAGATCTACTTAGGGAACATTATTCATGTAGATTGGCAATGCTAATGGGTTGCTCTGTTTAGTATGTAGAGATAAGGGAGGCTGATGAGATGAGGACACCCCCTTAAAACTTGTGGCCATATTTGGCACGGATAACCCTGACATTGACCCGTGACCAACTCGATCCTGTGGCTGACCCATACTTGTTATACAATGCTCGACATTTTGCCTACATAACTCCAAAGATGGACCTTTGAAAGCTCTTGTACTACAAGTTTGTTGATGGTCAGTAGGCAGGGACAAAGCATTGCAATCCAATTGCTTCCCAGTAGATGCTAAGAGTTCCTTACTAGGTACAGCATTGGTGGATATAGAAGATGATTGTAGTGACTGAGATGGTTGGTGTGGATGTGATCTAGTGTAGCCATATAGCCTCTCATAGAGTTTGAATACTAGGGTAGATAGTGCCTCTACACTATTTCTTAAGGCTGCAATTTCCCTGTGAAGATCAAGGTTCGAAGGTGTAGGACCAAGATTTACTTCTGTATCCCTTTCCCCCTGCAGTTTATTTGAACTTGAGTCGTTATTGTTAGTTAAGTTTGTACAGGAGTTGGTATTGATGTGCTCTTTGACTGGGAGTGGATCATCAGCAAGGATGGGCAAATCGATTGCTAAGTGGAAACTCATTGGATCTAGCGCTATCAGTAGGGCAGGCTTCCCCTTGCGCGGGTGAGGGGCTTGGTGCATTACCATTACACAATTTCTCAACTGGGGTCGTTTTCTTTTTCCTTACTGCTTTCTTAAATAAGTTAGGGATATTCCCATATCCTGCAATAGTGGATACGTTACAGCTAACGGGACATGGGGGTTTGGTGTGTGTGGTTTCCTTGGTGGGGGAGAGGCAATAGGTATAGGTGTGAGTAGAAAGTCTTCACAGTCTGCAACAATATTCACTATGCGACCGAGAACATCCTCCTCTGTCCCACCATCGCACCCAGTTCCCTTTGCAAGCGGTTGGTGAAGTTTTAATGGTTTTTTCCTAATAGTACCTCCTGTCCCAGTCTCAGTCTCTTTTCTTTTCACCATTTCACTAATTAAGCAGTCAGCCTCAGCAGCAGTGTTACAGACAATGCTGACCACCTGAAACAGCAGTGGCCAAAGACCAATCAAGAACAGATTAATAGTCCAATATTAAGGTCCAGTGTCACTAGAGGTTGCAAGGGTAGTATGCCAACAGTGCCTTAATGGGCGGGCGTGGCTACGGAGGCGACCAAGATGGCGCATCAGCTTACAGCTCCGCCGATCGGGCGATTACACCGGCCCCGATCCCGCGATGTGAGAGCCTTTTCTGGGGTGCCTTCCTGTTCCCAAAGACCGCGAAGCCCTGCTGCAGCGACTGATGCCTCCATAGCCACTGGGTCCATCTCCAACCACTGCCGTACCCGAAACCATCTGGGCCCGGCTCAGGCCTACCATCCGCCATTTCGGTGTTGCCGAGGCCAAGGTGAGTCCGCGCCCCTAGCTGTCCCTTTCCTGATCTTCCTCCCCGCTTCCGCCCGGCCTGTTGCCTGCTCCGGTGACCCGTTCGTTGCCTGCCGCTCCCCCGCCCGGCCCCCGCTGCAGGCGCGGGTATTTTGGCCCTCGGGCCTACCGCACTGCCACAAGCCAGGGCCTTGAGTGGGTGGGCTGGCCGGCCTCGTGCTCCGGTCCCGGGGGTAGTGTTGCGGGTCATGAGTTATGGTGCGGGTAGGGTTGGGATTTGATGGTGGTGGGTGACTGGGCTCCGCCTCCCCTTGACACCTGGTGGGTGCTCCGTGGCCGGCTGAACGGTGGGGGCTCTCCGGGCCCCCCTCCCTTCCGGTCTGGGGCCTCGCTAGGTTTACCTGAGGCCTTGCCCGCCCAGCTAAGCTGACAACTGCCTTCGCTACGTGTGTCCCGTCTTTTCCAGATGGTTGGGCTTACCTGCTCCTCTTGCCTTCCCGACCTGGCCGCTGCATAACTTGGTCATCTGGTGTCCGGGGGCCTGCTGACCACCGCCTTCCACTGCGAGCTGCCATGTGAGCTCCTCCTGGATATCCTGCCATTGCTCTGCTGGTGATTCCTGACCCAGTGAGCCGCGTTTCTCCCGTCTCCTTGTTACTCCCCTCTGGTGCATTTGGGCGGCCCCTGGTGCGGCAACGTCCTGGAGTCGCACTGTGAGATCCTATAGTTTGGTCACCTTCATTGCTGTTGCGACCATCCTGCCACGATGGTCAAGAAAGAACCTCGACAGCCCAAGATCCAATTTGACAAGACCCCTGGGGCCATGGCAGACTCCGCTGCATGCTCAACAGCGGAGGCTGCCCCTCCTCCTGAGACGCCTAGCTCAGAGGCCCTGGCCGCCGCCATGCTCGCCGAAATGAGGGCGGGCTTCAAGGCCCTGGACGCTCGGTTTGATGATCTGGACAAAAAGCTTGCTGATATGAACTCCAAGATCCAGGGTCACGATCGTAGGCTTGATGTGGTGGAATCTAGTGTGTCAGATATCGAGGACGGGGCCTCCTCCCTTAAACGACTCGAAAGAATGGAAAAGATCCTTAAAGATTTGGCTATAAAGAACGAGGATTTGGAGGCCATGGGGCACCGCAATAACATTTGTTTTCTCGGTGCCGGAGACGACGGCCACTGGCAGACTGGACATATTTGTGGAGCAGCTCCTTTCTGATTTGTTCGACAGGGAATCTTTCACCCAGGGTTTCGTTGTTGAACGTGCACATCGATCCTTAGGCCCTCGCCCCAGACCGGGCTTGCCTCCCAGACCAATTGTGGCCAGGCTTACGAACTTTAGAGACCGGGACACTGCCCTTCGAGCGGCCCTTGAGAGGGGTGAAATTCAATGGCAGGCAGCAACCTCTCCTTCTTCCCGGACTTTACTGCCATGGTCCAGGAGGCCCGGCGCAAATATCAAAGTGTCAAGGCCATGCTCAGAAACATGGTCCTTCAACACGGCATGCTCTATCCTGCTTGTCTCAAGGTAGACATTGATGGCCGTCCCAAAATCTTTGACACTCCAAACGCGGCTCAGGAGTTCTTCCATGACTTTAAGAACAACTCGGGCGGGGCATCGAACGGATCCCGGCCAAACTCCCCGCCGCAGCAGGTTTTCACAAATGAGCGTTGATATTTTCTCCCCAACAGAGAATGGATGAAACCAGCCTCTTTGCTTTCTCCTTTTTTCTTCCACTCCTTTTATTGTTCATTGAAATCAGCACTGTTATTTGGTTTAGGTTCTTCGCATATGCTATTACATTCAGTTGTTTTTCGATATTTCACTGCTGGTTTGCCTGTCCGGCGTGGTGTCGCTATGCCCCATGGTGGATGCCTCCATGGTTTAATTTTTTGGGTTGCGATGTAGGGATATTCCTCTTATTGGTATATGAGAGGTTGGGTGGCGGGTGGAGGGGGGTTTTTGTTTCCTTTTTTATTGGATGTTTCAATTTGCCAAAGATGAGACTTGCTCTGTGTGATGTGATGCTTTTTTGCACTGATTTGTGTTTTTTGGTACAACATAGATGTACGGTTAGGAAATGTGCTTTCGTTATTAACGTGGAATGTGCGTGAATTGAATAATAACAGGAAACGTAGACAAGTTTTAAATTATGTTATGCGTCATCATGCTGATGTCCTTTTTATGCAGGAGACCCATTTGGCTAGCTCGGAAGGTGATTTGATGGCTTCTGCTTGGGGAACACACAGATTTATTTCTAATTACAGCTCATATTCCAGCGGTGGTGCCATTTTGATACATAAGAGAATTCAATTTGCACACTGTTTTACACACACCGGGACCCTGAGGGCCGGTTTTTGATAGCAACAGGTTAAGTGATGGGCCATAAGGTCTCCTTTGTATGTATTAATGGTCCGAGTACCGATTCTCCTTCCTTTTATCACTCCCTGTCGACCCATCTCCTAGCTGCAGACACTGGGCTTCTGATCATTGGTGGGGACTTTAATCTCCTTTTGAATCATCCTAGAGACAGCACCGCCTCTACACCTGACTCCAAGCCCCATTCCCGACTGTCCCTGCGTGAGATCTGCACACACTACTCCTTGGTGGATGTTGAGGCCCATCTGCATGCACACCATCCTTCCTTCACCCATTACTCAGGATTTCCCAACACATGTACAAGGTTGGATTACTGGCTGGTCTCTCCTGATGTGGCTGGTTGGTTGAGGGCAGTCCAGACTCTTCCACGCACTCTTTCTGATCATTCCCCGGTTCGCCTTCAGGTTTCAATTCCCCGCGAGGGAGGGTACGAGTGACAATGGCGCTTTCCCGGTCGGGCCTTATTGGACCCAGTCTTCACTGAGGACATTAGGCAGGCCATAGAGGATTATTTTGATCTAAACACTGGCACAGTCGACACCTGGGCAGTTCTGTGGGAAGGTTTTAAGGCATATATTAGGGGGGTCTGCATCTCGAAACAGGCTGGGGTACTTCGGGATCTTCGTTCCACTGTGGACCGGGTTGAGGAGAAAATTGCAGCACTAGACCGAAAAATGCTTAGCTGTCCTTCTGATTCCCTGGCCGCGCGTCGGCTGGAGTTTTGCGTCGAATTTCGTGATGCCGCCAAGAGGGAATTGCTTTTCCTCACTAAACAGTGCGTGGCGCGGCGGTACGGGGAAGGTGAGCGACCGGACTGGTTATTGGCTAACACGCTATGTCCCCCCAGAGGCCCCACGTACATCATTGCAATGTCCAGAATGGATGGCTCCCCCGTCCACTCCACACCCGCGGTATGCGACCTGTTCCTCACTTATTATAAAGACCTTTTTTACCTTCCGTCTCTCCGGGGATCCCAGCCGGCAGGAAGATTACTTATCTGAGGTGGCTCTGGCCTACCTCGAATGTTACAAGCAGGAGTTCCTTCTAACCCCCATCACATCGGACAGTAAAGTGAAGGCGATCGACGCCCTTCGTGCCTCTTCAGCTCCTGGGCTAGATGGCTTTTCCATGGACTTTTATAAGGCATACAAGGACCTGTTGGTTCCGAGGTTAGTAGAGTATATGCCGAGGCTCTTGAGGCGGGAGTCCTAGCTCCGACATTGCGCGAAGCGGTAATTATCTTATTACCCAAACCGGGGAAAGATCCTATGCAATGTGGCTCGTATTGGCCTCTTTCCCTATTAAACTTAGATTATAAAATCCTGGCCAAATTCCGCCATTAGACTTTCACTGTTGATGGAGTCCATAATTTCCCCGGTGCAATCGGGCTTTGTTCCACACAGGTCTACATCGCTTAACCATCGCACGCTGTTCACTATTTTGCATCGCATGGATCCCTCCACGCCTGCCGCCACCATTTTGTTGGAGGCCGAAAAGTCCTTTGACTCTCTTGAGTGGCCTTTTTTCCTGTCAGTAATGCACCGAATGGGCATGCCAGAGTGCTTCGTGGCTACAGTGGCCCTTTTAGATAATAAGACCATGGCCCGGTTGCGTCTGAATGGCACCCTCTCCGACCCTTTCCCTCTGCACCGTGGCACGAGGCAGGGATGCCCCCTGTCCCCTCTCCTTTTTATTTTAGCCATGGACCCTCTAGCTAGACAGTTTCAAGAGAATCATCTCCAGCGAGGCCTGCAGTTTCACACAGGACCTCTGTTACTCTCCATGTATGCTGACGATATGGTTTTGAATGTCCGTCTGCCTCAAGATAACCTATTGCCTCTAATTCATGAAATCATACGTTTCGGTAATTTTTATGGACTTCACATTAATTGGCACAAGTCTGTCATATTTCCATTGATGGCCAGCACTGTGCCTTGGGCATTTGAATTTCCATTAGAATGGTGTGCGGATTCTGTTAAGTATTTGGGTATCCATATTCATCTTGACACTGCCTCGTCATCCGTCTCAATTATGGCACAGCGGTTGCTGCGCTGGAGGCACAGGTCACTCGATGGCTACGCTTACCCCTGTCCATGGCGGGCAGAATTGCAATCATCAAAATGATTGTTTTGCCTCAGTTTTTATATTTTTTCAACAACATTCCTATTCCATTGTTTAAAGTATTTTTTTCGCAACTTCGCTCTCACCTGATCTGCTTGGTTTGGGGAGACAAGACCCCTCGAGTCAGCTGGAAGGTCTTAATTTTACCCCCTGAGAGGGGAGGGCTGGGAGTACCAGATCTATATTTGTATTATTTAGTAGCTCAATGCTGTTATGCATACGCCTGGTTCCATCCGGATGCCCGCATCCCCTATTTGCGACCAGAGGCTGATCTGGTCTTACCTAGACAACTTCTTACGATTCTTCCAACGGGCTTCCCTAGGGACCCCCGGACATTAAGACGGTTTCCACCACCTGCTGGGCTTGGATTAGATTGCGTAGACTGCTGGGTTTGGATATGTTATATTCCCCAGCTTTACCTCTGCCCAACTCCTCCCTGTTTCCTATTACTGGCGAAACTTTGGTAATGCGCACACTGGCGAAATTCAATATTAGCACCACTGGCGAATTGTTCCCAGATGGACACGTCTTCTCTTTGTCGGAGGAGGCCAGATTTAGTGATCGGTCCTTCATGGACACTTTCATACTTACCCGGTTGCGTTCGGCACCTTCACAGTATTTGTTATATGGAATGGTGTCAACCGTAGATCCGGGTTGGAGACTTAGATGGAAGAGCACTGATATGGATAATTTTAATTCTAGATATTGTTTTAGCCTTATGAGATCATTATTTCTTCTTTTAATGATATTTCTAAAGTCCTTTTTACCAACCATTCAGAAATCTATCTTGAATCTTCAAAGATGGCTTTGTCATTCATGTTTGAAAGCTCACCAGGAGATTATGGAGGCTCTTAAAGAGATTCCTAGGATAGGCTCTAAGGTACTCTCCTACAGTGCTCAGTTAAAATCTGCTATCTGACTTAGGAAAAAGTACCTGAAGCAGGAGACCTGGGAGGAGTTAATAGGTGCATGAATTGGCAGGAATGGAACCAAGTTTTGGGAGAATGTAACTCATCCTCTCTTCAATTCTGTCCCGGGCCAGGGTTATTTTTTATAATAGCATAGCCTCCCAGTTGTGTGGATTAGGCATGCTGAGGCCATTTACAATGCCCGAGCATTAATTCTATGGGAGCTGCATCTTCTTACTTTTCATCTCCTTCCCATAGCTTTGTGTTAATTTTCTACTGGGTAAGCCCAGATACGGGCGAAATGTGTTGGCTGTTTTGATTAATCTTCAATGAATATGAAATAAACGATCTAAATCTCACAGATAACCTCTTGCTTCATCTGTCCATGCTTGGCATTTGTGCCCTAATTACATCAGTATTTGTTTTTGTTGCCTCTCAGATCTCTGTGACAAATTGTCTTTAATATCTAGAACCACACAAGGCTTACATAATTTTTTAGATTTGCTTGAGAATTATATGGAAAGCTTTGATATAGGTATTACTGCTGTCAACTCTCACTCTATAAATATCAGACCAAAGTCCACTGAAAGTAGAACCCATTCCATTCAGGGCAGTGTTATCAGTAAGGTGTTTTTTTCCATACTTGGGTATTTTGTTCAACTATCCGTCTGTTGGACTCCACGGGTTACAACCAGGAGACACAGCCTCTTGAAGAGCATTGCTGCAGTTTTTGATTTTTCAGCCAGGTTGTTGCATAGATGTGTGGCAGTGATGCTTGAGATTTGCAAAGCAAAGTGTGTGTCAATAACTGCTTAATGCAGTACAAATCCTGGCTTATGCCTATGTCTCTGCTCTTCAAATCCTGGAGAACATGCTTTTGAGATGTTTACTCAGTCTTCCAAATAGCACTGCCACCTTTATTGACCATGAGGTAGCAGACTTAGGGCCTGATGTAGGTAAATCTACATTTACCACTTCATAAATACCGAATCATACCGAATCGGTATTTATGAAGTGGTAAATTAGAGGGGGGGAGATGTAGGTATTTCAGATTCGGTAAATACCGAATCTGTAAGATTCGGTATTTACCGATTCTGTAAATACCGATTCGGTATCCCCCATTGCTTCCTATGGGCCTTGAAGCTCATAGGAATCAAAGGGCACTACCGAATCGGTAATTACCGATTCGGTAATTACCGATTTGTGCAAGGGTGCAGGGGGTGTCACTTTGACACCCTCTAGCACCCCCCAAAACAGGCATGTGAGCCATGTGGCACACAGACATGCCCTAAGGGCATGTCTGTCTGTCACATGGCATAGGTGTGCATGCACACATGTGCATGCACACCTGGATTGGGACTACTTTCTGTGGGACAGAAAGTAGTCCCACCTACATCCCAAATTTAAAAATCGGTAAAATTACCGATTCGGTATTTTTGTGATTCGGTAATTTTACCGAATCGGTAAAATACCGAATCGGACAAAAAAAGGTCCCCTACATCTCAGTAGGCCAAATACCGGCCGGAAACGGCCGAAATCGGCCGTTTCCGACCGGTATTTGGTACCTACATCGGGCCCACTATGTTTGCTTGCACAAAGAAGGGGTTTGCGCTGGTTTGTACAAAAAGCACATAGACACAAACACCAGCCTGGGTTACTGCTTTATTTATTATTCTTGAGTGTATTCAAAAGCCTTTCAGTGTTCTACAACCACAAAGATGAGCCCCGGAATTTAAAAAAAACAACATGCAGATGTGTATGTCGACTACGTTGTGCCACGTGATGAAAGTGGATCGCACAATGGCAGGCAGTGAAATGGCACAGTGGGGTGCCATTTGATGAGTGTTGGCTTCTTCACACCAGAGACAGTCCCTACCAGTTTGCACATCTACAATGTTTGCCTGTCTCATTCCCTATGTATTAATCCTATTGATAAGCAGACAAGCCCAGTTTTCACTCTTAGACCCTGAATATGATGCAAGCGGAAATATGTGCAAAGTTTCTGGGTGGCTGGAATTCCCATTTCCGGTAGGTATTTGCACAGATTTCCACCGATGAGTTGAAAGCAATGCCTTCTTCTTGTTGAGCATACTGCTCCATTTCCATTGCAGCTTCAGAGCAGAATTATATTAAATGAGCTTACCTCTTCGAGAACCCCGTGCCCATCCAGTCAGTCGTTGACACAGTATTGTACTCTGCAGTGGATAAGTTAGGATTACATCTATGATTATAATGCTTTCATTGGTTCAGGGGAATCCTGAAATCTGCTCATCGGGAAACTCAAGTATCTTAGTGTTTGTTTGCACTTAAAAGTTACTGTATATAGAAACTTCCTTTGTCTCTTAGTTTATGGCTAGAGTTCCTTTGATTTTGGACATTTTACAAATGAGCTAGTGTCACTGAAATAATGGCTCTTTACCCGGGGACAGATCTTGTTACTACAGTGAACTGAAAGGAGGACTGACCCTCAGGGGATCTAACACAATGGCACACAAAAGGATCATCCATGAACTCTGAAGCTTGTAGATCTAGGTAGAATGGAAGCAAACTGCTTGCTTGGCAGATGCTCAGGATGGCATGACCTCTAGTTATGGTTGAGGGGCATTTCGCCTGGTATCCTAGTTATTTCGTGCTGTTATTGCCTTTTTTTAGAAGCTATTCTAGACTAAATCAAGCTGGGTTTGGGGAAAGAGCCGAGAGGGTGAGCGGTGGAAGTGAATAAACTAATGCCAAATAGTTCTTTCCAAGAAGAGTTAACAATGAGATTACAGCAGAATTTTGGGAAGTCATCTTTTTGCCTCTGATGAGTGATTGAGATTGATTCCTGGCACCATGTGTCTGCATCCTTTTATTCCTTGGGCTAGATGGGGACTTCTGCACAGGCAAAACCATTAGCATCGGTGCATGAATCATGTCATGCTCTACTTTTGAGGCAACTGGCAGCATGCAGCTCCATGGACCAATGAAGTAGAATTTACCAAGGCATTATAACCTCTATTTTAAGTAGGAAAATTTTTGGGGAAAGAAATGTATTAAAACTTTTGTGATCCATTTCCTACAAATAGTGGAATTACCTAATGACTTATCTCCTATTATTTTTGCTGCAAATGGGACATATTCAATTAGAGTTTACTGGGTGAGCTGATTCCTCATGAATGGATCAGTGAAGCTATCAAATGAAAAATGCAGAACAAAACAAATAGATATCCTCTGGCTCTCCTCACAATTTACACACTAGGTCTTTTACTACTCTGTCCTTTTATGGTAAATTAATTGCATATGAATTGGTTCCAACAGTGCTCAATTGTAAAATATATGTGATGATCAATTAATCAAACTGTGCTTATATAGCATGAAAAATCCCCTTTGAAGGTATCCAGGCGCTAGGCTGAGGGCCTCAGTCAAAGAACCAGGTCTTGAGTACCTTCTCGCCAATGAGGGTAATGCTCGGCTGCTGGCTGCAGTCATGATGTGGCGACTGACCTCGGGGACCTGGTCTGGACTAGCTAAATTCTTTATAAGCCAAGTTCTTTATGAGTTCTATACTGAATTTTGCAATGAGTATTACAAGATTCTTTTGTAAAGTGTTCACTTTTATTTTTAATATTGCTATAATTCTTCTGCTTTGCTTTTAGCACTACATATCGAACATATTCACCACATTTACATTGATTTAAGGACTTCCTTTCTAATCTGCTGATAGGTCCCTTTCAAATTGTTGTCTATTAAAACTACTTTTCCAGAGGGTGTGGCTGGCAGTGAGCTAAGACAGCCATCTAAGCTGAAACTTCACCAGTATGGTGGAAACCCTGATAAGAAAACCAAGACAGGGGACCAGGTATCATCAACTGAGGTGTGGGAAGACAGGCTGAGGAGTAATGGGAGTGGAAATACAGATGCTGTAATACATCTAAATGCCGAGAAGAGCTTCTCTTTCAAACGAAGATGATTGAACAATTGGCACTATCACTTTGGTTTATCAAAACCACATTCTGATTGCCACGATGCACTACAGTCATAGATGGACTGTATTTTGCTCGTAACACTCATGAAGTTACACAGGTATATTCAGTTTCATACGACTTTATTTCAATTCTTAAATCATAAAAGACAATACATATACAATACATATAATATTCATAAAAAAATCCAATACATAATTAAAGTTATAATTTAAAAAACTATCACATAAATCTTTAAAATTTCTTCATCAATCCATTGAAATCTGAATAAAACCTTATTAAATTGACTGTCAAAGATGTACAAAAATTCATTCATTCATAATAAAGATAAAAGGTGTCACCAAATCATATAACTGATGGATGCTTAGCTCTGATAACCCATACCCACCCCAAAAACTTTGCCACACCAATGGTCACACACTCCGAAGTGTTAGATCTTAAGACCCATAGAGCTCTCATACTCCCCCTTGTCTTTAACCTCTTGCAAATGGGCATGAGACATTTGCGCCGGGGAGAAATATCAGCTGGGCACGCAAAAAATATATGACCTATGGTTTCCCTTTGACCACTGCACCGAAGACAGTACTCTGTATGCTGTCCACTCAATTTGTGAGTGAACGTCCTTATTGGTAGTGAACCTACTCTAAACTGATGATAGAGTTTTCTATCCAAACTTTTGGTAATAATGTCCCAATAAGGCTCTGATCTAGGAACTACCTTATGACTCAAGAACAAGCCTGTCAGGTTAGCAGACTGTGATAACATAACATATTCTTCTTTTATGGTCGCCCAATATAGTAGTTTGAATTCTTGTTTGGATGGGAAAACAGTATTTTCAGGGTCTGACCAATGTAAGTTTAAGCCCATGTTCTGCAGTGTAGTCTTCACAACCCAGAACCATAAAAGATTTCCTGACCCAATGATTGACCTTAAGTCCAAGATTTCCTTGGCAAATAAGACCAATTCTGGTGTGGACCATATGCGTCTCCAGAGAGCTACCATCCTAAAACCAGCTAAATCTTTAATAGATTAACAGCCCATGTCCAATAAAAGGGGTAGTATCGGGGTGGATTGTGGAAGGCTATCCAAACTACGCAAAAACTTATTTTGTATTTTATCCAAAGGACTGAGATCCACATCTGCCCCATAAAGGATTGCAGATCTTATTTTTGCATTATAAATTTTTAAAGCGGGCAGTATCCTTTTGGTTAGTGAACACCTTGCTCCTTTACTAAGCACCCTGTTAGGCGAGCACATTTTAGGCAAAGGGCCTCGATCTGTGGCTTCCATCTCAGTCTGTGGTCTAAAACCACCCCCAAATAAGTCATAATGTCCACTTGTGCAAGGTCTATGCCATTCATACTAACATGACTTCGTTGTGGTTTATTTTTAGTTAAGACCCTGAATTTCGTTTTTCAGACGTTTATCTCTAGGTCATTATTATTACAAAAATCCACAAACCTATTTATAGCTGTCTGAAGTCCTATCAGGGTTTTTGCCAAGATCAAAGTATCGTCTGCAAAGATTAGCAGTGGAAACTTTCTGCCACCCAGGACTGGTGCATCAGTAGGGATGTCTTCTAAACACTGCACTACTTGATTAATAAATAATAAAAACAAGGTGGGAGCAAGCACACATCCCTGTCTTACACCACGGGTAATGGGGAAAGGATCAGTCACCTGTCCCTGCCTTCCCCATCTAACTCTAGCAAAGTTGTTTTCGTGTAATCTTACGATTAGCTCCAAAAGTTCTGGTGGCATTCCCATTTTACCCAAGGCGACCCACATCTTCTCTCTCGGAACAAGGTCGCATGCGGATTTGAGGTCCACAAACGCCGCATAGATAGTGCCCCCTCCTAAGAACACAACCTTCCAATATATCAAGATAAACCTTAACACTTGGTCAATTGTGCTAGTGCATGACCTAAAGCCCGCTTGCATCGGTGATAATATATTTTCTTCACTCATCCATGCCTGGATTCTTGCCAAAACCATTCTTGATATAACCTTCTGCAGAGCATCTATAAGACTGATTGGGCGATAGTTCCCTGGTAATGAACGATCTCCCTTTTTAAAAACAGGTAACATTTCCACCCCTTTCCATGATGTTGGAATCTTGGCCCCATTTGCAATAGCATTAGAAAAATCGTTATGTATGACACCCAGTTGTACTGATCAAACTTAAAAAGATCCGCCGGAATGCAATCCATTCCGGGTGCTTTACCCGCTTGCACCATACTTAAGGCCCTCTCAGTCAGCATATGTTCAAACACTATTGATGTGCATTGGGTTATAGGCAGTATCAACGAGACTATCTGTGCTTCCTTTAGTCCCACCTCCAATCCACAAAACTGTGATGAGTAATGAACCACCCAGTCAGAGATACCAGACCTCCTTCGTTCCAAAACCAAGGTACCGAGCTGATTAGACACTTAGGGAAATATTGGATAGATTCTCGGCAAAGAAAAATGAAACCTATGCTACACATCACTTACTTCTTCCCTCGTACTAGACTTAGGTTAGTACATTGGGGTAGGCGTATTTTAGAAGCACCAGTTGAGTACTTTTAGCCTGTGTTATTTTTATTTATGTATTTAACTATGGTTTAGAAATCATACAATGCTTTTACAGTATTATTTTATAATACTCTTCTTGCTGTACGCATTATACTTTACAGCCTGTCTTACTATTGTAGCAGTTCACTTTACTTGCATGAGAAAGAAGATTGTTCAATAAATCCTTTTTATTGAAAACACTCGTCTCTCTATTTCTCTGCTCCTCTAATGAAACAAAGCATGCATGATTGACTGAGTAAAATATCTATCTTTTGTTTCCACAACTCTGAAGATACGTTTATTCTTGGGGAAACAAAGTTGTCATGTTTAAGCGGTTGTCAAAAACTAATCCCTTCTTGGGTATTCGAGAAAGTTTCTAGTTAACTCTGAGCTAGCTGGCACTCACAATTAAGTCTAATATATTCGATAGAGACCTAGTAGACATAAGTCCTACGTCAAATCTATAGGATACATTATTCCAATGTGCAGAGCCTATTAGGAATATTGGAACTACACTACAGGATGACTGGCACACATGATGTACACAGCTGGATGAAGTATGGGTGTGTATCACATCTACCCGGACTACAGTTTGAGGATTTAGTGTTGAAGGCAGCAGTGTGCACCAATCAGTAAGTGACCCTGGACAGATGCATTGGATCACTGTTGAGACTTCCCCGTCACCAGGTTGACAGCCACATTGTTAGTGATGTGCGCATCTGTTATGACCGGATTCTCAGACCAGATAGGACCAGCTCATCAGAGCACCACCAACCCGGCCAAAACGTAACCACCTCCCTCCTCAGGACCCATCTATCCAGGCACCTGGGTACCTACCTGAGGATGGGGTACTCGCAATATACAAGCTCATATCATCAGAAACACCACTAAATCTATAGGGATTACTAGGAAAACTCACTGATTACTAAGGGCGTCCATGCCCTACACCACACTCATACCTCATAGTCTCGCGACCACATGGGTCCAGACTAATCTACCCTGGGGCAGTTCTGATTATTTACCATTACACACTGACCACAGTCAGTGCTCGCTCGGCACCTCTGCAATCCTGCGTGCCTACACACTGGTCTGCAGCCCTAGTGCTCTCTTCCTCACAGCCCGGTCCACAATCCGGCGGACCTAAGCACTGGTGTCCCCCCCAGTGTTCTCTAACTCACAGCCCGGTCCACAATCCGGCGAACCTAAGTATCAGTCTCCCACCTGGTGTTTCCATTAACGCCGCTTACCAACGACGATCACTCTCCTATGAATACCTTCAGCTCTCTCTCTCTCTCTCTATGTTGGGAAGTTTCTCTCACTATACACTAAAGGTTCACTACTACAATAATATTATGGAATGGACGAATCACTTAGTGTATATTTATTCCCTTAGCTCAAGGGCTCCTCTCTATCCCTAATTATTCAGTGGCTACTTACCTGATCAGGGGCAGCATCTGTTCTGGTTGTAACACCTGACTAGAAGGAAAGGTTACCTGCGCTTTAAGAATAAGAGACACACACTGTATGCAAAAGTTATTCCCTGATTTAAGCGCTCCTATTTCC
The DNA here is from genome assembly GCF_964263255.1 of Lissotriton vulgaris. Classification (NCBI taxonomy): domain Eukaryota; kingdom Metazoa; phylum Chordata; class Amphibia; order Caudata; family Salamandridae; genus Lissotriton; species Lissotriton vulgaris. The sequence continues at coordinate 627,706,320 of NC_141694.1, read as the reverse complement.
TTTTGAAGAAAGGTTAGCTCTATCATAAGGACAACACATGCACACTGGTTCACTAAGAACTGGGGTATCTTTATTACAATAACAATAGAATGGGAATAGACACATACACAGATCTGCGGGGTCTCTGTAACTAACAGGAACTGTAACACACCACTAAAAGAAAAAGGATTAGACATACAGTATAAGGACAAGGTTAATGTTTGTAAATACAGAAGGATATCACCTGAGGGGTGTGAGGTCTTGCTCTAGCTGTCATCTGGGCTCCTCTCTCGTCTGTGCCTTAGCTCGTCTTAGATCCTCTCCTGCACTCTTGGACACACATCTGCGCTGATCACTCTGCACTGGATTCCTCTCCCCCACGAACTCTCTCCACCTTCCAACTTCAGTCTAATGGTTTCTGCCGCTCTGATAACCGTTCGCTCCACTAGCTTCTTCACTCTATTTGATTATCTCTGTGCTAATGTCCAATTCACTCCAGCTGCTCCCACAGATTAATCCATGATATAACTTCAGTCTCTTCCAAAAGGCATTACTTCAGACTCCAGATATTCACAACTCCTCCTGATAAGTAACTGCTTCTGACTGCTTCCTTCAGTTCCAGCTCACTGACTGTCTGTCTGTCTTTTCTCTGTTCCAAGCATCTTCTGTCTCTTCTCCTCCTGCAACTGCACTTCTCTCCTCTGCTCCAATTCAACATAAACTCTTTCTGATTTTCCACTCCTTCTGCAACTCCACTCCTCTCCTCTGCTTCAATTCAACTCAACTGCTTCCAGCTCAAACTCTTTCCAGCTCGAACTCTTTCCGCTCCTCCAACTCAACTCACTGCAACTCCAGCTCAACTCACTGCAACTCCAGCTCAACTCTTTCTAGCTCGAACTCTTTCTGCAACTCCAGCTCAACTCTCTAACTCCGCCTCTGCACTTCACTAAAATGGAATGCTGTTTCCTCATGGAAAGTTCCAGCCATCAGCCTCCTCCCACCAGGTCCATGCACCAGGCTCCTTGCTCTAGACGCTCCCACAGTGATCAACTGCTTGTTTCATCTAGAGACCTGAGCCCAGGGACACTTCTTGATTAGATTCAGCTCTGGCCGGTTCTCTCCGGTTCGCTTAGGACGAACAACAGCTCAAAACTAAAATATTACCTTTACCCTACAAGCATCTCAGCTCTGCAGGGATAGAAAGGAAAATGGAGTCTCTCTAGTTCTGGGCCTTGTAGGCCTAAGAAAGATGAAATAACCCTTAGCTCTGTCAGAGTACCTACACAAACCATACCAATATGTAACATAAAGTCAGGACTACAAAGGACACATAATTATGTCAAAGCCAATAGGCAATAGATGGATTAGAGTCTAGAATAAGGGATCTATCATCATATAAAGCAGCTATCCTCTTCTAGGTCTGGAAGAAAGGGCTTAAAAGGGCCAACACAAGGTAAGAATACAGATTATAGATGTTAGCAAGCTTAAAGTCATCATCACTCAGAAATAGAGCCAAAAACCATGTCAGGACAGCATCCTCAAGCCGATTCGCACACTCAACATGACTGTTATCAAAGTAGAGTTGCTATGAGGTGCCTAGGGTAATTTTTAAAGCAGTGTTATGTAACTCCACGTGTATCAACGCCTACATGACAATGAGGTACACTGTCACACAGTGTTGTGTGTCAATGGGCAGACATTGTATCTTGTGCATGTTGTAACACAACAACACACATTGCATCAGAGGCTGGCCCTGAGGTGTAATCGTGGCAATCATAATGCGCACTGAGCTCCAAGTATCACATCCCTGTAGATTTAATTGATGATGAGCAGACATGTATGATGATGCCCATTTATGATTTTTACAGATGAGCTGCCATGTGCAGCCCACATAGGATTAGCAAGGACACATACTGTGCATGAGCACAGCAAGCTGGACCTTCCAGCACAAACATTTACATATGTCAGTCTTCCGCAATGTATCTCTCATGTTCGCTGCATTAAGCAACACACCAGTAAGTCTGAACTTTTTATCTCAGGTCTGTTCATATGCCAGGAGCTAGGGGCATATTTGCAAGGGCAGCCTTGAAGTCATCTCTGCTTCTGCGGCAGGTTACTTCAGCAAAGGTGCAGATCATGGGCTTCTCAAAATGCCAATGTGATTTCAAATAGGAACCCTGGTTCACACAAGAACATGGGCTCCCATTGCAATTCTCAAGGGCATATTGTGAAGCCCATTACAGCAACTTTAGCAGCTATTTCTTGCCGCTGAGGCAGAGATATTTCTAAAGACGTTATTGCCATTATGCCCCTGAGTCATCACAACACATGAACAGATCTACCTGTTTGCAGGCAGCCTTGCACTCTGCTGCAACATTGCCTGTGTTATCATGTTTGTGACGAACCACACACGTGTTTGAGGCCACACATGCCTGCACATGGCAGTGTACCTGCCATGCAGGCTTGTGTCACCAGACTGTGATAGGCACTAATTTGGTTGACAACTATTTATCTGACTACAATGTGTATTGTCTCATTGGCTGTGTGATGCATGATTGGGCTTTGAACTCCTTATACCTTCCACACTGTTATTGATCATCCAACCTTACCTTCCCAGATTTTTTCACTGCATATTGCACACCTTCCTGCAGCCATCAGCAACCGTAGGAAACTCACATGATTTCTGAGCTTCAGCCTCCCTGCCACTTGTCCATGCACCCTCCCCACATCGTGGTGGCACAGCGCCATTGTACAGCAGTGACGTGCAGTGCACACCCCAGGCGGACCCATCTGTGTCCATCTGGAAACAAACCACGGGCAGCGGCAGGAACCCTGATTCTCTGTGACTGTGCAGAAACGCTTGCGCCACACTCCAAGCACTCCATGCAAGATGATACCCCAACTGCCAAAGAACCTGTCCAGACACAATCCATGGAGAGTTCCCCTGAATACTGCCACAGAGCTGTCGACAACTACAATACAAACACAAACGCAGCAGGAAACCTGACTTGCATTTACAACAACGTGTTCTCCATGCACCCACACACCATGGAGATATGGGAATTGATAGACAGCCTAATGGTCAACGTCACCTTTGTTTCCAAAAGCTGGAGCTATGCCACATCCGGGCATGACATTGGCAATGAGCATCCCCAAGGCCACAAGATCCAGAGCAAGAACCATCTTCACTGTCCAGGAGGAGGACTCACCATCGCATACAAGATGCCCCTCTGGCCATCCACATCCAGCAGAAATTACCAGCACTGAAACACAGGACACCTCCACTTACAGTTCCAGACAAGCCACAAGTCCACGCAGTGCATCACTCTCTCCACCAGTCCACCGGAACCTCACTACCAGGCTCCAACTACCATCGCCAAAACCTGCGCACCACATGCCATCACCTCCACAGACTACTCTCAACTCGGGGACCTGAACGTACACCTCAGTAACTGCAATGACTCAAATGCCATCACTCCCCAGTCGACCGCGTATACCTTGGACAGGTACTGGTGATCAACACAACAACTCACATTCGTAGATACAGCCTCCAGGAAATCCCTGCTGGAGGGACAGACATCTGTTTCCAACACAACACCCAGCACACATGGACAGGTCACCATTGCGACCATTTCAGCTTCCCCACACCCAACGTCCTCTGGAGGCCACCTGGTTCAACACAGATATACCAGACGCAGGAAGCTCCGGTAGACAAATACTGAAAATGTACCACACAGGGGAACCATGGAATGTGGGACCCTCCACAGCAGTGACTGGAAGCATTGCCACAAGCATGTTATGTACAGCAAACGTACCTCCTTCACTAACAATACCCAGTCAAACACAAGTAAGAGCCAAGGAAGTAATCAGAGTCATACATCAGTTTGCTATACTTCATGGATCTGTGGCCAGCACCACACTCTTCAACATGTACATTGTCAACCTCAACGCGATCATAAGAAAGCATGGGCTCAACAGTGTATCCTATGCAGTCACCCCCCAGCTCATCCTCTCAGTCATTGAGGAACACCAAGACACCAGACTCTGTTGGCATGAAGGAATTTTGTATGTAACTGCCTGTAGGAGATACGTCTGTTTCATACTCAACTTGGTGGAAAGCAAGTCACTCATCCTTGGAACCAGCACATGGTGTGCCCCTGTCGTTGGAGACCCATCCCCCTTGACCTTGCACCACACCTCCACATCATCCTCCACTCCTCCTTCTCCATGAACCACAAGAGCTACGCTGTGAACTCCACCAGCGTCAACTGCCTATGCATGTTTCAATTGCACTTTAAATGGGACACACACAACTGTGGAAGGACCATCAACCATGCACGCATGAGCAGCAGTCTTGCCTACGGAATGCACCATATGCTTGGAACAACAGAAGCATTCGACACAATCTATGATGCGCCCGGAACGCCGCAGCAAGACTCATCCTTCAAACACTGCATCACCAGCACCATTAACTCCAACTATGAGACCTCTACTGGTTCATCGGAGGCAGGCAGATCATCTACACACTCCTCACACACACCTACAAATTCCTCATCAACATTGTACACACATACCTCAACAAGAGAGTTTCCCCCACATACACAAGTTGCACCTCATCAATGCAAACCTCGCCCTGTCTGAGATACTCCACATCCACGGACAAGAGTGTCGGCATTATCCCACACCACAGCCAAGACATGGAACATTTGCCCAATAAACGTCATATACTCCACAACCCTGCACATGTTCAGGTTTGAGCTAATTACCTAGGGGCATGTGTTAGCAAGTAGCCCAATAAATTTAGTCCCGCTTGCGTAGCAGGTAAATTCAGCTGAAACTGCAATTATTAGCTTCATTATGTGCACAATGGATTTGCAATATGTGCAGGACATCTAACCTGGGCTTCTATTAGAATTCTGAAATGCATATTAGCTAGCCCATTATCGCTGTTTTAGCGGCAGATTCCTGCCCCTAAAACGGCGTAAATTTTAACGAGGTTCTTGCTAATATGCCCCCATTATCATTGTGGATGAGGATGGTGCTACACACAAGAGGATGATGCTTACCCACACAAAATGCTTGTACATATCTTACTCTGACCATTTATGTATTGACACAATCATTGGGCACGGTCACCTGAATTTGTGTGTGACAGCGCTTGTACGATGTCATGCACTGTCATGTCAGTCACCCCAGTATGCATTCAGTGATCCATGCATCTACATGTCATTATCCGGGTCATTTGCTGAACTCATGTTTTTACACTGTGGTGTAGGCTAGCCTGTCAATTTGATTTTGTATTGCACAAGTGCACATACATGAATTTAAATGTGTACCATACTCATATATGGCTTTATTTGTGTTTTACAGACAGCATGACACCAGGCCAGATTCATGCATTTGAAGTGCGTAGGGAGCGGTAACATCATGTCATGAAGGTGGCAAAGGGGTACCGGAATATGGCCAGGAGGTACCGCGATGAACATTAGAAGGGCACCTGGAAGTCAGTTCCAGAGTATTACACTGAACCCCCACAGCCCATTGCAGTACCAGCTGACGTTAGTAGTGTGCCCATTGTGCAACGGGTGGCACCTCGCCCTCCCGCATTGGCACCATCAACATCAGGCATTGTCAGCTCTGGAAGTGGTGCACAGGTGGTCCATTTCACCCTAAGGGACCAGACGACTTTGCAGGACACTGTAGTTGCCCTGGACACCATGAAGCAGCAAATTGCTAATCTGACCTCACGGGTTGTTAAGATTCATCGCAAGCTAGGCATTCCATGAAGGCTGGCACAGAGGGACACCATCCCCCCTCCTCTCCCTGCACCCAATGTTCACTTCCTTGTTTTAGTATTGTTAGGGTAGTTTCTCTTTTGTTAGGTAGTATAGTTTTAGAGTAGGTTTGAGATAGTGTTAGCTTTTTAGGTAGTGATAAGATTTTATTGGTTCTGCTGTAGTTGTGGATAAGTTTACTTTTCCTTTGGGTGGGGGTTGATGTTTTTACAGTTTAAAAAAACAAAAAACAAAAATATATATATATATATATATATATATATATATATATATATATATATATATTTGTGTGTGTGTTACATGTGTAGTTAGTATATGCATAGCTTAGAGGTCTTAGTCCCGTCTCGTGATGTGCCTTAAAGGTGGGAGGGGTGTTGATGTTTACGATGTGTTGTTGCATGTTTAGGATTAGTCAGGGTAGATAGTTTAGGTAAGTCATATTTGATTATTTAGATTAGATGTAGGTAGAGTGTTTTTATAGATAAGTGTAGTTCAGGTCTATAGTTTTTTGTAATACTGTGTAAATAAATGGTTTTATAGTTTGCTTGCACTCATGTCAGGGATGATGTTGTGCAGTGTGTCTCATCAATGGACTATCCATTCAAATTGCTGAGTATGCATATGACATGTTGGCTTTCAGAATGTTTACTTAACAGATGCCTTCGATGTGGGCACACATTGATAGTGTGCCCGTGATTGTCCTGAGGCAGAAAGCCGGGACTTGTGTGCTTGTCTGGTAGTTTGGATCGTGTATTTTAAAATTTGCACTTTTATTCCCTTTTCGTCACAAACCTTGCTTTTAAAACCTGTGACAGTCGCAATATTGAATATAATTATTGCGCAGCACTGACCTGCCTCTCTTTTGACCGGCCACCCGGGTCCCGCTCTCTTAGCCCCATTGCAGACGATTAGGTGCTGCCTGGGGTGTTGTCCTGTAGCGCCCATCGTCTTGGGTGAGGAGCAGGCGAGCGGACTAGTGCTCGGCCCTTCCCACCCTGGTAGCTATAAAAACACCACTTCTCACGAAAGCACCGATTGATAGTGTGCCCGTGATGGTCCTGAGGCGGAAAGACGGGACTTGTGTGCTTGTGTGGTAGTTTGGATCATGTATTTTAAAATGTGCACTTTTATTTCCCTTTTCGTCACAAACCTTGATTTTAAAACCTGTGACAGTCGCAATATTGATTATAATTATTGTGCAGCACTGACCTGCCTCTCTTTTGACCGGCCACCCGGTTCCCGCTCTCTTAGCCCCATCCCAGATGATTAGGTGCTGCCTGGGGTTTTGTCCTGTAGCACCCACCATCTTGGGTGAGGAGCAGGCGAGCGGACTAGTGCTCGGCCCCTCCCGCCCTGGTAGCTATAAAATGATTTCCCCTCCTAGGGAGCGCAGCGGGCCCTGGGGCTAGCGGTGATGGACGATTCCTTTCCTACTCTGTTGACACTCTCAGAGAGATACAAACCTTGCACCCGCCACTACCCCTTGGCGCAGCCAAGCGTATCTATTCCGCTGGCATTTCTCGCAGGGCGCTCAGTTCCCCTGATAGTTACAAGTGTGAAGCGTCCCCTGTAAGGAGCGAGACATCTCTCCGTGTGATGTACCTTAATACACGCTCCACGATAAAGCATCAATTAGATATTTTTATCCTCCTCACTACCGAAAAAACAGACGTGCTGCTAATTACGGAAACCTGGCTCACTGCAGACTCCCACCCAGACATCCTGGCGGCCCTCCCCCCAGATTATTACATCCTCAACATTAACCATCCATTAGGCTGCCCTGGGGGTGGGGTGGCAGCCATTATACAGAAACAATTTAAATTCATTTCCACGACCTCCTTTGTTCTCCCAGAGGTAGACAACCTGGTCATTAGTCTGGAAACGGTGGCTGGTGCCCTCACGCTTATACTCATATATCGGCCCCCTCAATCCATGCCCTCGGTCCCTATCTCCCTGAGTGAACAGCTGGCAAATCTAATGATACATCACACCAGAATCGCTCTTTTTGGCAATTTCAACTACTGGTTTAACAATGATAAAGCTGGCCCTCACTCTACGGAATTATTCGAAGCCCTGACCAGTCTCAACCTGGTCCAACAAATCTCCACTCCCACCCATATCAAGGGTCATACTCTTGACCACATCTTGACCCATGACCTAGTATTATCCTGGCCCGTCATTTCCCCCTGCATTTGGTCGGATGACCAACTGATTGTAGCCACCATTACAGTCAGTGGCAGGGTCAAGGCCCCTACCCTGGCAGGTGGGCTATCGCGCAAATGGAGCGCCTACGACTCCCAAGGCTTCCTTGCTTTTCTGGCCAATACTCGACCCACCACCGACACTGACGCTGGTATCCAGTCAATGGAAGGGGACACTACCAATTGCCTGAAGACGGCCTGCGACCAGTTTGCCATTCTCACTAAATTTCCCCGCACCAGACATAGCAACTCGCACAGATGGTTTTCCAACGCCCTTAAAGCACAGAAACTGAAGCTGCGCCAGTTGGAACGGATTTGGAGAAGTAATTACTCCGACATAGACAGAATACTCTTTGTCGCGGCCCGCAAAGACTACAAAAGTGCGATCTCTCGGGCCAAATCCACACACGTCTGGAACAGAATTCTTCTTGCCCATAACAGTTCTAAAGAAATTTTCAAAATTATGAATGAGCTCACCACAGACGATAGAACCCTTCCCACTCAGACCCCAACACAAGAGACATGTAACGCTCTGAATTCCTTCTTCATTGATAAAATAGCCGACATCAAGAACTCTATCCCTCCTCTCCCCCCTGTAAGGCAACTGGACTCCTCTCGAACTAACCAACTGTCCCTGACCCATTTTCGCGCCCTCAACCCCTGCACTCTGGCCGAGCTCTTGGCCCTTATCAAATCAGGCTCTCCCATTGACTGCTGCCCTCCCTCTGTTCTCTGGGATGTTTGTCTTACTTTACCGGAATGCATTCTACCCTTGCTGAATGCCTCTCTCAGCATTGGCACGGTCCCTAGCTCCTTTAAGGAGGCCATTTTAGTGCCCTTGTTGAAAAAATCAAGAGCGGACCCTGAAAATCTTTCCAACTATCACCCTATCTCCCTCCTGCCCTACCTGTCCAAGCTCCTTGAGGCCCACGTTACCCGCTGCCGAGAGCTCCTGCTATCTCGAACCCAGCCAAGCGGGCTTCAGGCCAGCTCATTCCACCGAGACCGTCTTCCTGGCAGTATTGGGAGCCCTGAGGGGGAACGCAGACAGGGGGATGCCTCAGGCACTGGTGCTACTGGATCTGTCGGCTGCCTTCGACACGGTGGACCATAACATCCTTCTCCACCGTGTTGGACAGGCCGGCATCCAGGGCCCTGCCTTCGAGTGGATTGGTTCTATCCTCTCGGGCAGAGCTCAAGCAGTCCGTCTGGGCCCCTTCATGGCAACCAAGGCACCCACGACCTGCGGAGTCCCTCAGGGCTCCTCCCTTTCACCCCTACTTTTCAATTTATACCTCCAGCCACTGATCCACTCATTAAAGAGGTGGGATATCACTGTTTTCAACTACGCCGACGACTTACAGATCATCTTCCCTCTTGATTCCCCCGATGCTGCAGATAGCTTTCAGTACTGAGAGGGAGGGGTCCCAGCGTAAGTGTAAAGTAATGTGAAAAATTCCAAACAATTAATTACACAAACAATAAATAGGTCCACATTGTTTTATTCACAACGGGACTGGATATACTGAATATATACAAGAACAAATCAATGATGCAGTTGGTTGTACAGTGCCCCAAGAGGAATAAGGGGAGAGGTAGTGGTAGGTGCTCAGGTGAGGATAAAGTGATAGAAAGAAGTACGTGACAGTAAAATCAATGACTTAAAGAGACTGTATTTCCAAATCATATACAGTGTAGTGGACCAATGGTTCATCACAATTAGATTAAAGAATCATACTTCACATATAACAATGAATGAAATAAATGGTGGAGTGAAGTTGATGGAGAAGTAGGTAGTTGTCGACGTTTCGACCCTCTATTGCTGGGATTGGTTGTGCCCTTGCTGTGGGGTATTAAGCAGGACATAGAAGGGGGGCAGGCAACCTAATTTGGTGTATAAAATTAAGAGTTATATTCCAAAGTAATGGGACAAGCCTCAAAATAACTATACCACGGTTGGCACACAATCTATTTATAGTTTAATTTATTCATAGGAATGATGGATTATTTATACATTAATTTTCAGACTAGGAATTGAATTTAATTCACTAGACGGGCTGAAATTGGAGCCAGTCCCGTTTTGAGGAATAAAACACATCGGTAGAAGCGAGCAATGAGCACCGGAGAGAAAATGCTCGGAGAGAAGTTGGAGTCTGGCGATCCCCGTAGCAAGATAGTCTAGGGTAGTAAAGTACCTGGATACGCGGTTAACAGGGCGCGGTAGATAGACACCATCTAATTGGATCCTATCAGGAAGTTCATGCCTGAAATACGTAGAATGGGGCCAAGTAAATCAAGGGGCATCAGGGATAGGATTGCACAAGCATAATTATGGTGACACGGGTCGATTAAAATGAACCAACTTACCACGTGGTAAAAACCAATATTGCCACGGGATGCGGTTAATGAAGCATTAGATAAATCCTGTGGGTAAAAAGGGGGAGCCAGTCACTTAAGAATACAACTACTGATGGACAAATTACAGGAGTTAAGCATGTTGGCGGCTTACCCGGCAATTGGGAAGGCGCCCGTGGGACCGGCGGTGATTCAGAAGTCCCAAAGAACTGTAAAACAAATAAACGGGTGTGGAGTATAAGTTCCGAGACTATCAGATACCAACTGGTATTCTAAATGGGCAAAGTTAACTTAATCTCGATGACTTACTTAGAAATGCCGAATGAATCGGAGAGAAGGCGCCGCTGTGCCTCGCGATGGCGAGCCGCAGTTCCTGTTAGTGATTTCACTATGGAAACCGTCCCACTTGATACGTGGTCGGTGTGTGAAAATGGGAAAAAGACTGAGTTTCCATTCGAATTTGCACCAGAGAGTGGGAGATGGTGATAGTATGTTCGGCGAATTTAGAAAGAACGCATGTTTGGCTACATTACATAGAAGTGTTGATAAAAAAATTGTCATTCATCAAATTCATAAAGAGTATTATGCCAAATCTTCAATACTGCAAATACAGTGCATCAATCCATAAGGAGTAAAAATGAAGGGCTTATATACAGTAAGAAACGTGCTTGTGACATCATAGTGTACTAGCTTAGGTCTAGGTGGAATTTTACCTTACATAATTGGTGAGTTCAACTGTAGTCACATGCGATGTGAAATTGAAAGATTATCTCGGTGGCGTACCTCCGACATAGGGGTAAAGGCCAATTTAGATAAAGAGAGAACCACTCTGTCATCATTACATTATCACACTCACTGTGGCGCACCTCTCACATGAGGGTGAAGGCCAGTTCTATTCAAAATGATAATGAAGTATGGCAGATAGCTTCCAAGCAGTAATGCTCCACATGCAGCAGTGGATGAACCACAACCAACTAAAGCCAAACCCAGGAAAAACGGAGCTTATCCTACCTGGAAACAGCTCCGCACACTGGGGCCCCCAGTTCTGGCCAAAGGAGCTGGGCCTTCCCCCTGCCCCAGTAAGCACAGTGAAGAGCCTAAGGGTGGTCATCGATATGGAGCTTTCCCTTAAGGCTCAAGTGGGGGCTGTGATCTCATTCAGCATGTTCCAACTGCACAAAATTCGCAAATTTGCCCACTTAGTTTCACACGCGGCGCAGGTACAGGTCGTGATCTCTTTGGTACTTTCTCGCCTCGATTTCTCAAATTCCCTATACCATGGACTACCACAGTCACTGCTCCGCCGTCTCCAAATTGTGCAAAACCAAGCTGCCAGACTTATCCATAAAACCCCAAACTGGCAATCTGCTAAACCCCTGCTACGCAAATTGCACTGGCTACCAGTCGAACAAAGGGCAGCCTTCAAGATCGGTTGTCTGACCTTCAAAGCTCTTCACTGTACCAGCCCTTACTTTCTTAAAACCTTGATCTCACAGCACCTCCCGGTGCGCAATCTCCGGTCGGCTCACCTTCACCTGCTGGTCGCCCCTACCATAAAACTCAAAAAGTTTGGCGGCCGCAGGTTTATCCATTTGGCCCCTAAACTGTGGAATCCACTCCACTTGTCAGTCAAGTCAAGCTGCTCTTTACTGAACTTTAGGAAACTCCTGAAAACTTGGCTTTTCACCCAAGCCAGTTAGCCTGCCTCTTGGTCAATCATCCAACTCCGGGCTGAATGAAATGTCCGAAACTGCCAGTTTGTGAATATCTTTCGACCGTGGCGGTTGAGCTTGGCTGTGCTGCATGTCTTTCCCCTCTCTGAATCCCCTAATTTCTAAACTGCTTTGTGGTTCGTTGTATGGTAATGGGATTGGTGAGCAGTCTTTGCAGCCCTTGAACTTGCAACAGTTGCACGCTAATAACTGGGTTGTGAATATGCGCATGACATGCTTTTGTGAATCACACAGTATAGTATTGTAAGTGTTGAAAATGTGCAATCACACAATCAAACTGTATTTCCACACATGTGTTTTGTTATGTTAATTATGAGTAATTCAAATCCTTATGAAGGATGCCAGAGGGTCCCAGTTGTATAGTACTATGTTTTCGAATTTCGCTGGGAGCACGTCAGAGTTACACAAGAAAAATTTGCATGTCAAAAATTTGGGGTGTTACCACGCGTGTGTTATGCTTCCATGAATCACATCGTATAATATTGCAAGTGTTGAAAATGTGTAACTACACAATCAAAACTGTATTCCCATTGTGTCAATCATGAGGAATTCCAATGCTTATGTTGGATGCCAGAAGGTGCCCGAGGGTTAGTACAGTGTTTTTGAGTTTCCGTGTGAGCATTTCATAGTTACACTACAACGTCCAGCATTCCATAGGGGCCTTTAGTGGACACACCCACCAACCTCATGACCCGGTTGTTTATAATATTCCTGTAAGGCGCCACGTCTAACCCACGAATGGAACTTCGGTTGGAATTGAGGGATTGACTTCTTCAACACGAGTAAGTTTCTCACGCAAACCTTTAGCGTGTTTTTGTGCAATTAGATTGCCGGTTTTAAACTATGAGACTAACACGCTACCGCTCTCATTCCTTATTACAGCGGGCTCCGGTGAAATTGACACCGCCTGCCGGCTCGAATTGGGTTCGTTTGTCCGTGCGCCTAAATTACTGATTCTCTGGCGTTCAGGTAGGAACGTTTTCCTTTGCTCCTTGCCTGTCATTAGGTGGTTTAACTCGGTTTTCACAACCGGCACCCGTATTTACCTTGGGAATCTTTTTCATTACTCACCTAGCCAACTACTTCGGCGCAGCAAAACATGTCAGCTGTTCATCCACTCTGAGTGTGTACCGCGAGGCGGACATCACGTTTACAGTTTACCCACGTATGAATCACAGGTATGACTCACATCCCCGAAGGGCGCACGTAATTTATGACTGCTCTATTATCCCACATACAATGAGTCACTGGTTGTGCTGAGTTTTCCTTATATGCTTTTTCAGAACTGATTGCTTTCTGAGAATTGCCCACACTACGGCAACGCTTGTGCCCTTGTGCAGGTAATTATTTCCCTTGTTTCTTTGGAGCCAGAGTATACTTTCATGGTACTATGATATACAAACCTGACACCAACCCTGTATGTCTTTACAGATTTATTTTCCCCAGTCCATGTCCTGAAGAGAACCTATAACATCCAGGTTCGAAACGCGTCGACACCCCACCCTGTGGGAACTTCAAAGGGTGCCGCTAGGATACAATTAATTCCACTGCATTGGACCCTAGTAGTGCAACCCCATCTAAATATCTGACCACAAGGTTTTGGCAGACAGGCAGGCACTCATTTCCATCTCTATCCCGCCTGTCCCTTGGTTTCATAGTTCTAAGGACTGGTTTTCCTCCTTGTTTTATGCATCAGTATTGCATTGTTCACTCTGCAATTGAATTGAATCACTTTATGTTCTATTGTCTTGGTGTGTTATTATTTGTCTCGTTTGACTCGATTGTTGTAAATAGTGTACATTTGTAAATTTGTATTTTTGTAGATACTATGTACATGAACCTACTGTCTTGATGGTTTTTCTGTTTGTGCCCGTGTTTTTTGAAACTTTAAGAATCTGAAAAAAGAAAAATAAATGTGTTTTGGAATATAAATCCAGTGGTCACGTGGTACATATAGACTGCATGCCTGAAAAATTCCTTTGTTAAACTGTCCTGTCCAGCCACCCTGTTCTGTTTTTCATGTTGTAGAGATCCGGGCTGGGTAGATGTAGGATCCGAAACCTTCACTGGTTATCTGTCTTGGTCAATCTCAGCACCTTTCAGCCCCAGGAAACTTATGTTGTCAGTGCGCTATATAAATTCCGCCTAACATAACATAACATAACACTGAGCTTGCATGGATGGCAGTGAGTAGATTTGGGTAAACTTCAAGATATCAGGACAGTCATCTGTTACGTTCAGCATCAACTGTGTGACGCACACTTTTGGACTGCACATGTGGGCCGTCTTGCAGTTCACCTGATGAGATTCCATGGCAAGTGGATACAGGTAGCTATTGTCATTCATAATGGAGATTGAAGGATGCGCATGGTTCAAGGGATTCTGTCACATGCCAGCATGTCAGATGCTCATGGCAGCAAGTCCATCTACATTGCACAGACATAGCCACACTTACTGTATGGTGCCTTGGCAAGATAAGTGACAATGGGGCAAATATTCAAGAAAGGCATTGAAATTATCACGCTTTAGCAGCAGGAAACTGACGCTGAAGAGGCAATAATGCGCTTGATAATATGCCCTTGAGAATTCACGCAGAAGCCTATGTTCTGGTGTGAACATGTGCTTCTATGGGAATTTTCTAGGGCATATTATCAAGCCCATTATTGCCGCTTTAGCAACAGTTTCCTGCCGTCAATGCGGTGGAAAATTTTAAAGCCTTCTTGATAATATGCCCCTATGTATTTCTGCTCACTCTAACGCCCATCCATGAGTAGTTAGTCATCTGTGTGCATTGTGTTAAGGACATGGCACAGCAGTATCCAGATTTAAAACAGTATTCAGGTAGTAAGTGATGTATTCACAATTGACGTAACTTGTAAAGTAAATGTAGTAGTAGTGCATCATGATTCACAGTGTTTACTTCTCCTACATTCTTGAAGTGACTCACTGCACTAGTCATGTTTTGACTTCCTACTAAATGTAGTTTGGGTTGTGGCTCATTGTTGTGATGAACTCACTAAATGGATTTAGATTGTGCACCGCGTGGTTTTGACGTGGTTTAAAGGTTTACGATGCTCCTGAGAATCACTCCCCGCCCGGGAGCGTTAGTACTCATTGTCTAGGTTGCGACCCCACCCACGTGGGGTGTCTCTATGGGCACAGGTTGTGGGATGCTCTGTCTACAGCCAAACTGAAATTAACACTCTTCACAAAATAATTCTTCCTTATTGTTTTTGTAATCTGGTATTTTCGTTTCACATATATTTTCAACAATATCCAAGGTAAAACCTCATGTTCCACTTTGCATCATTTCTGCATGCTTGGTTATATCAATTGAACCTTCTCCCCATGCATTTTGGCATTGTGTCGTCATCAGGGAAATGTCTGAAACAACAGAAATGGCACAATTTCCGTTTTCACTAATCCTTGTGGCAGCAGGGAGGCAACGAGCTGGTGCAGGGCATGATAGATCCCAGCAACCTCACACATGTGGGTAGCCATGGCAGCCATGTCTTAGGCCTACATCCGCTCCATGCTCTCTATGATCCTGCAGATGTTGGCCAGATCCTGGCTGACACTGCTGGAGTCACTCACAGTAGATATCGATTGGTGTCTCTGTATCATGACTCCAGCTATGTCAGCCATGGACTGTTGGAGAGCATTGAAGGGGCTGTAGGTGTCTTTGATATAAAGGATGTAGTCCCTAATGGGACTGAGACACCATGTTAGGGCCTTCAGTTTGTCTGCCAGGTGCTGAAACCCCACCTGCACCTTTTCCCCCAACTGCTCCTGGAGCTCTACAATCCGCCTTTGGAAGGCCAGGGTGGTAGGATCGGGCTCCTGGGAGGTAGGTGTGGCGGGAAGCGCCTGCTGCTCGTTGGTTTATGCAGGGGGTGTGGTTGCCGCAATGCTGCTGGGTTGCCCCGCTCCGGACGCTGAGCGGTTGAGGGTGTCAATCAGGAGTTGCTGGGAGTCCTCGTTGATGTCATCGTACACATCCATGTCATCAGTGGTTGCTTGGCCAGGCTGCTGTCCAAGAGGTGCTGTCTCTCCCTCTGAAATGTGATATCGGAGATACAGTTTATTAGTGTTTGTCATCTACAATCATGCATTGGATTATTTGACTTGGAGACGGCAGGACAATGTCAATTCATACTGATTTTGAGGGGAGGACATTGTTTTGCCAGATGGGTACGATTTTGTTGAGGTTGCTTATGTGAAGTTGTAGTGGTACATGGTGGTCTCACAGTGCCCTATTAGCAGGAAGATCAATTGAAATGGCTCTGCTTTTCCGCAAGGAAACTGCCACTTGAGCAGAGATGATGTGCTTCATGATATGCACAATTGATTTCCAGTAGAAGGCCAGGTTACATGTGCAGGACATCTACCGTGGGCTTCTATTGGAATTCAATGGTGCATCTCATGATGCCCCCTATCGCGGCTTTAACAGCATTTTCCTGCAGTTGAAGCAGCGCACATTTGATCGGGCCTCTTGCTATTATGTTCCACATTTTCCTAATATGACTGAAATAATGGGACAATCTCTACACACAGGCCTCC
The DNA here is from genome assembly GCF_964263255.1 of Lissotriton vulgaris. NCBI lineage: Eukaryota > Metazoa > Chordata > Amphibia > Caudata > Salamandridae > Lissotriton > Lissotriton vulgaris. Next base: position 627,689,697 of record NC_141694.1, on the reverse strand, counting down.
CAATTTGTGTACTCTGTTCATTTGTGTGAGCAATGCACTTATCAACACAGAGTATTTATTGTTGTTGGGGTCAGATATGTCTGTGTATGCACTGCATTGTATGCTGGTGGTACATACAGCTTTTTTTCTCATCCCATATTCCCTTTTGTTTGTTAGCCTTTAGAGTTCTGTGTTTTCCAAATGGTGTACTGTGGCACACTGGGTGTTATGTGAGTCTTGGTCACGATTGTGTGTGTTGTGCATTGTTGCAGTTTTTGTTTCTTGTTTCCATCAGGGGTTGTATGTACACAATAATGTGTCAGAGAGTCGATTGCATGTTTAATGATGTTGTCCACACTCAGCAACATCAGTGATATGACATCATACTTGTATAATGTGTGGCCTGCACGCATACTATTCATCAGGCCGTGGCTCTTGACTTGGCAATGTGGCTCACAGACACACACGTTTTCTGGCTACTGCACACGCGCATATTTCTAGTCTGGGTATGTTGCTGTCTGATTGTGGCACACTTTAGGTCCTTTAGCAAGGAGAGCTTACTTATAGTTTCAGCTTGTGCAGCTGTATGTGGTACACATCGACATCTATGTGCCTTTGTCTGTTGTGATGCGTCTGGGATGCATGTTGTGCATCATGTTATGGTTGGCATTGCTGTGTGCAATCCATTTGTAAAACACATTGTGTGTGTTGTTCTTTGTGTGTTAGAACCTTTGGGCTGGAAATCCACACAGGGGCATGTTACCAAGGATGTGGCAGTGAAAGACTTAAGCCATCTAAGGTATTTTATTAAGCTGGAAGGGCCAGATGATCATGAATGGTATGGATGATATTTCTGCTTTAGCGTCGGCATACTGCCATTGGCGAAAAGGGGCTTGATACTATGCCCTGGAGACTTCCATTTGCAAGCCATGTCCTTGTGTGAACCGGTGATAAATAAGTTATTAGGACTAGATATTTCCAAGGACCAATATGACACTTTAGCAAACACAGCAAGGATGTCATTGTCTTACTTGCTGTTGTGGCCCATTGTACTCACAACTCTCATCACCACTTACATTACACCAGGATCACACATGCTTGAGTGGGTATGGTGCAGACTGTTGTTTCGCCATGCAATATTTTGAATGTTGTACAGCTTTGCACCAGCACAGGATCTGTAGCAACATTTTAATAGTGTTTCTGCAAGCATGGAGGTTTCTTTATGTGGAAGTAGTATTTTGTCATTGCACATGGAGTGATCATAGACTGCATCTTTGAACTTTCATGTGTGTTGCTCCATGCAGCATACATGTGACTCAGGAACTGCCATCTAGTGCCATAGTTTGCTCATGTACAGGTAAGTACACCTTCCAGCACATTTGAATACCCTGGCTTTAGACTTTTCCGATGTGGACTGCACATGGTGGCACACCTGGAACTAGCTAATGTGAAGATGTGTCATGCATTGCTCAGAGTTTTGGTACCTTAGGCCCAGGGATTATTTTATATCCACTCTTGATGTAGAATGGCAGCATCAGCTTCTGTGGCTGTAGTGGTGCGACACCCACCACTACAACAACTGCATGTCCCCTTTCAGACAAGGTTTAGCGTGGAAGTGGCCACATTTGTAGACACTTTCCCAATGATTGAACATTGGGAGACTTGACGCTGGCTTGGTCATGTTGCGGTGTCCCTATCACCAACGCTGATTACAACATTAGTGACATTGTCGTCGTGATGACGGCTTGTTGATATGGCCCATGGTGTGAGTACACTCTACCCTCAAGTTCCAGCCAACATGTTGTGTGTAAGTGTTCTATGTTTCTGGCCCTTGGTTGTGCGTTCCCCACCAAGCACAGCTCCGCCTGTGTGCCTGTGGCCCAGCCTGCTGCCGCTGATGCTGTCATGGATTCCAGGACCCCCCCTGCTTCTGATTGTGGTTTTGTTTCATTTCATTGTATACTGTGTTTTTTTTATAGTTTGCTTTCGCTCTTTGTGCCTGTCTGTGAGTTCTGCTGTGCTTGTAAATTTACAGTTGGACTCTGCTCCCCCCTCTCAGCCCCATCCTTTGTTGCACATTCTTCAATGCCTGCATGTTCCCCCCGCTGCACCCCCTATAGGCTCGCATCCTGTTCTCCCATTCTCCCCCCCACCTCCCAACTGCTCCTCCCTCCCTCCCACATCCCCTTCTTATGGTGGCCGCTGCGCAGCCGAACAGCGTGTGCACCGTTGGGGCGCAAAAGGTGCGTCAAAGGCAAGCCTGTCTATGCCCGTCTGCACCTGTACCGCGCACAGCACAAGAACTCCAGGGCCCCACAAATGCTACAACACCAGACTCCACTACAGCTGCTGCACCATCCAGGCAGTAAATGCAGGACGATCATGCACCTGCTGCCTGGCCCCCCCCGAAGCACAAACAAGGGGCCTTCTCCTGCCTGACCTGCAGCTACACCAGGATCCAACTGGCCAAATCGCCAACAAGGTAAGAAGTCAACCACACCTCACATGCATCCTCCTCAACACCCGCTACGCGTGCAAACACACTGTAGAACTCTGGGACCTACTCGACTCAACCCCCCCAGTCATCGCATTCCTGACAGAGACCAGAACCCCTCCTCGGCACCCAACATCACCATAGTCATCCCGGACGGCTACTAGCTCACCCACAGGGACTGCTAAAACGGATAAGGAGCAGGAATCCCCATCATCCACAGTAACACCCTCAGGGTCTCAACTAGCTCCGACAACACACTCAGAAACTCCTAACACCTACACTTCCAGAACCACACAACCCCAACACCATCCTCAGAGGAACCCTCATCTACAGGCATCCCATAGCACGACCACCTCATGAACAACACCACCACCAACTCCAACACCATGATCGACAACCTAGCCAATCTCAGACTCAGACTACTCATCACAACACCCACCCACTCCACCGGACACACGCTCAACCCCATCTTATCCGCAACCACCCACATTTCCATCAAACACACCACCAAACTACACTTGACCAACCATCGCTGCATCCACTTCACCTTACGGAAACCCACCTCGCACCACCAATCCCAACAAATGCCTTGCTGCCTCACCCTGAGCCCTCCTCCCAAGCCCAGCAGGGCCGCGGCCCTCGCCAGCAACCACATACAGTGGATCAACGACTACGCCAACTCCCTAACCCTGCTCAGGGAACACTCCAACAGTCACACCAGCAAAGGAGTCAGCTGGTTCACTGAAGACCTCCAGGTCTCCAAGCAAACCTGCCTCAAGCTGGAGACAAACTGGCTCCGTAAACAAACACCGGACAACTACACAGCCCACAGGGACGCAACCCGCAGACACCACCACATCATCAGATCTGTCGAAAGGGGGTCCTTCATATGATGCATAGACAACAACGCACACAATAGCAAAGAGCTCTTCAACATTGTGAATAAACTCTCCAAAGCCTGCTCCAACACCAACGACATCCCACCTGCAGAGGACATGCACGACAGCTTCAACAACACCACCACCCCAACAACCACTGAAACACCCACGCCAATGACCTCCCTCAGTGCCAAATGCCTCCTCTCCTGGACGTACATCAAGGACGACAACATCATCAATGTAATGAACACCATCCACTCCGGATCTCCATCAGACCCCTACACATACCACATCTTCAACAAAGCCAGCAACACCATCATACCCCATCTACGTAGTCATCAACATCACCTTCAAGACAGCAACCTTCCCCGTGAGCTTGCAGCATGCCGAGATTAACGCATTACTTAAGTGACCCAAGGAAGACCCCAAGGACCTCTGGAACTTCCGGACCATCTCCCTGCTCACCGCTAAGGTTATCAAAAAACCATCAACATACAAGTGACCCGCTACCTCGAGGTAATCAGCATCCTGGACTCATCACAGTCCACTTTCCACAGCAACCACAGCACAGAAAGTGCCCTCATCGCCGCCAACAATGACATCAGGACTCTGCTAGACAACAGAGAAACCACAGCCCTCATCCTCCTGGACATGTCATCCACCTTTTTCACAGTCTGTCACCGCACACTATGGGCACACCTCCATGACACTGTTATCCAAGAGGAGGCCCTGGACTGGACCACCTCCTTCCTCACCAGCAGCACACAGAGCATCCTCTTCCTCCCCTTCCTATCCAAACCCACCAAGATCATCTGCAACGTACCCCAGGGCTCAGCACTCAGCCCAACGCTGTTCAGTATCTACATTGCACTGCTCGCCCATGTCGCATGACTGCACAACCTCAATATCGTCTCCAATGCTGACAACACCCAGCTGATCCTCTCCCTCACCAAGGACCACCACACCACCAAAAGCAACCTTCACGAAGGAATAAAGTCAGTCAGAGAATGGATGAAGAGCAGCTGACTGAAGCAGAACTCGTACAAGACCCAAGTCCTCATCCTTGTATCCACCCCCTTGGCCTGGAACAACTCCTGTTGGCCCGACCGCACTGGGCACAGCTCCAACACACACGAACCACGCACACAACCTAGGGATCATCCTCAGGTCCACCCTCTCCATGACCAAGCAGGTCAACACCGTCTCTTCTTCCTGCTTGAACACCCTTCAAATGCAACGCAAGATCTACAGGTGGATCCCCACTAAAACAAGAGAAACAGTCACCCAGGCCCTCATCAGCAGCAGGCTGGACTACATAAATGGTCTCTATGCAGGAGCCTCAGCCAAACTCCTGAAACAACTGCAACGCATTCTGAACGCCTCAGCACACATGGTCCTCGATATCCCCCGCCACAGCCACATCACACCCCACCTGAGAGACCTGCACTCACTCCCCATCAACAACAGGATAACCTTCAAACTTCTCACGCACACACACAGGGATACCGACAACACAGGACCAGTATTCCTCACAATCCGACTCAGCTTCTACACCTCCACCCGCCAGCTCGGCTCTGCAGACCTCACCATGGACACAGTCCCCCACACCCAAAGAGCAACCTCCTGCATCAGATCCCACTGCACAACTAAGACCTGGAACACCCTCCCCATCTAGCTACGGCATACCCAAAGCCTGCTGTCCTTCAGAGGACTCCTCGTGATCTGACTCTTTGAGCTGTAGCAGCATCCCCCACCCCCATGATACCCTCACATGTCGGTAGTGCGCTTTACAAATGCTATGATTGATTTATTGATCGATTGGTTGATGTGTGTGCATTTCCTCATGTCTTTTCCATCTGCTCGGGCCTGGTCAATGCTGATGTGTGGGTGATGTGTGTTTGTGTATGTGCCATTTAGCTGCTGCCATGGATGGTACATGCTGTACTGGTTCTGATATTCACAGTTTGACATGTATGTGATGAGTAACTAACTGCTTGTTAGTTGACTGACACAGTTGACTTGCCAGGTTGTTATGTTGAATGGCAAATGAGGGTGTGATGGTAGACTCAGATCATAAGTGATGTTGGATGCTGTATTCTGTGTGGCAGATGTTTGCACTGTGGGCCATTTTGCATTGACTAGTGAAGTACTTAAGACCGCTCTGACAGCAGAGTACAGCCGCAGAGGCAACAATGAGGGGCTAGATCAAGTGGCCAATGGAATTACCAAATGAGCCTAGGGTCACACCAGACACTGGATTTTGGATGCAATTCTATGGGGGATTTCATCACACCTCTTGGCACCCCGCCACTTTACCAGCATTTTCCTACTGCAAGGCACTAATGATTATGTCATCATTTTTGATAATGTGGTCACACATCTTATGGAGAGGCAAGGAGGCACATTACATGAGAATGCAGGTGTTGTCTTAATTTTGGAATTTGCTCATCACCACACACATTAGATCTGTGTGCACACAGACACATGCAACTCTGACACCACATTGTGGATGCACTGTGTATGTTGATGTTCATGTGCACAATTAGGCATGCCGCCCCCAACATTAGCACACAGGTGACATTAGGCACATGTGCTTGAGTAGTCTGCAGGTATGTGCATGTGCGTATGTGTCAGGCTGGCAAGGCATGCACAAGCTTGGACACTACTCAGACACATATAGGCAATGCTGCAGGTGTGCTGACGTTGGTGGAGGCATGCCTGATTGTGCACAGGGGCATAGACATTCCTAGTACATCCACAATGTGGCATCCAAGTGACATGTGTACTTGTGCAGTCAATTTGTATGTGGATGGTGATGTGGCAAGAGGGCCATTTGGCAACTTTTCCACTTGTCAAGTTGTTGTGCCACTGTGTGGTTTGCAGCTGCACATATGGGGTTCTCTGGCATTGTAATTGGACTATGTTTGCTTAGCTTTTCTGTACACATGTTATGGTCAGTCTGCCCGTTCACATTCAGCACTATCCTGGTCTGCGATTCCAACAACAGTCTCCTCGCTGATGACGTGGGACACCTGCTCCTCCAGCTCATCTAGCTCCTGCTGTGGAGCTGGGCAGCCGCCTCCAGTCTCTCTCGCAGCCTTAAGGTTGGCTCCCAGTTTCTTCTTGGTCTTACTCTTGGTATCATGCAACCGCTTCTTGCACTCATCCACTGTCCTCCTCCTCTCTCCCGCTGCATTGATTTTGGACACAAATTCCTGCCATATGTCCTTTTTCCTTGCCAATGTGATGGTGGAACTCACAAAGAGTTTCTGTTGGTGTCGCGTCACCTCTTCAACCAGGACCTGGTTCTCCATTGGACTGAACTTGGGGTTCCTCTTCCTCTTGGCCTTTCCTTGTGTCTCTGCCGGGCCCTCCTGGGTGTTGTTGGGGTTGTTCCTGGCCTCTGCATTAGTCCTAGGTTGTTCTCCATCTTCTCCTGTATTTTCCATGATTTTTTAATTTTTTTCCGGCTTAGCGGGTGTTTGCTTGTGCCTTTTTCACGCTGGACGCGCTAAATGCAAGCCTAGGGCCTATTGGCGGGCGTCTTTTATCACTGATTGGCCCATCGTAATTTTTTTCACGTTAGCGTGCGTTTGTTTATCACCTTCAGGCTAAATCTATCGCCACCCCTTTACGCCTGGGAAGTTAACTATCGCCGGTTAGCAACGTGTTGCTAATACGCCGCTAATGTGGCAATAGCTTCTGGCGATGAGCAGCGATTAAAAAAGTCACTCTAAATAGCGTTACCGATAAATATCGCCTCTTGTTGCTAATATGTCCCGAAGTTTGTTGTTCCCTGAAGTGGTGGTGTGGCCGAGGGATGCCCAGCAGTTAAGGGGTTAATGGTTTAGAGCTGAATGATGACAACACTGAAAGAAAGATCAGTTAAAACAGTGGCATAACAAAGGCCCTGCAGCCCCCCAGTGCAGTGGTGCCGTGAGCCACAGTGGGGCCCCTCAGCACAGAACCCTGGCCTGAGAGCTTCTAATTGAGTATGGAGGAGGGCTCCCCATGTACTTTGCAGGGAGGCCCCTTAAAGTTTCGTTATGCCACTGAGTTAAGACTGCAGCCCAAATAGGCTTACAGGAGGAGGCTGGTAGCATGCTATCAGCATGCTAAAGCCGAACCGTAGCCCTCTATGTTTGTACATTGTCAACAATAACAAAATATAGGTGCCAGTGAAAAATTAGAAAATTAATTTCAGAGCAACAGTGTCCAATCTATTTGATTACTATGACTCAAACATTCAGAAATCACGCATACTGCATATAGTATTGTATCTTTAAACATATTTAAAAACAAAACAAAAATGTTAAAATGCTATGGATATCCAAAACAAAATGTTACAATCAGAGCATAATCCAAACATTGCCATTGTAAGACATTTATCTTGTAGGAGAAAGGGGGTGATCAAATGAACTGTCAAAATGCCTGCATTATATAATTGAATAATGCTACATCCTCTGCCTGATAAAACCACCACAGGAACAGTACAGTGATTAGTTTCACTTGACACAAAGCATCGGTTTGCCAAATGTAAGTGCAAGAACGCTGTTTCCCTCTGCTAATGTGAACTTGTGAGTGATGCATTAGAACTGTAAAAAGGTTTGTGTACGCCACTAGATAATGACTACGGAATTGTACAACAAAGGGCCGCTCAACAATAATTGCTTGAAAACAGATTTATTTTAGCAGCGGCAAGAGATTAAATTGAACTCTGCAGACATTCGCATACAGCTTTAAAGTTCCTATTGCAGCTTTTATGTCTCATTTATGTGCAGAAGCATTGGATGTAGATGAACTCTAACTCGATAATCCAGTCATCAGTGAGTTGATGTACAACTAAAGCTCCTCGGATAAATGAGCTTTTGCATCACACATGCCCCTGAGTTAGATTATGTTGCGTTTTAGAAAGAGTTATTCAAATATTGTGCACTGGAAAACAACATATTATATACTATGTGCACAGTAGATGAGGCTGATTAACACAGGGCCTCAGAAACATCAATGACGAGTTATGTTTCATCATTGGATTTAATCAAGTTAATTGCCCTGTGTAAGGATTACATGTTTGTCAGGTGCTTAATGATGCCTTTGGACACGGGCGAAATATTGTTGGTGACTTTGGTGAGTTGTTTTTGGATGCTTCTTTTTAAACCTGCAAGAAAAAGGAAACATTCAGCTTTTGTGTATCTATTACATGTTGTGCCTGAATTATCTTCCGGTTTGACAAATGAAACCACAGGCAGCCAAAGATCAAAACCAAAGGATTTGCATTTGTAAGTGATTAGTGGGATTCTTTGAGATGTTTGTTTTTCAGATACATTCAGGTGAGTACGCTTCTTCATCTTAGTACTGATAAGGTAGAATTATTGTTATTATATCTTGTTTTTTTACCACTATCATCGCTGGATGGTTAAAATGACTCTGGTAGTTTAATCAAAACGAATTGTGGCCCCAAATCATAACTGCAAAAAAACTGACTCTTATCCGGACGACGAATGCCCTGAAAGGGCTCACTAAGAAATTGGGCCAGAAACCCCCCTCGGAGCTGATTAAAATTTATAAAGCGAGATTGTTAGACCTGGCATCTTTGGCGTGGTTTTCCCCTATCTTTTTGCCTCAGCCTCCTGTATTTTTGATGCTGTGCTGGATTTTGTTTTTGCTGGTTTAGATGCTTTGGACACTCTGCCACTGCTGAGCAGTGCCAGAGTGTAAGTGCTCCCTATGTAAATTGTTATCATGATTGGATATACATGATTGGCATATTTGTATCACCACGAAGTCCCTAGTAAAGTTCACTGGGTGTGCCAGGGCTGGTGATGACAAATGCTACTAGTGGGCCTGCAGCACTGATTGTGCCACCCACATGAGTAGCTCTAAAATGGTATCTCGGGCCTGCCATTGCAGTGCCTGTGTGGAGTCTAGGAACTGCCGTGTCCTCCTGGTCAGTGTCCCCACTGATCAGGCCTAACCCTTCCCTTTTTGTGCACATTAGTCACCCCTATGGAAGGACCAAGGTACCCCCCTGGGCAGGGTGCAGTGTATGTGAAAGGTGGAGCATGTACTGGTGCAGGTGACGTGCTCTGGTAGTGAAAGGTAGCCATTTTCGTTTTTCACTATTGTAAGGCTATCTTGCTCCATAGGTTAACATGGGGGATGCTGGCTACAGTGGCTACCAGCATTTTTTCCCATAGAAACAAGATAGGACATACGAGTCTAGTATCCCTGAACCCAGAATTTAATAACACATCTTTTAGAAAAGGTTGTTTTTAAATCCTCTGTTTGAGAACAGCACTTTTAGAAAGTTGCTGTTCTCTTGTCTGACCCTTCTGTGTGCCTTGGCCTGTTTGTGTATTGACTGACTGGTTTGAGAGTGACCGGGGCTGGGGATTCCCCAGGAGGTTGGTTGAGTCAGCCCTAAGCTGAATGACAGCATTTTCAACCTGAGTGGTGGGAGGAGTTCACACCTGGGCCTGAATAGGGCTGTGCCTGCCTGCCACAATGCTGGCTCCACCTCCTGCTGGGCGGCTGACGACCCTGCCCCTCACTCTGAAAAGAATGGAGAAGCCAGGAAAACAAAGTACTCAAGAAACACCCAGAACTGGTTCAGACCGGGCTCAGGGCCCACATGAACAAAGAGAACAAAGACTTTAAGGGGTATAAGTACAGGACCCCTGACAACAGAAAATAAGATCATCCTGGAATCATGAAGGAACCTCTGCCAAGGAGAAAGCTGAATCTGAAGAAGGAAGACTGTCCTGCTGTTGCTCTGCTGGACTGACCTGTTGCTTTGCTGCCAAGGAGAGGGGAAGGACTTTGATGTTGTGCTGTGTCCTCTGTCTTGAATGAATCTCCAAGGGCCTGAGAAGAGCTGGCTCCCTGTTCTGAAGTCCCAGGAACAAAAGGACTTCACCCCCAACTTCCCTGAACTCTGCTGAGAGAGTTCTGTCCTTCCTAGAGTGCTTGATCAGTTGTGGGACCTCTGGAAGTTGTACCTGTGCTGGGAAGCTTGAAATTAAGCTTGAAAGACTTTTGCAATTGAAAAGTGTCGCATCGCTCGTTTGCGGAGCGCATCCCCGACAGTGCGAGAAGTTTCCCGCCGCTACGAAGGTTGAGATCGTCGCAGCGCCTGTTGCCACGGTCAGAGCCGTCGCATCCTTCGTTTGCGGGATGCAACCGATCGGTGCGGGAAGCCTAACATCGCTGCGAGTGTAGACGCAGAGCCTGTCGTCGCTGGGTGAGATCGCTGCGTTGCTTGCTTGCGGACCGCATCATGTCGCTGCGAGTGTCGTTGCAGAAGCCATCACGTTGAGGAGCTGCGAGAGAGAAGATCACCGCTGGTCTGCGCATTATCGCCCGGAGATCGTCGCAACTCCAAAGATCGCCGCATCCGCATCGTGCCTTTGCAAGAACAAACTTCCTACGGAACCTACGCACCGGAATCCATACAAGTGGCCTTCCTCCCCATACAGACCGGATTCGTCACAACACGCCCGCTGCTGCAGCGGGGCTGCCGCATCGCCTCCCCAGGGTCTCAGGAGCAACGCATCACTTGTTTTCTACCGCACCAGCTTCTGCTTTTGGAACTTCGTCGCAACTAAAGGTACTGTGTCTGAAACGTGACGCAACTGTGAACTTTTCACGCAACTGTGGAACTTTTTATTACAACCTTAAGAACTCTTTTGAAACCATATTCTTGAACTGTGTATGCTGGATTTTTGTTGTTTTGGTCTTGTGTAGTTTAGATTAAATACCTTTATTTTTCTAAACTGTTGTGGAGTCAGTTTGTGGTGTTTTCACTGTGTTACTGTGAGTGTTGGTACAAATACTTTACACATTGCCTTCTGATTAGCTTTGACTGCTCGTGCCAAGCTACCTAGAGGGTGAGCAGGGGTTATCTCGAGGGTTTCCTCCTTACTCTGACTAGAATCAAGGCCCCTATTTGGACAGTGGTACCTACCCCTGCCAACTAGAGACCCCCAGTTCTAACATTGGTGGTCAGCGGTGCGAATTGAACTTGTATTTGTACTAGACCCACAGCAATTGCTGTACATCACTAGTGAGTGCAGACCACAACGCCACCACATACTAGAGGTTTTTGATTTTTGATTCTATTTTTGAGTAACTCTTCAAAGCATCATATCTGCGAAAGGAAAGGCACTCAGTGAGGGGGCAGAAGTAGAATTGGAGTTTGCCATTGGAGATTTGTATTCATACAAAGTTGAGCAACTTAGGAAATTCTGCCTGGAATTTGAGTGCCCCATAAAGAGCACCTACAGAAAGGAGGAGCTGCAGAGAATCTTGAAGGCCCATTGGGAGGCACAAGAGGGAAATGATGATGTGAATGGAGAGAATGGTTTTCAAGTCACAGATCTGCCAGTGGGCAGAGTAGGCTCAGGAGCTGGCAGCAACCATTCCAGCAGGGGCCTCATCCCAGAAGAGTTACAAAAAAATCAGAGAGTAAGGGAATATGAGTTGGAAGTTCTGAAAATGAAAATGAAGCAATTGGAAATGGATAAAGAGAGAGAAAAGGCGGCGGAGGAGAGCAAAAGTGCCCTCGCCTTGGAGGAAAAGAAATTGCTTTTGGCTCATGAGTTGAGCATGAGAGAACTGGATCTCAAAGCCAAGGAAGTGGATGCCAGTTCCAATGGTGGCAGTGTGCAGCCAGTGCATGGGGGTAAAGTATATATTCCCAAAGACCTGGTACAGAATTACCATAGGAGTGAGGATATTTATGCCTGGTTCACTTCGTATGAAATTGCATTGAGAATGAATTGTGTGCCGGAAGAGCATTGGGGGGCGGGCCTGTGGAAACGTTTTGAGGCTTCTGGGAGGAGTGCTCTAGAGCCCTTAGAAATGGCAGGTGCCATGACATACCCCAATATGAAGGAGGCCTTATGCCTCAGGTATGGCCTTACTCCAGAGCAGTATAGTCTGCAGTTTAGAAACTCCAAGAAGAGAGAGTCTGAGACTTGGATGGAATGTGTGAATCAGTACTCACGTGCTCTGGAAGGTTGGATGAAGGGCAGTAAAGTAACTGATTTTAAGGGGTTGATGCATTTAATCAGTTGGGAGCACTTGAGTAGTCTTTGTGTTCCAGAGCTGCGCCAGCATCTTTTAGACAGCAAGCTGACAGGCCCCATTGAGCTTGCTAAGGAGGCGGACTGCTGGACCAGTACCAGGGTCCACAGAGGAATTGTGGGTACCAATGACAAAGGTAGGCAGGGTCCCCAGCAGAAGAGTGGGGGGGACAAGGGTAACCAAAAGGAATTCTCACAAGGGCCCCAAAATAGTTCCCAAGGAAAGGAATCCCAATCCCCCAAACCTAGACAGCCATGGCCCCCCAAGGGCAGGCGGGACAATAGAGACAGAAGAGATAACCAAGGTCCCCCTACCTGCTATCACTGCAATGAGGTGGGCCACATTGCTCCAAAATGTCCCAAGAAAAAGCCAGCACCCACTGGTGCTCCCGCCCCAGCGTTAGCAAGTGTAGCTTTGGGAGGGGTTTTGGTTTCTAGTGACTGGGGAAGCTAGCAGTTATGACCCTTGTCTCTCTAGGAGACCAAGAGATGGTCCAGGAAACCTTACTGCCCTCTAACACTAAGAAGTATGGGCAGAAGGTGACCATCAATGGGAGGGAGGTTGAGGCTCTGAGAGACACAGGAGCCAGCGTGACATCCGTGAGGTGTCAGTGGGTGTTTGAAGAGCAAATCATCCCTGATGTACTCCGCCCTGTAGTGGCAGCTGACAGCTCAGTGTGCCTCTGCAAGCTGGTGCGTGTTCCCTTTGAATGGGGGGGAGTCTCTGGTCTTTTGGAAGTAGTTGTCAATGATGCCTTGCCTGTAGACTGTCTGTTAGGTAACGACCTGGAGAGTTCTCCATGGAAGGATGTAGAACACAGAACTCATTTGGAGATGTTGGGTTTGCCTGCGTGGATCTGTGTGGCCACGCGTGCTATGGCAGCCAGTAAGGGTGACTCAGCGGAGCTGGAGCCTGAAACAGTGGCCCAGAGACCTGCTAGGAGAGGAAGAGACAAGGGGTGTGGGAAACCCGCTCCAGCAGTTCCCACGGTCCAGGAAGGAGCAGAACCCGAGGGGGATGCCCTGGAACCTACAGGGGAACAGGTGGCCGAACTGGGCGACCTACCTGAGCTGACCCATTGGCAGCAAGAAGGTGGTCCCTCCAGGGAGGAATTCTGCCGGGCGCAGAAATAATGCCCACCCTCATTGGTCTGCTGCAACAGGCAGCAGACCAGGCAGCAGGTGGAGCGTCCAGAGATCACTTTGTCTACTGGGAAGATGACCTACTATATAGCGAGCCTAGGTTTGCTGAGCCCGGTGCAGCCCGTGTGCTGGTGGTACCCGAGCGCTTCAGAAACTTCCTAATGGGTCTGGCTCATGACGTGCCTCTTGCAGGACATCTGGGGCAAGACAAGACCCTGAACCGGCTTTTCACCCACTTCCACTGGCCCCAGATGAGAAAGCACATTAGTTTCTTTTGCAGATCTTGTCAAACTTGTCAAGCCAGTGGCAAGACTGGAATGAAGTTGAAGCTACCCCTTCAACCCTTCCCAGTGGTGAGCACCCCTTTCGAGCGGGTAGGCATAGACATAGTAGGGCCCATGGACCCCAAGACAGCCTTAGGCAACAGGTTCATCCTGGTCTTGGTGGACCATGCCACCCGGTACCTGGAAGCAGTCCCTCTCAGGACAATCACAGCACCCGTGGTGGGCTGTGCATTTATGGGGATCTTTTCCCGTGTGGGGTTCCCCAGAGAGGTGGTCTCCGACCGGGGTACCAATTTCATCTCTAAGTACATGAACTCTCTGTGGGAGGAGTGTGGGGTAACTTATAAGTTCGCCACTCCTTACCACCCTCAAGGAAATGGGTTGGTTGAAAGGTTCAACCGGACCCTAAAAGGTATGATTATGGGCCTAGCGGAGCCCATGAGACGGAAGTGGGACGTCTTGTTACCATGCCTGTTGTTTGCCTACAGGGAGGTGCCTCAGAAGTCCTTAGGGTTCAGTCCCTTTGAGCTCCTGTATGGCCACCCTGTTAGAGGACCTCTCACACTGGTGAAAGAGGGGTGGGAGAAATCCCATGGGAATACCCCCCAGGATGTATTCAGCTATGTGCTGGCCATTCGCAACCAGACACAATGCTTCAGGAAACTCGCTCAGGAGAACCTGGAAGCTAGCCAGAAAGAATACCACTCTGGTCGAATTTCAGCCTGGGCAGAAAGGGTGGGTGATGGCATCAGTGGAGCCTTGTGCGCTCCAAGACAAGTGGACTGGGCCATATGAGGTGGTGGAAAGGAAAAGTGAGGAAACATACCTGGTTAACCTGAGGACCCCCAGGCAACCCCTGAGAGTCTTGCATGTGAACCGCCTCAAACCACACTTTGAGAGGTCTGAAGTGACAATGCTCATGGCTCATATGAAGGAAGGGAAGAGGATAGTGATCCTCTCCCTGACCTCCTGGCAGTTAAGGAGCAAGAAGGGTCAGTGGATGGTGTGGTCCTCTCGCCCACCCTGACCCCAGAACAGCAAGGAGACTGTCGCCAAGTGTTGGGTCAGTTCTCCTCTCTGTTCTCCCTGACCCCAGGTGTCACCAATTGATGCGTTCATGATGTGGACACTGGAGATAGTCTGCCTGTGAAACAGAAGTTTTACAGGATAGCTGACAAGGTCAGGGCCAGCATCAAGGAAGAAGTTTCCAAGATGTTGGCACTAGGGGTGATTGAGCCCTCCAGCAGCCCCTGGGCTAGCCCAGTGGTCTTGGTACCCAAAGCTGCTGCGCCCGGTGTCACTCCAGAACTACGGTTTTGTGTGGACTACCGTGGGCTCAATGCGGTCACGAAGACTGACGCACACCCCATCCCCAGAGCTGATGAGCTCGTGGATCGGTTGGGAGCTGTCAAGTACCTCAGTACCTTTGATTTGACCTCTGGGTACTGGCAGATTACCTTAACTGATGGGGCCAAGGAGAGGTCTGCATTCTCAACGCCAGAGGGGCACTTCCAGTTCCGAGTCATGCCCTTTTGGTTGAAGAATACCCCTGCCACGTTCCAGAGACTGGTTAACCAGGTACTGTCCGGGCTGGAGGAATTCATTGCCGCATACCTGGATGACATTGCTGTGTTCAGCTCCACGTGTGAGGAACACTTGCAACACCTCTGTGAAGTGTTGAAGGCTCTGCAAAGGGCAGGCCTCACTATCAAGGCCAGCAAGTGCCAGATAGGGCAGGGATCTGTGGTGTATTTCGGACACCAGGTGGGGAGCGGGCAGGTGGCGCCCCCTACAGGCAAAGATTGATACCATTCTGTCTTGGAAGCCCCCCAAAACCCAGACAGAGGTGAGAGCCTTTTCAGGTCTCACCGGGTATTACAGACGGTTTGTCAAGGGATATGGCACCATCGTTGCCCCCTTGACAGAGCTGACTTCTAGAAAGCAGCCCAAGAAAGTGAACTGGACCGAAGCCTGCCAGACTGCTTTTGACACCCTGAAGACTGCCATGAGCACAGCCCCTGTGCTCAAGGCACCTGATTTCTCCAGTGAGTTCATAGTGCAGACAGACGCTTCAGAGCATGGTGTGGGAGCTCTCACAAATCACTGAGGAGAGAGGAGACCAGCCGGTCGCTTTCATTAGTAGGAGGCTACTCCCCAGGGAACAGAGGTGGAGTGCGATTGAGAGAGAAGCTTTTGCTGTGGTCTGGGCTCTGAAGAAGTTGAGGCCCTACCTGTTTGGGACTCACTTCCGTGTTCAGACCGACCACAGGCCCCTCAGGTGGTTAATGCAAATGAGGGGTGAAAACCCAAAACTGTTGAGGTGGTCCATCTCCCTACAGGGAATGGACTTTACGGTGGAACACCGCCCTGGTACAGAGCACGCCAACGCTGATGGTCTGTCCAGGTTTTTCCACCTTAGTGAAGAGAACCCCCAAGAGGGTGGGTAGTTCTCCCCACTTTCTCTGCCTCCTGTATTTTTGATGCTGTGCAGTATTTCTTTTTTGCTGGTTTAGATGCTTTGGACACTCTGCCACTGCTGGTCAGTGCCAGAGTGTAAGTGCTCCCTATGTAAATTGTTATCATGATTGGATATACATGATTGGCATATTTGTATCACCACGAAGTCCCTAGTAAAGTGCACTGGGTGTGCCAAGGCTGGTGATGACAAATGCTACTAGTGGGCCTGAAGCACTGATTGTGCCACCCACATGAGTAGCTCTAAAATGGTATCTCCGGCCTGCCACTGCAGTGCCTGTGTGCAGTCTAGGAACTGCTGTGTCCTCCTGGTCAGTGTCCCCAGTGATCAGGCCTAACCCTTCCATTTTTGTGCACATTAGTCACCCCTATGGAAGGCCCAAGGTACCCCCCTGGGCAGGGTGCAGTGTACGTGAAAGGTGGAGCATGTACTGGTGCAGGTGACATGCTCTGGTAGTGAAAGGCAGCCATTTTCGTTTTTCACTATTATAAGGCTATCTTGCTCCATAGGTTAACAAATGGGGGTGCTGGATACAGTGGCTACCAGCATTTCTTCCCATAGGAACAAGATAGGACATAAGAGTCTAGTATCCCTGAACTCAGAATTTAATAACACATCTTTTAGAAAAGGTTGTTTTTAAATCCTGTGTTTGAAAACAGCACTTTTAGAAAGTTGCTGTTCTCTTGTCTGACCCTTCTGTGTGCCTTGGCCTGTTTGTGTATTGACTGTCTGGTTTGAGAGTGACCGGGGCTGGGGATTCCCCAGGAGGCTGGCTGAGTCAACCCTAGGCTGAATGACTGCATTTGCAACCAGAGTGGTGGGAGGAATTAGCACCTGGGCCTAAATAGGACTGTGCCTGCCTGCCACAATGCTGGCTCCACCTCCTGCTGGGCGGATGACAACCCTGCCCCTCACTCTGAAAGGAAAGGAGGAGCCAGGAAAACAAAGTGCGTAAGGAACATCCAGAACTGGTTCAGACCAGGCTCAGGGCCCACATGCACAAAGAGAACAAAGACTTTAAGGGGCATAAGTACAAGACCCCTGACAACAGAAAATTAGATCATCCTGGAATCAAGAGGGAACCTCTGCCAAGGAGAAAGCTGAATCTGAAGAAGGAAGACTGTCCTGCTGTTGCTCTGCTGGACTGACCTGTTGCTTTACTGCCAAGGAGAGGGGAAGGACTTTGCTGTTGTGTTGTATCCCCTGTCTTGAAGGAATCTCCAAGGGCCTGAGAAGAGCTGGCTCCATGTTCTGAAGTCCCAGGAACAAAACGACTACACCCCCAACTTCCCTGTACTCTGCTGAGAGAGTTCTGTCCTTCCTAGAGGGCTTGATCCAGTTGTGGGGCCTCTGGAAGTTGTACCTGTGCTGGGAAGCTTGAAACTAAGCTTGAGAGACTTTTGCAATTGAAAAGTGTCGCATCGCCCGCTTGTGGAGCGCATCCCCGACAGTGCGAGAAGTTTCCCGCCTCTACGAAGGTCGAGATCGTCGCAGTGCCTGTTGCTGCTGTCAGAGCCATCGCATCCTTCGTTTGCGGGACGCATCCGATCGGTGCGGGAAGCCTAACATCGCTGCGAGTGTCGTCGCAGAGCTTGTCGTCGCTGGGTGAGATCGCCACACTGCTTGCTTGTGGACCGCATCACGTCGCTGCGAGTGTCGTCGCAGAAGCCATCGTGTCGAGGAGCTGTGAGAGAGAAGATCACCGCTGGTCCGCGCATCGTTGCCCCGGAGATCGTCGCAACTCCAAAGATCGCCGCATCGTGCCTTTGCGAGAACAAACTTTCTACGGAACCTACGCACCGGAATCCATACAAGTGGCCTTCCTCCCCATACAGACCGGATTTGTCGCAACACGCCCGCTGCTGCAGCGGGGCTGTCGCATCGCCTCCCCAAGGTCTCAGGAGCAACGCATCGCTTGTTTTCCACCGCACCAGCTTCTGCTTTTGGAACTTTGTCGCAACTAAAGGTACTGTGTCTGAAACGTGACGCAACTGTGAACTTTTCACGCAACTGTGGAACTTTTTATTACAACCTTAAGAACTCTTTCGAAACCATATTCTTGAACTGTGTATGTTGGATTTTTGTCGTTTTGGTCTTGTGTTGTTTAGATTAAATACCTTTATTTTTCTAAACTGTTGTGGAGTCAGTTTGTGGTGTTTTCACTGTGTTACTGTGAGTGTTGGTACAAATACTTTACACATTGCCTTCTGATTAGCCTTGACTGCTCGTGCCAAGCTACCTAGAGGGTGAGCAGGGGTTATCTCAGAGGGTTTCCTCCTTACCCTGACTAGAATCAATTGCCCCTATTTGGACTGTGGTACCTACCCCTGACAACTAGAGACCCCCAGTTCTAACAGAGATGCATCAGCTCTACGATGTATGGAGCAGGGGTCTGGGGTCTAACAAATACAACTCAGTTGCAGCAAGTGGAGAATTATTTTTTAAGATTCATTCTGTCTGGTCCCCCGAGTACGTCAGCTTTTATTTGCCACGAAGAGTTGGGCCTTTCTTTTTTATCTGATTTGGTTAAGGTAGAACCGATACTATTATGGCATAGTATCTAGGTTAACGAACAAACACAGTTAAATAGGGATATTTTCACTGATTGCCTCCTACTTGACGGAGTGCAATAAATACCCTGGATTAGTTACGTGTGGGACTTTATGACCGATATGGGCCACGCAGAGTTTTTTACAAATCCCAGCTCCATGCAGAAAATTTTGCGGGAAGCTTTAAAAAGGGAGGGGTTAGGTATGCTAGAGGAAGCCAGACTGTCTAGTTAACTTACTAAACCTACTGTTAACCAGCACCAAATCATTGTAACTTCTCTTGGAATGGAGCGTTATTTGTCATACGTTCCTGCTGCATTTGATAGAATGTTATTGATTAGATGCAGGTTAAATATATTTCATAGCTCAAATTGAAAGATTGGTCTAGACATCTGGAGCTGTGTCCATATGATTACCACTCATGCCAGTCTACAAATTATACTGTTTTCTTCTGCAAATGTTATTCCGAATTGAGAAAAGTGTGGCTGGTCACGCTTGTAAAAGCGTATGGATTAAGACAGTCGTCCCACTTTTTTAAAACTACAACAATTAGAAAATGATCATGCTGTTTGGAGACTTGAAATGTTTTTAAAGAGAGTATTTTATTTAAGGTAAAAGACTAAGGAATAGTGTTGAATTATACATTTTTATTTGTATGGTGTTTTTTAAACCTATATGGATTAACCTTGTTTGTTTCTTTTGATAGTGTTGCTTGCACAGTTCGAAAGCTGACACTCTGTATACATTTTAAAAAACTGTCTGTAATATAATAATGATTTTTAATCTGTGCGTTTATGATTGTAATTTTGTAACAATCAAATAAAGCTTTATGAACTGAACTGAACTGACTATGGCAGTAGAACAATTCTCTGTATGGAAAACTTCATATAGTTCCATGTTTAGATCCTGATTTTTGTCAATGTATTAATATTTAACTGTCGAAAATCCTCCTTTTCTGCTATTTACTCATGATTTCTCACCTTTCTGTTGACTCTATTTGTGCTGGTATTATGACTTTGCACAATTACACTGCCATTTAGTGTCACAGTTCAGGTGGTATGCCCCTAAAACTGTAATATAAAAATGGGTACACTCAAATGGTTCATTTAACCCTGCATTAAGGAAATGCCCCAGTGGTGAGGAAGTTAAATATCATATGTTGTTTGCAGTGTGTATATTTACCACCCACTTATATGGCTCTGGAGAGCACCATTGTACTCTTGCTGGACTACAATTCAGAAGTACTGCACTGTTGCACGGGAAAGGGTTGGTACCTTTGCCATGCAGGAAAAAACAGGCTTTTATATTTTAACTAAGACACACTGAAGTGTGCCTTGTAAGCTAATGTGACCTGGTGCCTAATATATATTAATGTGGCATACTAGTCATTGGGAAAAGCATGCCCACAAAGTAAAAAGTTACTAAAAGCTGTATTGGCCCGAAGAGGTCTGGTGATGGATACGTTGATTTTGGATAATTTTATTGGGAAGAAACTTTAGAAAAGTGTGTTTTATATTGAAAAAAAATAGTTGAGAAACCGCGTTTGGCAATGCGGACTTTATACGCAGACACAGATGTGGGGGGCCTCTCATTACCCAATGTCAGAGACTATTATTGTGCATATTTTGCACAATATATAGATCGATTTAAAAGTGGTTCGCCTAAGCTAAACCTATTTATAATTTTTTTTATGATCAAATATGTCTTGAGGCTCAAATTCCTTCTCCTTTACAAATTCCTAAATCCCCAAAGCTTACTCGTTATAAGATAATGAATTGGTTTTTTAAACGCCGGGATAATATTATCAGAAGATATTCTCTCCCTGAGTTTAATTTCAGATCCCCCATAATGTATGTCTTTTTGTATATAGGTATTATTATAGGATTAGATAATATAAAACTTTGGAATCGTGCCGGGTTCAATTCTTTATCAGATTTCTTAAAAGAGGGGAATTGGATTAACCCCGAAGAAATGCAATATCTAATTAGGGGTAACTTTTTGTTAACGGGATCGTATAATGCGATTTATACATTTCTGAGACAATTAGACCCATTAGAGATTTGCTCCCCGAATCAATTATGGGAAGATCTGTTTTTGGTCGTGCGGACTAGGAAACCAGGGGAATGAAAGCGTTGCTTAATTCAGCAAACCGCGCAGGACTGCAGTCTGAAGGCAATTAAAAAATGGCATGATCAAGAAAATCATGTTCTTTCAGTCATTACTTGGAACAAACTAAATAGACTGAATTTTGAAGTTTTGCGTGGTTCAAACTGGAGAAGAATGATATTCTTTTCTAAATGGCTTTTATACTACACTCCAGCTGCCACTACCAAAATGTACAGCAACACCTCTGCTAATTGTTTTAGGTATCAACACTGTAGTTTAGCGAATTGGTCTCATATTATTGTTCACTATCCTAAAATTGTACCATTTTGGAACGAGATCTTTCTGTTTTTACAAATTCATTGTGACATCAAGGAGACTTATAATATTAGATTAATGCTGTATGGTTATGATACGGATCTTGAACTTTCAGATTCAATTGTGAAATTGTTGTTTATTATAATGGCAGTAGCAAGGTCCCTGATCTTACAGAACTGGAAAACATCGCTAGTTCCCTCCTTTCATGCCTGGTTACAAAAAATGAAAAATGTTAGAGAGAGTGAATCTGTTTATGCCTTTAGAAACGGGAGAATGACAAAGTTTGATAAAATTTGGCAATATTATTTTGAGTAATTACATGTAACTTTGAGAATGCGTATCTTGAATGAATTTTGGCCAATTATAATAACTATTTGGGATGATAATCTATTTATGATCTGAACTGGTTGTACATATACTACGTTTGTGTTCTTTTTGTATGGAATGGTTTCCCTTCATTATTTTACTGTATTTTATGTTGCAAGAACTTCAATAAAAAAAAATCAATAAATGAGAAACTGGGTTGCCTCTCAGTTTTGTGCTCCAGAAACTGAAAGACCCTCCTCCTGAAGACACTGGCTTGGTGTTTGGCAGCACAAAGGCAGTCATGGTGTCAACAAGTGGTCACTTAGCAAGGATTAGTCATTGGTGACTCTCTGTCTCCAAACCCAGCAGGAGGGACACCATTCCTAGCACTAAAATAGGAGGGGCGCCTCATCTCCACTTGGGAGAAACTAGAAAAAAAGCCAGATCTCCTCAGGAGGAGAAAGGCTGTGGCCATTTTGGTTGAGTGCAGGAAAAAGAAAGTGCTGACAATGGAAGTGGGAATTCGGAATCTCTGGATTTGGCTTAGAGAAGTTTCCAATGACTGGCTAGTGAACAGGATAAGAATGGCACCTCACCACCACAAGCTAAGACTCTGTAAGAACCATCCGGAAGCAATGGAGATTGTTCCTAACTGCTGGAAAATGGAGATTGAAGGACTCCTGAGTCCTGCTAACTAGAGACGTGAACTTGTGTCGAAGGGTCAAGTGATTCAAATCTGTTGCTGCTACAACGGCACAAAAGGCTGAAAGACGAACTCTTTTAATAAAGTTATAGCTGTCTGCATGGGTCTGAACACTGAAACACCCATTTCTGGAGAGAGATCTGGTTACTCTGAGCCTACCCTGAGGATCAGAGGGCTGAGGGTGAGATCAGGAGTGGGACATTTTTAGCTCTTGGATGTTGCTGCAAGAAAGCACAGCCAACCAGTAGTCGAGTGTAGGGCCTGGCCTGTGGCCAGGCTCAGCACCAAATCCTTCGCTGGAGAGCACAGTAGACTGTGTAACAATATAAAGGGTGTTATTTTAGGTTAAGCAAATATACTGGCGTTGTCAAAAAATCACCAATAACTGTAATCAAATATATATTTAATAAATGCACACATTGCAATGATTAATCAAAGTGATTGTCAGAAAATATTCTAAGTAAACCCTTTACAAAATATACACAAACATGTCTTTGAGTCTTTCTTTTAATATTTTTCAAGGCATGATTTGCAACCATAGAACTAACCACTAGAGTTCTCTGCACTTCAGCTGAAGAGCATTCAGCTCCAGCTCAGAGTGCTTTAAAAACCTATGGTAAGCCTTACAAGGATCATGGATTTAATGACCTAGGAGACTTACTGCTTTTTTAATGTTGCCGAGGGGCTCATGTACTGCCTGTAGCCCCCACAACATTAACACAAAATTTTAGTGGCGCCTTTGCCTCTTCTAAGGGCACCACCAGAACGAAAATATGCACTTGAAAAAAGCCCTAAGGTATTAGAGGGGGTCCTTGCTAGGAGCAGTGAATAATAAATGAGCACAACTGTAGCCTCTATTGCCGCTCTAGCCACTCATTTATTATTAATTTTCCCATTTAAATTTTTTTTAACTATTATTATGGGTGCCATGTCCCACACAGGACACCCACAAACTTTTTTCTATTTAATTGGGGTTCGCCCACGGCCCCTCCTACTTCCCTGCCAGCATCAATCCTGGGTGTCAGCAGGGGCCAATGATTCTTTTCTCTCTTTTTAATATTGGAGCGGGGAATGTGACCTCCTTCTCGAGCTTTTAACAGGCCCCGTAGACTCCCTCCCCAAGGCCATAATCATATTTGAGGTGTCCTCCCCCAAAGCCTTTTTTGACCACTGGGAACCCCATCCCTGGGGCCAAAATCTAAGGGGACGGCACATGCAGTCCCCCTTCCTGAGCCTTATTATGCCCAGTGATCACATTCCTGGGGCCATATCAACCAAAAAGGGGAGGGGACCATGTGTCCCCATCTCCAAGGCCTCAATGGGCCCTGGGGACACATCCCCCAGGGCCTTACGTATTTGATAGGGGAGGGAGGCTATGTGTTCCCCTCCTCAAGCCACATTAGGCTCTAGGGACCCCAAGGACCTTTTCTATTTTTTAAAAAGGAAGAGTGCTTTGTGGCCCCTGTGCCCGACCTTATTATACCCTGGGGATCCCATCTTTCAGGTCCTCAACTATTGTAAAGGGGAGGGAGGCCACATGGCCCCCTCCTGACCCCTATTAGGTCCTAGGAACCCCATCCCACAGGACCTTAACTATCCCAAGCCTCCCCAAGCCTCATAAGGACATAGGGACCCCATTCCCCAGTGACGTATCTTTTTAAAGTTGAGGGAGGCTCTATGACTGATAGTATATCATGACAGCAAGGGAACCTGGCCTAGCCAGGATGAGACTGCCTTGATTCTAGAAAAAGCTGTAGAAGACCTGGCAAGGGCCTGCAGAGACTGCTAGCCATGTGCAGAGCTATTCTTATTGCATGATGGGTGTTCTCGGGCTGCACAAATCCTGGTCAGTGTGTGCAAAAATATGTTGGGTGGGTGTAGAAAGTAACTGGTGGCATGTTATACATGACTGTGTGTGGCACAAAATGTGCACCTTGTGACGAACGTTCATAATGACTCCTGATTAAGATGTGAACAACCAGATTGACATGTTTGAAGTTTGACTGGGAGTTTACAAAGGTAATGTTGTGGCGTGCAAGCCGAAGTTGGAGGATGTAAGCTTAGTTGAGGTGATGCAGAGCCTAGTATGAGGTCTGCAAGATTTCAATTAAGGTGTGAAGTACTTAATGGACAGTTTGTTGAGCCATCTGGTGTAAGGTATGCAATGCCTGGCGTTAAGTCTGTGGAGCCTGATGGAGATGCTGATCTTGTCTGGGTCAGTGCATAGCTCTACAGAGGTTGGACTAGCTGTGCAGAACATGCTTGAGACTGAGCAGTGCCTGCTTGTTCATTAACAAAGCCCTCTTATGTCTGAATAGAGCCTGGTGGTGCTTAGAAAACCTGACTGAGTGAATAAGGATTATTTAAGAAGGTACAGACTGTGGCTGGGTGGGTGCAAAGCATGAATGGGTGTGTTTAAGGATATACACAGAAAAAGGACAGTAAATAATCTGTCCTAAATATTGTTTACTAAAATATCATCCCATTAGGTGTAGATGTTCTATTAATATCTCTAATTGAGCATTATTTTGTAGACAATAGTTAGGAAAAAATATATGTGTCAGAGGATATTCTGACCACAATAGTCTGGTAACACATGGTGAGAGACATTCACCATGACTCAAGTGTAACCCCTTAAGTGCTGAGGCCCACCACCTTACCACCAGCAAGTGCTTAGCCCTTTTATGCTTGGGGTGGTTCACTTTAAGTCTTCATATTTTTTTGCACCAAAGGTATCCTGGTGAAATATGTGTGTTTATTCCAAGATTTTTGTAGTGTAGATATACTAAGGGGTTGTGGATTCCCCTGGAGTGAGCCAAGACAATTATGCATAATTGTGAAAACAATGCTTAGCAATAAATTGTATTTTTTCAAAATTGCATCAACCGAAGGTTTGCTGTGCTAACATCACCCACTTCTCAGCTTTGAAGAGCAGACGGACTCCTAGAAAACAACATTTTTTACCACAGGTTTTGCATTTATCTAAGTTGATTTTTCCTATTCTCTGTTGTTTCTATCAACTAGCAGTTTGTGGTGGAAACAGGAGTCATAGCCAGGGGTGAACTCTAAAAGCTACACATTTCTGAAAAGTGGACAACATTCAAAATTCAGCTTTGGGTTCATTTGTGAAGGCAGATTATGATTTCTCCAGAGAAACTAATTATTGAAATTAAAAATCTTTTAAATAAACAAAAAAAAATTGAAAAAGGTGAAATCGTTTTTATCTGTAATATATTGCTCCAATGGTTTATTTGCAAAAGAAATAGTGTTTGTTGACTGCCCAAAAACATGAGATACCTATAGCCAACAAGTGAGTTGCAACTTATCATGATTTTTCATGGTGTGTCGAGCATACATAAATTCAAATGTCAAAATCTAATGGCTTACAAATGGATATGAAGAAAATTTATGCATTTTCTAAATGGGCACAAGATAATGCATTTAGCAATTGTGGTTATTTGTACAGCATTAAAGTGGTGGTTATTCATACTGTCATGTGATTCAGAGGGAATTATGCAACACATGCTCTTTTTTGCACACTGCTTATGTTTGGAAGCCAAAAATTGAGAGAAATTCAATTGATAGTTCCAAATGTTCTACTATTCACTGTTGCCAAAAAACACTACTTGGGACAATTGCAAATGAGCGGAACAGGCCTAAAATGCAATGTGGAAACATGCATTTACTCTGAAGATTGATCCATTTTGGCAGTGCCAGTAGTGGAGGAATTTGGGCTCAGGTGCCACCCAGGATAGACTTCTAAACTAAAGCATTTATGAAAACTAGGCAACCAAGTGAGTCCAGGGAGGTGTGACTAACATGGATTCCACTACGTTTTCTTATCCAGATTGCAGTGCAAGCTACAACTTTATGCTAAAATCACAGATTTGTTTACACATTTCTGTGAGAGAAAGGTCCAGATTCTACAAAGTTCCTACCAACCACAATTTTCATACTTCTGATAAAAACAATACCTCACTTTTGTAGGTATACTAATCACCTGCAGCAGGAAATGCCCCCAAATCAACATGGAAATATCAAGATTTTTCATGGAATTTCAGTCTTTCCGGTGAAAGACTTGGAAATGCCTGGGAGGGTCATAAAACAATCCCCAATGTCCACTGGATGAATCCCTACATGGAGATCACCCTCCTTTGGTGATCCCCAAGCAGGGATACTATAGTGGTGGATTTTCTTGGAAATGGGACACTTCTCCCTTTCCAACAGTACCTCTTCCACCTTTATCAATGCTCAGAGGACTAAGATATGCTCCCTAATCAGTTATCAAAATGAAAACACTGAATGGTGTCCACTGCTTTTATTTTCACTCTGTGTGACATCAGAATATTGTAAATGCTCATGGTGTACAGAGTTAAAAAAATAATCTCGAGCTACAAGGGGATCTGTTCTATCACAGAGTGAGATTATTTGACAAAAATAAAATCCTTCTAATGAAGTGCGCCAGAACAATTTTGCACACTTGATGGGAGGATGAAATGTTCATGTCTTGCGCACCAATGAGTTAGCCTTGATGACATGAATGTCTCATCCACGGTTCTAAAGCAGTTATAAAAACTAAAATATGGTGGTAGTTTCGGAGCTTTCTTTTAAGCACAATAAAATTATGTGTTTCTTAATGGTCACACAGGCTGCTGAAGTTACAGGTGCCGATATTCAGTAGGTCTGGTAGCAGTATTTCATAACAAGCAAAGTTGTAAGCGGTATTCAAGCCAACTTAAACAATGAAATCAAATATGAAAAAAGTATTTGTTTTAAAGTGTCTTGTACCATACCTCTACTGTCTTTAAGTGATACAAATAATAGACACTATTATGACTCATTTGAATGGTACTCAATTTACTGACCTTGGAAGAATGAAAAGCAGCGTATTTGGCATTCAACTTTCGATTATCAAATCACTTCTAGTTTCAGCAGTGCACATAAAGTCACTGAGCCTTTGTGCCAGCTATGAAAAATATATTCAAACAATTACAATACTTAAGTATGTTTTAACTTTAATACTCCTTCTTTAACTAGCTAACTAATAAGCCCATAAAGAACCATTCTACCTATGTGGGAAGATCAATGACCACAAAGATTTTCACATATGCCTTTGTATCAGTATTCGAAGCAGAGTGCTTCCTAGCAATAGGACTGCATGTCTCCACTGCCTTACATGAAGGTTTGGACTTTGTAGACAATATTAAAAGTGTAGAGCTGTAAATGGAGTTCTCCACAGCAGAGGCATACATCTCTGCCTATGCGGTGCATAACTATTAATGGTAGAGAATAGGGAAACAGTCTTCAGTTAAGGTAAATCAGTTCAGTTCAGTTCAACAAAGCTTTATTTCGATATAAAATATCTTAAAAAGCACATCACATAAAAAAAACATGTCCTTCAAACAGTAAAAGAGTTAAAAAGTAACAATCAATTATTAAATGCAGTAGTTAAAAAAATATTAAACCATGAGTCAGCTTTGAATAAAGTTTCCACGCAACAATCAGATTAAAATTCATTCGCTATATAAAAAAAGAATAAAAACTAGAACCACTAGCATCTATACAGAGGAATATCAATGCAGAATCATCGTAGGGATTTTAATCTAATCAGCCATGCCCTTTAAAATTGATTAGGACACAGTCCCCATAATGTGCTTAAACGAGTGACCCACTCAGGAGACCCTTCGCACCATGAGAATTTTGCTAGAGATTGATCCTGGTAAGGGTCTATATTAAGCATGGGCGAATTTTGCGAATCTCGCGTTCGCGAATTTTGCGGATTTGCGAACTCGCAATCCGCAAAATCCGCGAATTCTCGCGAATTTGCGGATTTTTTTTTTTTGTGTTTGCGCGGGTTTCTGCCAGTTCGCGAGGGTTTTGTACAATGTCGCAAATTGCGAACTTACCTGTCGGGTCGCAAGTTTCGCGAACTTGTTGTTTCTACGTGTCCAGCCTGTTGGGGACACTCTTCTTCATCACTGCCACTCTCTGTCACCACTGCCACTCTCTGACTACTCATGCCACCCTCTGGCCCACCCATGCCACCCTCTGTTTCATCACAGCACCCTCTGGTTGTCCAGTCAGTGTACATTATTGTGGCAACGCAAGCACACCTTCCCTGCCTCAAGTGACCTGAATTAATTTGGGGCTGATTAATGTGTCACAGAATATTTTTTTAGCTGGCACCTGCTTCCTTAGTGCTTCCTGATTAGTGATCTTTTGCACTTGCTAAGTGCTTTCATTGTTGCAAAATTAGTTACAACACCTGCCCTGCCCCAACTGACAATAATGAATTAGGGGCTGATTAATGGATTTGAACCTCCAGCCTGGCTCCTGCTTGTCTCCCTTAGCTGTAATTCAGGACCTTTGTGGCATATGTGTAACTATTCTGAGGTTCAGAGCAGGGTCACATAATAGTTGCAACTGGCAACTGAACTCTGGAGGGGCCCCTCAGGAAGCACTACAGGAAATGGCTACTAATGATGAGCCTGAACTTTTGAACCTGGTAAGTAGTTTCAGTTTTGCTAAGATCGTATTTCTGCAATTTTGCACTTATTCGCGGGGCGCGAAGTTGTACTGGGAAGCCGCGAACTCACGCGAACAGTGCGAGCAGTGCGAGCAAAATCCGCTGCTCGCGGATTTGCGGATTTTGCGGGAGATTCGCGAATCTCGCGGATTGCGAATTTACCGAAAATCCGCAAAATCCGCGAGCGAAACGGATTTTCCGCCCATGCTTAGTCTATATTTGTTTAACCAGTTGATCACCTTGTTCTTTAGAGAGGGGTAGGATTAATAACTTTCCTGTCAATATAACAGGTACATTTCTATGTCAAACTTGAAGACAACTTTTGCCCTAACATTTGTTTAACTTATTCATAGTGGTGTTGCAGTACTTTTTGTGCGTAATGCTGTTGCCAAGTCTTCTTTGGAAGGTGCTATAATTGTAGTCTCCTTTATATCATGCACTTTGTAGGTTTGATCCTTTGCTGCACCACGTTTATTTGTAACATCATTTCTATTCCACGGAATTAATCAATAATCTTCAGCTAAACATAAATTTGTGTTCATTAAAAATTCTAAACTTTTTTCTGAACTTTAAAAATTGGATGATTTTGGATCTCTTGAGCCACAAAACACTTCTGTCACGATGGACCAATCAAAGTCAACACCAAGAAAGTCCTATGTAAAACGCCTAAAGCAAGACCCTCCATCTCCACCCAAACCAGGGTCTCCAGTATCCATGGATCTGTTGCTGCAAGAAATAAGAGCTTTGAGACCCTTCATGGAGGAAACTAATTCAAAATTGCAAGTACTTTCAGATAGTTGGTCACAACTTGATTCTAGAATTTCAGTGGTGGAACGTAAAGTTTTATCGGTAGACGAAACTTCCAAAAGAGTTTCATTCATGCAGTTGCAACTTTCAACACTCCAAAAGCAGGTTGAGGATTTGGAAAACCACAATAGGAGAAACAACCTATGTATTTATGGTCTGAATGAAGGAGCCGAAGGATCAGACCCTATTGCCTTCTTTAAATCTTTCCTCCCCAAAATCCTGCACTTGCCCGATGAAACATCTCTGAACATTCAGCGCGCTCATAGACTTGAACAGATTTTAAACACTTCATCTTCTTCGCAAAGACCCAGGGGTGTTATCCTATACTTCTTAGAATATACAGATCTACTAATAGTTTTGATGGCTGCCAAGGCAAATATGCGGATTTCGTGGACTGGGTCTACATTATATTTTGCGCAGGACTATTCAAGAGCCACAGCAGCAAGGTGCAAAGCTTTCCTCAACATGAGATCTGATCTTCGACCATGGGGGCAAGATACGGTCTTTTTCATCCCTGTTTATTCAAAGTTATGTTCAATAACAAAACCTCTACCTATAAAGATCCTGTACGACTGCAAAGTTTCATCAACTCAAACAGGATGGATCACATGAATTCTTCGAGTTCTTCATTTTCACATGTTACTTGATTTTGATAACTATATAGATTTGATTTCACATCAGTTTGTTCACAGGTTTTTCGATGTTTATTGATTATCACACTTGTAGGGTTATTTAAAACCCTCTTGTCACTATGATTATTGTTGTCTATTTTTAATGCTTCTTATGTTCGTTGTTTTACTCCTTCCTTCTTTTATTACTTAAAGCCTTATAAACCTTTCTATTATTCTGTTTTATCCTCTGGCTAAATAGTGTTCCTCACAGTTTGGCGTGTCCCCTCCCTGGTCATCCCGGTCCTTACCTGAAGTTCTGTATGTCCCATGTGGCTCCAACTATCCTCGATTTGTATTCCCTCATTGTAAGTATGTTTCTTGTCTTGTCTTTTGTTTTTTGTTTTGTCTTACAGTTTTCCCTTTATTCTTTATATGGTGACTTCAATACTTTGTTTTACCTTCATGTTTTCAGCTCTCAGGTTTACTATTTCTTCTGTTTTCTGTTCTACATCTTGCAATCCAATCCCCTACTCCTTTTTCTATTTACTCTCTTGCTTTTGTCTACCTCCTTTTCTCAGTGTGCTGAATTTAATCTTTTCCTATTTTTCCATTCTGCATTTTTCAACATTAATCATTACTTCTACAGGAAATTAGACTCTGATGTCTTAGTCATGAGCTTCCTTATTTCTTTCTCTGACATTTTCTCTCATTTCTGCTCCACACTTTTCTATCTCTTTCATGGTATTAACCTTATCTTAACATTTCCTTTTTTCTCTTTCGTCCTCATGGCTATACAATGTTTTTAGAATGAATTGGACTTTTATATCACTTGCTTAGATTATCGTATTGTTAGTTCTCTGTTTAATTTACTAAATTGGTATGTTGCTTCATGTTGTTTCTACCATTACACCTTAATACCTCATGTCAGTTAAATTAATCTCATGGAATGTCAGGGGTCTGCACTCCCCTATCAAGAGACAAAGAGTCTCATCACATTTGGCTAAATTGAACGCCGACATTGTGTTCTTACAAGGAACTCACCTCACTGATACTGAGTCTATGAAATTGAAAAGAGGTTGGGTGGGTGAGACTTACTTCTCTCCTGGAGATGGTAAGCAGAATGGAGTGGCAATATTATGTCGTAAATCTCTACCACTCATGTTTTTATCACAAGGATCGGACGATGATGGGAGGTGGATCACTGTAAAATTGTCACTAAAGGGTGTTCTGATCTCTCTTCTCAACATTTATGCACATCTAAGAGGCAATCCCTCCTTTTGGCCCACCTTGGCAAATCATATTTCTAATTGCATCGAAGGCAATTTTATCATGGCAGGCGACTGTAACCAGGTGATTGACCCTTTCTTAGACAGGAACTCAGAAGTGTCCTTTATACCCAACAAATCACACAAATCTTTCACTCACAACCTACATCAACATAAATTGCTTGACGCTTTGCGCCTTTGTAACCCGACTGCCAGAGAGTATTCCTTTCATTCCCCAACTCACCATATCCAATCAAGAATTGATTACGTTTTTATATCTCATAACATTACGCAATCCCTCACATTAGCAGACAATGGCCCTATCCTTCTTTCGGCCATGCACCAGTTTTAATTGGCTTTGACATCCTTCCCATTAATAATGCTCCTAGAAGATAGCGTTTTATTAATTCACTCCTCCTAGATTCCAACTTTACTACAGCTTTCACCTCCTTTTCTACAGATTATTTTGTAAGAAATTCTACAGACTCCTTGTCTCCTGTTACCATTTGGGATGCCTTTAAAGCATCCGCCAGAGATTTCATTTTAGGTTATGTAGCATAAGAACGACAAACTGCATGCAAGATCACCAACAACCTTCTTAAAGATATTAAGGCATTAGAACATTCATATCATACATCACATTCAGAGGATTCTTAGAAAAATCTTATTAATGCTAAGTTACAATTCAACAAAAAGTCTACTGAGGATGCCTCTCTCTATTTACTAAAATTGAGTGCAAAATTCAATAGAGGTAAAAATAAGGCAGGGAAAATTTTGGCTAATCGCTTAAAGATACGCCAGAACAAGCTAAATATTCAGTCTATCTTTGGTGAGCATTTAGCCCTAAAATTTAAAGATGCTGAAATTTTTAAAAGAATTCTCTCTTTTTCATAAATCTATATATTCCTCAGAAACTCCACCTACGGAGCGTCAATTATCGCATTTCTTCTCAAACATCCAAAAATCACAACACACTCCTTTGGATCTATCCCCCTTAGATTCAGACCTTTCTCAGCATGAACTTTTGGCAGCCCTTCAAAAACTTAAAAAAGATAAAGCTCCCAGACCGGATGGCTTTACCATTGAGTTTTATACTAATTTCTCCAAATTTTTGATACCCAAATTGCATTCACTCATAAATTTCTTTTGTGATTCCAAACATTCTTCTGGTTCATTTTCTGAAGCCCACATTTGTCTTATTCCGAAAGAAGGTAAAGACTCCAAACATTGTAAAAATTACAGACCTATCTCGCTGGTCAATATTGACTATAACATTTTTTCTAAAGCTTTGGCCATAGTCTTGACCCTGTTTGTGTTTTAACCTTTGTTTGCATAACATGTTTGTGTCTTCATGCATACCATACTGAGCATGTCTAAACTAAAGAAAACGATAATGCATGAAGACACAAACATGTTATGCAAACAAAGGTTAAAACACAAACAGGTTATGCAAACACTAATGTTATGCAAACATTAATGTTTGCATAACCTGTTTGTGTTTTAACCTTTGTTTGCATAACATGTTTGTGTCTTCATGCATTATCGTTTTCTTTAGTTTAGACATGCTCAGTATGGTATTATCACTTGTTGCAGGATATACGATGTATCACATCGTCTTATACGCAGCGTTTGTTATTGTTTACTTTACTCGCCTTATCCAACATGGTGTCACTCTATTTCCAACATAATCCGCTCTCTATTTTTATGCACGCGTCACACGCCGGTATTAATCCCACCGGGACCGAGCACTCTTGGGGTTCCCGATACTTCGTGGTTATTGGGCTTTCACGAACCTGTCTTAATGTAAGTACTCCTCACTGGGGACTTCCAAATTACTTCGGCGGGTTCGCCGACTTTTCCTAGTTTAGTTTCTAATTATTGTCGTGCGTTTTTTGCAGATACCTAAACGCAACAAGTCACGGATGTAATCACTCCATGAGTATTTGATTCAATGACTCACTAATCCCTCTGGGTTTTTCGTTGTCTTTAATCCTTGGGTGGCTTGACAGTATCGTCACGCTTTCTTCCGTGTTCACATGAGAGGAGCACCTTTTTCATACACCTTTTTTAAACACCAGTTTCGAGTTGATCACTTGGGTACTGTTTCTTTACACTTTGGTCCATCTGGCATGATGTTCTTTATTTGTGAATAAACCCTGGCATTTATTGTTTAGACTTAGTTTTGGTTTCACACTCAGCTATTAGTCACGCTTATGTTTTCATTTTTTCTTTTTATTGCTCCACGCATGTGGTTAATGGCACCATGGTTAGACCGAGCTGGTGTAACTATTGTGAGATGTAGGTGAATCTTAGTGACATCTTGGTATTTTCCTTTTGTCTGTAGAGCTGTCCCCTAAGGAAGGGCTAGTCATCTGCCCGAAATGCATTGGGAGGATTTATAACTTGATGACTTTTTATGTTGGATGATGTACATGCTTTTTCAAGCCTTGATTAACTTTCTTGTGATCATGTATTAAACACTTAAGGAACCTCAACGAATTGTGGATTCAACCTTGATGAACTGTTCATAGACATCAGTGTCTCCTTACGTGCTGTGCACCAGGGTGTCTCCTTCCAATTGGGGGGAGCTTTGTATTAGTTTCAGTTTTTTACGCTGTTAGGTACAGACAGCGTACATCCCAGGTAGCACGCCACAGACTATTATAGTGACTTAATTGTGGATTTACTCAGCTGTGCAAGTCCTTCTTCCATTTTCTCAATAGCTCTTGTGTCAAGGAGGAGTTACCAATTTCCAGAGAATTTGAGCTGGGCCACGTATCTCCTACGGCCTCTACTTCTAGAGATGTTGGAAAGCTAGGGCGCAGGAAGAGGAGAGCCTGAGGTGCTTCTCCATGGAAGACGCCAACAAATCATCCAAATGTTTCCCTTGAGCTGAATCTCCTACAGCAGCTCTAGTAGTATGATACATTCTCAAACTTTGAGATGGCAGGGGATTAGAGCTAAGGTTAAAATGCTTTGTCACAAAATTCCTCATTAAGTAGTTAAGGGAGAGAGGATCACATTCTCCTTCCTCATAGCCCGACCAAATCAAGAGATGTGACTTCATTAGCTGAATGTTTCCTCCTTTTAACTGACTTCTCCATCCCCTTACCCTTATCAGGGCCTTAAGAACATTATTTAAAATGTATTTGGGGGGACTAAAGGCATGTCTAAGCACTAAAAACTGGGGGGGGGGGAGTCAACCTGTGACCTGTCATATGTTCAAAATCCCCGGACTCACCTGGGGGTAGAACACAGACCCACTCCTCTGAGTAAGTCACTGGCTTGATAGTTTGAAGGTGAAGTCCACAATGACCACACACCCGAATCACTCAGCCCACCAATATCCACTCAGCTAGCAAAAGACATCAAAATCCAGCAATAAAAAGGAAGTCAACATATAGCCAACCATCTACCAACTATCTGCCAACCACAGCACATAACAGTTTGGCTTCCACCTGAGACAGAACAGAACAGTCTGCTCACACCCTGTACTTTTGCCCTGCAATTTTGCTACCAGCGAGCATGAAGAACACTGCCCTTTTAAGTCAGCAGCTGTGGCGTGCAACAGCAGAATCTGAAGCTCTGAGGCACAGATGGTGGTGCAGGATGCCAAGCATGGTGGAATAAATGCAAAAACTGAGTCTGTGGGTTAGTAGTTGGGAGGCGCTGGGAAACCCTAAACACAATCAACCCTGTAGGAGTAAGCGGGGTGGGTGGGCACTAGCACAAGCTAATGGACTGCACACCAGATGACATTTTGAATTAAGGGGTTCTCCATCCTGTTTCAGCTTCTCTTTTTATCACCCTGGGTCAGATATCCGTCCAGCATGGTTTCTTATTGTGATGTTCCTGTCTTGCCAAAATATTGGAATTGCTGTATATGAGAATGTACACTGTGTATTGTACATCAGATGGAGGTTTCTTGGAGGTGCTTGTGGAAAATGAAAATTGTGTGCTAGTAATGTTGAATGAGACAACCACTTGGCCCTGTCCATGACACATCCAGCACTGTGTCCCTTTGGATGATTGTTCCACAGTCCTAGAGCAGGTTGCACTTTCCTATGGTCTTTCCTTCCTGGCTAGATAAGAGCTGTTGCTCCTCCTGACCCTGCCATGACTCATTTCACCCTCAAAGAAAAACAGCAAGTTCCCCAATGCCCCCAACTGAAGCTTGTGAGAAAACTCATTCTCATGTGTCAACTTTGTCTGAACAAAAGATGTCTTCACCTCTACTACAAGCCCCCACATTACCCCTACCCTCACCCACTACATGCACAATGTGTTACTCTCCTCTTTTATTTATTTATTTATTTATTTATTTGATCAATTTTTAGAGCGCGCAAATACCTCAAGGGTGTCTCGGCGCTAAAGTTGCAGAACTTCCAATGGATCGGGGGGGTAATCAGGCTGAGAACAACCATGTTTTTAGTTGTTCTGGTGCGAACATGGGCTTCTATTGGAATTCTCCAGGGCATATTATCAAGCCCATTATCACTGTTTTAGCTGCCGTTTTCTGCCGCTAAACCGGCGATAATTTAAATGCTGTTCTTTA
Source organism: Lissotriton vulgaris (assembly GCF_964263255.1). Classification (NCBI taxonomy): domain Eukaryota; kingdom Metazoa; phylum Chordata; class Amphibia; order Caudata; family Salamandridae; genus Lissotriton; species Lissotriton vulgaris. The sequence goes on along the minus strand of NC_141694.1, from coordinate 627,653,617 downwards.
TAATATGCCCCTAAGTGCTCTATGGGAATGCCCTGACAAGTCATACTTCAAAAGTTGCTACATTCTGTCCATTTCCAGCGCCACATACAGGTTCATACTCTCTGAGTCCGTCATGTCCACCCTGCAGGATACATAAGTATCACAGCAACAGACCATAAGAATTGAATGGCAATCTGCCGCAGGTCAAATTATGGAAGTTACACAAGAGAGGGCTAATGGTTCTCAAATTATTTTGTTTAATATGTTGCATCTCATCTCTTTCTGCTATTTGGATTGGCATGCAAAGGAGTATTGATCAAAGTTAAAAAATAGTCTTGGTTTAAGCCATGCCTTTCATACACATCCCACAAATGTCACCATCCTGTTTTTTTCATTTGTCAACCCATGGTATACTGAGAAACACGTGCCTACTACTATGACTGCTCACCCCAAGCCATGGGGTGTATTTGGAAGTGTCCAAATGAACAATTACGCCACTACCTAAAAGTGTTCCAAGACAATGAGTTTATGATAATGGGAGTGGTTGTTCCTGTGTTTGGAAATGTATAGAACTGGTCAGGAGGCCTCCTTAGGGACTGTTTTCCATATCTCAGAGCACCTCTAGATTTAAACTTCAACACTTTCAGTGTACCCAATATCTAAATTCATTAGAAGAGAATGAACAATAAAATGGTATGATGAGACGTGAACTGGCCAGGACTACACAAACTGATTAGCTTGAGAAGGCCTGATACATTCCCCTCTAGCATCAAGATTGAGGTCCACAGATGCAGGGATTGATGCCAAAGATGATGGCAGCCTGCCAGGGCAGCTCCACAGCTGTTGGTGGGGAGCGTTCAGCCTCGCAGCAAACTCCAACTTCTATGATCATAAATTTAGGGCATTGCAGAAAGGAAAAACTCCCCTTCCCTCAATGTTATGCTTCTTTTCATCAAGTGAGCAATGGCGGATTGTATATTTTAAAAAATACATCAGGCATGCTGACTGACAGAAAACACACCCACATATTGCTTTGTTTTACATAACGCTGAATCATCTGAGGAGAATTTAAAGTAGCAGAAGATTTCTGTTCTTTTTTGTGATACTTTTGAACATAATGGCCCTTATATGATTAACTTTTGACTGCTTTGTCATCAGAGAATACCAACTTACGGCTGAGCAGAAGATTTAGAAGGATCCAAACCTATTTCCTTTTTTCAGACATTCCTCCCTAATTTCCTTGGACTGCCTGAATGAGCACATAAGCGGTACAAAAGGGGGTGGTGATGGACATAGGCTTGGACATAGTCAACACAATGCATCATCTTCTTAAAAACCCAGAGGTGTCGTCCTATATTTTTTGTAATACACTGATTTAATGAATGTCCTTCAAGCAGCTAATATTAAAGGTCAATCTCCTGGTTAGAATCTGACTCGTTTCTCTCCCAAGACTTTGCAAAAAATGCAGCGGAGATAAAATAGAAATGTTTGGATAGGCAGACAGCTCTTCGAAACCTCAATGGGCAGATTTGGATTATTTCACCCTTGTATTTTTATAGTTATTTATAAAAAAAGACTACAACTTATGAAAACCACTGCAGAGAAGAAGCAGTGGCTGTGACTTGACTCTCTACTACTTAAATATTCTCCTACAATTTTGATATGATGTGTCAGGGTTCTTGCCACAGCTCACCTCGCTTGACTATCACAACATACCCACATGATTCATATCATTCCTCCCAACACTTTTGAATGCACCAACATCTTGTACCCTGACATTTGACCATATTACTTGCTGTTGGCAATACAGCTGATGTTACACAGTTTATTTGAACAGACTTACTAGCTTTTACAAATGTTTTGCTATGCATATGCAGGGCAGGTTTCAGGCGCCACAGAAACATACAGAAAATCCACCAGTATAAGCATGAAACAACCAGCATAGATAACCTCTAGGCGAACCTTCTAGAAGACAGCCCTCTTCAAAATAATCCCCTGCACATGTACCTTGCTATAAGCACTTACAATGCAACCTTTGCAAACATTCAACAACACCTTTTAGCAGACAGCATCATCAAATTAATCATCTGCACCTGTTCCTTGCTATAAGCAATTAGAACTCAACGTTTGTGAAAATTCTAAAACACCTTCCTGAAAGCAGCCTCATCAAGTTAATTATCTGTACATTTACCTTGTTACAAGCAAATAGAATGTGAACTTTATGAACCTTCAAAAGCAGTCTTATTTAGAGACCACCCACACTCCTCCCCTTCGTGCAGCCTCTTCGCTTGCCACTTACCTGTTTCCCGGCTTCTAGGACATCCCGCATTAGTCTCACACCTTGATGGAAAAAAAGAAGAAGAAAAATAGGAGAGACGCATTACAGATTTGATTTTACTGCTCACAAAGGTACCCAGTGTTTCTGTTCATCTTGTACCAAGTGTTTGCAGGGCTCTGCCAGAGAGTACTTGGGGAACCGAACCTCGTCCAAATTTGCTTGTGGGTTTGATGCTGAAATCATACTCACTACAGTTTTGAGAACTTTGATGAAGGTCCTCTAAGGACAATCTAAAATGAAAATAAAACAAGAACCAAACTTAAGATTGGTTGAGATTTGAAAAGCTTTCGAGAGATAGAGTTAATACTAGAGTAAAACATTATTATTTGTTTGTGTGAAGGTACCATATCTGGTGGTACCTTGCATCAGACTGGTTTGAATGCCTGCTGCAGTGTTACTGTTGAGTAGACGAGCCACACCATCTTTAACTACATGCTCTCTTTATTCCACACCCTTCCCCCAGAGATATGCCACCGGAGCAGTGTCTCTTCCTGTAAACCGAGAGAAAGAGGGTAGGTTTTGGGAGGATTCGGGAACTAGCGTCGCTGCTCCATTGGAATCCTCTGGGATCCAGGTATGTGGCTTATGACTTGATTCTTCTGCATTATTATGTTTTATTTCCATAGTATGCATGTAATAATTTTTGTTTTCTCTCCATTTCCCCATGTTAGTTGTTGTTCATCCTTTGGTCGATAACTTACTACATCCATCTTATGGCTTGACATCCTTCTCTGACTTGTCCAGGAGTCCACGTGCATTGTCTGTCCCATGTGACTTCATTACCCTCAATTTTATGTTCATCCCCTAGGTATGTCACATTTGTTACTTCATATATGCATTCTGTCACTTTCTTTTGTTACTATCTTCCTTTCGTTCACTCTTTCTTATTGCTTCTTTCTTCTCGCTCTTACTCCCAATTACCATTTCTTGTTCTATTGTAGGGGTCTTTTTTCTAGTGTTCAAATCTTAGATTTTTTCGTCCATTGTGTAGTTGTCTCTCGTGTTTTAAATGACGTTGCAAGTTATTTCTTGGAAGCTTAAAAGTTTGGGTTCACCTATTCAGAGACAAAGGGTTCTCACCCATTTTTCCAAACTAAAAGCAGATATTGTATGTTTACCAGAAACTTTTGTTGTTGCATCAAAAGTATGAAAAACTAAATGGCAATGGGTGGGCAAGTTTGTTTCTTCCCCGGGTTCAGCAAAAAGAATGACCTTATTGTTCTTTGCCACAAAACTCTGGATGGCATGTTAGTTTCTCACGATTCTGATACAGGCGATAGATGAGTGGAACCCCACCTTCTGATTAACAACATTCCCATCTCTTTATTCATCATTTATGCACCTACCAAAGCATACAACACTTTTTGGCCTATTTGTCAGAAATCGATGTCCATTTCAGCAGATTATGTAATATTTGTTTGAAACTGCAATCTAGTTTTAGACCATTATATAGACTGTATTTCTAATCCATTTTTCTCCCTTCCACTGTGCATCAACAATGCACTACAGCCTTTGAACAGCGGTCTCTTATTGACACATGGAGGTTATGCAATCTATTATTATGTGAATATCAATTTTTCTCCCCAACACACTTCGTACAATCTAGAATTGTTTCTAGACCCTCAGCACAACATACATACTGATATTGTTTCCAGGCTGAGCTCAGATCATGCCCCTGTCACCTTGGACTTGAATTTACTTTCAATCTCTAGTTGATGGTGCTTTAACACCACCATGTTGTTGAACTCCTGTTTCACTACACATTTTGAATCACTCATTGCTGAATTCTTTACACTAACTTTCTCACCCAATATAGGACTCTTTTAAAGCTACTGCCAAAAATTGCATTATTTGATGTCTTAAAAAAAAATGGAACTCCCAATAATCCCTAGATATTATGAAATACATCAAACACTTGGAAATTCTTTATTCCAACACCAACTCTTAAAGTTATTTAGATAACATAATCAAGGAACAATTTCAAAATAACAAACATTTTGTGAAAAATGCTGCTTCCTACCTTCTTGAAGCAAGTGCTAAATTCTACAGAGGCCATATTAATGCGGTGAAATTATTAGCTAATTATCTTATAATTAAAAAAGAAGGTCTCATAATAAACTCTATTTGACAGCTGACTCCTATTTCATTTTTAAGGATACTGATATATTTGATGAATGTATGTAATATTATAGTACTCTTTACACTCCTGAGTTAAATCCACATCAGGAGGGCATGCAACATTACTAATCATCCATTTATAAGGAATTCAAAACTTCTACTGATTTCTCCTCATTAAAAGCTGATATTTCCTCTAAAGATATCATTGAGGCAGTGATATCTTGATTGAGCCTGGTGGAAATTCCAACCCTAGATTTAAACACCCTCTCCAAACTTTTCACATCAGTGAAATCAGGATCACCATGCGACCAAGGACCCGCACATGCGCTGCACAAAGTCAAAGAGGTGATCCTACCAGCTTTATTGGAAGTAATCAACTCATCCATTAATAACGCAATAGTACCATCAACCTGGAAACATGCAATGGTCAAAGCACTTATAAAAAAGCCGAATCTCAACCCGGAAGTATGGAACAACTACCTGCCGGTCTCCCTACTCCCCATAACAAGCAAAGCTCTGGAAAAGCACGTAAACAAGACCCATACGCACTTTCTGGAGTCCCACAAAATCCTACACATCTCCCAGACAGGATTCCGACCATACCAAGGCACAGAGACAGCATTACTTAAGGTCATGGAGGAATCACGGAAAGTGCTTGATCTTGGAGGCACAGCAGCAATCATCTTGATTTAAGCGCCACATTTGACACGGTAAAACATGGCATTTTTCTAGGCAGACTCAAGGAAGAGGGATTCACAGGCAAAGCACTAGCATGGTTGGCGTCATTCCTGACAGACAGAACATTCCAGGTATTAGAAGGAGAACATACCTCAAGAAAAATCCCCCTAACCTGCGAGGTACGACAGGGCTCATCGCTGAGCCCCACCTATTTAACGTGTACCTAAGACCCCTGGCGGAAATAGTCATTCCATATGGGGTCGAGATAGTGACCTACGCAGATGACACTCAGCTAGTATTAGCCCTAAACCAGCCAAAGAAGAGTATAGTTGACCTGATTGACTGACTGAAGTACTTATAAAGCGCTCAAATGCCGAGGCGTATTGGCGCTATAGTGACAGGAAGATCGGTGGGGGCAGATCTTAATGTGAGGAGAAAAGCCAGGTTTTCAGTGCCTTTCTAAAACATTGTTTTGATTTTTGTGAGCGCAGATCAGAGGGCATAGAGTTCCATAATCTGGAGGCTTGGTACAAAAAGGACCTGCCGTCCCATCGCATTCTTCTTATTCTTGGCTGACATATCAGATCATGATTGGCTGACCTTAACGTGCGTGATGGCACATATCGAGGGAGGAGTTTGGATAGGCCGTCTGGTCGCGAGCCGTACAGGGATTTGTGTGCCAGACAGAGGGCCTTGAACTGTATTCTTGCTCTAACTGGGAGCCAGTGAAGTGCTCTGATGGCTTTGGACGTAGGATGGCGGTAGGGTAGATTTAACAGAACCCTGGCTGCGGCATTTTGGATTGCCTGAAGTTTATTTAGTTGTTTTTCTCCTGTGCCCAAGTAGAGTGAATTGCAATAGTCCACTCAGGACATTACCAGGGCACCCATTACAGTTTTTTTAAAAGTTGGAGGGATGTAGGGTAGAACTTTCCTAAGAACTTTTATGGTGTAGAAGCAGGTGGAAGTAACCTGGTTTATCTGTGCTTTACAGGAGAGATCTTTATCCATCAAGAAGCCAAGAATTCTAACCTTGTCTGCTGGGCTAGGACAGGTGCCTGCCTTTGAGGGCCACCAAAGGTTGTTCCAGATGGACTGTTTCTGACCGAATGTGATTATCTCGGTTTTGTCTGTATTCAATTTTAGAAAATTACAGCTCATCCAATTTTTTACATCGAGAAGGCAGTTTTTAAAACATTCTGCCGTAGCTTCGATGGACTGGGATACTGACACTATAATTTGAGTGTCATCGGCGTAGGACACTAATTGTAGGCCATGAGATTGAATTAAGTCCGCTAAGGGGGTTACCTGGAATCCTGTCTGGGAAAGGTGGCCACCTGGATGGACCAAACATTTCTGAATCTCAACAGGGAGAAGACTGAATTAATGATCCTTAGTAATGTCACACAAGCCACCCCAAAACTGAATTGGCCGAGCTGCCTGGGTCCAGCCCCAAAACCCAAAGACAGGATCAAAAGCCTAGGAATCTGGCTAGACAGGTCACAAAATCTAGATCACCAAGCAGTCCAAGTAGCAGCGACCTGCTATGGAATACTGCGACAACTAAGGAAAATACTACCCATGCTCCCGCAAAAGGCTTGCAGAACAATGGTCCAAGCATTGATACTGCCTCAGCGGGATCACTGTAACTCACTATATCTGGGTACCCTGAAGACTACTATAAGAAAACTTCAGGTGGTACAGAATTGCGCAGCCAGATTGCTACACAACATCCCCAGAAAACACTCAGCTAAACCAGCACTGAAAGCACTACACTGGCAACGAATTTCAGAACGCATAACATTCAAAGCGCTCTGCATCACACTCAAGACACTTTGGGGCACAGGTCCAAAAATCAACCACTCGCTAATGTCCTTTCATCGGCCATCCCGCAGCCTGAGATCAGCAAATCTTTTCCAAATTAAGGTCCCCAAAATCAGCAGAACTCGTTCAGGAGGATGAATGTTTGCATACAATGCAGTGATCATTTGGAACGCACTCCCAATCGAGCTCAGATCAATGACCCACCACTTGAAGTTCAGAAAGCAACTCAAAACTTGGCTCTTCCAGAAATCACAGTGAGATTGGAACCATCTTGTAGTCACGCCTAGCGCTGGGATGCCTAAGGGTAGCCATGCGCTCTATCAAGAATTATCTAATAATAATAATAATAATAATAATAATAATGAAATTAATCAAAGCCAAGAAAGCCCCTGGACCAAGTGGTTTTCCCCTTAAAGTTTATTTCACTTCTCTAAGTCTTCAGCTCCAAGAATTCACAAATTGTTCACACATTTTATATTTACTAAACCAACTAATGGCACTTTTCAAGAAGCACTAATATGTCTCCCCTAATATGTCTCATTCCTATAGAAGGATGTGGTGCAAAGGAATTTAAAAAATGATAGACCTATCTCTCTAGTAAATTACGCTGTGCAAAACATTTGCTAAAAATCTTGTTCTCTATCTTGATCCCTTTTTACCACTCTTCACAGCTACATAACAATCAGGCTCTTTTAAAGGTAGGCACATTTCAGACAACACTTAGAGTATTCATCAAAGTTTTAGGCAAGTCCCAAAATTATAAACAATCATTAGCTGATGTAGCCCTTGATGCTCAAAAAGCTGATCACATGGAATGGAGTTTTATCTTTCATACCTTTCCATATTCAGCTTTGGTCCCAAATGTATTTCCTTTGTCTCCCTTTTATGTAAAGCTCTGAAAGCCCCAATGTTTGATAATAATTTCGGGCCCGGTACAGTATTAGGAATAGAGATTACCTAATTGCGATTTAAGCCCTGGACATGCAGTTTAGTGATGTCAAGAATAATGGCATCAATTATGTCATTGGAGATGGCATCAGTGGTGACATAAATGATGTCTTAGAACATGCTATGAGTGATGTGATTTGTGAGGTCATAAGCAGTGAATGGTAGAGTCACAAGATATAGTCAGCTCTGCTAATAATAACTGGTGAAATTCTTTGATTCTTTTTTTAACCCCTTCGCTGCTAGGCCTTTTCCCCTCCTGTGCTAAGCCTTTTTTTGGTGATTTGGGGTAGTGTGCGCTTAGACACCTGTAACATTTTGACCACATAAGGTATCCACGCCAAATTTGCGTCCTTTTCTTCCAACATCATGTGGATTCTAAAGGTGCCCAGGGATTGTGGATTCCCTTGGAGGGGTCCCAGAAATTAAGCAAAATACAGTGAAATTTTAGTTCTTTTTTAAAAGAATGGGAAAAACGGGCTGCAAATGAAAGCCTCTGGGTTTCTCCCTGCAAATGTTATCAAAAAAGGGTTTGTGGGGCTGAAATCTCCATTTTCTCAGCTTTTAGGGAATGACAGTCTTTTGTCAGAGAGCCAACATTTTTCACACAGTTTTGGCATTTTTCTGGGACATAGCCTATTTTTGCTATTTTTAGAGCTTTCAACCTCCTTCCAGGTAACCCAGGTAACCCCTCTTGCAAAAGCTGGTTGTTTTGACATTGCCAAAACCACCAGCTTTTGCAAGTGGGGTAACCTGCGTTTTTGGCCCCGTGCTAGGCGGCCATCTAGGGAAACCTACCAAACCTACACATTTCTGAAAAGTAGACACCCGGGGGCATCCAAAGAGGTATGGCTTGCGTGGATCCCCCAACGTTCCTTCACCCAGAATCCCTTGCAAACCTCAATTTTAGCTGAAAAGATCAGTTTTTTCACACTTTTTTGTGTGGGAAAGCATGGCATCACTGGGCTAACACAAATTTCCTCCCACCCAGCGTTCCCCCAGGTCTTCCGATAAAAATGGTACCTTACGTGCGTGGGTAGGCATAGTGGCTGCGACAGGAAAAGGTCCAAATCGTACGGTGGACAAATTTAAATAACCTATAGGAAAATTACCTTCTTTTTTGGGGGGGGCACCTGAGTTTTTGGCCCGGAGCTCGGCGGGCATCTTTGGAAACTACCAAACCCAAACAGTTCTGACAACTAGACACCCCGGGGAGTCCATGGAGGTATGGCATGCGTGAGTCCCCCAATGTCTTCCTACCCAGAATTCCTTGCAAACCTTAAAATTAGGTAAAAAATCACTTTTTCAAACTTTTTTGCGTGGGATCTCCGTGCCGGCAAAAATGTCATACCACCCAGCGTTTCCCTTGTTCTCCTGAGTAAAATGATACCTCACTTGTGTGGGTTCCCCAAAGCAGAACAGGCTAGAAATTAATTTTTAAAAAATGTAGTGTCTAGGAATGACAAATTAAGCAACTCTCCTTAGTCACAGGCCTTTGGCCCACCGACACAAGTGAGGTATCATTTTACTCGAAAGAACAAGGGGAATGCTGGGTGGTAGGTAATTTGTGCCGGCACAGAGATCCCACGGAAAAATGTATGGAAAAGTGTTTTTTTAACCTAATTTTAAGGTTCGCATGGAATTCTGGATAGGAAGACATTGGGGGACCCACGCATGCCATGCCTCCCTGGACTCCCCCGGGTGTCTAGTTTTCAGAACTGTTTGGGTTTGGTAGTTTCCAAAGATGCCCGCCGAGCCCCGGGCCAAAAAGTCATGGGAACCCCCTTGCAAAACCAAATTGTTTTGAATGAATTAAATTTTCAATTTGAGAGCGTACAACACTCACACGAGCAGACACGCCATTCAAGGGCCCATCACTTTCACACGCCCACATTTCTGACACTGCAACTACACAAAATGATGGACTGCATGGAGTGTCACTCAACTAGCAGTGTGTGTAGTGACCAACAGAAAGTAACTACTCACACCTCACCAGCCGAGCGCCAGTCCACCCACACCACCATCCAAGCACTAGACCTTGCACACCGCCAGCGAAACACCACCCAGCGCACACCGACAGCCAAGTACCACTCCACACACACCACCAGCCAAGCACCACTCCATGCACATCGCAAGCCAAGCACCACTCCATACACACCGCCAGCCAAGCACCACTCCATGCACAGACAGCCAAGTACCACTCCACGCACACCACCAGCCAAGCACCACTCCACACACACCACCAGCCAAGCGCCACTCCACGCACACCACCAGCCAAGCACCACTCCGTGCACAGACAGCCAAGTACCACTCCACGCACACCATCCAGCCAAGCGCCACTCCACACACACCGCCAGCCAAGCACCAATCAGTGCACAGACAGCCAAGTACCACTCCACGCACACCATCCAGCCAAGCGCCACTCCACACACACCGCCAGCCAAGCACCACTCCGTGCACAGACAGCCAAGTACCACTCCACGCACACCATCCAGCCAAGCGCCACTCCACACACACCGCCAGCCAAGCACCACTCTGTGCACAGAAAGCCAAGTACCACTCCACGCACACCATCCAGCCAAGCGCCACTCCACACACACCGCCAGCCAAGCTCCAACCCAGCAACACCACCAGCCAAGCACCAATCCCAACACACCACCAGGCAAGCGCAAGACCACGCACACCGTCAACCAAACAACAGACCACACACACCGCCAGCCAAGCACCAGTCCACAGACACCGCCAGCCAAGCACCAGTCCACAGACACCGCCAGCCAATCGCCAAACCATGCACACCGTCAGACAATGGACACTACACGCAAACCAACATCATACTTTAGTTTTTTATAAATACAAATAAAAAACAGAAACAAATTGCAAATTGATACAAATCTACTAACACAACAACTAAATCTAAATACACTACACAAGTGCCAACTTTGAAACTGAACAATAAGTTTTAAAGAATAGAGACCAGCCTGTTCACTTTACCACTCATGGATGCTCCCAAAAATTCTTTTGTGTGTGGTACATTCTAAAACAAGCAGGCACACACAGCCCAGGGTTAGAAGGACAGTTGGGGCAGTACATACAAACCTCCTTCCGCAAACCTCTTCGCCAACAGACTCTACATCTCCGACTGGGAAAGTCTTTTGAGGTTGTAGGAGGAATTTGATCAGGAAAGTGGCGATCTTTCAATCTGGCAACATCCTCCACCACTTCAACTCTAGGAACACTTGCCTGTTCCACTAAAACAAGGCTGCCTATTACAGACTCCTGAAACTTTACAAAAGTCATCTTTGATTGAGGACAAGATTGCATGAACACAACAAAAGCATTAAAGGTTGCCAAGTGGAAAAGATGGATAGCCAACTTCTTGTACCAAATGTAAGACTTACGAAGAGCGGCATGAGGTTCCAACCTCTGAGCTACTCTGTCAACACCACCTATGTGCCTATTATAGTCCATAATGCACACAGGTTTGCGCACTTCTGCAACCTGACCCCAAACAGTCAACGCTTCAGTGCTTTCATCATGTATGGAAGTCAACATGTAGACATCTCTCCTGTCTGAAAACTTCACAGCTAAAAGCTCCTCACAACGCAATGCACTGCACTGTCCCCGAGCAAGCTTTTTGCAAACAAGTTCTTTTGGGAAACCTTTACGGTTACAGCGGATTGTGCCACAAGCAACAGTGTCCACTTTGGCCAATTCCCTGAACAACCGCACACCAGTGTAGAAGTTATCTACATATAAATAATGGCCTTTGTTAAAAAATCCTCTACCAAGTTCCCACACAATTTTCTCAGTCACTCCAAAAGTGGACGGACATCCAGGGGGGTTAATCCTGGATTCCTTACCGGTGTACACCCTGAAATTAGAGACATATCCAGTCCGACTGTCACACAGCATATAAAGCTTAATTCCATAGCGTGCCCTCTTACTAGGAATGTAGTGCCTAAATACCAAGCGGCCCTTGAACAACACCAAAGACTCATCCACTGCAATTTCTTTCCCAGGATAAAAGATCTCAGAAAATCGATCAACAAAATGATCAAGGACAGGCCGAATCTTGAAAAGACGGTCACAATCAGGGTGATCTTGTGGCAAAGCATCGCCATTGCCAACAAAACGCATCATCCAAAGCAGAAGCAAATACCTATCACGACTCATGACTGCCAGAAATATAGCTTTTGCCATCAAGGGACTAGTAGACCAATATGAAGCCATTGATGGTTTCCTAAGCAAGCCCATCAAAAAAGTTAAACCCAAAACCTTTTTCATCTCCTCCAAATTTGTGGGAGTCCACCGGGTAGCTCGAGCGTGGGGCTGAAGGCTGGAACTGTTCTCCCTCAAAAACTGTTCTGCATACAAATTAGTCTGCTCTACAGTCTCTGCCAAAAACACATCATCCATAAACAACTTGAAAAAATCAATTGGCAAAAAGTTTTCAGTGTTCACGCTACACCCTGGAACACCAGTAAATTCAGGCAATGCCAGCTGCACCATGCCTGGGGCAACCCAGAGGTCAGAACTTTCATCGACAAGTCTTGCAGCCTCAGGCTGCCGCCCAGCTGCCTCTTGTCTCGCTACACCAACTGGTAGTCTAGCAGCCCCAGGCTGCCGCCCAGCTGCCTCTTGCCGCACTACACCAACGTGAAGTCTAGCAGCCCCACGCTGCACCACAGATGCCTCTTGCCGCACTATCGGCACTTCAATATCCTCCTCTACCACAGGCACTTCATCCACACCAAAAATAGCTTCATCAGCACTCAGGGTATCTTCATCATCAGACGATGCCATGCGCAGAGAAAACTCACTACCAGAATCTTCACCTCCCACCTCTGCCTCAGAATCAGAGTCACTCTCAGCACCATGGTCAGAGGAGGAATCAAAAAGCATTCCAACAACTTGCTGAGGGGTAATCCGGTGGCTAGCCATTATCCTTACAAATAAGGAGTCTGCACAAACAACTCAACAACCCCAACACTGTGCAAAGTAAGTAAAAAAATGTAGGCCTTTATCACAAATATCTATATTTAGAAAAAATATACAATTCACTTACAAGAGACAACTACACTCACCAGCACCTACTCTGCAAAGACACAGCAAATAGGCAACAATATCCTCTAGAAAGAAGAAAAAAACAACTTACATCTACAGAAGTACACATCAAAAACAAATGCAAAACATGTTTTACAATCACAAAAAAACTGAAAACAAATATACTCGTATTACTACACACTTTGCAAAATAAACAATTACATTACAATTGAACAAAAAAAGGTCTCTTACCAAACACATGCAACTACAGAAACAGCAGAACAACAGAACCACCAGTAACGGAACCGCACGCTGCAACAATCTAAAGAGAAAATAAAACAATACACATTAGAATAAACAAAAACAACACACATTACAACAGGCTTTATCACAGGGTATGTCGCAAATGGGGTGTCTGTCCCCATGGGGGGCAAAATATAAATCATTATAAATGAGGGCCCCCTGGAAGCAACCCTACAGAGGGCAGAGAGGCCAAATAAAGACACAGCAGAACATACTTATGAAAACAAATGGGCCCAAGGAAGCAACCCTTGGCCAAGGGGTTGCTCCCTATAAAATAAAAACAATCCCTGGAGTCTAGTGGGCTTTTCTATCCCCCCCTGGGTCCAGAAACGGTAAACAAAAACAGCCAATCTGCCCCCAGGGGGGGGGGGGGCAGAACAGTCTACAATTTTTACATTGTCCCCTGGAAGTGACCCTTGCCCAAGGGGTCGCTTCTTTTATAAATATAATATAATCCCTGGTGTCTAGTGGCCTTTTCTGCCCCCCCCCCGGGTCCAGATCACGCGCTAATATGGGTGATCTGCCCCCAGGGGGGGCAGAAAAGTCTATACTAAATGTATATGCCCTTGGAAGCGACCCTTGACCAAGGGGTCGCTTGCTTTGCTAATATAAACACAATCACTGGTGTCTAGTGGGCTTTCCTGCACCCCCTGGGTCCAGATTCCCCTAAAAATGGGCAATCTGCCCCCAGGGGGGGCAGAAAAGTCTAAACTAAAATAATATGCCCCAGGAAGCAACCCTTACCCAAGGGGTCGCTTCCTTTACTAATAAAAAACACAATCCCTGGTGTCTAGTGGGCTTTTCTTCCCCCCTGGGTCTAGATCACGCGCTAACATGGGCGATCTGCCCCCAGGGGGGGGCGGAAAAGTCTACACTAAATTGTTGTCTAGTGGGCTTTTCTTCCCCCCTGGGTCTAGATCACGCGCTAACATGGGCGATCTGCCCCCAGGGGGGGCAGAAAAGTCTACACTAAATTGTTATGCCCCTGGAAGTGACCCTTGCCCAAGGGGTCGCTTCCTTTACTAATAAAAACACAATTTCTGGTGTCTAGTGGGCTTTCCTGCCCCCCCCCCCCTGGGTCCAGATTCCCGAAAAAAACGGTTGATCTGCCCCCAGGGGGGGGGGGGCAGAAAAGTCTAAACAAATAAAAAATGCCCTAGGAAGCGACCCTTACCCAAGGGGTCGCTTCCTTTTATCAAAACAAATAATCCCTGGTGTCCAGTGGGCTTTTCTGCCCCCCCCTGGGTCCAGATCGCTCGCTAAATCGAGCGATCTGCCCCCAGGGGGGGCAGAAAAGTCTGTACTACGTAATTGAGCCCCTGGAAGCGACCCTTGCCCAAGAGGTCGCTTTCTTTTCTGAAAAAAAACATCCCTGGTGTCTAGTGGGGCATTCCTGGTGCAGGATCGCAACGCTGTGCGCGATCCTGAACCAGGAATGCCCTGCATTGGGACATCAGGGGAGAGGAAACAGTGTTTCCTCCCCCCTGATGCCTCAAGGCACCGAGAAATGGCTCCCCGCCCCACCGGAGAGCAGGAAACAGACCTACCTGCTCGACGCGCTGGAAGCAAATGGCTTCTACCGCGTCTAGCACTTCCTGATGACGTCGGCGCGCACAACAGCGCGCTGCCGTCACCAGGAAGTGCGGGGGCAGGGGAGGCAGCGGAAAGTCTTCCGCTGCCACCCCCACTACTGCCACCATGATCGGTGCCCCAGGAGGGGCTGTACTGATGACGGAGTGGTTCCGTCATCAGCACAGCCCAACCGATGCTGATGACGGAACCGCTCCGTCATCAGTACAGCCCCTCCTTTTTATAACTGACATATGTACCTAACTATAACATTACTTTAACCCTAGGTTTTACTTTTTTCAGTGAATTTCTAAGACTCTTTTTTAACAGATACAGATCTATTTATCAGACCTAACTATAACGTTACAGTAACCTTTGGTGACTTTCTAGGGTTTGTTAACGTAAAGTAATATTTAATCACCATGCTTAAAGCAATCTCCCATTCAGTCACTCATATACCCCATCACTCAGCTATACAGCCTTTCACATACCCAATTGCTCACCCATATACCATTGGCTATGATGTTTATTATTCTGCCTCCTATGAAGTGCAACACAAGCGCTTCTGGAATACAGAATGTTACACCAAAAAGACACCAGGTTGAGGTGAGAAGGTAATGCTCCTTTCAGTATAGCCAAAGCTCTTTGCATTGCTAAAAAAATGGAAACAATGACCAAAGTCTCAAATGTAACATGGGCCGCAGGACCAAATAAATTGCAGAGGCCATGACCTAGCACCTGAAGCCACTGGTAGGCTAACACTAACATGTGTGAATGCAGTGGGTAGAGGCAAGTCTGAAGATTCAAGGCCTAAAGAGGAGGAAGGAAATCTTCCACAGGAAAAAACGTGTAGGAATGTGCAGATAAACTGTAGATGCACTCTTGACCCCAAGTGTGACTTTCAGAAATTCAGGATCTACCCATGAGACTGAAGGAAACTGCATAATTTCAACATGGTCAAACAATCAGATGACGCAAATCCACATGGACTAAGCATTCACTGAGAAAGCAGTGGAGAGGTAATCCAGCCGCAAGAAGTACACCCACAGAGGGTGTAAGAAATGGTTGACAACTCTTGGGCAGATTTTATGGTGAATGGTAGTACTCTGAAAGTGTTGTTTTCTACTGGAACATTCAATCATGGCCATTTTTGATGGGAGAATAAATATCGTATCTGTTTATATAGCGACTTATCTATACTACTATTGTAAAGAGAGAGCTGAAACCTTTGAGGCGGGTAAACTCAAGAAGTACAGCACCAATCACAACACCCAATAGAGCATTGTAAAGGGGAGATGCAGCAGATGGACATAGGCAATGCAGCTGGCCACCATATACATTACAAAGGTCAAACAACCTTAGGGGTAAAGTAGTCCCTTGTGGGCGTTGGTGTGGGTGTGTCAAAGTACACTTGGGCATTGGCGTGGGTGTGTCAAACTACACTACATTATTCCTTTCTGGGCGTGCAGTGTTGTCAGAGGGGCGTGGCACAACAGCGTTGTCAGAGGGGCGTGCCACAAATAAAACAAAAAATGGCCGCGTACTTCAGAACCAATGTGCGCGCCAATTCACGCTCCACCTTCGCGTCTCACATGTCTGTCTACAAACACCAAGCTGTGCCGCATTCACACCCATTGCCATTCAGGTGCGATTAATCATATATAGTGCGGCGCAACCTTTGTGGGCGTCAGCGTTGTCAGAGGGGGCTGCACCAAAATTTAAATAAAAAGGGGAGCGCCTTTCGCCAGCAATGTGCGCGCACATTCACGCTCCACCTTGGCGTTCTGATGATGCAACATTAATGATATATAGTGCGGCCCAAACTTTGTGGGCGTCAGCGTTGTCAGAGGGGGCTACACTAAATTTAACAAAAAAAAGGGGGCACAGCTTTCGCCACCAATGTGCACGCACATTCACTCTCCGCCTTGGCGTTCTGATCACTTCTCACACGGCCGTCTCAAAACACCAACGGGCGCCGCATTGACGGACCTTGCCATACTGCCTACAAAATTTCACTAACAAAACAAAACTTTACTCCTTTATGCAGGTAAGATTTGTCAGAAGTGGCTGCAGGAAAAAAAAAAAGGGGGCGCACAAGCGTGCCATTCACTCATCGCGACATTCACGCTCCAACAGCTCCAGCAGACACTGAAGGCAGGCAGGGTACCACACGATCAAAGCCACTTCACAATTAAAATTTAGTCCGGGGCTCAAGCGGGCCTCAAACCAGCCCTCGCAAGCACGGGATCACGCTGGGCACTGTCAGCGTACACACATTAACATCAAAGACAACCTGCTTGGGATTTATATATCCAACACACTCCACAACACACAAAAGCTGCAATACTTAAGGACGCACACATAGCGAAGGACATGCAAATACGGGACAGCTAAGGAGGCACATATGAAGAACGCTGTTACTAACAGTGCATGCACAACCGGACAAAGACGTTCCAAAACATTACACACATAACATTTCATACCCGGACAACGTCTGGACGGGCTGCTAGTGCTATATAAAACCTGATTGTTGGATATCGGTCTGGAAATACCATGGGGAAGATCACATGCACAATTTCCATCCCAAGTGAATTAATCTGACAATCCTAATGATGTGATGGCAAAAATATGGATGGAGTAGACAGATGTGCCTCTTGCCTACTAGATACAGTAGATCGTATGGTTATCTTTGCTTCTGGTCCTCTTGATGTTTTAAAGTGTGTCAGGGTCAGGGAGTCTCTAATATGTAGCTTCTAGGAATGGAATACTGGTGGAGCATTTTATTATCACCAAATGCAGTACTCATGAGTTCACCATATCCTCTTTCCAGACCTTCATGCATGACTGACACCTGCCACCCTGTGTCACACAACTATCCAGAAAGGATGAGTTGGCAGTAATTGTGTAGTTAGGAAGGCTGGAGTTCTTTTGATGGGGAATTGGTCACACTAGCCTGCACCTCTTTCTTTGAGAGCAAGTGTCAGTAAAACAGACAGGCCCATGGAGCTAACTTACATAGAGACACAAGGTTCCATGACTATGCAAGAGGACTGTGCCTGAATGCAATACCCAGGTTCTGATGCTCTACATACTGCTTCATTGGTTCCCCTACATGGGAACAAAAGAGATGTTGCCCAAGTAAGGGAAGCTTGCTCAATATGCTTAAGTATTTGTCTTCGAGGTCAAAGCCGTACCTTGTATGGTGTCAACACTACATACCTGAAGCAAAAGATAATATTGTTAATCTATCCCTTGCAATAACAAAAAACAAAGGGGATCAGTACATTTATGACAGCAAGCCACAGGTTACAGTCCAACCCCTCCTCTAGTACCAAGCATGACGCTCCCTAAACCTCCAAGAGATACTCAGAGCCATACACCTTATGGTTTTCTGTAACAGCTGGTAAAACAGAAACATCTTGGGCCTTTTTTAACAAAAATAAATATTTCGTCTTGCTGGTCTTTCCCAAGTGCTGATTTCAGAATATGACTATTTTAAGGGTTCTTATTCCTCTCCTATGGCCTTGCTCATTAAGAGAATCACTGAGCACTTGAGAAGGATTGCACTGAAGAAACAGATTACCAGAAAAGGTTTTTGAAGGGGCATCTTCCTAATCAAAGAAGTTGTCTCTAAATTGGGCTACCACCCCGTCCAGAACCTTTCTTGATAAACGTCTTTTTAGATTTGGCATACCATCCAAACCCAAATTCAACCACTGGTTCCTTGGCTGCCTAAAAGTAGATTGGTCAGCCCTAAATGTGAGAAGAAGTTGTTAGTGGAAAATATATGCTTAAAATGACAGTGACATTTTCCAAATTCGTGAACTTGAGCTGTGGCCAGTGCAGTCGTATCAATAACAAGAGGAGTCCAGACGGCAGGCAAAGGGGCTGCAAGCACAGCAGTAGAAGAAAAGGCACACAAGCAGGATAAAGAGGGTAAAATAGTTCATTTGGTGCTTCAGAGAGGTATGGTATCATTTTAAGAATCATTTTCAAGAGCTCTGATCCATTAACGCTTAATACGCAGAATCAGTCATGTCAACACAGCGCCTGGTGTAATGCGGCACATTTTCTAATAGTATTACTTCATTATTTTGTCATTTTTACACTTTTTAACACTGTCTGCGAATAGATAAACACCTCATAAGTACCCATTTAACACACAAACATAGCAATAAGCAATAGAAAGGTGACCAGTCACAGAGATGTTTTAAGGCATGGGCAAAGTGGGCTCTGGCCCAGGGCCCCGGCCTTTCATGGGGCCCCCTTATAGAGTGAGCTCTTTTCTGCATACTCTTGTCCTGGTGACCTTAAGTAATGCTTAGACAGTTTGTTTTATATGCCATTTTTCTTTAATTTATTTTTAATGTGGGTGATTTGTGAAAGTCTATTACAGACATTTTGCAGAGAAATGTTGGGCCTCATTTATGAGGCGGTGCGTCACTTTTACGCCGCCGGTGCGTCACTTTTTGTGACGCACCAGCTGCGTAAAAATGTGCCTTGTTGCACCATATTTACAAAGTAACGCATCTAGGTAGATGTGTCACTTTGTAAACCCTTCCACCACATTATACCTACACCAGGTATAATGAATGCAGGGGGGGGGCGTTCTGACACAGGAAAGGGTCCTAGAAGTGACTCAGTGAAATCTATAAGATTTCACTGCGCTACTTCAAGGATGCAAATGCGTCAATATCTTACGCCTGCCTCACAGCAGACGTAAGACTGATGCAGACCCTTTCACTTGGGGCTTGCCCCATGTGAAAAGACACATTGCTGGAGTTGCGTCACTTTTGTGACACACTCCAGCAATGCATCACTTATGCGCCATACAGATACGTCAGAAAGAATGACGTATCTGTAGCTCCTTGCGACATGATGCGTCATATTATAAATATGACGCATCAATCATGTCGCAAGGAGGGCGCACTGAAAAGTGACGCACCGCTGCTTTCACGCAGCGATGCGTCACTTCTCATAAATGAGGCCCGTTGTGTTTATGTTTCATGCAAAATCTATAAAAAAAATCTTTTAGATCAAAGGACCTGAAATATGAGAAATGGGAGGGTGAGACAGAGGTTATTTGCCATAACATTAGTGAGCTGCTGCTGTGTTACAATATTGAAAACACAAGTTACTATCCCTTAATATTATATGTAAACACATTCAGAATTTGCAATAGTGTGCTTGTGCACTGTCAGTGACCTGGCCAAAGGGTACATGAAAGAGCTGTAACAGGATCATAAATTCAAAGCTGTTCCAAACAGGAGCCCCCAAAATAATTTGGCAAATGGGGCATTTCTCTGCGCGGGAACACGTGTCGATGTGATTTTAGTAACTATTGAACAGTTTGAGCTAGAAACAATTTTTTGTTGAAATCTGCAGATTAGGCAGCAGGTGAATTATGTGGCAACTGTGGCAGATTCATAATTGTGCGAAAAAACGCCGCTGCCGCACAATCGTAAAATTCCAGTGCCCCTGCTCATAGGTAACATATTGCACAAGACCAATTATATGCCCGTTTCTATAAACATAGACATTGTGAACTTCATTTGTCCTTGTACAACAGAACGCTCTCTTTCTTTTTCTTTTCCAGTGTTTCATGACAAGATAATGAGCCACAATTAGTAATAAATAGCGATTGGTAGCTAAAACTAACTGAGACCTGCAAAAGATTCACATGTCTTAACCGTGAATAATTTACCAGTTTTCATACTGCATTGCACAGGGTAGGTGTAATATTGTTTATTGATGTACGCTGATTCTGATGATGGGTAGAATGTCTGAAAGATATCTGGGTACTAGAAAGCACTCTATCAACATTCCCGAAAATGTGAAATACCTCAGATAACTGTAACAGCTACTGCACATCATGTTTGAAACCCTGCTTTTCCAATAAATGGCATTAAAATAAATGCATAATATCAATTTGATTATGGGTTTCTAGGGTGTACCTAATACAAACCTACATTTTCCTTTCCATCATCATATTTAATCATTTGCTTATAAGATTTATTACATATTTTCAACCTCTGGGCTGAGGAAACTTTACATACACACAACCAACAGCTCTAAACAAACATTACCATCAGTAGAAACAGTACGAAGTTCATGTCATAAAACCACACAATAAATTACTCGTCTGCAATATTTTAAAGGTCGAATAGAACATTATCTATCACTGCGTTATATGTGGGAGGGAAATCTCACATAAATTCTGAATTTCATTTTTTGAGTCATATCAACCAAAGTTCTTGATACCGCAGCTTGCTTGCCGATTTTAATCTTTTACCACCATCTTGTGGTGACAGAAAGTAATCATTAAAGAAGACTACATTAGCAAATATCAGTAGAAAAAAAAGAGTAGTAGCTCGATCTTTGAAACTCATTAACAGCCATTAGCTTTTTAGGAGCAGGTTGATTCCATGATAAAACATAATGTTGTTCTTGCTTTATAAGGATGTATGCTGCATTAAGGGTGTTAGACGAGGGCAATGTCTCTAATCTTTGATATAATGGTGGTTGAGTTGCGTTGCTCTCAAAATCCTGGGGGCAGATTTATGATAACTGGCGCATCCCCAGGGATGCGCCAGTTATTTTGCGCCGCTGCTCCGCCAACCATGGTGCGCCGCATTTACAATGCGGCACACCATGGGGCAAAAACGGCACAGATGCGTGACGCATCTGTGCCGTAAAGGTGGCGCATTGCTGGAGTTTCGTCGCAAGCGCGACGCAGCTCCAGCAAAGCTCGAGGGTGCCCTATCTGTCCAATGCTACGTCAAGCCTTACGCCTGCTTCCAGCAGGCGCAGGGTTTTGACGCAGCATTGGCCTGAAAGTGACTGAGTGAAATCTTATAGATTTCACTCAGCCACTTTTGCGAGGCGCACCTGCCCCGGAATGCCCAGCCTGCGCCGGAATGCCCACAAGTGGCGCAGGGCTTTACAACGTGACACATCTGCGTAGGGATGCGCCACGTTTACGCCGCAGTTGCGTGACGCAAACGTGGTGCATTACCAACATAAATCTGCCCCCGAATGTATTACTGTGTTGCTGTAAAGTGTAAGGTGTTCACCCTTTCTTGAATAGTGCACATGATGTGGAAAACAAAATAAATACCTGAAAATTATTTTATATTTTGTAAACGAGCACATTCTCTTATATGGGACAGTTACTAAAAAATGGAGTAGAAAATGTTGTGGCGTGCGTATTTTTTCTTGTGCGAATAAAGTTTAGCAAAATCTGCTAAACTTGACTTGCACAAGAAAAAGTTCTTCCAAGTGCAATTATATTGAAGGTGGAACCTGTGTTTAAGTGGAACCCGTGTTTTCTTGTGGCGTTTCCACAGAACCCTACAGAGGCTGCTACTGATAACATTTCCTCCAGGATCTCCTGCTCTCAATGAGGGCCGGCTTTTGGCAAGGGCGGGGTAGGCCCTAGCCTCGAGCCCCATCCTTCAGAGGGGCGCATGGAGCTGTCTGCATTAGGATCATTCAAATATTGTCCCTCTTGCTGTGTCCTGCTCGACACGTTCTAGTGTTCTACTTTCTATTACACCCACACTTTACACCCACCCACTCACAGGCGTCACCAGTCTGGTGACCCTGCTAATTAAAGGGGCTGAGCGCATGTGCCCTGGGCCAGTTGCCTAAGTATATATCTAGTGTCTGTGTCGTGATTTCAGCAGCATGTGGACCTAGGGCCCACAATACCACAATGGCGACGTCTGGGTCTGCCCCACATGTACCAAGCCTGCTGTTATCCAGCTATTGCTCAGTGACTAAGGAATAGCCCACTTCTAGCCTGCCCCCACACTGCTGCCAGCAACCACGAGCAGTAACGAGGTGAGTGGTCACAGCCTACACCGATCTCGCAACACCGCTATGCTGCAGACCTGGTCCGCCTGCCCTGAGGGTTGGTGAGACAGCCACATCTGTGAAGCGGCAGAAGTGCATTGACCCTGCTGCTGCATTCCGTGGGAGCGTCCACCCCTGCAGCAAGTAAGCATGCAACGAAAGGCGCACCCCATGAGTCGAGAGGGGCTACCATGCCCCTCCCCTTGCGGCTCAAGTGACAGCAACACGGGCATTTCAGGGGCGGTGGTTTGACCAAGGCTAGAATATATTAGAACATTGGAATGTTGGGAGGTGCATTGCAGACAATAAGTGCTCCCTGCTTCTACGGGCCGGTAAAGGCCCACAGAGCAAAATTCCAATGTTCTACAAAGGTTTCTCGGAGTTCGAGGGGATTTATATCCCCTCGAACTTCGAGAACCCTTTGTTTACTTTGTTAGAACATTCTGCCCTCTAGTGGCAGAATGTTCTAATAGCCTTATAGCCCTTCGTAGCAGGGCTATATGGCTATTAAAGTCCCGCTGTTTTGATAAAGTCCCTCCCTTCGGCTCTGGCCTTTAACGATTCAGCGGGCCTTTAATAGCCGGTATAGCCCACTACTGCGGGCTATAAGGCTATATTAATGACCAGGTGTGCCGCCCCACTGCACCCACGTCTGTGAGACTGTGCCTGCAGCCCCAGTTCTCATACAGCCATGAGGGAGAGAAGAACACCAGGCCTGCAATATTAGAAAGACTGCTGAAGTCTGCTAAGAGCAGTGGCCGCAGCGCCACCGTGCTGTCTGCTGTGCTCCATATTGAGGCCAACAGAGATTGCTGGGAGAATGTGCAGATCGAGACAAGGCTTCGCAGGACATTCCAGCGCCAATACGGGTGGAATGAGGCCTGCAAGCAGGAGCAGCTGCTGTACTGACGGGCCCTGGGACAAAGAAAGATAACCCGGTGTACAACCGCCCTTGCATTCCACTGCCCTCTCATCAGCCAGTTGGCCCATGAGAAAGGTCGCCCCCGCATTTGCACTCTTCTGCGACAAGGAGGGCATCCCCCACAGCAGCTCGACTGACACCTACCTGCTGTGGCCCACAATAGAAAGAGGAGTTGAGGCGCAGCAGCAGAAGCAACTAAGACTACAAGAAAGCCATCCTGCTGACCGGCAGAAGCAAAGGAGATGCAGCATTCCCCGGCACTCCCTACCTGCCAGTGAGTTTCTCTACCTCTTCCAACCTACAAACAAAAGTAGCTCAGCTCCAGGCCCCTTTGAGGGTTTTCTTCCTGCTGCCAAGGCCCAAGACCGAGAGGTGGCTGCAGCGCCACTTGAACTTGAACTAAACAGAACTGGTACCTGCATTAGCCGGCGATAAGACAAAGGTGATATCTGGTGCCCTGATACCCTTTGCCACCAGCAGAGTGGCAGATCACTGCCAGAGGCCACTCCAGCACCTTAGAAAACCCTGCATTGGCTTCCTAAGGAGGTCAGTCTGCAGCAATATTGAGGCAGCTGTAACCTCCTATCATATTGCTAGGAGGAAATGCCCTGACAGGAATCACCAGCAGTGAAGGACCCTGCACCCTTGCAACAGAATGAGAGTTCCTCCTGGGTATCAAAATGAGCCAGACCCCCAGTGAAGCACATAACAGCTGCCAAGGTATGAGCAGCAGGAAAATGACACTACGGAACAGCACCACACAGATACCTGGTTTGAAGCTGCCACTGCACGAGCCCTGCCACTGACTAGATCAGACACAGCTAGAGCCAACAAGCACTGCTGTCACAGCCTACAGTGAGAGATCTGTTTTACCCAGCAAAGGCTCACCGAGTGTCAGCCCGAGAGAAGAGAAAAAGTCCCCAAGGAGTTAAGTGAGCGCTGCACAAACTCCAGTGGCTGTCTGACACCACCACAAGAGAGGAAATTGTGCAATATGTCCCTAGTGGTGAACGTACACCACTACAAGCTAGAATAAAGGTAAGCCATATTTCAAAAGAGCAAAACCACAGTTGATGGACAGAATGCAGAACAATGTCATACATTCACCCCAGTACAGACATCTGGGCCTAAATCCATCGTTTTTTTGCACTCCACACCACCCCAGTTCAGACATTGCCATATGCAAATCAGTCTGACCCTGTGCCTCATCGGAACAGTCCAGCCCAAACTGCCAAGCCATGTCTTCCCTGGACCGGAATCAAGCATCCTAGGACCGGTTTCTGGCATTTCAGCCGTCTTCAGCCGGCTTGCTTGAATCCAGTGGTGTGGAGAGCATGGGACTCACGTCTGAGCATACCCATCCCACTCAGGGTGACAAATGCAAAACCATAGTTGATGGACAGAATGCAGAACAATGTCATACATTCACCCCAGTACAGAGATCTGGGCCTAAATCCATCGTTTTTTTGCACTCCACACCTTCCCAGTTCAGACATGGCCATATGCAAATCAGTCTGACCCTGTGCCTCATCGGAACAGTCCAGCCCGAACTGCCAAGCCATGTCTTCCCTGGACCGGAATCAAGCATCCTAGGACCGATTTCCAGCTATCAGCTGTCTTCAGCCAGGATAGCTTGACTCCAGTGGCTTAGTGAGCACGGGATCCACATCTGGGCATACCCTTCCCACATAGGGTGAACAGCAAAACACACAAGATGATGGACGGAATGTTGCACAATGGCAAAACATTCACCCCCAGTCACAGATCTAGGTTTAATCCATTGTTACTTTGCTCACCAAGCCACCCCAGTTCAGACATGGCCATATGCAAATCAGTCTTGACCCTGTGCCTCATGGGAACAGTCCAGCCCGAACTGCCAAGCCATTCCTTCCCTGGACCGGAATGAAGCATCCTAGGACCGGTTTCTGGCTATCAGCCATCTTCAGCCAGGATAGCTTGACTCCAGTGGCTTAGTGAGCATGGGACCCACGTCTGGGCATACCCTTCCCTCATAGAGGAACAGCAAAACACACAAGATGATTGACGGAATGTTTCACAATGGTAAAACATTCACCCCCAGTCACAGACTTGGGTTTAATCCATTGTTATTTTGCTCACCAGTGGCATTTCTAAAATAGCCAGCAAAGATGATTAATCATCACCGTTACAATATTAGACATGACTGAGTTACTCCTTCTCAATTTAGAGTTAAAGCTTACAAGTGTAACAAGGAATCTCCAATGTCAACCTTTGAAAGGGGAGGCCTCACAGTAGTGAAAAACAAATGTAGATTTTTTTTACTCAAAAAATCAAGTGGGGAAAGAATCACTTGTCCTGCATAACCTGGGTATGCAATTATCGTACTGACGTGTCCCAATAAAAATCCCTCATGCACGTGTTTTTAGATGGAATGGGCGGTATATCTTGGTTCTCCGCCTACTATAAAGGTGTTTGCATCATCATAGGGTTAGTGATTATGCATCCTCCACTCGGAGGTGTACCCCTGGTTAAAAACAGTAGTGATCAGTGATATATAGGGGGGTCAAACTTTAAAAATACTCGCACAGCCAGAGAGGGATTTTAATTGATCTGGATTCGAGATATGTGTAAAAAAATACTCTGGTACGTTCTTGAGAGTAATAAGGGCTCTCACGCACTCAAAAATGTTGATTTATTATAAATGGTTGGCATATTTGAGTCCTTGGTAGCATAGATAGGTCAAGTGGGCTTTATTCAGGACCAAAGTGAAGTGTGAACTGTGACTGTGGTTGTCTCAGAAGGTGCAATCCCCAAAAAGAAATTATCTTTTATGTGGAGAAAGGTAAGAAAAAAGATATATTAATCTTTAGCTTGGTAAGGTCTTGTAGTACCTCCAGTGTTTATATATTGTGCCTAAACGGGTTCCCACTGAGTCCGGGAAGCCTACTGCGGTCTCGCTTCAGTCACGACTTGAGCTGACTCTACCAATCTGGGCCCGGAATTGGTGGAGTCAGCCAAGTCGTGACTGAAGCGAGACCGCAGTAGGCCTCCCAGACTCACTGGGAACCCATTGAGGCACAAATTAATATATAAACACTGGAGGTACTACAAGACCGTACCAAGATAAAGATTAATATATCTTTTTTCATAAAAGATAATTTCTTTTTGGAGACTGCACCTTCTGAGACACCCACGGTCTCAGTTCACACTTCACTTTGGTCCTGTAGAAAGCCCACTTGACCTATCAAGGCTACCAAGGGCTGGAACATGTCGACCATTTTAAATGTGTGAGAGCCTTTATCACTCTCGAGAACGCACCAGAGTATTTTTTAACACATATCTCGAATCCAGATCAATTAAAATCCATCTCTGGCTGCAGGAGTATTTTTAAAGTTTGACCCCCCTATATATCACTAACCTTATGATGATGCAAACACGTGTATAGTAGGCAGAGAACCAAGATATACCGCCCCTTTCATCTAAAAACACGTGTATAAGGGTTTTTTATTGGGACAAGTTATGCAGGACAAGTGATCTTTTCCCCACTTGATTTTTTGAATATTAAGTCTAAGGAAGCTGAATGGATCACGCCTTCCTTCTCCCTCCACATTTGATGATTTACTGGTCTTTTTTTGCTACCAGGACATGCAAAAACTACATGTCCTACCTTTTGGTTACACAGCACCCTGCCCTATGGGCAACATAGGGCCAACCTTAGAGATGACTTATATGTAATAAAAGGGGTGTGTAAGGCTTGGCAATAATTTTAAATGTCAAGTCAATATGGCAGAATAAACTGCACACACAGACTATCCAGTGACAGGCCTGAGACATGTTTAAAGGTCTACTTCTGTGGGTGGCACAAACAATGACGCAGGCCCAGTAGCATTTAATTTACAGGCCCTGGGCACAGGTAGTGCACTCTACCAGGGACCTCCAGATAAATTAAATATACTAATTGTGGATAAGTCAATGAAACTATGGTTAGGGGAGAAGCACATGCACCTTAGCACTGATTAGCAGTGGTAAAGTGCTCAGAGTCCTGAGAATAACAAAAAGAATACAACAAAAAGTGGAGGGAAGCAGGTAAAACGTTTGGTAGAGCACCCTAAGGCTGTCAGGTCTAACAATGTCTATGCCATATTTACATTATTTGCAACAACTTTCACACTGTAGGTCTGTAGGAAAACTCAAGTGAATGCAACGCTTAATTTGAGCTGGTGGTTGCAAATGGGGGGCCCACCAACACTTGTTTTTTTCTCATCAAACTTTCACCAGAGCAAGAGAGAGAAAAACACACAAGGGGGAAAGAAGGGGAAGAGAAAGATGGAAAACAATGATAAAGGGAGAAAGCATGGATGATAAGAAAACGAAAGAGTGAGAAAAAGAGCATGGGAGTCCCTGGTAGTGGATTAAAGAGGCATGGGGTGCAATCAAGACTATGCATCCACAGTATTTGGACCCCGTCCTTCGATAAATCCCGATTCAAGACTTTGAGCCAGTTTGTGTTACTTTTTATGGCACTGCACCAGCACAAAATCTTGTAAAATGTGGACCACAAGTTGCTACTTTGCTAGTTGGATAAGTAGCAAAGTTGTTCAGCCTGTGAATGTAATTTACGTGTAGGTTCAGTCATCAATGGAAGACAAATATCTAAAAAAAAAAAGGTGATCATCAAAGACCAATAATAGAGTGATTGCTACTTGGTAGGATCTAACCAAAGGGTATGGTTAAACGTGGACAATAATGTTCTGAAAGAAAAAAAAAACATTTTTTAAAGGTTCCTTGTGAGTAACAGCAATTGATCCCATATTTTCATGACATAGACTGTGTTTCCAATTTCGCATTGAATGTTCACTCCATACAGACACACTCTTCAAGTTGGATTTTAAATTCAATTCAAGTTGCTATCAAATACTCAGAATATTGGCAACTATATTTAGAATTTCTTTACATTAAATTATTATTTAGCAACACAGTCTTGCACTAAACTTAACTGCAGGATGAGAGAAATCTATTCATAAAATATTGTATTGTAAATATTTTAGCATTAACATTTTTCATAAACCTAGGTTTTCATAAGGCAAAATATTTAGACTAAAACATATTGCATTCTTAACTAAATTGAAATATTAATCGTACAATCAGTACATTAAGCTATTTCCATTTCTGTTTTAACAACTATCAACAGATTTATGTTTTTTGAATGTGTTAAACTGCTTTCTTTCTTTTTTTTAATTTGAAGTTTATTAAGGTATAAAGAAGTAAAGACAGTACATGAAGAAACAATCATAAGTTATAAAAACAAGAAAACTCTCTTACAAAGGAAGAAATTAATCAAAGAAGTAACGTATACAGAAAAATAATTTGCAATAAAATTTCAGGAATATATGTGTAGGAGGGAAAAAACATAGGAATTGTATAGCGTAGAGGTGATATAAAGGAAACATAGGAAACAATCAATAATCTTGTATATAATTGAAGATAAAACAATCACGGTGGTTTTTGAACTTCTACACTGCGTATTGGAGAAATGGGAGAGGGCCTGGTAATGCTGGATAGATATTCGGTCAGGGGGAGCCATAGAAGGTCACGCTTAATTGCTAGGGAAATCGGGGAAACAAAATTGGTGTCCAGTCGATGATTAAAACAAACTGCGTTCCACCAAGCGGAGAAGGAAACATCTTTAGCTTGTTTCCAATGTGATGTAATATGATGGAAAGCAATAGCTATCAGGAGATCAAGTAATTTGTGTCTATGGTGGGATCCAGAAAGATCGGGGGAAAGGGAACCTAGAAAAATGTGAACGATTGAAAAGGGGAGAATAACATTGAGGATTTTGCGAAGTTGGGACCAAACTGCTTGCCAGAAAAGTGAAATGGGAGGGCATTCGAAGAGCATGTGTTTCAGATCGGCCAAAGGGCAGGGACAGGACCAGCAAGTGGGGGGGGTTTCTGAGGAGAAAGATGACAGAGTTAAGGGTGTAAATAGTGTACGATTATAGATAAAAAATAAAGTTTGAGTAGTGTTAGCAGCTCTAGATGTGCTGTGAATTTTAGACCAACTTTTTTCCCAGAGAGTAGAGGGCCACGTTTGAGATAGATCTTTTTCCCAAGCCAACTCAACTTTAGACTTAGTACGTTCAGTAGATGAGTGTAGAGATTTATAGAGAAAAGAAGCAGAAGGGGATTGGTCAAGAACATTCGAAATAGAAAGGTGTGTTGCTGGAATAGAATTGGTAGCAGGTAGGGAGGAGAGATACTGGGTAAGGGAGGGAATCAGCGATAAATATTGTTTACGAGAAGAGGACGGCAATGAAAATTGGGTTTGAAGGAGATGAAAAGGAAGAGGATGTGTATCAGAAAGAAGTTGAGAGATCCATTTCAAACCCCGTGAATGCCAAGATTTCCAATATAGTGACCGATTACGGATTTTAAGGTGTTTATTGTGCCAAATAGGTTGGGTATGAGTAGAAGACGTAGAAGGGTAGGAGGATAATACGTAAGGTTGAAGAAGAGAACAAGTGTGAGCAATAATGGGGGATCGAAGAGAAGTTACAGCAGAGGAAAAGGAAAGGACCTCAGTGAATTCATAAGGATGAAGAAAAGATGATTCTATCGTCAGCCAGAGTGGAGGATAGTAGGGAAGATCTAAAGAAAGCCAACGTAAGGCTTGTTTTAAGGAGAAGGCAGTATGATATGCTTTAAAACTGGGAAATTTGACTCCGCCTAGAGATTTATCCTTCTTTAAAGCAGAGATGGCTATTCGGGATTTTTTACCTTTCCATAAAAACTTTAATAAAATAGAATCTAACGACTTAAAGTAGTGATTAGAGATGCGGATTGGAATCATAGAAATAGTGTAGAGGACCAATGGAGCTAGCATCATCTTGATGGAGTCCAAGCGACCCCATCATGAAAGAAAAAGAGGATTCCAACGAGTGATGGATGTAGAAAGTTTAGTAGAGAGAGATTCAAAATTGAATTTGAGGGTATCAGAAAGACGGGGGGCAAACCAGACACCTAGGTATTTAATCTTAGAGGGTTGCCAGGAAAAACCAGATGTATTAAAGAAATGCTTTTGACATAAAGGATTTAAGGGTAGAATTTCACATTTGTCCGTGTTAAGTCGATAGCCAGAGACCTTAGAGAATGAGGAAACTTGATTCAGGAAGGAAGGTAACGTTGATTGAGGTTCTGAGCAATAAAATAAAATATCATCAGCGTATACCGATAGTTTAACTTGCTTTTGAGGGCCATATTGAAAACCAGAAATATTATCATCACGTCGAATCTTGGTTAAAAAGGGTTCTAGAGCTAAAATAAACAAAAGAGGAGAAAGAGGGCAACCTTGACGTACGCCACGGCGAAGAGGAAAATAATCAGAAGTAATTCCGTTAGCAAAAATGGAAGCGTGGGGGCTAGAGTACAATAAAGAAATAAGAGAGATGAATTTAGGAGGGAAACCGAACCAACGAAGAGCTTGAAACATAAAATCCCAACCTATTCTATCAAAAGCCTTCTCGGCATCAAGAGAAATGGCAGCTAGTGGGGAAGAGAGGGAAGTGGCCTTACTTAAAATATTAAAGAAAACACGAGAATTATCAGACGCTAAACGGCCTTTAACGAATCCAGATTGTTCGGGACCAATAAGTTCTGGTAATAGAGGGTCTAGTCTGAGAGCTATAATTTTGGCAAAAATCTTATAGTCTGTATTTACTAGGGAAATTGGGCGATAATTTTTACATAGGGTATGATCTTTATCCGGTTTGGGTATTAGACAAATTAAAGCTTCTTGAAAAGTCCCCTGAGAGGAACCAGAATTAACAAAGGAATGAAATAATAATAAAAGTTTAGAGAGGAGAAGGGAAGAAAAGTGATTGTAGAATTCAATGGTAAAACCGTCAGGTCCAGGAGCTTTGCCACGACGAAGGATCGAGACAGCGTGTGAAATTTCAGAGAGGGAAATATCTAAATCTAATGTTTGAAAATCAACATGAGAAGAGTGAGGGGAAGGAATATCCTGAAAATAAGCAAGTAGATCAACGGGGTCAGGACTGGATTCAGGAGTGTATACATTTTGGTAAAAAGAGACAAATTGAGCCAATATGTCTTTGTCTTTAAAGAAAGAAACGCCATTTGGACCCAGTAAGGATTCAATCTTTGTTTTTTCCTTGCGGATCTTGAGGTAATTTGCTAGAAGCTTGCCCATTTTATTTTGGCCGCCGTAATAGCGGGAATTACATTTAAGGAGAGAATTTGAAGCTGCATTTGTGGTAAATTTATTAAACTCAATTTTGGCAGAAATAAGTTCACTAAGTGAAGATTCAGAGGAAGAATTGTAATAGGTATATTCTAGTTTCTTAATTTTATCTAAAAGTTGAGTTGACTTGGTGATTGATTGTTTTTTCTTTTGAGAAACAAAATTAATGATAAAACCTCTAGCAGCTGCTTTGAAGGAATCCCAGACCGTGACAAAGGGAGTCTCAGGGAGTTGATTAAGAGCAAAGAATTCAGAGGTAAAAGCCGTAAATTTAGTGCAGAAAATAGGGTCTAGCAGTAAAGAATTGTTAAATCTCCAGCGTCCTGAATGGGGAGAGAAGGGAATAAGATCTATATCTACATAAACAGGAGCATGATCTGAAATTAAAATGGAACCGATGTCTGAGTGAGTAGTTAGTTGTGCTAGGGGCTTGCTGAGGAAAAGGTAATCAATACGGGACTGGGAGTGATGGGTGGGGGAATAAAACAAGTACTCTCTAAGGTCAGGGTTACATAGTCTCCAAATGTCAACTAGAGCACAGTCTCGAATAGAAGTAATAAACTGGGAATGCATCTTAGAGGGAATAAACTTAACTTTGGAATTTCTATCTAGAAAGGGGTCCATAACTTGGTTGCAGTCACCACCAAAGATAACATATTGTTCATTAATTGTAACCAATTTGTCAGAAATGGCAGGCCAAAATAATTTATCAACACCTGTAGGAGCATAAACATTGAATATAACAATAGGGATTTTATCAATGAGAAGATTAGTAAGAACCCAACGGCCATTAGCATCATTTTCATGAGATATAACTGAAACTGTTAACTTTTTATGACATAAAATAACAGTACCATTTTTCTTACCTAAGGCAGGAGATTGAAAGACATGACCCACCCAACAACGTTTAAGTTTGTTAGCCTCCGTATCCGAAAGGTGGGATTCTTGGAGGAGAGCTATGTCGGCATTAAGCCGTGTCAAGTGTGTTAGAACACGTTGACGTTTAATGGGGTTATTTAACCCCTTAACATTCCGTGTAACTACTCGGAATTTGCAACTTCAGTAAAATGATATAGGCATACGAAAAAATAAGTTGAAGAAGTAAGAGAATAGTATTGAAAATGGAAAAAATAGTAATTGTAAGAGAAAGAAATCAGAAGTGAATGAAGGAAACATATTAAGAAAAAGGAAGAGAAAGAGAGAAGGTTGAAGAGAAGAATAGAAAAGAGAACAATAGTAAAAATGGAAGAATGCATGAAGAGAGTAAAAAGATCTCAACAAATAGAAAACAAGTCAATAAAGAACTGGGGGATGACGACGCCAGAAGAGGACGACATCAACAACAGAGACTTACACCGTCGAACACCAGAGGAACCAGCGAAGAAACAAATTGAAGGAAAATATGGGTACACCGGGATGAAGAAACACGGGGAGAGGATCTGTAAGAAGATAAAAATTAGGAGAAAACATTATAGAAACATGTGGTAAACCAAACAAAAAAAAAAAGTAACACGATAACATTGCACAGAATAGGTCAGACATATTTGGGCACAATGCACTCAATCAAATACGGGAAGCAAAGAACAAGATACAGCAGGGTGACGGGGAGGTATACGAGTAATAAAACATGGTAAAACAAAAATGGTTAGACAGGTCTTGCAGTGTCCATGTTTTCAGTTTCGTGACGACTAAGGAACTCTTCAAGGGCGAGTGGATCTTCAAATGTTGTTGTCCTGTCCTTGTAGGTCACCTTGAAGAGACATGGATGTAGCAGTCCAAATCTGGCACCAAGGGTTCTCAAGCGTGGTCTTAAATCGAGGAACTGCTTTCGGCGATCAGCTGTAACTTTAGCAACATCTTGAGAAAGGTATAACCTGTGGCCCTCCCACATAACTTGTTTTTTAGCTTTTGCTGCCGAAAGTACTTGAAGAAGGTCAGTATATTTGAGGAACAGCATGATGACTCCGCGGGGTTTGGTGGAAACTTTCGGGCCCAGTCTGTGCGCACGTTGGATGTTAAGTGAAGAGGAAGGAGGAAGATCCAAAATTTTTGGTAAAAAGGTTTGGAAAAAAGTTGTTGGATTGGATCCTTCTGTAAGTTCCGGAAGATTATAAAGGCGAAGGTTATTTCTCCGGTTGCGATTTTCCAACTCCTCCGACTGACGCTTCAGGAGAGAAACATCTTTTTCTAAGAGTGAAATTTTTGCGCAGGAAGATTGAAGAGTTTCCGTAGATTGTTCCACCAAAAGGACCCGCGATTCCAAAGTAGACCATTTGTCGTGAAGAAATTGCAAGGTTTTTGTGGTTTCGGCCATGAAGGGTTTAAGAGCACGAAGTTCCTCCAAGATAAGATCCATGGATGCTGAGTGTGATGAAGAACCTGGAGAAGGAGGATCTTTTTTCTGCCTTTTCGTTGAACCAGGTTGTAGAAGCTTACTGGATGTAGCAGTTTTAGGAATTGCGCCTTGAGTAGCAGTTGGTTTATGGAGAACAGGGTCGTCCATAGTGTGCGTAGCGGAGTCAGAGTCCGAAGAAAGTTGAGGTTTGGCCTTAGAAGCTGTAAGTTTGAGGGTGCGGAGCTTCCCCATATATTGCTTTAATATGTTGCACTAGGAATGACGAGATGCTACCAAATGTGAGTCTCAAATCCAATATCCTCTCCACAGGAAAGCCAGATACAATTGTGGAAATATATTATCACTGCATGGTAAGGAATAACAAATTGAAACTCCTAAGTCGACATGAGAGGTACTGTAAATGCCAAGCAAAGTAGCGTCATCATATTCGTGTAGAGAAAAGCTTCATGCGCAAGAAAAGAGCGCTAAAGTTGGCTGAGAGGAAATGACGCTATTTCGTCAGAAAATAGGCAATGAGCGTCTGAAGAGGAGAGGCATGACGTGTAGGAGAGTCTCTTTTAAAACAGAAGGTTGGTAAAGGAAGCAGCTGCAGCGCGTACGCTAAAGTAGAAAAGCGGCGCTTGTTGATGTGAGAGAAGCGCGGCTGAAGTGTAGAAAATGGCGGCCGCTGGAATAGCGGACCGCGTCACCAAGGAGAAGAGCGCATTAGCGTCGGAGTATAGGAGAGCAGGTTAGCACAGTCCGCTCACCTCATGTTCCGACCGCAGAATATCTTATTTGCGCTTCCAATTTCCCGGTGAAGTTAGAGAAATTCGCCGGTTCCGGTGACCGAGCAGCGCAGCTCCGCTATCAAGCCGCCATCTTGTGCGGCGTTCAAGCCACGCCCCAACTGCTTTCTTTCTTGAAGTAGGAATTTTGTTCTAAACTTCCTTTTAAAGCTACGTACCAGTTAAAAGCTTATGTCCAACCTTCTGTGGCAATTATGATGGCATGCTACTATGATTTTTATCCACTAAAATATGCATTTAAGGGTTAGATGTAGGTGGCTAAATACATGTCGGTAACTGTGAAATTCAGTAAATTTCACTGTTACCGACCGGTATTTAGCCATGTGCGATGTAGGTATTACCGATTGGCCTCGGTAATAAGGAATCAGTAAAAATAAGGAAAAACAGTTGACGATTCCTTATTTACCGATTCGAGGAATAAAAATACCGAATCGGAAAACAAATACCGGATTGGAAAAAAAATACTGAATCGGAAATTAGGAATTGATAAAAATTCGGTAATGCAATGTACCAAAAATCGGCAATACCGAATTTGTCAAAAATCGGTAATTAAGAATCGGTATTTAACACTAAGTGAAAGCAGGTGGTAATCAGGTGCGCAGCATAAAAACATCCACAAAATGCATCAGTGTGAACACAATGGCAACCTGTACGTGATAGCAAGGCAGTTACGTTTGCATGCAGCAGGACTGAGCATCTGGAGACGGGAGGAGCGCGTGTACAGAGTGCGAATAACACTGTTCCAACTGACTGAGGCTGAAATCCATGAGCGCTACAGGCTACACCCAAACACCATCTTGGACCTCATAGGGGACCTGCACCCACTCCTGGAGCACCAGACATCTGGCAGTTACCAGGGGGTAATAGCTGTGGCAGGGAGTTTCACAAAGTTACCTGTGCCGTTTTTTCCGCAAATTACTGGATGCCATGTTGCAAAGGATGGCACACTACATCAAATTCCCCAGCACACAGGCAGAACTGCAGAAGACCAAGTTGGACTTTTATCAGAAGGCCCACTTCCCACACGTCATAGGTTGCATTGATGGGACACATATACCAATTTGCCCCCCTGCTGCGACTGAGTACATCTATCGCAATCGCAAGTCCACACATTCCATCAATGTACAGGTCATATGTGATGCGAAGAACATAATCACCGACATAGTTGCAAAGTTTCCAGGGAACACCCACGATTCATACATATTCAGGAACAGTGGGATATATAACTTGCTCCTTGCAGGAGAATTTGGTGAAGGCTACCTGCTAGGTAAGTACATGTGACACCTCCTGAATTACACAACTGTTGATGAGATTGTACACTGTGTAATATCATTATCAATCAGGGAAAAGACGTTACCATCCTTACTGAAACATGGCTATCTGAATCCTCATCCCCAATCTTAGACCAGCTGGTGCCCCCGCACTATAACATAATGAGGCTTGATAGACAAAAAAAGTCAGGAGGTGGTATTGCTTGTATATACAGATAAAACTTAGAAATTGGCCAATTTCGATCAGACCCTCCCGAATCATGCGAATACCTAGGGCTCCATGTAAGATCGGCTAACAAACAGATCTGCAACCTATATGCCATATATCACCCACCGGGAAATAATATGAACTTCATAGACCAATTAATGGAGATCATCACTGCCAACTCTAGCAAAGACATCAATAATATATTTCTAGGTGATTTTATTCTACACTGGAACGACAACTTCGACAAACAGGTAAACGCCTTTAAAGATTTTCTTACAGAGCTAAAATTATCCCAAGCCTGTCTGGAACCTACACAGGAAAAAGGAGCAACACTAGACTGGATTATTTCAAAGAATAGACATCTGAATCCTCTCAATAGTACCATGTGGCTTGTCAGATCTCCAGATAGCTCAGACGTGGGTCCCAGAGCCTCCACACCACTGGAGTCAAGCTAGCCGGGCTGATGAGAGGTGTTACCTCAAAACCGGTCCGGTCCTCGGATGCTTGATTCCGGTCTGGGAAAGATATGGCTGTTGTAGTTCGGACTGGATTGTTCCCATGGGGCACAGGGTCAGAGCTGATTTGCATAAAGCCATTATCTAACCCAGGGTGGTGTGGAGTGCAAAAAACGATGGATTTAGGCCCAGATCCTTGTACTGGGGTGAATGTAAGACATTGATCTACATTCTGTCTATCAAATTGTTTTTTGTAATTTTCTCCCTGAGTGTACTGGGGTAGCTCAGACGTGGGTCCCAGAGCCTCCACACCACTGGAGTCAAGCTAGCCGGGCTGATGAGAGGTGTTACCTCGAAACCGGTCCGGTCCTCGGATGCTTGATTCCGGTCTGGGAAAGATATGGCTGTTGTAGTTCGGACTGGACTGTTCCCATGGGGCACAGGGTCAGAGCTGATTTGCATAAAGCCATTATCTAACCCAGGGTGGTGTGGAGTGCAAAAAACGATGGATTTAGGCCCAGATCCTTGTACTGGGGTGAATGTAAGACATTGATCTGCATTCTGTCCATCAAATTGTTTTTTGTAATTTTCTCCCTGAGTGTACTGGGGTAGCTCAGACGAGGGTCCCAGAGCCTCCACACCACTGGAGTCAAGCTAGCCGGGCTGATGAGAGGTGTTACCTCGAAACCGGTCCAGTCCTCGGATGCTTGATTCCGGTCTGGGAAAGATATGGCTGTTGTAGTTCGGACTGGACTGTTCCCATGGGGCACAGGGTCAGAGCTGATTTGCATGAAGCCATTATCTAACCCAGGCTGGTGTGGAGTGCAAAAAACGATGGATTTAGGCCCAGATCCTTGTACTGGGGTGAATGTAAGACATTGATCTACATTCTGTCCATCAAATTGTTTTTTGTAATTTTCTCCCTGAGTGTACTGGGGTAGCTCAGACGTGGGTCCCAGAGCCTCCACACCACTGGAGTCAAGCTAGCCGGGCTGATGAGAGATGTTACCTCGAAACCGGTCCGGTCCTCGGATGCTTGATTCCGGTCTGGGAAAGATATGGCTGTTGTAGTTCGGACTGGACTGTTCCCATGGGGCACAGGGTCAGATCTGATTTGTATAAAGCCATTATCTAACCCAGGGTGGTGTGGAGTGCAAAAAACGATGGATTTAGGCCCAGATCCTTGTACTGGAGTGAATGTAAGACATTGATCTACATTCTGTCCATCAAATTGTTTTTTGTAATTTTCTCCCTGAGTGTACTGGGGTCGCTAAGACGTGGGTCCCAGAGCCTCCACACCACTGGAGTCAAGCTAGCCGGGCTGATGAGAGGTGTTACCTCGAAACCGGTCCGGTCCTCGGATGCTTGATTCCGGTCTGGGAAAGATATGGCTGTTGTAGTTCGGGCTGGACTGTTCCCATGGGGCACAGGGTCAGAGCTGATTTGCATAAAGCCATTATCTAACCCAGGGTGGTGTGGAGTGCAA
The DNA here is from genome assembly GCF_964263255.1 of Lissotriton vulgaris. Lineage (NCBI taxonomy): Eukaryota > Metazoa > Chordata > Amphibia > Caudata > Salamandridae > Lissotriton > Lissotriton vulgaris. The sequence continues at coordinate 627,615,240 of NC_141694.1, read as the reverse complement.
AAAACGATGGATTTAGGCCCAGATCCTTGTACTGGGGTGAATGTAAGACATTGATCTACATTCTGTCCATCAAATTGTTTTTTGTAATTTTCTCCCTGAGTGTACTGGGGTAGCTCAGACGTGGGTCCCAGAGCCTCCACACCACTGGAGTCAAGCTAGCCGGGCTGATGAGAGGTGTTACCTCGAAACCGGTCCGGTCCTTGGATGCTTGATTCCGGTCTGGGAAAGATATGGCTGTTGTAGTTCGGACTGGGCTGTTCCCATGGGGCACAGGGTCAGAGCTGATTTGCATAAAGCCATTATCTAACCCAGGGTGGTGTGGAGTGCAAAAAACGATGGATTTAGGCCCAGATCCTTGTACTGGGGTGAATGTAAGACATTGATCTACATTCTGTCCATCAAATTGTTTTTTGTAATTTTCCCCCTTGTCAGATCTCCACTCCATAACATTCTTGATACCATCAAGGGAGAAGATAAAAACCACCCAACCTAGCAAAATGAAAAGATGGATACGTGAAACCAGAGATTCAAACATGGATCTGCTAAGGGAAAGTTGCAAAAAAGACCTCATCCTACCTGACAACGTACAGAATGTGACGGATCTAACAAACCACTACACGACCACAATATCGCAAATTGTCAACTCCACCTTACCACTCAAATTGAAAAAAGTATCAGAGAAGACTAAAAACCCATGGTTCAACAGAATATTGAATGAAGAGAGGCGAAAATTGAGACATGCCGAAAGAAAATGGAGACAACACCTGTCCTCCCCGGAGCTGAAATCCCTCAGATGGATCAGAAAGGAATATAAAAAAAAGATCATCAATTCAAAAAAGGAATTTATCAGATCGCAACTGGATAATGCCAAAAACAGACCTCGGAAACTGTTTGAGATTATAAAGCTACAAACTATAAACTGGAAAAATCTGCCAAAGGAGTCACAAAAACACAACTAAGCTGCGAGGACTTCTCAACCTTTTTCAACAACAAAGCCAACGAACTGGAAAAAGAACTTAGGATCGCTGCAGATGACCCCAACCACAATACAACATCATCACAACCTGCACTGCACTCTGCGGACAACGAGACAAAAAAAAAAGCATACTGGGACACGTTCAAATTACTAAACCAGAATGAGGTTACCAAAACGCTCGCTGCCATGAAACCAAACAATCACTTCAACGACCCACTACCATAAAAATGCCTGAAAAAAATCAGCCATATAATGATTCCAATTTGCACTGAAATTATAAACACCTCACTTTCCCAAGGGGTCCTCCCAGAATGTCTCAAGACAGGACAAGTAGTCCTGATCATCAAAAAACCCACAGCAGACCCGGCTGATCCAAATAACTATCGCCCAGTGACCAACATCCCTCTTCTTGCCAAATTAATAGAGAGATGTGTACAAAATCAGTTAAGCAGACATATAGACAACTTCTCTCTATTGGATGATTGCCAATTGGGCTTCAGAACTGGACACAGCACGGAAACAGCAATCCTTCACATAGTCGATGATGCTGTTCAAGCAGTAAATCGTAAGCAATCCTGTCTACTTATCCTCCTAGACTTGTCATCAGCGTTTGACACAGTTAACCATGAAAAACTTCTAACCAGACTTCAGAACAGGATGGGAATTTCAGGCACTGTATTGAATTGGTTCAAATCATTCTTACAGAGTAGAACTCAGAGATTCCTAGTAAACCAATCTCTTTCCAATTCCTGCCCTAACACAATCGGATTACCCCAAGGATCGACTCTATCTCCTTAACTGTTTAACTTATACATCGAACCACTTACATAAATTCTAGGAAATTCCAAAATATCTTACCATATGTACGCGGATGACACGCAACTTTACATCAAGATCACATCGCTGGAAGACAAAACCATTATGAATGAAGCCCTCAAATGTTGCTAAAATGGCTATCTGGTTCCCCCCTTGACCCAATGCCCCCTCAAGTTTTGAGTTCCTTAGACCCAGCCCTACTCCATATTATTTTGGAGGTCTTGAACGCTTCACTAACTGAAGCTATTGTTCCAAATGAATGGAAGCACGCAATGGTGGTCCCATTATTAAAAAAGGCCAACACAGATCCCAACAACCCTTCTAATTTTCGCCCTATTTCTTTGCTCTCATGTTTCTCTAAAATTCTGGAGAAACACGTCAATTCCTTGCTCAATTCCTATGTTGAAACTTCTAATCTTCTTCATGGTTTTCAATCCGGGTTCAGGGCTGGTTTCTCCACTGAAACCACTCTCCTTGGTGTGTCGGAGACCATCAGACGACAGGTGGACAATGGGGAGACAGTGGCACTCATCTTGCTTGATTTGAGTGCCGCATTCGACACCGTCTCCCATTCCATCTTGTTGTCCACCTTGCAATCTGTGGGTGTCGGTGGCTCCGCCCTGGCCTGGATTGCTAATTTCCTTTCTGATCGCACGTTTCAAGTTTTTTCTTCTACATCTGTATCGTCAATACTCCCCTCCACTCACGGTGTTCCCCAAGGGTCTATCCTTAGCCCTCTTTTCTTTAATCTGTATGTGAGACCTCTTGCTTTTTTGGCGGAACAGGCTGGTCTCACAATTTATTCCTATGCTGATGACACTCAAGTCATCTACTCACTTTCTACCAATAAAAATCTTCCTTCCTCCTCTCTTCAATCTGGACTGAAACAAATCTCTGATTGGATGCTTAAGCACAAATAAAAATTAAACGGGGACAAAACAGAACTTCTCCTGTTTGGCTCAGATACTTCGCTCTGGGGCCCACAACACTGGCCTCCGGAGATGGGCCCTCTACCTATTCCAACCGTGACAGCTCGTAATCTTGGGGTCCTCCTCGACAATCAACTATCCTTCAAGCAACACGTTGTGAAAGTCTCCGCCACCTGTACCACCATCATCAGGTGGCTGAGGAAAATCACGTGGATGCTGCCTGCTGACACCCTGAGGACGGTAGTCCAGGCTCTTGTCACCTCACGCCTGGACTATGGGAACATCTTACTCTTGGGTGTCTGCAAGGAGGTAACCAGGAAATACCAGGTGGTACAGAATATGGCAGTTCGCCTTATATGTAACCTGCCTGCCAGAGCCTCGGCCGCGTCTCATATGCGTAAACTGCACTGGTTGCGAATTGAGAGCCGAGTCAAATTCAAAGCACTTTGTTTCATGCACAAGATTATGACTGGAAGAGCCCTGCACTATCTATCTGTTTTGGTGCAGCAATATATTCCCCCCCGCACACTCAGGTCGTCCACTCAGAACAAGTTTAGGATACCGCGTGTCAACAGAGCCAAAATGGGAGGGCGCTCGTTCTCCCTGTTAGCACCTTCCTTATGGAACTCCTTACCCCAATCTTTGCGTTCTGAATTGTGCTTTTTGACATTCCGTAAAGGAATTAAAACCTGGCTTTTCAATGCCTAAAACTTCTGGTCCAACGTTCCTCTCACCTTGTATAGCGTTCTGTTTGCCTTAGCGCCGGGAAACCTCCGGGTAGCTGCGCGCTTAACAAATGTAATTATAATAATAATAATAATATCTGGTAATCACCTCAAGCTAAACGCTAATAAAACTGAATTCTTACTCATCGCACCTCAAAAGAATCAAGCCGAAGTGAAAGAATGGTCCAAAATGATCACAGCACTGAACTGCACCCCGACGCTAGTTGAATCAGCTAAGTCTCTCGGAATCACACTGGATGAACACCTTGATATGAAAACCCACATCAAAGTAATGGCAAAAAACGCACGCTTTCATCTGAACTACTGAAGAAAAATGAAGTCATTTCTATCAGAGAAAGACCTAAAACTAGCAGTGCAATCATTGGGGATCTCAAGAATTGAATATGGCTGCACAGCACTTGCAGGCCTTCCAAAAATCTCTACTGCTCCCTTAAAAGCATGCCTCAATGCAGCGGCTAGACTTATCACAGGATCGAGGAAATTTGACCACATCTCCCCTCACCTGAAAGCTCTAAACTGGCTGCCCTACGAAGCTAAAATACAACTAAAAATGGTAAGTATCGCCCTTAAAGCGATTCATCATAACACACCCAGATATCTTGCCCAGAAAATAAAAATTGCAGGAGGAAATAGACCTATCCGGAGTGCTAATCCACTGATGCTGAGACCACCTAAATTCAGGAAGAAAAAACTTATGAGAGATCATTCTCTGGTGCAGCCCCTAGAATATGGAACTCCCTTCCTGCGAACATCAGAAAGATCTCGGACACTGCAACATTCAAGAAGGAAACTAAGACGTTTCTCATGAACAAATTCCTCCAGTAGGTAGTCAATTTGCCATAGGCGACTCTACAGCGCGGGTCATCTGGATAACATATTGGGAATTATAAAGAAAATGACCCTCTGCAAAAAGTCATTGACGGTACTCTTGCATCTGCCCTTTATGTGCTCGTTTTGATAAATATTCTATTTTTTACAGGCTACATATGTGTGTGTTATTATCATTGTTGTTCTTATTATACACTATGTGCTGTTGAGCGCTCGGATACCCAATTGTCTAGTTCGCGCTATAGAAAACTGTTATAAATAAAAATAAAAAAATAAAAAAATAAAACACAACTGTTGATGAGATTGTACGCTGTGCAATACTTACATCTCACACACAGGTGACAGTGCCTGCACCCATCCATCCCAAGTGAAAGGAGAGACAAAGTTGCACATAGATCGATACGCAGTGTGGTTGAGCGAACATTTGGACTCCTCAAAAGCTGGTTCCGCTGCCTGCACAAAAGTGGAGGTGCACGGCAGTACCAGCCCCTGATGTGTTGCAAAATCATAGCTGTATGTGCCATGCTGCATAACCTTGCCACTAAGAAGGGTACACCTGTGGAAATGTGTGATTCTAAAGAGGAGGATGAGGATGAGGAAGGTACACAGCCACAGCACAGCGCAGCAGGCGGCGCAGCTGCAGCAGATGGGCGACAGAGACGGTCAGAGATCAAAAATAATTATTTTTAAGTAAGTAATGAGACAAAGCCAGGTAATGCATTTATGTCAGGGTGTTTAATAGACCTTTCTTCAGGCAAATTATCAGCACACCATGACACCAGCTATGTGTTCAAAAGGGGACATCACCCACTCTAGAACTGAATTGTAGGGCCGTGCCTATCTCCTGCGCCCCGCACACCAGTGCCACATCCTGCTTGCACATTGTCCTCAGCATCACTGTGTCCTGTAGCAGAGCCATGCCTCACGCTGCGCCTCCTACTCTCTAGCAAGGGGGGGGGGGTTCAGTGCTAAGACTGCTTGCCTCCTCACTTTCCTCAATGTCCCCGGAACCAGTGGCAGCAATCTGGTTAGTTTGCATGATTTCCACAGCACTGGTGACTGTGACCAGGCCCTGGGTAACCTCATTGCTGCACTTAGCCATCTCCATTTGCATGGCCACTGATCTGCGACTCAGCACGTGGGTGGCATTACACAGTCTGTTCACAGACTTAGTGAAGCCTGCAATCACCTGCCTGTCTCCTTGCCTCGCAGCGCGCTCCCCCTCCTATCTGTCACTTAATTTGTTCACTGCCTCAGTAACCTCCTTTAGTCCCTCTGCCATAGTACTGTTGAGTCAGTATATTTCCTCCTTCATTTTATCCACCTTCCGGTATTTTGCCACCATCTGCCTCCAAATGGTCTGCATTGTCTTCCCCTGCAGGCGCTGCACCATCAGAATTTTGCCCTCCAGGCCTGCAAAGACATTTGAGCCTTGAATTTCCGGACTATGTGACCTTGGGCGCAGTCTACGGACACCTGTGCTGTGTACACACATGGGGAACTGCGCCCCAGATGGCTGTGTGTCTGCGCCTGGTGAAGTATGCTGGACTTCCTGCCTGTCCTCCTCTGTGGAATCTATCTCTGGAAGTAGAGCAACTGTGTATCGCCTTGACTTTGTAGGTGGTGGTGGAGTAGTTGGTGAAATTGGTGGAGGTGTCAGAACTTCGTCATCATTTCTTGAGTCATCCCTGGGAGCATCAGCAGTCTCCCCCTCTGTAGCTTGTGGCACTGTTCCACCTGTGGATACAGAATGTATCATTACTTACTTTCTTGCAGCAAATGTGTGCTATTACATTTCACAACTGACATCCTAGCTGTCTGACCTCTGCTATCTCATCTATAGATGTGTAACAATTGCCTAAGCTATTTGGGGAGTGACTGTTTTGCTACCCATTGATAGGGACTACATTTCCCATGATGCATTGCACAGCTTACATAAAACACGGCCTAGAGTGGGATTGTTGCAGGGTGAGTGGGGTTAGGGAGGGGAAACAGTATGATGTAATGCAACTTACCATGTGTGTTGGAAGGTCTAGCAGAGCTATCCACATCCCCAATTCCACGGACACTCTCTGGCTGGAGGGTGGATTCTACCAGTTGGTCCAGGGCAGTAGCAGCAGGCGCTGTGGAGCTTCCACAACCTGTTTTTCCTGATTGTTTCTGGCACTCAGACATCCTCTCCTTGGCACGTACTCTCCAGTCGTACCAACGCTTTTTAAGGTCCTCAATTGTCTGTGATGGGACCCCAATGGCATTTATTCTTTCTTGGATTGCCATCCAAATGTCCCTTTTCTGGGACTCAGGCACGTTTAGTGACCTCTTACCAAAGAGCTGGTCATGGTCTTTTACTACTTCCTTAATGATGATCTCCAACTCCTTCTCACTAAATTTCATTTTTCTTTTTCTCCCAGCTGCAGAATCCTTGCTTTTCTCAGATGTGGCCATGGTGCAGTTTGTCTCTGTGAACTGGGTGTTGGCTGTTCCGCTCCTCTGCTGTTGCTGCTGCTCCCTGCCTCTCCAAACACCAACTGATTCAGTACACCTGCATGGGTGTGCCCACTTCCTGGTTGGGAGTCATGTGCTTGTTCTGGATTGGCTGATTGCAAAATTCCTGTTTTTTTTAACTACCGAATCGGTATTTATCGATTCGGTATTACAGAATTGGTATTTCACCTATTCGGTAATGTGTTTTCGGTAATATTTTTGACGAATTCTAAGGAATCGGGAACTATTACCGAATTTTACTGAACAGGTAATTTTTACCGGATTTTTACTTACATCGCAAATACCGATTCCTTATTCCCGATTCAGTCAAAATTGGTAATAACGATTCGGTATTTGTGAATTACCTACATCTAGCCCTTAATTATTAAAGCAATATTCAGAAATTACAATATTTTAATGATGATGCAGTTTATCATGCTTGTAAAGATTGAGAGAAAACATGAATGCAGTCTTAATATTTGTTTTTATATGGAAAATTAACATGACTTTTTTACTAAGTCGGTAAAATTAAATAACTTAAATTGGTTACTTATAATGGAAATGTAATTGGAATAGAGGCCATTTCAAATCACGAAAGGCATTAGTCAGTAGAAATTCTTTAGATGATTTTTTATATTTATTGGGCTAATTTATAAATTAGTTAAAAATAGTTGAGACATCACATTAACAACTTAAGCAGCAATCTTTCGCGAGCATTTCTACGGCATATCTAGGCATGGTCATTTTCCTTTCACCTTTGCTTTAATAGAATGACTAGGCATGTTCTATTTGGTGATTGTCAAGCCTGCACAATATTAAGAAGAAGCTTTCTGCACTTGGGGACTACTGGCTTCAGACTCCAACATGCTAATGAGCGTCATAGAGAGGCGGGAGGAGCAGCCAAACCCCCACTGCATTGCAAACATCTTCTGCACTCCTCGCTGCGCAGGATGATCTTGCTTCACTTAGATTACTACTGGCCTCAGACTACACAAAGCTATTGAGTACCATCGACAGGAGGAGGGAGGAACCAACCCCCCAATGCGCTAAAAAACACTTCTGTACTCCGTGCTGTGTGGGATGATCATGCAGCTCTTGGAAGACTACTGGCCCCAGACTGCACTGTGCTACTGAGTGCTATCGAGAGGAGGGAGGAGCATCCTACCCCCTACTGCACTGCAAAGCGCTTCTGTACTCCATGCTGTCCGGGATGATCTTGCAGCACTTGAGGGAACAGTGGCCCCAGACTGCACCATACTACTGAGAGTCCTTCACAGGAGGGAGGGGCTGTGGGCAGGGGGGTTGAGCCATTTGTCATCATCCAGAGGCGACTTGCCCGGGCCACCCCCCTTGCAGCCACGGTCCATGCAGGTAACAGCGGTGGGGCCAGCTGGGGATTCCGAAGGACAATAGCAAGGAAAATTAAATAAATATATGTTTTCCATCATTATCGTCTTTCTGAATCCCCCGAACCTGGTCCCACCGCCCCACTGCTGTTACCAGCACAGACCACGGCTGCCCCCTTGACTGTCAAGCTTCGAGGCTCCCTATTCTAATTTAGGTACAATCCATTACCTCTTGGTCCTGTCTTCCCGACCTATTCCTGAACAGTGAGCAGCTAGTCTGCTCCCAAGAAACCTAAAACCTAGCAGAGCTTTTCAGCACTTCCCCCAATATGGCGCCACCAATCCGGTGAGGATTAAGGTAGAAGTGCGTAACAACACATCCTTTTTGTTTTTTTCTAACTCACGTCAGTTTCCTTTTACCTAGCGGAGCTGTTGGTCTGGTGAGTACTGTTTGTTCATCTTTTGTGCTTTTCGTTGACGGCCTGCTGTCGGGCCGCTTTTCCTTTGATTTACATGTTCATGTTTTTGTGTTCTGCTGCTGGTTTGTGTGGCAGGCTCTAGCGACTGCTTGTGTCTGTTCCTCTTGCTTGCTTTCCCTGTTGGGGTTGCTGTGTGCAGTTGGTTTTTGTTCCATTCCCCATCGCTTGCGGAGTCTCTCTGGCCTCGTGTTTATGGTCTTGGACGCTTGCTCTGAAGTTAAGTGTTCAATTCCTGGTGTTTCACAGACTCTGTGTGCTTGGTGAAAGGTATGTGCATTACCAATTTCTTCATCCAGTGGCGCACTTGGTATGCTCGCTGTTCTCATTCAGCAGTGCTTGCACTGAGTCATACCGAGGGTGTGAATTTCAGCCTCGCCCGGAGCTGCTGTCTGGTTTTTCATCTGACATTTCATTTCACATTGGCGTTCCCACTTAAAGATTCTGATGGCCCTTGCTAGTGATTCTTTGCTATACATGTACGCGGCTAACTTTAGCTGCTGCTTCTCTTCAGCTGTCCCGTCTTGCCCTGATTTAGCGGGCGCGGGTCCTCTGTTGTTTCCCTGTGGCACGGAGCGTCCTGACTGCTTTCCTGCCTCCCTTGGGGGTTTTCGGGTGGCCGGGAGCTTTTATTGTGCTTCTGCCCCTTTACTGGTTGTGAGGGTGGTCTGGTGCCTCGGGACTTCGTTTCTTTTGGAACAGATCTTTTTCTGTTTGTCCCCACCCTCTACTGGTTGTGTTTGGTGCCTGTTATTAACTTGTTACACTATTATTACGCTGCCATGGCCGGGGTTGCTTCTGGCTCTGCATCTCCTGGTTTGGGTGCGCCTCATTTTTAATGGGGCAGTTGCTGCTGCTTTCTGGGCTCAGGAGGCAGCTGGCCCTCCTGCCTGAGTGTCTTGTGGGTCTCTGGTTCACCATGTCCCTTCGGCTGCGCTGTGGGGATTGTGTGCGTGGTGGCTTTGTTCGGGGTGCTGAGCTCCCTGCTTTGCTTAACCATGTGCGTCGCCTTCTGGCCTGTGCCGGATGTCCTGGAGGGTGTCTTTTTTGCCCGATGTCGATTCGGAGCATTTGGAGCTTGAATTTCCAACACCAGAGAGCTGCAGAGAGCTACAGGGCGGCGAGGCAAGACCCAAGAGCTGAACCACGGTGAACACTAACCTGGGGAAAATGCAGAAAAACGCTGCACCGCATCTGGATAGAGACGCCGAGCCACGGGGGTGTAGCGTCTGCCTGAGGGCCTGAGGCCGGGAGAGCTATAGTGCGGCAGATTGATTTCTCACTGACTTTTTCTGTGCTTGTAGCGGCTTGTGGCTTCTTGAAGATGCGTGGTGTGTGGGGGGCTAATAGCAAAACCTCACCCCGCTTGTCGGAACCTGATCCTAGGCTGCAAGAGGACAGCAATTGTGGCTACCTGAACCTGGGCTGCAGCAGGAGCGGCTGGAGCCATAAATGGTTTGCTGGTCATGGAAGCTGCTGTAGAGAGCCTGAGAGATCTGTACAGTAGGGTGCAGGGACCTTAGGGCCTCGGTTCTGCTGGGGGCCGCATTGATTTTCAGAGGCTGGTGAGTGCTGGTGGCTGGATTCTGATAGGAGACACAAGGTGAATAAAAGCACTGATCAACCACACTTAAGCGTCGTTAAGAACGGAAAACCCTTTAAGAAGGAAGAGGCCAGTAATTTTCAGCATACAGCGGTCATTAATTATCTTCCGATTGTCCCCGCAGAAGCTGCTTGGCTGTCTCCCAGTCCCCCAGTTGAGCTGGAAATGGGAAACAGCTGGTAGCACAGCTAGAGGTGTCCCTTGTGGTGTGGTAGGGGTTGTAGAATAAACAGAGCCCCCGAAATGTGATAGAGCTGTGGTAGAAATGTGTTAAAACTGTGGCAGAGCAGCGCAAATAAGGATTCTAAATAAGATATCTAGCATACGGCATAATTTACGCTCTATTTGTGTAATCGTGTGTAAACATGGATATTGAAAGCTGAAATAAAAAATAAAAATTATAATTAAAAAAGTTGTAGTCACACCTGAACTTAGAGAAAACTGATGGTTGCAGAGTTGAGCTGTCCAAGTACCTAAGTTGTTGTCCATTATTATTCTGGCTGTTGATATATTTGTTATCTAACATTGTGATACACACGTGCATATCTGCAACACAGTAGTGGTATAAAGTACTAAGTTAAAACTGATATCAATTTGAACAAACAAGATACACATTGGGAATGCGCTCAGGGAAGGAAAGTACACTGGTCCCCTCGACAAGACGAGCACGTAAAACGCAAGCCCCCATGGTGCTTAAAAAGGCTAAAGCACAGATAAAGGGATCAAATAAATCTTTAATTTCACCAATAGCATGGATGTTGAAAAGATCTACAAAAATAGGCAGAAATTCGACTTTATAAGAGATCCAATAGGACCACTTGTGTCAATGGAATCAGATGTAGAAACAAAACAGTCACAGATTCAACTCAATCCAACAAACATCTTGGAAAGAAATACACTAACAGTTGGTTCAGAGCGGGAGTATGACCATGTCAGCAATACACAAAAGAAAGACTTAAAGGGCCAAATAACGGATCAAAGAGTGGATCTAGAATCACAAAGCCCAGTATTGCCAAATCAAGATAAAGGAAGGAATACGGTTAAGAATGGGATGGAAACAACAATACAAGATCTAACACAAATCAACAACTTTATGAGCCCAATGACTGTAGGAATTCCAATACCAATAGAATTAAAATCGAAAAAAAGAAATAAACTGAACTAGTCAATGCACACACATCATATAGCAAATTACAAAATCATGAGTCTATATTAAATAATATAGACGAAGACATACAAGGAAAGCAAACAACAAATAATGACACAATGACACTGCAATGGTGACAACTGCGCTAATAGGAAAAAGTGGAGAAAAAACATGGAATTGAGTTAGGAAAATCAAGATTGTGACACTCCTAACCAGTTAAAAACAATGAGCATCAAGAAAAAATATATGGGAAGTAAAGATCAAGGGGAATCCAAAGTGGATTGTACTGGTAAAGATAATAATTTGGCTAAATCTAAAACTTCAGAAGAAAACCAAGATACTGGCCAGGCCGACATTAACACCCTTGTTAGTAATAGCAAAATACCCATTGATCGAAATATAAAAAAAGCAGACAATCAAGATCTAGGATCTATATGGGATATATTTTATCAAACCTCAACATTAACGTTATAAGTACTGTCATATCAGTCAAATAAAATGGATACTCAAATTGAAATACTTGGAGTCATGGCCAATTCAGTCACTGTAATTGATCAAAAATTAGTTAAACAACCTAATAAACAAAGCTCAAAAAGAAGCAGCTTCCAATTATTTCGATTGCACATGTGCACCCATAAGAAATAAACTTTCAACTATCCGGGATGTAGTAAACACCATATTGGAAGATGTTAATGACATCATGCACAAAAAGCATGATAATCAAAAAGAGGATATGTGTTATTCTCTGTGTAAAAAACATGAAGATCAAAAAGAGGAGATGGGTAACTCGGATAAAAATCCATCAGCTCCGGTAGAAGGGAAAAAAATGAATCAAGTTGGTGATAGAATAGATCCTAATGTCATAATCGAACTGAGGACAGAAACAATGCAGAAGACACAAGAGGAGACAACAATGTTATATGGTAAAGAAATATTGCCTGATGTCTTAGTACAGTTGAATAAAGAAGGAACTGACAATGAAGATATATTAGTCTTCAAAATGACAAAGAGACAAAGGAAAACATTACGCAAAGCAAGAAACAAGGAAAAAAAGGAAAATACAGTAAAAGCCTATTCTGAATTGAAAATACCTGCTGATATGATAAAAGAAAGACAAAGCCAAGGGACATCAGGAAAACAAAACAGTGATGTATTTTGGATTCAGTCTACAAAATCATTGAAAAAAAAAGAAAAATATTATGAGTCAGGGAAACATCGGGTAGATTGTAAACCATTCATAACCAATATAATTATGTTAACACACAATACTGATCGGCAAGCTGAGTTAGTAAAAATTGAGGGTAAAAAAGACCAAGATAAAGAAGAAACAGACGGGGCAAAAGGAAATGGATGTGTAATAAGTAAGGGGCTTATGTGTGATATTCAATGTAACCCGATTGAAATTAAATCTTTAACCTCTGTAGAATCTAAAATCTAATTAAATGGAGAACAAAGGTACATAGGTCAAGTAGTACAGAGTGCAATTCACCAAGATCAAAATATTGCACCGAGACTAAGCGAGAGTTTGACACAACAAAAAGATAATCTAGTTGTGCAAAAACAACGGATAGAGGAATCCGTGACTAATTCAACAAAATCAAGAGAAGATATCGAGGATAAGGGGCATAAACTTAGGAAGAATTATCTAGTTATTATAAGAAACGGTCAAGATAATCATATTATTTGTAAGCAATATCAAACTTATGAGGATAAAAAGAGAGAACCGATGTTTTCTAAAAGGACTGCCCAAATTATTCTTACACCTTTATACGACTCACGAGGTAACCATGATACTTTGAATAGAGGTAATATTCTTCGGCTGTTGAAATCAATACCATCATTATAAAAAGTGACAACAAAAGATATTGAATGCGTAGGATTTTTACAAAATCCTGAAGGCAGTCAACCATTAACACTGCTAACTGTAAACACAGACTCCATAGTGGATCAAATCCTGCATGAACAAGAAGTCTTTTGAAGTTGGGGGATAACAATTAGTCAACCAGCCCCAAAGATTTATCCTACTCCACTTATAAAAGAAGAAACCCCCACGAAAAGGACTAGAGGGAGAAAAGACGACTTAGTCTATTCGGGACTAAAAAATCCCTTGGGTAAAATACATGGTGATGATGAAAAATCCATGGATGAAATAAAAGTTGGAGAAATAAGATGAATTAATGAAAAATGGATTTGGACATCATTACATGGTAACAACAAACAATGAAAGAATAGATCACAATATAAAATAGAAGAAGGGAATTTGGACCTCGCACCAATAGGAATATGCTCATGGAACATAAATGGCTTATGTAAAAAGATAAAAAATGCCCAAATAGATACATTATCAAACCTCTTTCAAATTATACTTCTGCAGGAGACATGGGAAATTGACCCTTTCTTGCTACAAGGATATAAAGGATACTTTGTGCCTTCAATTAATTATCATGCATTTGGCCGATCATGTGGAGGCTTGGCCATATTTATTCTGATTGACCTGAAAGTTGAACACGAGCACTTGGTCACTAATAATTCTAACATCCAAGTAGTAAAGTTCATATATGTAACAAGTGAGGAAAAAAATTTGAAAATGTTAATAATAGTTAATATATATATTCCACCTAAGCACTCCTCAAGAAAGGATGTGAGCGCTGCTCTTACTGGATTTTTATTGGGCCAAATAATAGATGAACCTACTGCAGATTTTATCATTACATGTGATTTTAATATAAACCTGTTAATACATTTTATATGGGATGATTTTATACAGTCCCAAAATCAACAATTGGTAATTCCAGAACAAATACTGGACCCCTTAATAAATGCTAAACATAATCCAATTGGAAGAAAACTCCTGATGGACTTTGAAGCATTGGGACTAAGAATATTAGACGGCAGACTTGCATCAGATATACCCCCAGCTTGGTCATTTCAGACACAAAAGTCTAAATCAAGAATAGACTATACAATGGTATCTACAAATATTTTCGATGAAATTGTTTCCCACCGACTAAGGAAAGTGTTAGATATCGATCATAGCAAACAAATATTACAAATAAAATTGGCATGTTCAAAACACCAAAATTACTTGACAACGCAAGGTCAGACCTGTACTACCAATTATAGGAAGCTTATATGGAAGATAAATAATAAGAATGATATGAAAGAAAAGGCACAATAATTAATTAAAGAATGTTTCAAAGAAAACATGCAGTCTGCAATTGGGCAGTGGGAAGATTTCACACAGGAAATAGTTAAATCGTATGATGCCTCTTCTCGTGATCAGAAACAACAAATGACTCAAACGGAAAAAAGGGATACTAATATTAACCTCCCATATGCTATCAAAAAAGTTAGGCAGACCCGTTATAGACTAAGGAAACAACTAACTAAGCTTCCAAATAATGAAGAAATACAAATAAAACTAAAAAGTGTCAATACAAATTTGAGGAAACTAATTTGGAATGAAAAAAAATAGAATCCGGCAAGAATTGTGGACAAAAAATGTAATGCTTGTGACCAAGCAAACTCAAGGGAGTTTTGGAAAATTATTAATGTATTAAGCAGGCCAAATAAATCTGTGGAAACATCTTCCTTAACTGAATATGAATGGTTTGTATTCCTTCAAAAAAAAACTAAACCCTGTATCTAAACTAAAATTTCAGAAAGACAAGCAGACAATGATGGTTAAAACAGACCTAGAACGTGATGTGGAAATCTTTATTACAGAAAGTCAAGTGACCAATTTAATAAGGAAATAAAAAAATGGAGCACCAGGACCATATGACATCCCGTTTGCCCTCTACAAAGAAGATCCAGACTTATGGGCCGCATATTTAACAAAGGTTTTTAATGAAGTCATACAAACTGGGCAGATACCGAAAACATGGAGAGGATCATTAATATCACCTATCTTTAAGAAAGGAAACTGGCAATTACCGGAGAAGTATAATACTGACACAAAATTGTTTGCAGGGCTATTACTATCAAGTTTAACAGACTGGGTTATGGAGAAGCCGGTATTACCCCCAAATCAAACTGGGTTTATCAAAGGTCTAAGAAACTCCATAAACATATTAATCCTATTGGTTTTAATGGATAAGGCGCTTTTAGCTAAACAGCCCGTCTACTTTAGTTTTGTTGATTTTAAATCAGCATTCAGCTGTGTGAACAGGCACCTACTGTGGATGAAACTCAAGGATCAAGGAATTCCAGACTCACTACTAAAAATTATACAATTGTTGTACTCTGACAATTGGGTCAGGGTGAGAATTGGTGATGGCCGAGCACTAACCAACGAAATACATACGACTGGAGGAATAAAGCAAGGGTGCGTTCTTGCTACACTGCTTTTTAATCTATTTCTAGCAGATCTTACATTCGCATTGAATGAAGTTAATGCACATCCACTGAGGCTAGCTGGAAAGCAAATATCTAATCTGTTGTACGCAGATGATGTTGTACTTTTAAGTCAAACTAAAGTGGGCCTGCAAAGATTAATTGATCGTATATCAATGTACGCAAAAGAAAATGAATTGTTAATGAACGAAACTAAGACCAAAGTAATGGAATTTACAAAAAATACAAGATTTAAAAACAAATGCAAATGGTTGGTAGAACAAACTCGATTAGAACAGGTTGATTCCTACCGGTATCTTGGAGTTATATTTAATGACAGTGGAAACTTTCTTCCGCCGAAAAAAGATATTACCAGGAAAGCTAATAGTTTGGTGTTAGCATTAAGAATTATACTAAAAACGATAACTGCATTGTCCCTTTTTCCTTTACTAAAGATCATATCGGCGAAATTACTGCCTACCCTGACATACGGCTGTGAGGTATTAAATGTGAAAGATGCGGAGATAATTAATAACGCAGGGGCATATAATCAAGGGGGTTTATCTCCGCTTTTTAGGCTTTAAAAGCCAAGAAAGCGGAGATAAAATGATCTCCCTATTACCTAGCTGTCGCTAACAACAGTTAGCGACAACTAGTAAGAGATAGCAACCATCTTGGGCCCCGCTTTGCATGTCAGTGATATTTATCACTAATGACATGCAAAGTGGGCGTGCCAAGATGTTAACGACTGGAAACAGTCGCTAACATCGCTATCTCCTATTACCAACTTTTGGAGATATTTGCGCTAAGCGCGAATATCTCCAAAAGCTAACACCTGCCCCATAGCAGTTCTTAGCCATGTTATCCAATGGTAGGTGGATAACATGGCTAAGAGCATTAGCTCGGTAATGCATGAATATCGCGGACTTTTCAGCGATATTCATGCATTTCGGCCGATTTTTATCGCTTAGGAGATAAACCTTGATAATAGCAAGGTTCCTAAGCGATAAAAATCGCCGCAGCTCGGCGATAAAAATATCGACGCTAAACCAACATAGCGATAATTATCGCTAGTTGTTGGTAATATGCCCCGTTGTCGCTAAAATGAATAAAATCTTATTTTGCCTACCGAACAATGCTTCGCAAGCGCAGGTGAGGTTGGAATTTGGGATAAATACCCAGCTGTATGCAAGAAAAGGTCAAGCCCTTAACGTGTGGAACCGAATAAAAAACGATCATGAAAACCAAATGTCCCAGATATTAAGGCAAGAAGTCAAAGATAATCGGAAACTGCAAGCCTGGTCCTATCTAAATAAAGCAAAGGAAGAATTTGGGAGAATACAAATACCCAGGAAAGTTTAAAAAACAATTAACAAACTCACTAATCAACTGTCACTGATAAAAGATATATTTGCAAAAAGAAGACACGCATCGCCAATTATAAATGGATTAATGAAGAAAAAAGTCCAAGAATATCTTCAAACATCATGGTCGCAGCAAAGTAAACAAATCTTTATCAGAGCACGTTTTGGATTATTGCCGGGTTTATGTCATTTACCTACATGGAAGAGCAATGAGGAGAACACTATATGTAGGTTATGTAAATGTGGACAAGAGAATATTATACATTTATTATGTCTTTGTCCTGAATTAGAAACTGAAAGGAAAATCACTCTATTCAATGCTCGTGGAGTAAGGACATGTAGACAAGCATTGATGGTATGCCTAAACTCTAAAGATATATTTATGAACTCTGCATTTGTAAAATGTTTACGTGTTGTTGGTAAGAAACTTAAAGATTAATTCTTAAACTATCAAGCCAATGTATCCAAGAACTAAGCAATATAAGAAAAATCGTGTATATTGTGTTTTAAATTATTTTATACTTGGTGATATTTTAAGCATTTTTGTAAGATTTTAATTAATCAAACAAATAAATAAACTTGAGTGTCAACTTGAGTGAGCTGGATGTCGCAGGCCGGATCCTGGGTCCTTCCATTTGCATGGCGCTGTGTGCACGGTGCTTCCTCATGTGTTTGTGGATGTGGCTTGATCCATCTTCCCTCACTGTTTATGTTGGCGTTGTCCATGTTTTCTACTTGGGTTCCCTCAGTTGGTCTACCCTTCCTTCTGATGCTGTTGTTAATTGGCTGGAGGGGGCGGTGGAGTGTTCCTACACTGCTTACAACATTCCTGTTGGGGCACCGTCCTACTCATGCTGATTGGTCCAGTCCCTGCTGCTGGATTTCCAGCACTGTTTCTTCTTTTGCGAGGGGGGAGGATGCCTCCTCTCTCTTGGCCCTCATGGAGCTACAGGTATGCTATTTCTGGGACTTTTCTTTTGGCACTTTGTGTGACGCTGCGGCTGTTTCTGGGAGTCAGGGCCGGGGGACCCTGGTGGTCCCAAGTGCATCTCCTCCTTTGGGCCTGTCAGCATTTGTATCCCCTCCTGCTTCACAGCCTTGTCCACTGGGATCCTGCCTCTCTGGATTTCGACGCACCTATTGCCATCAAGCGGTGCTTCAGTATGCTCTCCATTGGTGGTTGTCCCCACAGTCTCTCTCCTGGGGGTTCAACCTTCTCCCCCCTCCGGCTGTGGTAGTGTTGTCCTCCGATGCCAGTGGTGTGGTTTGGGGCACAGTCCTAGGTGCTTCCAAGGTTCAGGTCAGTGGTCCTGGTTCGAGTCTCTCTAGCCCTTGGATTGGGAGGAGCTGCGGGCAGTTTAATTGGCTCTGCTGTGGTTTGCTCCTCTCCTTCTGAGCCGTGCTGCCTCTGTTTTGACCGACAACCGGGTAGTTTGGGCGAATGTGAATCATCAAGGGGGCATGTGCCGGTCTCTGTTTCTCCTTTCCTGGAAAAGCGGTCGTTGGGCAATGCAAAGTCTCTTGTCGCTGACGGCTGTCTATATTCTGGGGAGTGGGGATGGGACTGTGGGCTCCCTGAGCAGGGTGTTCCCTTCCTCTGTGACCATGTGTCTGTTCCCAGTTCTGTTTGATTGGATTGTACTCCAGTTCCGCCTTCCCTGGCTGGATCTGTTTCCTCGAAGGAGTCAGACCTTCTTCCTCAATTTTGCTGCCTCATTCCCTCTCGACTGGGCAATCAACGCTTTCTCCGTCCCGTGGTTGCTGGGTTTCCTGTTTGCCTTCCCACTGTTTGCCTTGATCCGCTGGGTCCTCCGGAAGTTTCAGTTGGGCTGGGTGGAGGTTCTTCTGGTGGTCCAGCAGTGGTCCCGACGGCCTTGGTTGTCCCTTCTTCTGTCTTTGTCTGTATGCCCCCATTGGCAGTTTCCCCTGTGTCCCTCCCCTCTGAGGGCTCCTCTTCTCTACCTGTCCTCCCTGCGCCGCCTTCGGCTGGGGATTTGGCACCTGGAAGGCTAGAGTTGTTGGGTCAGGGTTGTTCTGCTGAAATTGCCCAGTGCATCCAGTTGTCTAGGCGCCCTTCCACCTTGAGGTCCTACAACCGTTTTTGGAAGCAATTCTCCTCCCGGTGCCTTGGTGGGGGTATTTCTCCCTTCTCCTGTGCAGCTGTGTGGGTGCTAAACTTCTTGCCAGATGGTTTGATCCTGAGGCTCGCTGTGTCCACTCTCCAGGCGCAGTGGGCTACCATTCTGACTTTTAGGGGTTCCTCTGTTTCCCCTCTGGTGACTCACACCTTGCGGAGTTTTTTGATTCAGCGGCCAGTCTCTCACTCTCCTGTCCCAGCCTGGGCTCTTCTTCTCCTGATTCTCCAGGCCTTGAAGTGGCACCCTTTGGAGCCTCTGCTTTCGGTGGACCTTAAGTTCCTTTCATCATGGTTCTTTTTTCTCGTGGCCATTACTTCTGGACTGCGGGTTTTGATGGTTTCCCCCCTTTTTTGCGTTTCTGCTGTGGCAAGGTCGTTCTTCCTTCTTCCCAGCTTGTTCTGCACAGGAATTTGTCTTCTATCCACTGTCAGGAGGATCTTGTCCTCCCTGTCTTTTTTCTGAATCCCTCCTCCCCGGAGGAAGTGGTTCTCCATTCTTTGGATGTGCTGAGGTCTCTCCGCATCTATTTGGACCGGACCAGTGATTTTAGGGTGGTTGATTCTTTTTTGTCACCTAAGGCCTTTCTGGGAGGGGTCTTCAGACTTCCTTGTCCACCTTGTCTCGTTGGGTTAATGTTGATGTTGTGTCGGCTTACGAGTCTGCGCACTGTCCTCTCCCTTCTTCGGTCTGGGGTAGGTCCACCCGGGGTGTCTCCTCCACCTGGGCATTGTTCAAGGGTGCCTCCTTGTGTGACATTTGTAATGCTGCCCCGTGGGCTACTCCCAATACTTTTGTTTTTCATTATCATCTTCAGCTGGGGATGACAGCCTCGGCTGCTTTGGCGCTCATGTTTTGACGGCTGTACATGGTTTTTGATTTGTGTGCTGTTTTTTTTTGGTTCAATTGACCAGTGTACCACATTCTCCGGTCTTTTTTGTCTCACAATCACTGTGTGCTTTGGTATGGGCTCACTGTTCAGGGATGGGACAGGAAGACAGGACGAGGTATTAATGCCCGGTTACTCACCGGTAATATTCATTACTCTGAGTCCTGGTCTTCCAGTCCCATTCCTGTGCCCTTCTCTCCCTCCCTGGGGCTTTTTGTTAGTGGTGATAGTTTTTCTGGTGTCTGTTTTTTTTTGGTATTCCCAGGATGTGTTGTTACGGACTTCCCCCTTTTTCCTCACTGGATTGGTGACGCCATATTGGGGGAAGTGCTTAAAAGTTCTGCTAGGTTTTAGGTTTCTGGGGAGCAGACTAGCTGCTCACTCTTCAGGAATGGGACGGGAAGACCAGGACTCGGAGTAATGAATATTACCAGTGAGTAACTGGGCATTCTACGCCTTCCTGCAGTTTTACCTTAAGTGACGGAAGTTCTTTTCGACAGACTTTTAAGGCTTATATACTTCCTGATCTACGATGGGATGACATTCCTTACTTCTGTTTTCATTTTTAGTCATGTTTTGTATATGAGTGCTACTTATTATTTATCTAATATAAAACTTTGTATAAGTACCAATGTTAACGAGAAAGGCAGAGGAGGTCCCCCATGGAGCTCATAAGCATAAGAAGCTTGAGACACATGCCACTGAAAGATGTACAATTAATTACATTTACACCCTTCTTGAAGAGGAGGCTGAATCTCTTAATAACAATGGTAAGACCCAGAAAGGGTCCACGGATGCATCCAAGACAACTCACTCTTTCATGCAACCTGAAAAACATGCGTCCTTTACTACAACCAATCAACATATCCAGACCCCAGTCCATATTCTCACTGCACTTACCCTTACCCAAGATGTAATTGCTCCGGCGAAAAACGAACAAATTGAACACTCTTTCCCATGTAGCAACAGGTTCTCTGTCCTTGAGAATCATGGGGAATCGCAAACGCTTAATATGGAAACAACAACAGATTCATTGCATCTCCCATATCTCACACTTACTGATATGTCCCTCTTAAAAAACATCCTTTTGTCTGCTGTTGTAGAGGACTCCGTACCTTAGCAAACACAGGTGGATGTTCTACTTCTCAGGTACAGCCATGATTTTCTCTCTGAGAAGTCTTTCTATGTATGTTACATTAATGTGTATACCTATATGACAAGGCGCATATGCTCACAAACAACAGCTGCAGTCATGTGTTGTGCCTAGGTGCTAGTGCCTGAACGGAACAAAATAACAAGGGACGTTGTTGTTTTACCTTGTCTGCTGTTTTCAGACTAAATCCCAGGAAAGACCAGAATGTGAAAATAGTATTGTGCGAAAACAGCTGTGAGTTCTGTGTGAACATACAACGTGGTACAAAGATAAATGTGTATATAAGGTAACATGCGCAAAGCAAATACAGCCTGTATCATGCACAGTTAGGCTAACATAGGGAAAACTACAATTGGCCATGAACTGAGCACATAACTCCAGCGCCTTGAGTTCCTTACGGTTGAGTAGTCACACTTTACAAGTCAATTGATTGATTGATTGATCCTTAGGGTGGTCTTTCCGCATACTTTTTGCCTTTAATCTCCAGTTTTTGCTGATTCATTTTGTTGGCCTTTGGATTCTGAGAATTTTACCACTGCTAACAGTGCTAAAGTGCATGTGCGCTCCACTAAACATGGTGACATTTGTGTATACCTCATTGGCATATTTGATTTACTAGTAAGTCCCTTCTAATGTGGTATAACATATACCCAGCGCCGGGAAGTCAAATGCTACTAGTGGGCCTGCAGCACTGATTGTGCGCCCAACTTAGGAATCCTGTGTCAGGCCTGTCATTTTAGGGCATGTGAGTGTAATTTACTGTCACTTCGACTAGGCCTTTAGAACTACTTGCCAAGCCTCAAGCTCCCCTTTAACCATAAATAAGTCACCCCTAAGAGAAGCCCTAAGGAGCCCTAAGGGCTGGGTGCCATGTAAGTAAAAGGTAGGACATGTATGTTTAATCTTTACATATCATGGTAGAGGCAATTCCCCAATTCGAGTTTTACTGCTGGGAGGACTACGCCTCTCATAGGCTAGTATTGGGAAGTCCTCATATAATTTTAATCTCTAATTCCTGAGCAGAGAGGTGTAGCTTATGATGTTTCATATCTTTAGACTAGTAAAAAAAAATCCTCCTCATTGGTGAAGTTGGATTTAACATTACTGTTTTAGAACTGCCACTTTTAGAACGTGGACATTTCTCTGCACTTACTGCATTGTGTGCCTGACAGCCTGTCTCCAACACATTTCTGGGTTGGATTATAGCTGAACTTTGTGCATTCCCTCTAGACAGCCACAACATAGGAAGGATAGGTAGGTCTGAGTACCCATCTACATACATCTTTATTCTGATGGCCTTGCCTGGGCAAGATGGAAGGGAGGGGCTTACATTTCACCTGAATAGGCCGTCTTGTGTCCCGACACAAAAGACTGATTACACCTCACACAAAGCCTGTCAGACAGGACTGGGTTGAAAGCAACACTGGTGCACTTCAGAGAGCTGCTTTGAAGTCACCACGTACATCAAAGGCAATTTTGGGTGTAAGTACTGAGCGCCCGATTCACAGAACTAACTTAAGACAAAATCCTAAACTTACTACTTTTGGTATTCACAGAAGTTAGGATTTTGTCTTAAGACAAACTTAAGACAGACTTAAGACAGACTTAAGACAAAATCCTAACTTAAGTCTGTCTTAAGTCTGTCTTAAGTTTGTCTTAAGACAAAGTTAAGACAAAATCCTAACTTCTGTGAATACCAAAAGTAGTAAGTTTAGGATTTTGTCTTAAGTTAGTTCTGTGAATCGGGCTCGATGTCTTTGACCCCCTAAAAATGGACCTACTGGATTTATAACTAAGCTCTGCCAGAAGAACTACTGTGCTGCTTAAAGCACTCAACTGGACTGCTGATATGGAAGGTCTGCTTTTCTGTGTGTTGCCCTGCTGCTTGTTGCTCTTAAAGTGATCACCAAGGGCTTGCTTGCTTGCCTCCTGTTGCTTGAGACTCAGGGATATCAAAGTCCCTACCCCTACTCCTGAGCCTAGATCACTGAACTAGCACTTTGCCTCCAGAGACCTACACATCGGACAATGTATTGCCACAGCAGAAGCTTAGTGAGAAATGCATTGCACGACGGCTCTCGACTCTGGTTATCATCTTCAGAACTGACGTTTCGCCTTCACTGAATGGAGGAGATTGACGCACCCAGCACCTGCGGGCCTTGACACACCGCATCAACCCATCTTGCTATTTGCGACCAGGAAAGGTACATTGTACCCTGGGTCCTGGGTAGATCCGGTAGCTGGCCGGTGCTCCATTGTGGTCAGCCCAAACTTTGACTTTGCCCCGGTCCAGCGCGACCTACAGTAACCTTTTGGCGCTACCTGTTTCTAAGCGATTTACTGCATTTACAGCCTGATTCATCATGCAGAATGGCACTCGTAAAGGGCCAGATTCTCAGAATCTGGCCCTTTGCAAGTGCGATTTTTGCATTTGGGATTCATCATCCCAAATGCAAAAATCGGTAATAGCGATTTCGCTATTTTGCGATGAATGACATTTAAGGAATCTCTATTTGAGATTCCTTAAATGCAATTCATCATCCATTTTCAAATTGCGAAATCGCAATTTCGGGCCGCTATTTACCTCGAGGTCAAACCTCGTGGTAAGTAGCGAAAACTCAGAAAAATGCTTTTAAAAGCATTTTTCTGAGTTGCATGTTTCACACACACATGTCCTTTGGACATGTGTGTGCGCAACACCTGTCTAAATTAGCATTCAGGGGTGCTACAGGGTGTCCTCTGGACACCCCTGGCACCCTTTAAATCGCTATCTTATTTGCGATTAGCTAATTGCTAATCGCAAATAAGGAATACTCCCTATGCATTCCTATGGGCCTTTTGGCCCATAGGAATGAATGGGGAGTTATTCCTTATTTGCGATTAGCAATTTGCTAATCGCAAATAAGGAATCTGTAGGAATCGCAAAAAATTTTGCTATTCTTACATGAATCCCGTTTTGCGAGTCTGGAATAGCGATTCCTTATGATTCTCTATTTCAGACTCGCAAAACCTCCCTATGATGAATCAGGCTGATATTCCTTTAAAATTCAATATCTCAAGTTCTATACATTAGATTTTTGTTGTTTTGGTCTTGTTTTGTTCAGAATATAATAATCTATTTGTTTTAAACTTGTGTGGAGTTTTATCATGGTATATTCACTGTCTTACTGTGTGAATATTGTACACATTGCCTCTTTAGATAAGCCTGACTGCTCTATGCCACGCTACCAGAGGGTGAGCGCATCATATCTTTTAGTGTGTGCTTAGCTTACCCTGACTAGAGTGGTGGTTCCTTTCTGGCCTGGGTGCATACCTTAGCCAACCAGGAATCCCATTTCTAACAGTCCATGACCTCTTAACTTGCCATTAGACTGTGAGCTTATAGACTGAACAGTCTCCTATGCCTGAAAACTTACCAGCTTATCAGAATTTGTGAGAAGGTTTAGTGAATCTGGATACTAGATCTAGTCTTTCTTTAGGTTCTACAACCCAGTCAAATGTAATGCTCCTGAACGTATTCTGTCTGAGCCCCTCAGACCTGTAGCTCGACATTTGTGCCAGGCTGTCCAGTTGCAACCCAAAGTTTCTTTTCTTCGCAACCTATTGCTCATTCCAATCGGCAACAATCTTCTAGTACGCACTATGTAGAGGGTACTTGGGTGTATTAATTAATCCATCAGGCCCTCAGATCCTTTTTAATTTCCCACTGGAAGATATCAAATTACTGCAATCATATGCGACTTTGAGTACCACAGGCAAGTCTCTATCCAAAGATCTGTTGGTAATGGTCCAACCCCATTCTTTAAGCGAGCCAATTAATCCAAATGCTTCCTCTGTTGATGGCCCTGCAAGTGAAAAAAATATTCAAATTCTTTTATGGGACACTTCTGGTGACCCCACTTAGAACAAATTCACGGTGTCCTTCCACATTATTTTAATCTAAGCACATCTCCGGATCACAGAGTAGGGTGTGTCTCTTATTGCATTGATACCATGCTCTCTGCTAATGGCAGGCCATCCAGGGGCTGATTATCTGGGTCAAAATCTCCTTACAAGGCATTGTCAAAAAGTTAGACATAACATCGGCAGACGTTTTGAGGATCAATATAAGGTCATTAAAAGGGACTGAGTGAACCTTTTTAATAACTATAATCATTCTGTAGCGTAAAACAAAGATTCCCTGATCTATTCTTGAAGAACATCTCTCACCCAGCAAGATTCTTCCTCCCATGATTCTAGCAGGAGACTTCAATGCCACCTATCAACCCAATAAGAAATTGAGACTTAAGGCTTCCCACTTTGGAAACTGAGCCTATTAAAACCTGGAACTCTGCATCCTTACAACTTCTGTCATTTACTTTGACATACGGTCTCAGAGCCTGTAATGGGAGGTGCAAATCTGATTGGGATAGTGTCTATACGTTTGAAAGGGGTCAATAGAGAAGTTGTATTGGTTACTGTATTCTGTATACTAGTTTATGGGGGGAATTCTGCAATTTTAAGGTGATCACTAGATGGAATAGTGACTATAACGCCCTAGGAACTCACTCTCTGCTGATGGTTGATGATTTATCTGCTATGGGCAGGGAATTTCCAACCCAATTTATTCCAACTAATAATAGGGGAGTCATAAAATTGCCCTCCCTTGCAAATTAGTATTAACCTGTCCTCTTGACCAAAATTTATGAGGCCTTTTTCTCCACCTTGAATCCTCTAAATGATTCACCTTCCAAGCATCTGTCAATTTTATACATGCATATGGAATTATACCACCTATTAAAAAGCTTTTTCACCAAGCCCTTTAAGCAAACCAATATTAAAAGGTACAAAAGTATTCTTTGGTATGTTACTGATTGACACTGCGAAAAAAGGAAAAAACCTGTGGTTTGTGGTGAACTCAATAGGGTCAGGAATGCTGACTGGAGCTAGATTATCCTAGGGCAAAACTAATTTCGAAAGGTCCTTAAGTAGTCACAACATGATATAATGGTAGTGTGATTATCAAGCACTGTCCATTTGTATAACTCCACAAGACATTGTAGTTAATAATGAAAGTATAACAGGTAAACACACAACAGTAAAATTGAAAGGTATAAACACAATTTATTAAAATGCCTCCCTGTGAGGGTTACAATCTAAATAAAATCCAATAAAAGATTCACAAAAGTGAAATAAATCTAAAAAAAGCTAAAAAAAGGGGTCAAAGTACAAAGGTCGACGCTGCGTTTCGGTGTTCGTTTATATTGTTTACACCTTCTTCAGGACACTTTGACGGTTCAAAATTAATCTGATATTTATTGAAGTTTCTCTTTTAACCATTAAGAAGACCTCTTAGTCAACCAGATATATGTGCATCATCAGTGCCTTCAATTTGCACTGTGACCTGTTGTCAATTCAAGGTACAAGGCAAAGAAACAACGGAGGAGCCACCGGACTTCTCTCTCAGTTTGGGTCTATGTGATGCAGTCTTTGGTCCTTTTCTGATTTTTAGATCCCACACTTATATATCCTTTTTCAAACGCTGTGTTTGTTTGAATGGCAGTGCTTCATCACCTGGTAGTTTTTGGTCGGCCTCCCTGCTCCTCCGTGTTCTGCGTCATCCGAATATTGACACTGCACCATATCTTATCTTATTTTGGCCATAACATCTCATAGTTTTTTAGGTTTTAGAGACTCTGGACTTTTCAACAAGAAGCTTTTGTATAAAAACAATTGGCAGGATCTTCTAGAGGATGTCCAGAACAGAAATGGTAGGGCATTCTTGCAAATTATACCCAACGGCCATTTAGATGCCATTACCCAGTTGATCAATTTGTTTTACCTATTACTTGCATAAATCAGTTCTCAGAGTAGTACTTTACATCTAGAATTAGTAACTTAAATTGCATGGAACATATTCCGCACGATGAAGACCAGCTAATCTTTTCTCTGGCTGACACAAGAAAGGCTATAGAATCATTTCATCCAGGGAAAGCTCCTAGTCCTGATGCAATCCCTGGAGATCTCTGTGAATCCGAAACTCATATTTGGGCCTTGTTAGAAATGGGGGTCTCTAGTTGGCAAGGGTTCGACCCTTTTTCCAAGTAGGGACCCTTCTTCCTAGTCAGGGTAAGGGAGTCACACTCCTAAAACAACCCCTGCTCACCCCCTTGGTAGCTTTGCACGCGCAGTTAGGCTTATCTCTGAGGCAGTGTGTAGAGCCTTTGCTCATAATTAACAGTAATACAGTGAATACACTACAAAAGGACACTCCACCAGTTTAGAAAAATATTCAAAACAAGACCAAAATGATAAGAATCCAACATACAGTACTTAAAAATATACACTTTGCAAGATATCCTTAAAATTGCAGAAATATCTCAAAAACACAGTTCTTACGAGTCAGTAGCTCAGTCTGGGGCTACCGCTGTGCAGAAAACAACAGAGTCTAACAGTTCTAGCCAATCATGTCAGTACTGGCCAGCGAAAGCGTGGACAGACTGATGAACAATAGCTTTCTCTGTGCGGTTGGCACATTGGTGCGAGCCAGTCGTTGCAACCTTCCCGGTTGCGTTGAAAAATTGAAGTGGTGCGGGGTGGAGTGCCCTCACGATACGGTGCAGACAGCGGCTCGGGACGAGCTTCCAGATGGCGTCTATGAGACCAAGGCTTACTGTGCAGAGTGAGGCGGTGCTAGATACGGTGTTGGCAGGTTGCAGTGCAAGCGACAGAGCTGGTTAGTGGGAACTGACATTGTTCGGCCCAGTCAGCTGCATGGGTTAAGGGTGGTACGTTGTAACCCTTACAATTGGTGCCCCCAGCAATGATGCAGTCACAGGTGTCGAAGTCAGCAGCAGTGACAGCCTTGGTGAGACCAGGATGGCAGAGTTAAGTGTGGCGGTATGGAGTGCAGTGCCCACAGGTCACGGAGCAAGCAGCTGCTTGGTGGCGGCGGTCGCTGTCATCAGTGAGACCAGGGTTGAGGTGCAAGATGCATACAGTTGCTTCTGCTGTGCTGTCAGGACACAAAGCCAGCAACGGAGTTGGTGGCGGAGTCTGTTGCTTTTCCTTTGCTGTGGCAACTAAAACATAGGTTCCAGAAGCTGTATCCAGAGGTTGGTGAAGTCTTTGCAGTCCCTGAGACTTCAGAACTGGAGGCAAGCTCTACTTCAGGCCCTTGGAGATACTCAGCACAAGTATAGAAAGTTCAGTCCAGTCCTTTCACTGACCAAGGCAAAAGCAGCTGCAGGACAACCCACCATAGCAAAAACACAGCAAAGGGACAGTACTCCTCCTGGCAACTCTTCCAGCTCTTTTTCTTGGTAGGTTCCTTGATTCCAGCGAGTTCTAAAGTTCTGGGGTTTGGGACCCCATATTTATACTCAGTTTCTCTTTGTTCTCTCAGGCAGAGAGACTCTGGGCTCAGTTCAAACCAGTTCTGTCCTCTCTGGTCCAGCTTCCTGGCAGGAGGTGGAGACAGTATTGTGCAAGGCAGACAGGGCCTATTCTGGTGCAAGGGAAACCTTTTCCTCTGCACTCAAAATGCAGACCAGGCCTTTTCAGGTGATAGTGAAAACTCCTCCCACTACTCCCAATGCAGACTAGGCCTGTTCAGCCCCGCCCTGACTCATTTAGGAAAGGTAGGACACACACCAACCCCCCATGGCTGTCTCAGATAATGTACATCCCCAGCCCCTATCACTACAAAGCCAGACAGTCAAATAATCCCAGCAGAGGCACACTGTATGGCTAAGCAAGAAAATACCTAGGGCCAGATGTAGGTGGCCATTTACCGGCCGGTAACGGCTGATTTAATCTGTTATTGACCGGTAAATGGGTTTTTGGGATGTAGGGGGCCAATTGTACCGATTCAGTAAATTTACCAAATTGGTAAAATACCGAATCGGTATTTTTACCGATTCGGTAACTTCTAGATGTAGGTCCCAAAGGCCTTTCAGATTCGGTATTTTACCACCCAATCCAATTGGGTGGTAAAATACCGAATCCAGGTGTACATGCACATGTGTGCATGCACACCTATGCCATGTGACAGACAGACATGCCCTTAGGGCATGTCTGTGTGCCACATGGCACACATGCCTTTATTTGGGGTGCTAGAGGGTGTCAAAGTGACACCCTCTGCACCCTTGCTGGAATCGGTATTTACCGAATCGGAAAATACCTATTCAGTAATGCCCATTGATTCCTATGGGCTTCAATGCCCATAGGAATCAATGGCCATTACCGAATCGGTATTTACAGAATCGGTAAATACAGAATCTTAGGGCCCGATGTAGGTAAAAGGGATTTTCCAATTTCAAAATACCGAGGCGGTCCGAATCGGTATTCTGAAATCGGAAAACGAGATGTAGCAAAAAAAAGGCGAATGAATACCGATTCGGTCGGCATCGGTAATGTGAATCGGTACGTTCCGATTCGGCACGGACCGAATCGGAAAGTACCGAATCGGCGAACACCGAATCGGAAATAGCCGAATCGGCTAACACCGAATCGGAAATAGCCGAATCGGCTAACACCGATTCGGAAATAGCCGAATCGGTAAAATCCGAATCGGCAATGATAGATTCGTAGCTATGAAAACACACCCATGGCCAAAAAGCCCATAGGAATGCATTGAAGAAACCGATTCGGTAAAATCCAAATCGGATATTACCGAATCGGATTTTACCGAATCGGTAATATCCGAATCGGTAAAAGCCGATTCGGCAAAAGCCGATTCTGCCAATGAGGTGGCTCCCCCTCCCCCACCCAAACAGGGAGTGGCAACCCTGGCAGGTGCAGCTAATTAAGAAGTTTCTGGAGAGCCAGCCTGAGCTGAACACTCACAGTTAGCAGCAGTGGGAGTAGGAGGTTGTGAACTGTAGTGAAGAAGATGGCAAACCAGAGCGAGAGCCAGAAGTCCTCCCAGAAGAGGAAGCCTAAGTTCAGCACCACCGAGCTGCAGGTGTTGGTTGAGGAGGTGGTGAGGGTGCACCGCCAGCTATTTGGAAAGCTGTCCCTCAATGTGCCAGACAGCACCAAGAGGAGGATCTGGAGCGAAATCGCCCAAAAGGTGAATGCTGTGGGTGTCACCCCCAGGTCCCTGGATGAGCTCAAGAAGCGATTCTATGACATCCGCAGCCTCACAAAAAGGAAGATGGCAGAGATCCAGAGGCAGGCTGGAGTCACTGGTGGAGGCAGGAACCCGGCGCCACCCCTCACAGACCTCGAGGAAATGGTCTCCACCACCATTGAGAGGGAGAGTGTTACTGGAATTGGGACCCTGGACAGCTCAGCCAGAGCTACAGCTACAGGTAAGAAGCATGCGCATCATGACACACCCTACCAGACACCTCCCCATTAGACACAATGCATAGGCAAACCCCAGCACAGTACTGTAACCAACATACAAGAGACAAGCATCATGGTACATGTAGTCAGCAGAAGTTAGCAAACTATGGCAGTGCAGAATCACAAGACAGGAAACAGTGGAACACAGTCTAAGGAGATGCAAGGACATGTGGAATGCTTTAATTGTACTGACTGTAATACATCGACACTCAATTTACAAATGCTTCTTTGTACCTAGGGGCACCATCAGGCGGACAAACTATGTCTACAGAGGCAGCAGCACCATCTGACACTGCACTCGCATGGCCGAGCACCAGCCAGGCTGCCGAGGAGGAGGAGGACGTAAACACCCTAGGGCTTGGTATGGAGGGAGACCTGGTGATAGACTTTGAAGCACTGCACTCCCCACAAATGCCCAGCACACCCCCCTTGCAGTTCTCCCCAGAGAACTCCCCGACAAGGGACCTCCTTCCACCTACACCAGCTCCTGCCACAACCATGGCTTTGGCACCAGTACAACCTGTCCTGGGAGCAGGGGCTCAGGGCCCGGCCAGCACCACACCCCCACCAGTGGCACCCCAGCCCACTCAGCAGGCCGGCAGCAGCAGTACCCGGCGCCGTGCCATCACCACCACTGCTGCACCAGCACGGGAGGGCAGTGTCTTCCTGGGCCTCGAGGGAAAGATGGTCAAGATACAAAGGCAGCAGGCAAAATCCATGATGGCCTGCCAACGCCAGCTCCTGCAGCACAACCTGCAGATGGGAGAAATGGTAAAGGGATTTCAGGCCTTCGTGGATTCCAACACGGAGGTGGCAGCAGGTTTAGGCAGGCTAACCACTGCCATAACCCAGTTGTGTGGCAGAATGGAGGAGCAGGAGCTGGTGCGCAGGCGGGATGCCCGGGTGCAGAACCGCTGCATGAGCTGCCTTGCTGCGGCAACGGCACAACTCTGCCAGCGCAGCGCAAACATGGAGTCTAGCCTCAGTCAAAATACGGCAGGGCTCACAAGGGGAATGGCCCGCATCATGACTGCAATGGAGGCCATGATCATCTCGAACACTGCCACAAATCCTGCCCTGGACCTGGGGGATGCTGGGGACAGCAGCAGCCGCAGCAGCCCGGCCAGCGCTGCGTCTGAGCCACGCAGGAGCACCAGGCGCTCCGCAGATGCCGCTGGTCATTCAGAGGGGGCTGAGGGACACCCCAGTGGGGCTGCCAAGCGGTCAAAGAAATAGCCTTGCAAGGGCGGGTGAGGCAACCTGGACCTTGGACTTTTGTTTTCTTTTCCATTACACCATTTTTTTGTTGCACATCAGTGCAGTAACTGTGTTGCAACAGTATTAAAAATTGTTTTTTCACAACAACCATTTAGCTGTCTTTGCATCTGTACTCACTCAGAAATAGTTTTCAGTAATCTCCTCACGTCTGTATCTGCCATCACTTGGCGTACACACCCCAGCTGGCTGTGTCAGTGGCACAGCTTCGTCGTCGTCATGGTCCTCGTAGTCAGACAACTCCACCTCAGTGCCCTTCTTCATCGCAAGGTTGTGTAACATTGCACATACAGCTATGATCTTGCAGCAGGTGATGGGGGTATACTGCCTTGCACCTCCACTCTTGTGCAGGCATCTGAATCTACTTTTCCAGATGCCAAAGGTCCGTTCGACAACATTCCTTGTGCGTATGTGGGCCCGGTTATACCTCCTTTGGCTGGGTGTGGAGGGGTTGAGGTAGGGGGTGAGTATGAATGAGCGGAGGGCATATGCACTATCGCCTGGAAGAGAAAGGGGTAACATTACACACATGCATACATGTATTCCACCTAGCTACTATGTGTTATGGGGGCCTGATGATGTGTCTCACCTAGGAGGTATCCTTCACCAAATTCGCCAGCCATCAGCCGTGCATAGATGCCGCTCTGTTGGAAAATATAGGAGTCATGGGTACTCCCTGGAAATTTTGCTACCAGGTCTGTGATGGTGCACTTTGCATTGCAGATCACCTGCACGTTGATGGTGTGTGTAGACTTCCGATTGCGGTATATGTATTCTGTGTCCGCTGGTGGGCAAATCGGAATGTGCGTGCCATCTATGCAACCAATGATTTGG
The DNA here is from genome assembly GCF_964263255.1 of Lissotriton vulgaris. Classification (NCBI taxonomy): domain Eukaryota; kingdom Metazoa; phylum Chordata; class Amphibia; order Caudata; family Salamandridae; genus Lissotriton; species Lissotriton vulgaris. The sequence goes on along the minus strand of NC_141694.1, from coordinate 627,582,574 downwards.
GGAAATTGTGCCATCTGGTAGAAGTCAGCTTTAGTTTGTAGCAGTTCTGCGTGGGTTGCAGGGAAAGAGATGTATTGGTCCATCCTGTGTATCATGGCGTCAAGGAATGTGTAGAAGAACCTTGACAGGCTGCTCTGGCTCACCCCTCCTGCCGCTGCAACTCCACTTTGATAGCTGCCAGACGCTAGCAGGTGTAGGCTGCATAGCACCTGGATGTGCGTAGGGATGGCGTGTGCCCTTGGGGTGTGGTGGTCCAAGAATGGTTTGAGATCCCTGATGAGCTCAAGTATGGTGTCAGAGTCCAGCCTGTATCTCTGTAGGATCTCTGCCTCTGTGAGCATGAACAGGGTTATCCTCTGTCTGTAGACCTGTTAATTTCTTAGCCATTCCCTCTGTCCTTCCTGCTGTAGCCGTAGCCGCCTCGCAATGACATAAAAAGCTGCCATCCTGCAAGTTGCAATGCATTTTGGGGCTGTTTATATGGGTTGGAGTTGGTAAATACCGAGTGAATTCTACCGATTCTGAGCCGATTTCGGTGTTTCTGTGCCTCCCTACATCTCCCCATCTGTCGGAATCGGGGAATTTCCCGATCGGTGATTCATACGAATCGGTATGTTTTCCGATTCGGCTCATGTCCGATTCGGTCTATCTACCGATTCGGTACATGGACCGAATCGGCTTCATTCCGAATCGGTGTGTCTACCGAATCGGTACATGGGCCGAATCGGATAATTTCCGAATCGGTGTCACTACCGAATCGGTACATGGACCGAATCGGTTATTTTCCGATTCGGTGTCACTACCGATTCGGTACATGGACCGAATCGGTTATTTTCCGATTCGGTGTCACTACCGATTCGGTACATGGACCGAATCGGTTATTTTCCGATTCGGTGTCACTACCGAATCGGTACATTGACCGAATCGGTGTTTGCATCCGATTCGGTGTGTTACCGATTCGTTACATATCCGATTTTCGGTATGTACGTATCGGATTCTTTCCCATTCGGTACTCATTCCGAATCGGTTTTCACTCCGATTGTTAATTTTTTTGGTTCCCTACATCTCGATGGCTATTTACCGATCGGTAAGGGCCAAAAATCGGTATTTTCGGTATTTTCGGCCGTTACCGATCGGTAACGGCCTACCTACATCGGGCCCTAAATGATTCGGTATTTACCGATTCTGTAATACCTACATCCCCCCCTCTATTTTACCACTTCTTAAATACCGAATCGGTAAAATTCGGTATTTAAGAAGTGGTAAAATAAAATGACCTACATCTAGGCCCTACTTTCTAAACGTGGTATTGTCAAACACAGAAAAAAAAAATCACCTTTACTAAATTATGTATTTTTACACTGTGGTTCCAGGCATACTTATCTCCATTTCCCTATCTTGTCCCAATGGGAAAGTTAAGCTTATAAGATGGTATAAGTAGCATTCCCATTCTTTTCTATGGGACAGATAGCCTTGCAGTGGTGAAAATCAAAATACAATGTAATTTGCCACCAGGACACGTCACACACACCAGTACATGTCCTACCATTACCCTTTAAAATACACAGCACCCTTCCCACGGGGGGTACCTTGGGCCTACCTTACGGATGACTTACACTTACGAAAAGGGAAGATTAGTGGTTCTCCCATTGAAAGAAGTAGTTTGCCAAGTCGATATGGCAGTCTTAACTGCGCGTAGACACTGCAGTGGCAGGTCTGAGAACCATTTGAAGGGTTGCTTTTGTGGGTGACACAATCTGTGCTGCAGGCTCACTAGCAGCATTCGATTTACAGTCCCTGGGCACACACAGTGCACTTTACTAGGGACTTATTACTAGTGAATCAAATATGCCAATCATGGAAACACCAATCCATAATACAATTTACACAGGGAGTATTTGCACTTTAGCACTGATCATCAGTGGTAAAGTGCCCATAGTCCTAAAACCAACAAAAACAGGTCAGGAAAAAATAGGTGAAAGGAGCAAAATGTTTGGGGATAACCCTGCAAAAAGGGCCATTTCCAACAGGCCCGTTATGATAATCAAGTATCTAATGAGATCTTGAATGGAATTGATCTTCCTGCCTCCTGGGCTGGTGCCCATATAATTCCAATCTAAACAAAGGTGACAGGAATGAGCAAAGGAATTATACACCCATCAGTCTCCTAAAAAATCTTCGAAATTACTTTTGTGCTCAGTAGCTTGGTAAACTGCAGGGCTCGTTGGAAGACCTTAACATCCTTTCACCATTCCAGGCTGGCTTCCATCGGCAGGTCAGCACTGTTGATGAGATTTTTAGGATTTCTTTGATCACTGGAAATCAATCACTATACAAAAGGACTATCTGTATGTGGCATTTGTAGACATGAGAACAACTTTTGACTTGGTACCCAGAAAGACTCTTTGGGAGGTCCTTAGAGCAATGGAAGGGCATACACACATTTTGAACAACGTTATCAGAACCCATCAATCCACATAAGCCCAAATTAGATGGGGCAAGCTAGGAGAAATGACAGACCCGATCATGGTCCACAGTGTTGTACATCAAGGGAGTTTTTTCCCCTACTTTACTTTCAATGTACAACAATTGGATTTTTAATTTCTTAACAGTTGCAACACTGACGCCCCAAAATTAAAAGGCAAAAATATACCAGTCCATTTCATACTGGTCTAAGTTTGATGAATTCTGTAAATACAGAGGATTGGAGATCAATAGGGAAAAGACTAAGGGGTAGATTTTTAAACATTTTGCAACGGGTTAGCATCACAAAAGTGACGCTAACCAGCACAAAATATTTTTCAGCAATATACCTTCCAGCGCAAAACTTGTTTTGTGCTGGAAAGTACCCTAAAAGTAAGACAATGCATTGCTAAGCCTTGCTTTGCATTACTTAGTACCAAGGGGGCATTACATGGACAGCAGTTTATAGGCTTTTCCATGCAACCACCCATGTCTATTGACATTAAACCCTTTTTGCAAACAATTGTAGACAGTGTTTAGTGCCAAAAGTTAACACCATTTCAAAGGAGGCATTAACAGGAGAAATGGTTTTATTTACCCTTTCTTTTCTGACTTTGCATGCACGCTTTGCAGCACACATAAAAAGTGTTTAAACTTATCTAGGCATAGTATTACTTACAGGAACGTTACCCTTCTTTACAAAACCTATGATAGACTCAGGCAAAAACCCAGTGCTGTGGCACTACGGATCTCTGTAGATATGGCGCACTCCTGCGCCCTCCGTGTCATGCAATGCAGTGCAGCCTCTTTGGGTGTTGTGCCACGTTATGTGCTTTTTTTGAAAATATGACTCCTAGGGGCCTATTTATGAGCTGGTTTCCATTACTCTTGCATCATGTAACATGGTGCAAGAACGACACAAACCTTAAATCAGATTTATGAAGCCACTCAAGGCCACATTGTGTGGCCCTGAGTGACTCCATAAATCTGGAGAAAGGCAACGAAGCACAAATTGCTGCACTGCCTTACTTGGTGTTCTCATGCAACTCCCATGGGTTCTGACGCATTCCCATGTTTACCAGAACAGATAAACCTGAGAATGTGCAAAAAAGATACTCCTTCCAAGAAGAGACGTAACGAGGAGAAGTATTTTCATATCTCCTCATTACTTCCTCTTTGTATGGGTGCTGCATTCTGCAGAACATGTAGATAGAGGAATATGCCTATCAGAATTGTTTTGGTGTGCCTGCCTGCTCAAAAACAATCCTGCATACAATGACTGCATTGGCGCTAGGCTGTCAAAAGGGTGTCAGCACAGAGGAACAATCAGGAATGCACTGTATTGCCTTAAACATGGTGCCTTCCTGCCCTTTCCTTGTCACACAGTGCAATGCAATAAGGTGAGTTGTTGAGCTGCACAGCACATCCTTTTCATAAATTGGACTCTAGTTTCATGGTTTATAGACCATATAAAAATAGACTGAGTAACCCTTGCCTGGCAGATGACAAGCTTTTAATTACCTAGGCACACAGGATACCACTTCTCTTACATGGTCCCAACAGATTCTTGAAAGTTCTTATACCATCCAACATAAGGCTGTAGTTATTTTAAAAATGCATAGATCCTCATAGTCTAAAGCTGCTTCTCCAGACTTACAACTGTATAGGGACAAAGCACAGTCAGCTGCCCTATATGGAGGCAAATTATGGGGGATTGCCAAAGTAGGTATTTTAGTAGGAAAAGAGTTTACATTTCTTAAATCACTACTCAATCTTCCTTCTGGTTCACCCAATCTCCCCATAATGTTTGATGATGGTCTTAAATGTATTAGCCATCTTATGGCTCACAGACCTTTTTGCACTGGGTGAGACTCTGGTTTTACCATCAAATGGATTGCTATTGATCCAAATTACTGAAAGTTAAAAGTTTGGACACCAATAATAAAATCAAGTGGTTCTCCCATTGAAAGAAGTAGTTTACCAAACTTGGACTTGAATCTTTTAACACTAAACTGTCCACTATTACACAATACACCAAAGGCTTTTTAAACACCACATTAGCAACTGAATATAGTTCACAAGCCCTGCAGTATCCCTGTTTACTAGACCTTGGGATTTTGCCGTACTAGTAAAGTGTATATTTTAGGAACAGGCTCTTTAATGTGTAAACAAAAATGCATTATGCCAGGAGACCACTACTTTAAAGTACACAGATAGATTTACATATGACCCTTTAGTCTGAGGTACAAATCCAATGGGTCCGCTCAGCATTTCATGTATACCAGCTTGATAAGATTGATTACCTTTTGGTTGACTAACAATCAACATGAATATTCTCTTGATAGCACCAAAAGAGCCCACTCACTGAAAGTGAATTCTACAAGTACAAGTTATGTTTTTTTTTCATGTTTACTTAATTTTCTTCATGTAAAGCACAAGTGCTGGAATGTAGTCAGTCAGATATGTAGGGACCTATGAGACATTGTGCAACTGAGTTGACCTAAACTCTATCACCATTTCTGATGCAAGACCAATACATAACAGATTCTGCCACAGTCTAATTGTCCTATCAGCGAGGATCCTGACATGTGACCGATTGTGCACACCTTTACTAACATCAGGCAAGTACTGCCAAAGTAATACAAGCATTACTAAAACTACTGCATTTTGACAGAAGCTTTCAGTAGTGGGTACTTAGTAGTGGGTACTCCTAATCCTTTCTAATGAGGTAAGGCTATAAGAGCCGCCTGCCGGGGATGATGGACAGAACCAAGAAACACTGCTGCTGTGGGTGGTAAGTCAAGCCTATTTTTTCTTGATTTCATAAATATTACTCAATGCCAAAATGTGATTTCAGATAACTTCACCTGTGCTGACAGCATGCCTTAGCCAAAGAAGGCAATGCGAGTAACTGCTTAGTCAAGTGTTTCACAACTTCACACGTTTGTTTCAAACCTTTGCCACTATAAGATTCCAAGGCATCTCCATCATCTCTTATGCCAACAACATTCACCTCCTCCTCTCCTTGACGGACAAAAAGCCACCTCCAGAATTAACTTCATAAACTCCATGACCATGGTAGGAGACTGAGTGAGTACAAACTGCCTGAAGCTCAACTCCGATTAAACAGAAGTGCTGATATACATGGGACAAGGCTCCCCTGGTGGAATAGAGCTAGGACCAAAACCAATACCCATTGACCACAAAAGAAATCTAGAGGTCATCCTATATGACAAACATTCCATGACATTGGGTCAATTGCGACAACAATGGAAAAAGAACAGATAGCAACATAAATTATGAGAAAAAATTATTCTTGAAAAAACATAGACAAGGTAATAAACAGATCATCAAAAGTAATCAAAAGTAGTTCCTCCAAGTGACGGTGCAGTGCAAGTGCAATACAGTGAGCCATAGGACAAGACAAACATATACCACAACATGGAATATACATTTACAATAATCAAAGGAAACCCAATGGTATTGGCATTTGGGTTTGAAAAGTCCAACAATCAAATGTGTTGGTTAAGAGTTTTCCCTTTGGTGATTGATTCTAGACATAAGTCGTTTTTCTTCTTCATTAGCTTCATTAGCTAGCCTTTGACCTGGTCCCTAAACCTGAGCTGTAAATGACGCTTGGAGAGATGGGCACCCCCACCCCCTTTGTCCTTAAACTCTGATCTGGCTACATGAGGTCAGTTTTGGCCAGGTCAGAAGGGGGACGCAAGGACAACTAACAGGACGCATCGCTGTCAACAGAAGAGTTCAACAAGGCTGGGTTCTGGCCCCAACCTTGTTCTTCCTGTATGTGAATGGGGTGTTTAGTTTCCTCCAATAAGACCCTGCAGACTCGCCTACCCTGGGGGGCAACAAGGTACCAACCTTGTTGTTCGCAGACAACACCCTGCTGATATCTAAGACCCCAGTTGGGTTACAACGCCTACTTAATAGATTCAAACTTTTCTGTGACAATCAAGGGTTGGTTATAAATAGCTCAAAAACCAAATGTATGGCCTTTAACTACCACAAGTCATATATGAGTAGCCCTCTGCTGGGTGGGGTACCCCTGGAAAGGGTAGACACCTTTGATCACTTAGGTGTAAGACTCTCCAACAAAATGTATTGGAAGCCCCTCTTAGCAAAGATGCTGTTGGGACACAAATGAGTGACTGGAGCAATAGGGAAAGAACACCGCCTCTCACACACTAGGTCGGTTGCTCATGCCCACCAAGTTTACGATGTCAAAGCAGTCAGCTCTGCTCTCTTCGGCACAGAGGTATGGGGATTTGACAAGCTTGACGAACTCTGCAGATCCCAGCACAAGTTTTTAGAGATCTGGTGATGCTACCTAAAAATGTTGGTTCATTTGTGTGCAGGTGACATTGCTTCTTAGCAGAATGCTTCTGTGATGGGATCAACCTTATCAAGAGTGTTGCGCTATACTAAAAGCTGTTTTTAGGGTGCTGTAAAATATTTGTCCAAAAATCTCTGTTTTTTAACATCTTTGTATTGATTGAGATCACAGGAGTCACTCAACTCTCTTACATTAGCCTAGGGGCCATGCTGTGTATTTGATGTACCCAGTAAGGTCTTTGTAGGGTCCTCTTAAATTGAGGATGGATCATGTGTCTTCTGTTAAGTTTTTCTTTTAAGGAATTACATGGCAGGTCAAACTTAGGGCATGCAGATAGATGTAAGTCCCTGGTGAGAACCGCAAATGACATGGGAATTGTTGAGTCTTTGAGGATTCAGTGTTTCAGGGTCAGAAAGAAGAAGCAGATAAGGTAACCTCTGTTCAGCTGCCATGTTGTTTGGGGTGTGTCCTAGGAAAAACCTTATTGACCAATTTTAATCTGGCTTGACAGTGCTAAAAGAGCTGGTCAGCCAGGGTTGGCATGGCAGAAGAAGCATGTCTGTTGACCCGTCTTTATCTGTGAAATCATCTGGGGCAAAACCTGAGGTGGGTAAATGTTAAATGCCCGGTTTGAAGAACCATTGATTTACAAATGCGTGGATCTGCCTGGATTTTCTGGGTACTGAAGTGATGGGCGTGATGACTTTCTTGGGCAGCTTCTGGTCAGGTATCCTCTCTTCAGCCGTGAGCCTGAAACACATAAAAATCTGTGGCCCCTTCTGTATTCCTTTCAGTGCCCTGCGTGTGCAAAAAGCAGACTCATGGTATCACTGCACTACCGGAAATGCCATAATCCGGGTACAGATATATGTAGCTAGCACATTTGAAATGCATACTTCTGGTGAACTACCCACCATCAAACATCAAACATTCACTCTGTCACACAACACATACGTAATGATAGATCAGTGTTTCCAAAAAGATAACACCAAAGCGCCCTCAACTGGACAATCGCAGAAGTCAAAAAAGGCAAAGGCATTTTTGTTAAAGGAAGTGTTTGGAAGATAGGTTCCTTTCATCGAGATCGAACAAAGATGCTCTGCTCAGAGTCGACCAGGTGTATCTCGGTGCACATTTTTCTGACCAATGTCACAGGAACTCTTCTCCAAAGACATGCAGAGAGAAATTCTAATAAGAGATGATATATTAAAAGCACATTCACACAAAACAGAGACGAAAGCACGTCTTTTCCATCCAATATTTAAAATTTTTAGTATAACTAACATCGATTTTCCAAAATCGATTTAATTAAAACTGATTCTGTGGTCGGGATGCATGTATCAGTATTTTAGAAACATTCCGAATTCGAATTTTACTTTGTAGCAAGCGGAGCAGTTTGCAATAACTTTATTAATGAGATATCTCATAACTACGGTTAGAATCTCCTGATAGAAGCAGATTTCCAAGTTTGAAGGACAATCTCAAGTGACTTTAAACAAAAAACATTCAATGTTAGAGAAAGGCAAAGATAAAATCAAACAACATCTAGGGACGAAACTCAGCCGTACTATCAGTAATGAACGAGAACATTGGGAACAGGGACACATAGGTGCAATGTTGAATATCAATGAATAAGTAAGGATAAAGATAACTATCTGCTGGCATTTACTTTGAAAAAAGGCCTCTAGAAGATATTTTACGAATAGTCATTTTTTTTACCTTAATGCAAAAACCGCTTAGCGCCTTCCTACAGAGAAAGGTTCAATCAATATGTCAATGTGTTTGTGCCACGTTCCACATATGAAATAAAGGAAGAGGAAAAGCAATCCTCAATGGCATATTAATGACTTCAATATAACGCACTGATACACAATTATTTGGATACTTGTGCTTTCAGTTCTTATTGCCCTTTGTTGAAACTATGCCTTCGAGCATGCCTGTGAGTCCAATGACCCTGTTACATTATGGGGCATATTATCAAGGACTTATCGCCGAGTTAGCGGCACATTATCGCAGCCAAAGTGGCGATAAATATATCGCCCTATTCACAAGCTGGTGCTAACAGCCGATATCACCAGTTCACCTGAGATAGCAGCCGCAAAAAACATCACCACAGATGACCCCGGCAACTAACGCTAATGAGATGCAGAGTAGGCGTTCCACTTCGCAACATTCTCAACGATCAGCCAGATCGACGATAAGATTACAAAACAGGCGATAAGGCGCGTTAGCAGCAGGTATTTAACACCTGCTCTTACCTGGTGTAAAGGCGGACGACAAACTGCACCTTAAAAGGGAACACAGCCCAGAGCCACACCTGAAGAACAACAGATACCATGGAGCTACTGATCATGCAGCTCGGACACCCAAGAAGGCCACAACACACACCGCCACAACCCCCAGGCCCACCCTGATCACCCCCACCAAGGACAAAGATACGTTATATCAACTTTTCGAAATCATGAACAAAACAATTTGCCTGATATCGCCTAAATAAAACACTTAACATTCATGTGTGGTCAGAAAAAGGAGAATCACTCATTCATCTTTGAATTTCCAAACAATACATTTTATTCAAATTAAACAAAAAACAACTATTTGGAAGAGTCATGGCGGGTCTTCTCTGGACAATCTGTAAGTCACAGCCTGCAAGACAAAAATCAAGATAAGAAGGTGTGTCAAGCGCTCATCAAAGGGCAGAGAGAGAAAGAGAGAGTGAAAGGAAGAGGGGGAGAGAGAGAGAGTGAAAGGAAGAGGGGGAGGGAGAGAGAGTAAAAGGAAGAGGGCGAGAGAGACAGAGAGTGAAAGGAAGAGGGAGAGAGAGAGAGAGAAAGGAAGAGGGAGAGAGAGAGTGAAATGAAGAGGGACAGAGATAGAGAGAGTGAAAGGAAGCGGGAGAGAGAGTGAAAATGAAAGGAAGATGAGAAAGCAAGAGAAAGATAAAGAGAGAGAAAGAGAGGGAGGGAGAGAGAGAGAGAGAGTGCCGACACTGCGGACTCAGCCCTCACTGCTCACCTACTGCCACCAGTGTGTCTCCAACCACATGCCAGTATACACTGCAGTCCACCAGGTCCTTTATTTGAAACAGAGTCCAGATCAATGAATGGCAGAGTTCATACAATTGCACACACCATCATCGCTTGCCCACCCCTGCGCACACAGGCTGCTGCACCCGAGTCCCGCCCACCACCCAGCGGTGATTGCACACCCATGCGCACAAAGGCCTCACTGCTCACCTTCCACCCCCGGTGTGTCTCCAAGAGGGCCCACCACGTGCCGGTGCATGCTCCAAGCGTGGGGCCCGCGACCTTGGCAGCCTCCACATCATGCAGCCCGCAACGCGGTGCCACCAGGTCACACACTTGATTATGTATCTTGATTTTGCAATGGCAGAGATCATATCAGTGCACACAGCATCATTGCAGGATGCACACCTGCTCAGCTCTTTAGTTGCCACTAACTCTGTGAACTGCAAAGCAACGCCACATGGCGGTAGGCCCACGCTGCCTGCTGGCTCAAGCCTACACTGTGGTCCAGCATGGCTCACACAAATCCATACTAGTCTGTACCGCCAAAACGGGGCATCATCGCAGGCTGCACACCCGCTCAGCATTTACGGTACCCCTACCTCAGTGCAACGAAAGTCACCGTCACGTGGGGGTACGCCCATGCCGGCCGCAGTGTATCAGTTTCCCACAAGTCTGTGCAATGCAAGTCATGGACCCTTTATGATTGAGTCTCATGGTGAGGATGCCATCATGTCACCTCTGGCAATGGGTAATGTGATGGGATAAGGCACTAGACTCATTCATAAATAATAACCACACAGATACACCCAGCTAGAGAGTGGAAATGGTGCCCAGCACGTGCGCCCTGCCCTTTTTATTGGCAGGGGCACATGTCCTGTGACACATGTGCTGGATGGGTGCGGTGTAGGTGTAAACCAGCCATGAGGGAGTGGCTGTGACATGCGGACAACTAGACCTGTGATGAGCAGATCACTACAGGGAAGACCTTGGACATGCAGCGTTGTCATCCCACCTTGTAAGCATAAGTTGAGTGGACTGGCCTGGCCTGGCATGTGCCAGTCCAACATTGGGGTGTGAACAATGACCCTGGCGCTCTGGGCGTGGTTCCGTCCTGGGCTGGACAAGTAAGTAACTAAGGAGTGTGTCTCTGTTGTAGTGTCGGTGCCACCTGGACCGCAATTGGTAATGTTTCTCCCTGTGTCTCAAGTCCCACAACATGAGCAACATGGACGTAAGGAGGAATCACTGACCCTACATTCATCCATACTTCCAAACTTGAATGATCATAGACATGGCACATCTGTGTGAAAATGAATGTTTACTGCACATTGAGTGGAGTGTAGTAGCTGGAGCAGTACCGGGCCATGCAAACCTCACTTTACATTGTTGGCGCGTGGAGGGCCAGCCGGAGTCCTTTAGGGAATGACAAGTTCATCAGAAGATGAAGAGTTCAGTCCACAGTTCGATTGCTGTGTCACTGGTGACCAAACAGAATATGGCAGTCATTGTCGAGGTTCAAGGTGAGTGTCGCAGAGTGTATCGGGGGACAATGGAAGGTGATGACGCAGAGGATAGAATGAAGCAGAAACAGGCCATATGGTGGAAATGAATGCTACTGCATCCTTCTTACCACTAATGCAGAATCACCCGCACAAGGCAGCACACACGGAAAAAGCAAAAAAAGGAGAAATAATGTATTTCTCCTTGTTTCACCAACATAAGACCAGGTAGAACGTCCACCGCAACACCCACTGCCCACCCCCTTTCACACTAACCACAGCGTGAAAGGGGGCCTTATTTACAAGGTAGCGTTAAGCCATGTCAAGTGGATTAACAATACCTGGTAAATAAGGCTAAGCCCCTATCGCCACCACAACGTTGATAAAAGAAACGTTGTGGTGGTGATAGGGGCTTGTACATGTTTCCCATAGTGTTCAGAAGTGTTGATATAAAGGAAAAATATTGCGTAAGGAATAACATATTTCAAAAGTATGTATTATTGGTTATAATTTTCACAAAGAGGTATGTAGAATGTGTCTATTAAAAATTGAGATATGCTTTATGGCAAAGGTTCATTATCCTGGTGATAAACACTAATACAACACAAAGCAAAACAACACAAAAAAGAACTCATCACTACCACAAAAAATTCAACACAACATACATGCTCCAAAAAGTCTTCTAACACATTTCCACTTCCGCAAACTTACTTTCATTATACAGCGGTAAACATTTTTTGCACCAAGCGCTAGTTTGATTACCACCAAGTCCATGTCAGAGCATCAGTCGGAAATGTATTGTGATCTGGTTCCTGAAGATCAATTCACTCTGCACCGTACTAGACATATGAGAATGGGAAGGGATGATCCAGCAAATTGAACAGCAGAGAAGCCAAATGTCAACAGGTCAACCATTCCCTTTAAAACGTGGCTGCCCAAGTTGAGTTTAATAATTAATTCTACTTAGCCCGTGATCCATCGTCATCAGATCTGTAGTCAGTTTAGCAATCAGCTATACAAACACCAAAGCTCTCAAAAAGCCTCAGTCCATTGGAATGCGATGTTCTAGCATACTGAGCATGTAATAGAGATGCATCATAATCTGTGTCTCATCTTCAAATCTCCTGAGCAATCTTGAAAATCTTGCAATTTGCGTCTGTCAAAGGAATCCGCCAATGTTTAAGTACAGAAACATAGTGGACTGAGGTAGTGTTTGGTATGGTAGACAGTGATCTTCAGGGGAATAGTAGACCACCAATAGTGCTTGTACCCTGATTGTACAACACTGCAGTAAAACTGTATTCAAATAAATAGCAGAAAATAACTGCCAGTAAGGGGGAGCTGAGGACCAGGACTGAAGTGAGAAGTTAGGTAAATCAAGAAAATTAATTAATCATAGTCTCTCGGCTGTTGCAAAGTCAATCGGATGTATGGGCCAAAACACACAAGATATTACAGATAGCCACAATTTATATGTCACATGCCCACTGTAAGAAATTGGGGGTATTTTCATGCGGATAAGGACCATCCTTAAGCAATAACCATAAGCCTCCTCAGGGTGAACCACCATAGTCACTAAATTAACCTCAGCTCACCACCCTGGTAGCTATAGCACAAAGCAGACAGGCTCATCTTGAAAGCAAAGTGTCTTTATGCATTACTAAAACAGTAATAAAGTCAAAACGTAACAAAATAAAAATTACAAACCAATTTTGAAAAATAGAACACATTTGAATAAATAAAAGACACCAATCTAAAATATCCAATCAGAGGAGCCAGAGATATACATTTTTAAAGTTTAATATTCAAAATAATGCCAAAAATCTTTAAACTCCAATCAAGGTCAGCTGGTCATGGTAGACAGGAACTAAGCTTGATCTGAGGTGATTGCAAGCTACTGAAACCAGGATCATCCTGGTCTGTAAGTTAGTCATTTGACAATGTCCTTTTGCAGCAACAGATTTTTGGAGAGAAAGCTCTCAGCGGGCAGAATTTTAAACTCATGCCCAGGGAAGGTCCCTTGGCGCCTGCATACTTTTGGTGCCCTCATCCAGTGAATATTTCTTTTTCAGATTAGACACTTTTTTGGAGCTTAGATTCTTTCAGTGGAGCAAGGCCTCAGCCTGTGGCTGAAGCAGGTTGTCAGGTTGCCGGATGTCTTTGCGATAAGGACCCGCAGACTTGGATTTGCTGCTGCGGAAGCCCTTTGAGCGGGAAAACCTAAATCATAAGCCCTGTTGCAACATATCTTCATCGGATCAGCTTGACAAGTTTTTCCTGGTCCTACTTAGGTCTTGAAGACCAAAGAATTTCCAAGTCTTAGGTTCCTCAGAACGGTAGGACACTTTGATGAGTCCATTGGTTTCAAGACCTCAGGAACATAATTAAGGGTGGGGATCAAGACTTACTACAGCAGAAGCCACCGGCAGAGTCCAGGACAGGTCCAGCTGGAACTGGCCAGTTGCAGAGAAGGACTTTTGTAGCTTGTTGTCTCCCTGTAGCTTGAACAGTAGGAAAGTATTATGACACTTGTAGCCCACTTCTTTCCAAGGGGTACAAGCGGGGGAGCTGGTCCATTCCTTCATGGTTCTTCTCAAACAGCAGGTTCAGTCTTCTTCTGATCTTTTACAGGTACAATAATGTTGACTGCGTACTGGAGATGCCATATTTATGCCTGGCCCAATCAGCCTGTGGGTGGGGGTGACTCTTCGCTCCTCCCTAACCAATGGGATAAAAGTTCCCAGGGGTTACCCTACCCACCTTTGCAGTATTTACTGTGTGCTCTACTGTGAACAATCCCACTGTGCCCCTCTCTGCCTAAATTCTAAATAATGAAACCCTACTTCCTGTGTTCAAAGCCTGTGGGCCTACCCCTGAGATATAGGGAGGGAAATGAACAACCCTTCCTTTGTGGTCACTACAAACCACTAGCTCCATCCCCATTGGTATAGGAGCCTGGCTGACAGGAGAAACAAAGAAAGGTTCTATGCAGGTGTCATCTGACATCTGCTTGTGACAGGGGAGGGCCATTAGAAGGTAATTAAGTTCCTCCTGGGCACTCCCCAAATGGCCATCCTGCCAGAGAAATTGAAACAAATCCCCACTACCAATCCTTTGGTTCCTGCTCTGTGAACAGTTTTCACACCTCATTCAGGGTTGGGCACTCAGAGAGCCACTGCTAGAGGCTAATAGAAATTAGCCACTGAAGACTTTAGCATGGAAAAGGTAATTTTATAAAAATGCCCATTCCTTAATATTTAATAAAAATCCAAATTCTCCAGTGACTTGGGCTTTTAATACATTTTACAACAAGTCCAATATTTATATTTGAAGGTGTTTCCTAATCGGAGATACCGATATTTAATGTAATATTCTGTCCACATTCTTTGTTAGGGATTAGCAGTAGGCCCATGAAAGTACCACAACAGGTGACTAAGGGACCAATATTAAATCCTTTTTGGTTGACTGTGTGACCTGTACTGATGACTGTGCATTTTCATTTATGGTGCTTGTTGGAAATTGCCCATTTTGCAGGGTTATCCCCAAACGTTTTGCTTCTTCCTCCCTTGTTTTTCCTGACCTATGGTTGTTGGCAATAGGACTATGCACACTTTACCACTGATGATCAGTGCTAAAGTGCATATGCTCTCTGTATAAAATGTTATTGTGATTAGTTGTCCATGTCCAAGGCATATTTATTTTACCAGGAAGTCCCTAGTAAAGTGCACTGAGTGTGCCAGGGCTGGTGATTCAAATGCTGCTAGTGGGCCTGCAGCACTGATTGTGCCACCCACATGAGTAGCCCTAAAATGGTGTCTCAGGCCTTCCACCACAGTGCCTATGTGCAGTTGTCAACTGCCATGCTGCCCTGATCAGTGTCCACACTGACAAGGCCTAGCCCTTCCCTTTCTGTACACATTGGACACCCCTATGGAAGGACCTAGGTACCACCCTGGGCAGGGTGCAGTGTATGTGAAAGGTAGAGCATGTACTAGTGTGGTTGACATGCTCTGGTATTGAATTACAGCCATTTTCATTTTTCACTATTGAAAGGCTATCTTGCCCATCAGCTATAATGGGGAATACTGTGTATATAATGTTTACCTGCATATCTTCCCGTAGGAGCACAATAGAAAATTAAAGTCTGGTATCCCTGAACTCAGAATTTAATAACACATCTTTTAGGAATAATGGTTTTTAAATCCTCTGTTTGAAAACAGCATTTTTAGAAAGTGGCTGTTTTCTTGTCTAACCTTTCTGTGTGCCTTGGCCTGTTTGTGAATTGACTGTCTGGCTTGTGAGTGACAGTGGCTGGGGTGGCTCCCAGAGGCTGAGTGAGTCATCCCTAGGCTAAATAGCTCCATGTTGTGGGAGGGGATAGCACCTGGGCCTGAATACGGCAGTGCCTGCCTTCCACAATGCTGGCTTAACCTGCTGCTGGGCTGTTGACGACCCAGCCCCTCTCTCTCAAAGGAAAGAAGAAGTCAAGTAAAGAAAGTGCTCAATGACTGACCAGAACTGGTTCTGACTAAGCCGAGGCCTCTCTGCCCTCAGAGAACAAAGAGAATATTGGTATAAAAAGGGCTACCAAGACTTCAGAAAATTAGATCATCCTGGAATCAAGAAGAAACCTCTGCCAAGGAGAAAGCTGGAAGACTGAAGAAGAAGGACTGACCTGCTATAAGGCTGACCTTCAGCTGCTTTGCTGCCAAGGAGAGGAGATCAACTTGGCTGTTGCTTTGTCCCCTTGCTTAAAGAGATCTCCAAAGGCCTGAGAAGAACTGGCCTCCTGTTAAGAACTCTCAGGAATAAAAGGACTTCACCCCCAGCTTCCCCCTTGAACTCTACTGTAGGAGTTCTGCCCTTCCTAGAGTGCTTGAGCAAATTGTGGGGCCTCTGGAAGTTGTGCCTGCTGTTTGGGGAACTGGACAAGAAGAAAAGAAGAAGATCTGCAATTTTCACGCATCGGCCGCTTGCGGAGTACATTGTCGGCAGTGCGAGAGAATTCCTGTCGACCGGAATATCATCGCAGCACCTGTTACCACTGTAGGAACCGATGCATCATTCGCTTGCGGAGCGCATCGCCCCGGTGCGGGAAGATTCCCGTCACTGCGAGAATCGTCACAGAACCTATCATCGCTGGGTGAGATCGTCGCACCCCTTGCTTGCGGACCCATCACGTCGCTCTGAACATCATCGCAGAGCCATCGCATCGAGAGGCCGCGAGAGGAGAAATTCGATGCTGAGCCGCGCATCGCCGCCACACCTGAGATCGTCCCCATCCCGAAGATCGTCGCATCGTGCATGTGCGAGACGCTTCCTACCGAACCTGCGCACCGGAATCCATACAAGGTATCACACCCCTCCCCATACAGACCGGATTCAAAGCAACACGCCCGCTGCGTGCAGCGGGGTTGTCGCATCGCCTGCCCAGGGTCTCAGGAGTGACACATCGCTTGTTTTTCAACGCTGCAGCTTCCACTTGGAACTTTTGTCGCATCTACAGGTAGTTTGGGCTAAACATGACGCAACTGTGGAATATTTTGAGGCAAAACCTAGAACTCTTTTAAGGACTTATTCTTGAACTGTGTATGTTGGATTTTTGCCGTTTTGGTCTTGTGTAATTTAGATAAAGATACTTTATTTTTCTAAACTAGTGTGGAGTCCATAACAGTGCTAGTATCTTTCAGTTCTGTCTGTCTTGAGACATTCTCCGCAGTGATAATACAGCAATGAACCATTATATAACTCTCATAGAAAGCGAAAGCGACCCAGACTTGCACCCAGTACCCCTTTACAGGGAGCTGCCACGGCATTTCCAGGGCACAGGCTGGCTGCTGGTCACACGAGTCTGACCTTAAATGGCACATTTCTGTCTTTATCTGATCCAGCATATCTCTCTCAATCAACCTATGAAGAAGTTTACTTTGATCCTCTCCCCTCCCTAGCAACCATGCAAATTCAAATTCGGAGGTTCCTGCGAGCGATCTTGCTCTGGGAAGAGCCTGCCTTGCATCACTCTCTTGCCCTGGTTCCTGACACTGCATCCCATGGTCTCCAAGACCTTGAAGAGTCATCTTATCGCAGCATTCCTTGAGGTGGCAGTGATTGATCCCTGGCATGCTGCACAGACGATGACCCCAGTAAACTCTATCTAAGCCTTGCCTGGCTTTTATGGCCCGCCATCTCGACCCATCTCGAAAATGTATCGGCCACATCCCCAATGCTCTGACAATCATGATGCTCTCCAGAAGATCACCTTGGGATATAATTGGTTGAACCCCGTTATTGATAACGTTTCCTCAAGGTAGAGACTGGCATATTTTGGGTTGTAGTGTCCCATTCTGACTCTACATTTCCCCACCTTCGCCAGAATGGCAGGACCTTGTCTGACCACTACTGGGGAAAACTCTTATACTCTTGTTTATCCTTCCAACCTCTCCAAATCTGCTGCAAAGTCCTTAAAACACTCTATCCTGAAAGGACACCCTGAGACCCTGATCTCTGACCTGCGACCTAAACAGCGCGGACAAGGGTATAGTCATTAATGGCCTCATTTTCTACTCCAGAAGAACATTCCCATGGCGCAAAACCATATTGCACCTTCTTAATGTGCATGAAACCAGGAACATCCCCTACGACACTAAGCTCACGACTGCGCCCTTCCCATATTTGCTAGCTGACCTCACCATCACCCTTTACAAAAATTGCATCCTCTGGATCCTAGCTACAATGAAAAACCTCAACAAATTTGTGGACCTTTTCACCCTCCTCAAAAAACATGTGCATGACCCGCTTCCTTCCTTGCTCCCTCAACACCCTCTGGTGCCACCAGACCCCCCAGCACAGAGATGGATTAGTTATCAATTTCAGCTCAAGAGTCTTAACTTCGGTTAGAAGGCTGTTCTGAATAGAGGTTTGGGATTTGTCTCTACCTTTAAGGGGGATTCTTTCCAGACCCAAATTGAGTTAGCAAACTTTTTCTGGAAAATCCGGTTCCATTTTTTGTTTGAAAAGAATCGACAGGAACCTAGTGATCCAGTAGATATAAACACTGGTCTTACGCAATGATCTACTTTCAATCCTCCGGCACATTTAACACCTGCCAAGGTATTAACATTTGATCAAGAGGTGAGCAAGGATGTTACGGCACTTTGCAATAAGCAGGATAGGTCCTATTGCAATCTACCTAAACTGGAACACATGGCTCTCCAGAGTCTTACATCGGATGATCAGAATATGATCAAACCAGCCGATAAAGGTAGGGCAATCATGGTGTTAGACACTGGCACGTACCGTGGCGAATGCTTAAGAGAACTCGGCGATGGAAAATCATATCGCCCATTGAACATTGATCCCACAGCAACAAAAAAAAAAAGCATTGCACATATGGTAGAAAAGGCACTGCATGAGGGCTGGATAACTGCTCAAGAAGCTGTCTTTTTACAAACAGAACATCCAGTGATGATCTATTTTTATGTGTTGCCAAAGGTGCCCAAGGCCCAGAGGCCACCACCAAGGCGCCAGATTATTTCCGGTCTCGGTTCATTGCTGGAAACTCTTTCCACGTTTGTGGACCATTTCTTAAGGCCAATGGTTAAGGAGATGCTGACTTTCTTGCAAGATACAAAAGATGTTTTGCGGCTCTTTACCAGAAATTGACTTTGACATGAAAACAGATGTTCTAGTCTCATTTGATGTAGAGTATATGTATGCATCAATCCCCCAAAATGAGACTCTGAAGGCTATTCCATTACTGCTTATGGATAGGGATGTGGACTCTATAACCCATGTCCAGTTCATCATGGCATGTGCCCAACTTGCTATGAAGGAAAACTTTTTCAAATTCAAGGACACTATCTATTTGCAAACCTCCGGTACGAGCATGAGGAGCGTCATTGCTCCTAGCCTAGGGAATTTATATGTGCACGGCTTCAAGCAGGAACATGTCTTAGCACCGACCAATCCCTTTTGAGACTCGGTGCATCTATGGAGACGCTATATAGATGACGTCCTAGTTCTTTGGCGAGGAGGGACTGAGTCTATAGACTTATTTCTGACATGGTTAATTAGCAGAAATGATTTTTTGAAATTTACCGTGGAATATGACAAACATAAATTGGCTTTTCTGGATCTACTTATTGTAGCCACACCATCGGGCCTTGTGACGGAATTGTACAGGAAACCTATGGCTACAAACTCATTGTTGTGTTACGATAGCCATCACCCGAAATCCCTGAGGGATAACTTACCTTAGGGTCAGTTTCTTAGGGTTCGGAGAAACTGTTCCACCAAAGAATTGTTTGAGAATCATGTGACCTCACTCTCGTAAAAAATGTGTGCCAGAAAATATCCCAAAAGATTGGTGCAATGCTCTTTAAAATGGGCTATGAATAATAACAGAGAAGCCCTATTAGACCCTCCGGCACTAAAGACAGAACTCTCTAGGCTCATGTTTGTTAACACATTTAGTACCATATAAGAGTGTGAGAAAACATTGGTCAATATTGAACATCGGGCAAGATCGAATCCCACCTGCTCTCTTCTCGTTCAAAAGAAGTACTAATTTTCGGGATCAGTTGGTCCACACCAGACCAAGAAGCAGGATCTCCCATCAAGTGGGGACCCTATGGGATTCTCCTGCTGTACAGGGCCATTTTCCATGTGGATCATGTGCAGCTTGTCCTCAGACACAGAGATCCCAGACGATCAACATAGGTACAAGTCGCCCATGGTTACACAAAAGATTCACAAATTACAATAGGGACAGACTCATATATCCGATCACATCTAGTGCAAGTTAAAATATGTGGGCAAGACTACCCGGAAGGTGAAGTTGAGGATTTTGGTACATAAAAGTACCGTGAGGTGAAAGAAACAGCCGACTAGATTGACCAGCCATTTCTTAGACGTCAATCACGGTCCAAATGATTTTTTTCTGGACAATATTAGAACAGCCATTCATCCCTGAAAATATCACGGATATTTCAAAATTCCTATTACCAAAAGAACAGAAATGGGTCTTCAAATTAGGAAGTGACAAACATGGTTTAAATGATGAAATACCGTGGTTGTTGCTGTGACACTAACCCAGACATATGAAGTCAGCCTTTGAATAACAAATGAAACCTAAGGAGGCACTCAAATGCCTGGATAATCAAGATAATGCCATATGAGGATACATATCCCATGTTACTCCTCTACACTGAGTAATGGGAATCTGCACCAGTTGTTTTCCTCACCACATTTTTATGGTATTTTTTGTATGGTATTTTAATGTCATTTCACACATCTACAATGATGTGATATTGTGGTATGATTGAGTGAGATGGGTATGATCTGAAGTAGTTCTGAGTACCAATGTGGAGCGAATAGATGCAACATTTAGTCAGGAATACTGGTGATTGCCGTTATTGCCAATGTGATTAACTGTCTAGGATATAATGTGATAATCCTAGTATTTAAGTGGTTTTTGACTTATAAGAACAGGGCTCTTTACCCTATAGAAATAACAAAATGTGCTGTAGTCACCAGCACTACATTCCGGTTGATATTACACGCTGCTTAAAATGGAACCAGAGCATATTGTAGATTGTAGCTATAAATTGTGGAGGAGCACATAGAACTTGTGCAGTGAGGCATTGCTAGCCCTTTTAGCATTTATGGCATTGAAGAAAGCACATAGCATGGAAATGGGGTTACGTGGGACTGAGTTCCGAACATTTCGGCAGCGAGGTAGGGAAATGAACTATATCTCCAAGAAGCCCTAGGGACTACCTACCGACGCGAGCATGTGGCCGGTCGCAGGATGATGTGGATATCACGGTAGCTGTTTAAAACAATCGCAGCTTCCGATACCAAACACCTTCCCAGATGGTACGGATGACCGACTGAGGTACCAAAGAGCAGGTAGGCGAGTATGCATTAGTGCGATTGAATGCAGGTGAGATGCATAGGGGTCCGCATGCTCTTTTGAGATTTAAGTAACTGCTTCTTGGAATGGCGTGTAAGTTGAGCGGTTGCTGCTGTGCACTAGACATTGGGAGCTCGAGCACACAGTTTGATGTAAACTTTATTACTAACTGGGTACGATCACACACGCAGGGTAACGAATTGGGAGTTGATTGAGATCAACTTTGGGTTGGAGTATACTTTGAGGAGGAGACAGGCAGCGATATGCAGTAGTTGACCGCCTTGTCTTGGGCAAATCAACTTACAATATGTTGGGACATAGCGGCTCAACTTTAAAACTTAACAATGAACTAGTTGAGATGCCGATACATTTGGGGTGCGAGAGATGAACACAGATATTAACCATATTGAGTTTGTCCATTGAGCACACAGAAATAAGAATGAGGTTAACACATGATGAAATAGTGATGGGGTCTAACATTCAAAGTCCTGAGACATGTCAGCTTAATGGTTTGAGTGGCTATTGAAATGTATGATAACATAATTACAAGATACTATAAGCGCTCCCTAACTGGATGAACTTTTTCACGTACATCACATTTTTTCACTTATCGTAGTACATCTAATTAGCAGTTTCTCGACAAGAAATCTGTGTTTAATGTGTGTTTTAAGAATATATAGCCTATGCCATTTTTAATTGATAGGTCAAGGAAACAAGAGATGAGCAGGGCACCTTATCAGTTGTGGTCCTGTTTATTTCTGCTTTTTCCATAGAGCGGTGCCTCCTTTTCCTGAGCCGCAGCCAGATGAGGTGATGTTTGATCCCCATGCATTGCGGGTAAGCATGGAATGTTTGTTCATTATTTGGTAATAAGGTAGATCATGAGGAGATACATCAGTACCAGAAACAAATTATAGAAAGTCGATTTATGATGTTGAGAATCTTGACTTGTAAAGTTTGTTAATCTCACAGACAAGGGAAAAGGACTGTCTTAAGACTTGATTTGTTTTATGTTACAGTTGACATTTGCATCATGTTATTTGCAGGGGATTTGGTTCACACTTAGGACTTCAGGTGATAAGGTTATATTGATTCCAACCTGTAGATTTCACGTTGTTTTCACTTTGCAATAGCAATATTGTTAAGGTCCTGAAGAAGGCAGAGGATAAGCTGTTTCCTCACATTGCTGAAACATGTCGACTTAGTTAATTATCATGACAGTTATTTGTTGAATTCTGTCAATTTGCACTGTTTTTAGATTTGAGCACTGAGAGACACCAATAAAAGTTTTTTTCTCTCACTGCCCAATTTTAATCCACTTTATTGAAATATGTTCTTTTACTGCACTCATTTCCTCTTACACTAAGCAATTGTTCACATCTGTAGGTCATTCTATTACTCATGTTAGTAATTGTACATAACCAACAGTTCTTTAATTCCACATCCGCGAGTCATCTCCCCTTTTTCTTGAGAGGGGTGCAGCCCTTAGAGTCACTACTGTGACACTAGGAGGAGACCCAGATGATGATACATGGCACCATTGGTGACTGATGGGAATCCGTGCTTGTGATTAGGATTTCCAAATGTTCTATAATAATAATACGTTTCCCTTTGATAGTGAGGGAGAGCTTGTTCTTTCAGATTCTCTGTTGTTTGTTTAGACCTGTGGATATGTATGTGTAGTAGCCACCAGACCCCCTCCCTTGCTCCACTCTATGCAACACTATGGGATAGGACAATAGCCTCCCGCTTAGTCACTCTATAGACCCTATAGCTCCCCCCGCCCACCCTCACCCCCACCAAGTTCCCGGATCAGAACAACCAAATCTGGGCTGTTCCCCACTCCAAACGGCTCTTGAGATTATGCCTCCCTTATTTCCTCTAGCGTTTCTCCTCCCATTCCTGCACTCCCTCCGCCAATCCTCAAAGAGATCTGGCCGCCAGCCCCCTCCATCCAGTGTTCATTCCCCACCTACACTGTGTCTCATATGCCAGACACTGTTTATTTACACAATGCACTTGAAGCCACATGCACACTGGACCTGTGGAATAAAAATCTGTCCTTTTCAACATTTAAGTCAGCACTTAATAAATCTGCTAAACTCCATTCTTTATTACTGGACATAAATACCTTCAGTGAAAGATCTCATTCATGGTCAGTAATAAACAACTATACAGTTCTCAAACCAGGGGCCTACTTAGGTCACTCATTTTTTACCCACTTGAAAAAGAAGCTAATCGCGCTACGCTTTGGGCCTTATCCCTCCCTTTCAGACACCCCAAGGTGGAAAAATATTATCTCAAAAGAGTGCCGCCTGTCTGGTAATCATAAGGAAGATTTCATACATCTGATATGTATATGTCCAAAACTCCATCTAGCATGAGTCACTTTGTTAAAGGAAGCCTTCCATATTAGAGGAATAAGATCTTGCAGGTCTGCTATTATTACTAGGAGTTGGTGGAATTTGCGTAGTTGCCCTACGCAAATTATCGGGAAATTGCTCTAAATCTCCGCAAGCACACAGAACTTTCGCGAAGACGCGGAGATTGCTTTTCCCGCCCGTTCGCGATGTGCTTTTGCATGCTCGCGGAGAAATATATCTCTAACTTGCCCATGCGGTCGCTAATGGGCGCGGCCATCTTGCTTGCGATGCTTATATCCTGTTCCGGGTCGAATGACGTGTTCGCGATCGCATACTTTCCTCCCGGGACAGTGCGACCGGCTACCAACAATCCAACATCTTGTGGAGCAAGCGAACAGATAGGAATACTCGCAGGTGAACGCAGGCATCCAGTAAGTCGCTACTGCATGCGCGAGAAAGCATTTTTAAAGCGCGAACAAGAAAAAACTTCTTCTATGCAGCGGATCGCAGCAGTTTCAACATCTCTGCATTCTCCGCAGAACTCGAAAATGCC
This sequence comes from Lissotriton vulgaris, assembly GCF_964263255.1. Lineage (NCBI taxonomy): Eukaryota > Metazoa > Chordata > Amphibia > Caudata > Salamandridae > Lissotriton > Lissotriton vulgaris. Next base: position 627,558,400 of record NC_141694.1, on the reverse strand, counting down.
CAAACCTCTTAACTTCCGCGAGCGGCACAGAATTTTCCGCCCAGGCCTAATTATCACAGGGCTTGATCCATCAGACCCCCGGATTAACTGCAAGCTGGTTCAGTTTCTTTATAAACACAAACAGGCTCTGAAGCCTAAATCTTTAAGTGAGGGTCAATCCATCAAAGAACAAACGTCTCCTGCAATCTAGTCCGCCTGAATGTCAGCTCAATGACTAAATAATTTACTGCTGTACATACCCAGCTGGAATTACGCATGATCATTAATGGTCTATTGACTGGTAATAAAACAAGATGCCTTTGACTTGATTACTAATTCCCATTATTATTTTAATTGTAAAGAAAATGAATAAGTCTAAGTTAAACTATGTCAATCAACTCAAAACTTGTACATATACTTTTATTATATAGGGTTTTTGACAGAACTTTGATACTTGAGGCTCGGTGTTTTACAGTTGTGCGAAATTACATTGATGACATTATTGTTAAGTATGGTCTTAATCAATGCTATGAAGTTATAGATTGCTTTTTTTGTTTTGTTTCTACTGTAATTATTTTAATTAATTGTACAGTTAATAAATAAAAAAAAATAAAAAGACACCTGCTGGGTAATAACACCCGCCCCAACAATACCCTGACCAACCTGCCAAGCAAGCCTATCCACCCAGCAATCCCCTTTCCAAGGGTTCACAATCCAGGTCAATCTAGCCCCACTACCATGCTACCAGTGCCTGCCAACAGAAACAATTCCAATCAATTGGCCTCCTCCCCGCAAGCTCATCCCCCGACCTGGAGATTGAAACTCTTCCAAGGGCCTACAACACAAGTCGACCTAGCCCTTCTTCCACACCACCGGCATTTACCAATAGAATCGCACCTGAGCCACTGACCTCCTGCCCACAAGAGCTTTCATTTTACTTGGATATTGGAACTCTGCACCACAGAGCAGCCAAACTAACTCAGAGCATCCATAACGCCATTCTGGAACTAAAGAACCTCCATCACCTCACTGAACTGTCCTTCTCAAATTTCATACTCCCGTGGAACTCCACTCCACCTCCTCCCTCCGAGCCCCCCATCACTCATTACCGCTATCCTTGAGACACCTTCACCCCCATAAGCAGCCCTGCCACCTCTCGGAGAAGGAAATTCTAGCCCTCCTCCTCTCCTACAACTCCGCCCATGTAACTCCAAGTCCACTAGACCTCACAGGAGAGGAAATTCTAGCCATCCTCCTCACCTACAATTCTGCACCAGTAACCCCCAGTCCACCTGACATAAATGTTGAACAGGCTATCCGCACGGTCGTGATCAACCCCAAAAGATCCGCTACCCTCCACAACAGAAGTGTGGTTGATAGCAATTTAGCGCCAGTCCCCCTGTCTGCCCAAACTCTCTTCCCTCTCTCCGACCCCCCTTTGTCTGGCCTCTTAATTAACCGTCGCTCAGCAATTAAGCATGCCGCCCATATCGCTGATCTCATCCTGAGCCACAAACTTGACTTAGAAATCATGACCGAATTGTGGCTCAATTAATCCTCATCTCCCTGCCTTGACCTCTTAGTCCGGCCCAACTACAACATTGCAAGGCTGAACAGGCAATCTAAAAAAAAGGGGGAGGCATTGCCTGCATCTACCGCTCTTATCTCCTCGTTACTGAACTCCTGGCAGATTCTACAGACTCCAGCGAATACCTTGCACTTTCCATATGCAGCAACGCCACCCAACTGTGCAGCTTGCACATCTTTTACCACCCCACAGGCATGAATGACACCTTCACTGACCACCTCATGGAAGTAATCACAGCCAAGGGTTCCACACTGGAACGACCTCAAGGATCCTCAGGTCAACACCATCAAAGACCTCCTGACCAACCAAGCCCTTACCCAAGCCAGCTCACTCCCAACACACTTGAAAGGCGCCATTCTAGACTGGATCATCGCTTAGGAATCAGCAGTCAGGCTTATCACTATAGACCTATGCGACTGGTCTGAGCAGCACACTATCACTTTCCTATTACCTGGCACCCACAAGACAAGGGCACCGCAACCGGTGATTCCTAAATGTTGGGTTAGAGACACCAAGAATCTTGATCATGGAGAACTGGAGGCTCACTGCAAGTCGGACCCCCCCATATCACACCGGTCAATGACCTCAATGAACATTACTCCTCGACTATAACTAACATTCTTGATGATCTTGCCCCGCTTAAATTAAATAGAACCCAAATCAAAGACAGAAACCCCTGGTTCAACGGGTCCCTCAACAGTGAGAGGAGATCCCTCCTGCAGACAGAAAGAAACTGGAGGCAGCACATTTGAAACGTCTCTGCCAGGCCTGAAATGCCTATAATAGGAACATCCTCAACTCAAAAAAAGAATTCTTAGATCCGAGCTGGGGAACGCCAAGAACAGACCTGGCAAGCTTTTCAAAATGGTCACACACCAATTAAACAAACTATCCAAAACTTCTAAAGAAACCCTTAAATCCCTAATTTCATTTGACAAATTCTCCTCCTTTTTCTCAGACAAAATCACTACCCTAGGAAATGAACTCGGATTCACCACCTACTCCCAACCCCTTCTGGATCTGCCCCCTCCCTCCACGCTGCACCCCTGGCATCACCCAAAAACCAAGTGCACTGGACCAGCTTCAAAGTCTATGAAAAACACTCCGTCTTGAAAATTCTATCCTCCCTAAACCCGAACAACCACTTAAATGACCCACTCCCCTCCAACTGCGCAGCTGCCGCTGCTCAATCCATCATTCCTAGATGGACTGCAATAATTAATGCCTCCCTTCTAAAGGTGTCAATACCTGATTCTCTGAAAGCTGACCAAGTCCTTTCCATCCTAAAAAACCCATCACTGGATCCTGCTTCCCTGACAACTTTAGACCTATATCTAATATCCCACTCTTAGCTAAAGTTCTGGAGAAATGTGTGCAACAGCAGCTGAGTCAATACATCACCAACTTCCACCTACTAGATGACTTCCTATCCGGATTCAGGCCTGGGTACAGCACTGAAACAAACATTCTTCACACCATGAATGATGCCTTTCAAGCCCTTGACCAAGGCAAAACCTGTGTCCTAGTCCTCCTAGATCTATCCTTGGCTTTCGATATGGTCAACCACAAAAAACTACTTGAATGCCTCAAACTTAGGATAGGACTGTATGGCCCTGTTCTTGAACGGTTTTGGTCCTTCCTCCAAAACCAGTCACAGAGATTCCTAATCAACGGTAACCTGTCTGCTCCCTCTCCGATCATGGTTGGAGTCCCCCAAGGATCTAGCCTGTCCCCCACCCTCTTCAACCTTTACCTCGAACTGCTAGCCAAAGTACTGTGCACCGAAAATATCTCCTACCACATGTATGCCGATGACACCCAGATCTACATAAAAATCTCTTTTCCTGAGGAGATTCTCTCCCTGAATGATGCCTTGAAATTGACTGTCCAAAGGCTCACCTCTAACCAGCTCAAACTTAACGTAAAAAAAACAGAATTTCTCCTAATCTCCCCACCCAATACCAACCCTGACATTCAGGAATTGATCAAGGGGATCACAGCTTTAAATTGCCAACCAACCATAGTGGACTCTGCCAAATCCCTTGGAATAACCGTTGACTGCAGTTTGAACATGCGTGACCACATCAACTCAATCACCAAATCAGCCAGATTTCACCTGAGCTACCTAAGGAAACTGAAACCTTATCTCAACACTCCCGAAGTAAAAATGGCATTTCAGGCACTTGTCATCTCTAGACTGGAAAATGGCTGCTCTACCCTCTCAGGTTTACCCAAGACCTCTGTGGCCCCACTGAAAGCCTGCCTCAATGCGGCCACCAAGCTACTAACAGGCTCAAGGAAATTCGACCATATTTATCCACACCTGAAAGCTCTGAACTGGCTTCCTCTTGAGGCCAGAATACAACTTAAATTGTCATGTTTCACGCACAAGGCCCTAAACTCAAACAGCCCGGCATGTCTTGCCGAGAAACTCATGATATCCGGAAGAGCCAGAAACTCCTGTTCCGCCAGAGACCTTTTGCTCCAACCAGCACGCTTGCAGGAAAACAAAAACGTACAATCGGGCCTTCTCTGGGGCCGCACCAAGAATATGGAACTCACTCCCACCCGCCATCTCTGGCACACTTTAACCCCTTCTGTGAGGCCCCGATTCCCCACAGGTGCTGAGCCCTATTGAAAACGGGCGTGGTCATGACGGAACGGTTCCGTCATAAGCACAGCTCGACCGATGCTCATGACGGAACCGTTCCGTCATGAGCATGGAAGGGGTTAAAAAGGATGTCAAATTCTTCCTAATGGGTACATTTCTGTCCTAAATATTGACTTGAAATCACCTCAACGGCCATGTCCCGCTTCCATTTACTTCCGACCACTACCTTTCATTGGGTCTATCCTGTTGCCATCCACCCGGCACCCCACCCTGGGATCTGTGACCTTCTGTTTCTCGTAAAATTTTATTTCCTGTGTTTATCCGAAATGTACCACCGCCCCTAAATCTTTTGTCTACAATTTGCAAATTCTGTAAAGCGCTCTGATACCCTTACTTGTCAAGTTTACTTGTATTAATCCCAAATGTATTAACCACTCCCCTCGAAGTCTCTTGTATACATCTTGTGAATCCTGTAAATCGCTCTGATAACCTAACAGGTCAAGTTTGCACTCTATAAAACACAAATAAATAAAAAAATTAGCCACCCTTGCTACTGTGAAATTTGGTTTTAAACTATTGAACTGAGTGAGTGTCGTCCCAGCATAGTTCTGATATTTTAACCAATTACCTCATTCACATGTTTGTATGAAGGTGGTTATTGGTTGAGCTGAAGTGGCAGGGCTACTTTGAATAATCACGTATTAGCTTAGGAAATATCTGCATTAGGACTTTGGAGGACTGTTTATTTGTTTTGTACCAGGTATAACCACAGTTGTACTTGTACATTGTCTCGCCTTGTAATCGATGTATAATACCATATCAGTAAACAAATGAACCACTCAATATTGATATTGGCGCCGGCAGTGTTAGAGCACAGTAATACGATGCCACCCCTAATGAGATAATTAGGCATTACCCCTAGTTCTAGCTTTGCAATACCCGTGTCTTCCTTAGAGTCATATTATTATGTTACTTTTCCTTGATTGGAAATATAGCAGCTTCTGAAAAGTCAATAAATGGATGAGTGGAGAGAGAACGCTTTGGTGTGACCCATTCTGTTTCATATTATGAAAAGAGAAAGTTGATCCACGCTCAAAATAACAACTTTGGGCGAGTAAGGCGCGTGGTGGACGAGGTAAAATGTAACTCCATCCAAAAATTAAAATAAAATTTGTACCTTGTTGGTTTAGATACTCGGTCCTATTTCAAAGTTTGTGCCCATTTAACTGGGTTTGTTTGTGCCTTATTGTTAATGACAACAAAACCGGTAACCACCCTAATCTAATTACTCTATTCCACACAGGTATTTGTTTTCGTATTTTGTCAATGTCAATATAATCCGGTTCTTCGCAAAGCAAAAATCGGATTTATTAGCAAAATGCAATGCAAGATAATGCTGCGGGAATGCTTTCATGTTTAGGCTGTTCGCTACATCTACTTGTAGTTAAAACAAATTGGGGCTCGTTAAAACTGTTTTTAAATTGAATTATCACTGTTGCTGTTTCTAAAAATGTTGGATATAAAACATCAAAGCGTTTTAGCTTTGCGGCAACCTTTCCAACCTTTTATGGATATTATGTATTTCCTGATGAATGGAAGTGTGTGTGCTGGAATATATTATCTTTGGCCTACATTCAAGCTGGGAAATGCATCACTAGAAGTACCGTGATTTGCATTTTGCCTCTGCTTTGCTGATTCCAAGCATAGCAACAAATCAGTTCCAACATTGAAGACGCTCAATGTAGCTGTAAATCACTGTGAAATGTCTTCTTTCAAAAGAATTCAGTGCTACTTCATGGGTTTAAGGAAACGTTTTAGGCAGGATTCTACCAAACACAAGGGACCAGATCACAAAACGTCCTTAGTGCTAAGCAAGACAGTGCTGGCTGCATAAACTTTCATCACGGCATTATGAATGTAGATTGTGGAGGTGGTACAGGAATTTGTGTCACTTATTTTTGTTGCATTTGGTTCTGGTGGTAGTGATGTGCTGTGCTGTTTTTTTGTGCTGCATTATTATATTGTGCTGTTGTAATGTACTTTGGCTGTTGTGCTGTGTTCTGTTGTGACTGTTTTTTTGTATTGTGCCCTATTATGTTTTTGTTGTGTTGTTCTTGGCATATACTATCATGTTTAATAATACTCTGGTAATAAATGTATGTACCTAGCACTGCCATACTTATCACCAAGGACATGCAGTAGTGCCAGTCAAATATATATAGTGATCCTGCCCCCATGGTGTGTGCAATAGTTATGGACTGAGTAGTATCTTAAAAAGTTAAAGAGCAAGAGTAGTATACGTTAACATACACGGTTTTAAATTGTTCTTTGTCACAGAAATTTTAATGGTATGAGCTGCATTATTCTTGAAAGTGGCGCGGTATTTTTTGAGATCTCTGAAGTAATTACAGAGCAAAAAACAGCCACAACACAAAGCAAAATAAAACTACAATAAAAATTGAGGGGCAGAACTCACAACCGGAACAATAGCACGGTGCACAGTCAAAATATCGAATCCCTAATATCGACTTACAATAATATCGAGTTGTAAATATCGAAGGTGAAGAATATCGAGATCAAGAATATCGTTGGACAGAATATCGACCCTAAGGTAAGTAATATCGAATTTTTTTATATCGATGTAAGTAATGTCGAAGTTAGTAATATCGATATCAATTATATCGATGTCACTAATTTCGATGTTACTAATATCTATATTTGTTTGTTGTTATGTATTTTATTATGTATTTTATATGTATGTGTTATATGTTTTTGTTAAGTAGTTTATTTGTTTTAAATTATATGTGTACTATATATTATATATTAAAAAAGTTATTTTTAATTTTATTTTATGTTTTAGTACTGGAGCGGGTTGTGGGTTTATAGGGGAATAGGGTGGGAAGTAATTTAATTATATTAAATTATTTATATATTTTTAGTAATTGTAAATTAATTTTATTGAATTTTTGTGTTTAAGTCTGTAGCAGGTTTGTGGGTTTATAGGGGAATAGGGTGGGAACTAATTTAATTGTAATTAAGAAATTATTTATTTTTGATTGGTATTGATAAATATATTATTTCTAATTAATTATTAATTGGTAAATAATTACTTTAATTGCTAATTAATTTTATTAATTGGTAATTAAGGTTTGTATTTTGCAATTACATTTTTTAATTGGTAATTAATTTTTTTAAATGGTTAAGGTTTGTAATTGGTAATTAATTTTTTAATAGGCAATTAATTATTTTAATTGGTAATTAAGGTTTGTAATTGGTAATTACATTTTTTAATTGGTAATTCATTTTTTTAATTCGTTATTAAGGTTTGTAATTGTTAATTACATTTTTTAATTGGAAATTAATTTTTGTAATTGGTAAATAAGGTTTGTAATTGGTAATTACATGTTTTAATTGGCAAATCATTTTTTTAATTTGTAATTAAGGTTTGTCATTGATAATTACAATTTTTTATTGGTGAATAATGTTTTTAATTGGTAATTAAATTTTTTGTAATTGGTAAATAATTTTTATTGTTAATGAATTTTTATTAATTAGAAATTGATATTATTAATTTGTAAATAATTTTTAATTAAAAATAATTTTTAATCAGAAATAAATGTGCTGTTTACCATTTTTTATTTGTTAATCAATTTTTCATGATTACTATGTTTTTTGTTTAGAAAAATATTTTAGTGTTGAATATTATTTGGTTATTTATATTGAATAATTAATTTTTATTGGTATTTATTGTTAATTTATAGTTAAATAATTATTTAATTGTAATTATGTTTTTAGTAATTATCAATGGGGATTATCAAATGATGTAGTTATTTAAAAAAAAAATATTTTAATTATTTTATTTAGAACAATTATTTATAAGTTTGTTATTTAATTTCTACACTATCCAATGCTTTCCCCACTGTTGCACTCTCTGGAGTGGGAATAGTAATTTTTACTCCTACGCTATCCAACGCTTTCCCTACTGTTACACTCTCTGGAGTGGGAATAGTAATTTTTACTCCTACGCTATCCAACGCTTTCCCTACTGTTGCACTCTCTGGAGTGCGAATAGTACTTTTTACCCCTACGCTATCCAACGCTTTCCCTACTGTTGCACTCTCTGGATTGGGAATAGTAATTTTTACTCCTACGCTATCCAACGCTTTCCCTACTGTTGCACTCTCTGGAGTGGGAATAGTAATTTATACTCCTACCCTATCCAACGCTTTCCCTACTGATGCACTCTCTGGAGTGGGAATAGTAATTTTTACTCCTACGCTATCCAATGCTTTCCCTACTGCTGCACTCTCTGGAGTGGGAATAGTAATTTTTACTCCTACGCTATCCAACGCTTTCTCTACTGTTGCACTCTCTGGAGTGGGAATAGTTATTTTTACCCCTTTGCTATCCAACGCTTTCCCTACTGTTGCACTCTGTGGAGTGGGAATAGTAATTTTTACTCCTACGCTATCCAACGCTTTCCCTACTGTTGCACTCTCTGGAGTGGGAATAGTAATTTTTACTCCTACGCTATCCAACGCTTTCCCTACTGTTGCACTCTCTGGAGTGGGAATAGTAATTTATACTCCTACGCTATCCAACGCTTTCCCTACGGTTGCACTCTCTGAAGTGGGAATAGTAATTTTTACCCCTACGCTATCCAATGCTTTCCCTACTGTTGCATTCTCTGGAGTGGGAGTAGTCATTTTTACCCCTACGCTATCCAACGTTTTCCCTACTGTTGCACTCTTTGGAGTGGGAAAAGTACATTTTTACCCCTACGCTGTTCAACGCTTTCCCTACTGTTGCACTCTCTGGAGTGGGAATAGTAATTTTTACCCTTACGCTATCCAACGGTTTATATAATTAATTTAAAAAATATTAAAAGTATATTTAATTTTTTTATTGTTTTATGTTTGTAAATATATTTGTAATTTAGAATATTTTTTATTAATTTATAAATTAGTAAAATAATTATTACAACTTATTGTTCAGTACATATATATTATATATTTACTGTATATATTTAATTAATGTATTATTATTATATATGTATTATTTATTAATTTTAAAGATTATTAGATACTTTTAACTATGTAGATTTTATTTATTAGTGTTATTTACTTAATTTTACATTCATATTTTAAAAGAAAAAAAATGATATTTTTAACTACTATATTATTTTATTGATATTTTTGTACTTACCCTGTTGTAGATAGGACGTCGATATTCTTGCCTTCGATATTTTTGACTCGATATTCCTGTAGGTCGATATTTTGTCAGTGATCCTAATAGCACAACCACAGCACTCCACAATAAAAGCAAAACTTATACCAAAAATATAACACAACCTAACACAGTAGAATTAATAATGTGTATTGTTTTGCCAATTATTGAGTGACACTTGTTATTTAAGTGGGTTGTATTCTGTTGTTATGTTGTTATGTTGTGTTGTAGTTGTGTTTTGTTTTGCAGTCATTGCATTGCTGTTTTGCTGTATTTTGTTGGTGAGTTGTATTGAGTTTCATATTTATGTTTTTGCATTAAGTTTGCACTTTTGTGTTATAGTGATGTGTTGTTGGGTTGTATTACTCTTATTGTGGAGTGTTATCATAATATTGTATGTGTGTACTGCTGTACCCCAACTGCTCTCTGACTGCTTGAATATGTACCAATATTCTTGTCACATTACCACCTCTAAAAATCTGCTTTCATAATTCAGTGTTTCTTAAATGGACTTAAATAGGGTAACATTGGCTTCTCCACAATTGGCATATTTAATTTACTTCAAAGTCCCTAGTATCGTGCACAAAATGTGCTCAGGGTCTGTACATTAAATGCTACTAGTGGGCATTCAGCACCCACCCAATTAAGTAGCCCTTTAAACATGTCTCAGGCTTGCCATTGCAGAGTCTTTGTATGCAGTTTTAAACATCCATATCGACCAGGAAAATTAATCCTCTTGCCAGGCCCAAACCTTCCCTTTTAATACATATAAGCCACCCCTAATGTAGGCCACAGACAGCCCATGAGCAGGGTCCAGTGTGTTTAAAAAGTAGGATGTCCTGGTAATGAAATACTCTTAAATTAGTTTTTCACTACTGCAAAGCCTATCTCTCCCATAGAATAACATTGGATTGCCTTATTACATTTTAGAAGTGTAATTTCCAATTGGGAAAATATGGGACTCCCAAAATTGGTGTCTTTGGAATCACAATTTAAAAACAAAACTCACGATGCAGTTTGTTCCTTAATTTCAATTCTAAAAATGCCACTATTAGAAAGTTGTCATCTCTTAATATAATAATTTGGTGCTTTCTCCCTGTCTCTGGAATGCACGTCTGTGGAGGATGAAAACTGACTTCCTGCATTCCCTATAGGCAGCTACACACAAAGGAATGGAAATTGTGGTGAGTGGCCATCTGCATTCTGATGGGTCATCTTGAGCAGGATGGGAGGGAAGAGGCTGTGTCCTGTCCCCAAAGAAAGGTTTGCATACCCCTCTGTAGTGAATCTGGAGCCAGGGCAGGGAAAAAAGGGACTATCTGCACTTCAAAGCATGTCTTTGAAGTCTCCGCCACTTCAAAAGCCCAACTGGGTATGAGTACTGGATCTTTGACACCTCCAAATCCGAACACATCTGTAACAGAGGACATTCTGACATTCTAACAGGAGGAAGGACTGCTGTGCTGCTGGAGAGACTGCCACTTTTCTGAACTGCTTTGCTGTGATGGTGTGCTGCAACTTGTCAGAGAGAGTGGAAGGGACTAAACCTTCATCTCTACATCCCAGAACCAAAGTATCACCAAGGGCCTTTCGGATTGCCTCCTGTTTTCTGAAGTCTCAGGGACAGAAAAGACTTTGTTCTTCATCCTGCAACCAGCACTTGGGCTCTTTCTACTGTGAGACCTGCTCTGCTAAGTGGTGCCAATCCAGGCCCAAAACCGGTCCCAGGATGCTTGTTTCCGGTCCAGGGAAGACGTGGATTGGCACGTCTACCGAACACATCTGTAACAGAGGACATTCTGACATTCTAACAGGAAGAAGGACTGTTGTGCTGCTGGAGGGACTGCCACTTTTCTGAACTGCTTTGCTGTGATGGTGTGCTGCAACTTGTCAGAGAGAGTGGAAGGGACTAAACCTTCATCTCTACATCCCAGAACCAAAGTATCACCAAGGGCCTTTCGGATTGCCTCCTGTTTTCTGAAGTCTCAGGGACAGAAAAGACTTTGTTCTTCATTCTGCAACCAGCACTTGGGCTCTTTCTACTGTGAGACCAGCTCTGCTAAGTGGTGCCAATCCAGGCCCAAAACCGGTCTCAGGATGCTTGTTTCCGGTCCAGGGAAGACGTGGATTGGCAGTTCGGGCTGGACTGTTCACATGGGGCAGAGGGCCAAGACTGATTTGCATTCAGCTGTGTCTGAACTGGGGTGGCGAAGTCAGCTATAGAACGATGATGGATTCAACCCAGATCTGTGACTAGGGGTGAGTGTCTGAAAAATGTCAGCATTCCATCCATCACCTCCTTGTCTTCGCTTGGTTCACCCTAAGTTTGCAGGAGATGCCCAGACTTAGGTCCCTTGCTCACTTTGCCACTGGATTCAAGCTAGCTTGGCCGATGAGGGCTGTTAACCCAAAACCGGTCCCCAGGATGTTTGTTTCCGGTCCAGGGAAGACAAGGCTTGGCATTTCGGGCCAAATGCAAAAAGAAGAACTGATGGACAGAATGCTGAACAATCTCAAAAATTCACCCCAGCGCAGAGATCTGGGCCTAAATTTATCGTTTTTTGCTCCCCAAAGTTTAAAGTTTAAAGTTTAAACCCAGCCATATGCAATTCAATCATCTTCCTGCTCCCCATGGGAACAGTCGAGCCCAAACAGCCAGGCCAGGTCCTCACTGGACTTTGCGTGGCCGTGTGTGGCTCTATAAATCTGGGTGAAGCCACACAGTTCAAATCTCTTTGTTACCTTCCCTAGGGAGGTGTTCTACTGGCGTTGTATGGGTGACAATTTGAAAAAAATATAAATCCTCCCGGAGATGCTTAACAAGGAGAAATATCTTTATTTCTCCTTGTTACCTCCTATTTTTATGTGTACTGCATTCTGCAGCAAACACAGAAAGAAGAATTTGCCTCTCAGGATTGTTTTGGTGCAGGAAAATGCCCCTTCTTGCACTGAAACAATCCTGCTTGCAACACAGGCAAAGGTGCCTGCTTTGGTGCAGGGCAACCAAAAGGGTGCCAGCACAGGGGAGAAGGCAGGAATCTGCCCTATTGGGTTACATGCAGTGCATTCTTGCCTTTTCCCTGTCACACTGTGCAGTGCATCAAGATGACTTGCTGTGCTACACAACTTTTTCATTAATATGCCCCTAGTGTTATTTTGATTTACAAGACCCCTGCAGCTTTCCTAACGATAACGTTTTGCAAAATCGTAACAACACAAAACTAGCGTTGGCAAGCGTAAAAGGCTGGCAGCCAGTGCAAACCCTATTGGTTTTCACAGTGCTTGTTTTTAAGTGATAAATGATTCCCAAGAGGTATGTAGATTGCATACTTTGTCAGAACATTTGCCAACAAGTGTGGACTGCAATTTCTACATAAGAAAGTTTGGATGACGATTACGTTTGTCGCTACAGCCTGACAAGTGATACTCTGTATACTTTTATATTTCTGTCATTTATTTGAGACTAAGGTTTGCAAGACTGCTATTGTTATTTAAATTGTATGTCTACTCCTTGAGGTACAGCACATTAAAAACTTGCGTAGTAAGCAAGAGAATTTCAGCTGAAGGCGCTGGGAGAAGCCTTTAAACGACTGAATAAGAGTAAGAAACTAGCCATGGACCCCATACTTGTTTGTCATCGCCTCTTGACAAGTGCACTCGGTCGGAACAATAATGAAATATCCAGGCAGGGGGCTGCACGGGTCAGCAGGACATCTCTGCAGGTCATCAAATTCTTCTGCAAGCAATAGGCTGATTGAGCATGAAAAAATAAATAGTTCCTTTTGAAGAAAGTTCGAAATATTGTGCCATTTAGGAGGTGTCAAAGTTTGCCTTTGTTCTGAAATTTATATCAGAAAGCACTTGACTCTGGGTTACTCCGGGGACGTAGAAGTCTGAGGTCACATAGCTGACATGTAATGCACAGCATGGTGGCCATTCATGCAGTGCATTGGTCTGAAGGACCTCACTGTAACCCTCCTTGTCAGCAGCAGCAAGGTCTTGTCTGTCACTGAGCAGTGTCATATCTTTTCATCCCAGTTTCTATTCCCGTCTTAAGTCCTTGCAAACTTGGGGGCATATTACCAAGAAGTAGCGATATTTATCGCTAAATAGGCTTAGCGGCTATTTTCTTTATCACTGCCTATCGCTGTATATGTTAGCGGAGAAAACATGCTATTAGCAACGTTTTTCTCCATTGTGCTAAAATATCCAGCAACAGCGGCAAAATGCGTGAATATCGCTGAGAATACAGCGATATTCACGCATTAGCGACAAAATGCTCTTAGCCATGTTATCCACCTCCCATTGGATAACATGGCTAAGAACTGGTCTGAGCAGGCGTTCGTTTGTGGCGATAGCAGGAATATTTCCATCGCTACGCCTGCCTTGCTAATAGGTGATAGCGACGTTAGCGACTGCTTTCAGTCACTAACAGGTTGGGAACTCCCACTTTGCATGTCATTAGCGATCAATATCGCTGACATGCAAAGCGGGCCCCAAACCGCTCGCTATCGCCTAAAAGTTGTCGCTAACATCAGTTAGCGACAGCTTGCTAATAGAGCGAAAATGGCCGCTAAACCGGCGAGAATTGCCTATCGCCCCCTTGGTAATATGCCCCTCGCTTCTTTGAGATAGGTTTTCTGACGCAAGCACTGTATATGTCTAAACCAGGGAACATATACTGCTAAAACATCTGGGGCTAGATGTAGGTAAATTAGATTTACCGATTCATAAATACCGATTCGGTATTCATGAATCGGTAAATCTAATGTAGGTACTCATTCGGTATCAAATACCGAATCGGTAGGATTCGGTATTTAACGATTCGGTAATTACTGAATCGGTATTTGCCATTGATTCCTATGGGCCTTGAAGCCCAGAGGAATCAATGGCAAATACCAATTCTGTAATTACCGAATCTGTAAAAATACCGAATTGCCAAGGGGGACAGGGTGTCACTTTGACACCCTGTAGCACCCCTGTTTCTGGCTTGTGTGCCATGTGACACACATACATGCCCTTAGGGCATGTATGTGTGCCACATGGCACAGGTGTACATGCGTAGATGTGCATGTACACAGGAACTCGTTATTTACCACCCAATAGTATTGGGTGGTAAATAACGAATTCTTAAGGGCCTGTGGCACTGTTTACTGTGCCACCTACATCTGGATTTACAGAATCGGTAAATTTACTGATTCGGTATTTTACCAATTCAGTAAATTTACAGAATCAGTAAATTTACGGATTCTGTAAATCTCAAGCCCCCTACATGTCAAACACCAAATACCGGTCGGTAACGGCCGAAATCGGCCGTTACCGACCGGTATTTGGTCTCCTACATCTGGCCCCTGCTTCTGACAGCATGAGCTATTCAAGACATGAGAGAAGAATATCAAATAATGGTGATTGCAGTTAAAGTGATGCATACACAGGATCTAGTGGCACGAGAACAGATCTCCATGTCTTATTACTAAACATTAACCCATATAATAGAACAGTTCTTGAGTAAATAGAGAATGGATGAAGTGACAGCCAGCTGAAAGAACTACTGGTTCTTTTACTGAAATCTGAATGCATGAAGTTTGTAAGCTCCAAGCAATGTGCTGGTTCCCTATATAAACAACGGACTGCTTTGCGGCCCGGAGTAATTATCGGAGTGATGACGGTATTATAGTGAGTCATGTTGATACTGTCCCTCTTTAAAAAAAGATGGCTGGTTACCTTAACGCTTTCTGCACCTTGGTTATTGAAGGGTCTTGCTAACAGTAAGCATACATGTAAAGTGCTGGAAAGATGAAGGACAGTAGTCTACAATTGTCATGATAATACCATCTAAAAGATGGCTATCAGAAAGCACAGAGCTGCCATTAGGAGGCCTCCCCTAAAGCTGAGGTGACTGACAATTTGGCCAAAGAACTATTCACGATAGCTAGACCTCTATCACAGCTAGAGACCTCTACAATGGACATTCCACTCTATTTCTGCCTTCCATTCAGAAAAAAATGCTGTGATCTGAGATACGATTTTAAGTCATCTTCAGTTTCTCAACACCTTATACTTTCAGAAGTCTTGAAGACTCTTTTAAACTTTTGTCCTTAAACAGTCTTTTTGTTTAGCTAGAGCAGCGAAGTCTGGTTGATTAAAGACCTATAGCTAGCCTCTATCAGTCATATGACAAATTGAGTATTATAATGACATTAAATAAGATAAAGAATGGTCTCTTGTGTCTTGCTAATCCTTATGATGATCTTAAAACTCCACTATCTCTACTCAGAGGGGTCTCTACCCGGGGCGATCTTTTTGTCAAACTGATGCTGAAATCACAAAATTCAATACCATGTCATTAACAGTGAAGCAGATTTGCCCCACAGTAAAAGACAGAGAAGAGTACATTGCAAACCATGAAGGTTCTTATCTTTGGTTGCACTTCATCAGTCTGAAATTTGGCCTAGTGACTTTGCTGTTGCGTTAAATTCTCGTCCTTCTCCATCAGCTTCTGTATGCAGGCTTGGAGTATTTATCAATAAAGCAGTATGCTTTCCGCATCTCATCAACAGGTTGTTTCTGCTTGGTAATTTTTCTACAAATACTCAGTAAGGTGAATCCTCTTCTACAGTTTGACTGGTGCAAAAGAATGATCCAAACAATTAGGATTTCCAGACTAGATTATTTTAATAACCCTTTGAGGCTTCGAACCCTGACCCAGTGCCTTCAAGAGATGCAGACATCTTTGGCCCACACAATTCCAGATCTTCCTACTAATTCATTCATTCATGGGCAGGCAACACTCCTGCACTTGCTTGCTGTTACAAAATATTCAATATAGTATCTATGACATAACACCTTCCATGACTCATGTTCTATGTATCTTTAATCACTTTTCTCATGCCATGTTCCTTTGAGGTTTAGCATTAACTAACCTTTTCCAAGCTCCAAAGCTCAGAAGTGTCAGATCGGGTGGCTGCTTTTCATCAGCCATTGAACTAAAAACTGTAACTTCCAACCACCTACTCCCATTAAAACACTCTTTTTAGGTGTAAGTGCACTTCACTAGTAGCCTTCATTTGTTTATTAACGATGTATATATTTCTCTTCTTAGCTTCAAGTAATATAATGACCATGGGTACCCCCACTATGCAGTTGAGGGTGATTGATCCATGCAAACAAGTGGGGTACTGCTGGTATCAGGAGAAGTGTGGGAATGCTTGGTGGTTGGAATTATTTGAAACCTCCGAAATTCCCAAACTTTTCATCACAGAAATGAGAGGAAAATGTGTGATTTTAGCCAACGTTTGATGTTTGCTTGTCACTGTTGGTAAGAAAACTTAATGGGATCATATGACTTTGTTTCTTGGTTTCAGAAATGCCCAGTGTCTCTGGGGTTCACTGGTTGTTCTCTGACAGACAGCTCAAAAAGTGTGGCCATTCAACATGGCAAGTGAAAGGAAATTGAGATGTATCCTTCTATGCCTCACCATATGTCAAAAGGTGGTAATTTCATCAGAGGTCTTGCACCTTCAAACACATTGCTGTCATTGTGATCTTATTCTAGAATGTTGGTGTGGATTTGAAGGAGTAGACAGCAGTTGGCTTTAATCTGTGGTTGGAGCAGTAATACACTATCTGGATCTTGCTTACCTAATTATTTAGTCCAGTGTACATATCCACACTGGCAATGAGGAAGGAATGCTGCTGCCTCAACACAGTGTGCTGTCCTAGATTTGGTGGCAGAGCGACAGAGATCCTTAGCAGTGTAAGGAGTTGAGTGAGAGTTGGCTGGAGTACAGCTCTGACATTTGTCAGCAGATGCAAGAAGGACTCTCTGGCAACATTCAGGAAGGAAATCAGCTCATTTCAATTTTGGGACAGGTATGTTGAAAATCTCAACATTGGGCACCACATTTTCAGTGGAGGGTATTGTACTGCAGATTGTTTGTCCTGTCTAGTTTCCGAACAAAACAGTGATTGTGACAATGTTGATGACAATATTTGGGTGCATAAAAGTATATGGTTGGTGATGGAAGGTGCTATTAGTGAAGAGTGAAAGAGGCAGGTAGAGAAGAATGAAACTTTGATGTCTGTATTTTATTTTATTTTAGAAGGATGGCCCACAAAACTAAACTCATTGAAAAATCACATTCATTTTAGATGAACAGAAATTAGCTTGTTGTTTATGATGGGTTGATCTTTAGAGGTGATTGCCTTATTGTTCCAGCTGATATGAGAAAAAGAATAATCAATGTGGCCCATGAGGGACATTTAGGTATTATTAAAACAAAAAGGAATGGATTTGATTGGATTTTTGGTGACCAGGTTTAGATATTGTGGTTGAGAGAAATATTTGTGAATGTCTTGAATGTAAGGAGAGTGATAAAATTTGCAAGACAAGGGGGGGTGCTAGAGGGCGCACAGCAAGATGGCCACTCTTTGGAGCTGCTCTGCCGGCCGAGCACATTATCCGCCAATTATCCTCACCATCAGATCTAACCTACGGGCACGGTGTGCAGAGGAGCTGTGGAATGCCCTGGCTGAGTGCTGTGGACCACGGAGCCGTCCTCATTGTGATTTCCAGGTGAGAATGCTCTGGGTCCATGCTGGCAACATGGCGGAGCAGGCCACTCTCTGGAAGGCTGCTGCTGGCACTGGTATCAATCCATGAGGGCTGGGGGAGTGTGCTGCGCCTTGCGCCTGACACCCGGTAGGCTGCACGGTGCGACATGGGGGACTGGCGAGCTCCTTGCTCCGAGTTTCGGCTGTAGCTGGCGGGCTGAGCTGCCTTCGTGTCCCTGCTTGTGCGGCCTGTCGGTGACAGGTTCGGGAAGGGTGGGATTGCGCACCCTGTCCTCGGGACTGGCCGGCCGCCTGTTGCGGGTCCGCACTGGGTCGTTTTTAGGGGCAGGGCTACGTCCCAGTTTTGACGCGAACTAAGGGCCCATCTTTCGGCTATTTTTTTACCTCACTACAGCATACTCCTACCCTGATCCCGACTGTTCCAGGGGGCCTCCTTGAGATAATCCTCAGTGCACGCATCATAGCTACTGGGACACTGGTGTCTCTGCTACTTTGCTGGTGCTGTGTGATGTAGTTCCGTTGGCAGACCTGATGACCTAGTGGCCCTGACGGGGCCTTCTCTAGCAGCGCACCATCTCCCCAGCAGCTCTTTTCTGACATCTTTGCCTGAAATTCAACCTCCAGACGAGGTTGCGACGGAGTGTGTCTCTGGACTCAACATCCTGCATTTTCCAGGCAGCGCTTGGTACTAAACTATCAACTGCGCTAGCTCCATCGATGCCCAGGGTATCCTGACTGTACCTCTCATCACTGCCTGCCTACTGTATGACTGTGCCTATTATCCCCCCATTGCTCCGACCGCTTCTGTGTGGGGAACCTGGTGGAGTGTGGTCCTGCTGAGCCCGGACACGCGAGGACTCCCATTCAGACATGGCTGCAGTACAGAGTTAAAGACATAGGAGACGCCTATTGTCCCATTGGGTCTAACTGTTGACCGGCTATTACTGTAGCGCAGATACTAGATTGAGAGCTACATTGCGCTGGTGGTGTTGGGGGTGACCCCCGATTTGCCGTGGTTGGAGCGGCGTACCTGGTTCTGTCACTGCGCCTCTTCTACCTGGGCACCCCTACCCCCTGCTCATTTGCCTCGCATCATGCTGTGAAACTGTGCTACAAGACGAGTCCCGCTTTCGTCTGTCATATCTACATAACGCTGCTTGCTGTACCCACATCATGGGTAAAAATGATTGCCTCACATTTAAACCCCGTAAAACCAGTAGAGCCTCTCAGCATGTGGCCTCAGAATCTGAGGAGGAGGGTCCAAATGAACACCTCACGGACATTGGCAAGACTCTTCTTGCGGTGCAGGCCAGCCTACAGTCAATCGATGGCAAGATTGACCATCCTAACCTACGCATGGACCATAAGTCTGCGAAACTGGACAAACATGCTCTGCATCTGGGGGAGGCTGAGACCCGCCTTTCTGATGCTGAGGATGGCTTACAGGAGATGACCAGCAAAAAGAGGTCTATGAAGAAGGTGCTAGCTGTCATACAGGCCAGTAATGAAGACTTGGAAGATAGATCGCGCCGCAACAACGTGCGCATTACAGGCCTGCCAGAGTCCACAAATACAGGCCATCTTGAGGCATATGTGGAGCACCTCCTCCGGGAGGTCTTCCGAACAGAACAATTATATCAGGTCCTGATTGTTGAGCCGCCTCATCGATCCCTGGCTGTGCAGCCCCCCCTCCCGGCACCCCACCGCGTCCCATTATTGCTTACGTCCTCAACTACAGGGAACAGGAAGGGTACTCCATCTGGCTCCTGAGAAGGGAACTATCACCTACAAAGGTAACACTCTTGCCTTTTATCTAGACTTTACAGTGGCAGTACAGGAGGCCTGAAGGGAGGACCAGCCTGCCAAAAAATTGTTAATTGCGGCACACGTACCATACGCCATGCTTTACCCTGCGAGGTTGCGTGTTGAGGACAATGCGAAATTCAAGATCTTCACTTGCCCGAAAACTGCATTGGACTTCACCAAATCTGTCTCCAGTCATAACCGATCCTCTAAGAATGTGGTGGGAGATGAGGCCACAGGAACTGGCGGCCTGATAGATGAACTGGGTCAACTTTGAGTTTATATATTGGAGCTATGTCATGCCTTTGTTTCTCTTTTCTTTTTCCACCATCGCAAGCAGGATACCAAGTGGACTGGAGTTCGCTCTGAGTTAGGGAATGGGTATAGCTGACAATTGACAAACCTATGATTACCTGTGCCTCTCTTTTCCCTCACTGTTATTGCCTGATTCAAGGTATTAGGGATAGAAACCCCTCTGTTACCATGTGATGTGCTACTGCAGGAATCAGGGGGAAAACAAGACACATTTGCTTGGCCACCTCCTGTCTCACTAGGAGGGAGTTTGTGCTCTGGTGCCCCACTATGGGTATTCCCCACAATTTGTTATACCCTTGGTGCTCCACCGGGGATTTGTTACTGGGTGTTCAGGATGGCTTTAGCATAGTGGGGCTGCTGAAGTGGGTGGGGGGTGGCTGCGGGGGGGGGGTGTTATAGGGTATGTTCATGTTTCTGGCTATCCGAGTAATGTGCTAGATAATGCTTGTACGCTTTGTTCGTCTGATTGTAATAGTTTAGATTCTGCACACTGTATGCTTTTCTCTTGCTATGCACAGTAATGGTATGACAATTTCTTGTTTAACATGGAATGTATGGGGGCTCAACACGCCAAATAAGATACGGCAGGTGGTTGCGCATTTGGAACGCCAAGGAATCAGTATCGCCATTCTGCAAGAAACGCATCTCACACAAGCTACCGATAAATTGGTTAGGACTCGCTGGGCTGGCTACCATTTGGCCTCATCTTACTCATCCTATAGCCGGTGGGTACACACACTTGTAAAAAAGGGTCTTCCTTAAGGGGTTTTCCTCAAGTCGCACTACATCGCCTCACTGCTGGATCGCTGGGCTTGCCCTTTCTTTGCGCCCTCCCTCTTTTTCAGAGTGTCAATGGCAGGATCACCTGAGAAGGCCCGGCCCCCTCTTAAGACCCTCAGGGTAATAAGCTGGAATGTCAGAGGTACCCTAGACAAGATTAAGCGGGGGCAACTCTTCAAGAGGACCCATGTTGATATTCTTATGCTGCAAGAAACACATCTTATGGGCTCAAAGGCACTTTGTTTTCAGAGATATGGGTTTGCTCAGGTGTTTTATGCTGGCTTCACACGGGGGTCATGGGGGGTAGCGATTCTGATCCATTGCTGCGTCCCTTTTATGCACATTAAGTCATGGGTAGATACATAGGGGCGCTACTTGTTTCTGTGGAGCACAATCAGGGAGTAGTCTGTGGTGTTGGGATGTGTATACGCCCCCCCTCCTTTGTCATGGGTATTGGTTGAGTGGCTCATGGGTATATGGACAGATATGCTGGATGGTTTATCTGTGATCAGGGGGGATTGGAATGATGTTATCGACGTTGCCTTGGATCAATGGAGACCTGGGGAGGGTGTGGTAGTTCACCAGAAAATCAAACTCTCTGAACTGGTATCGGGACTGGATTGGGTGGATCCCTCGCTGGATGCATGGCCTGGCTCAGGGCTATACCTATCTCTCTGAGGTACATAACTCCTTTTCTCGTCTTGATTATTTTTTTGTCCAGCGTGTGTCTGCAGCCCGGGTGGTGGATATTGTCCCAAGGGGCCTATCAGATCATTTGCAGGTTACTCTCGTCCTCCAAATGGGTTGGGTGAGAAGACCTTTCCTTTGGCATCTTTCGACGTGGACCCTACAGAAGACTGACTATAGCGAATGACTCGAGAATGTGCTGGATCAATACTTGACGCTTAATGTAGGGTCATCTCGGATGCTGAACCTCTGTGGGAGGTGATGAAACCTACTATGAGGGGGTAGATATCCTCTCTTGTGCAACAACCCGTAGGACTCGGAGGGAGGCTCTGATACAAGCGGAGATGAATTTTGGCGACCTTGAACAACGCAGTCTTAGCGGGGAGGGCCATCATATACAGCAACAGTTAGTACAGGAGCAGCAATATTACGCTTCCCTCCTTATGGACGAGGCCTAACTCGCATGGTTGGCCACCCGCTGTCCCATATATCAATGGGGAGATAAATCCGGGAAGATGCCCCATAGACTTTGTGAGTGGTTGTTTCACCCTCAGCCCCTTCCTGGGATAGTGGGCCCGGATGGACGGCCCCTCACAGATTCCCTCGATGTGGCTGAAAGCTTTGCCACATATTTCACGGAGCTATATGCCCCCAAAGACTGTCTCAGTGAGGACGTGATTGGCCGGTTTTTAAATGATCTACCCCCTCAGGCTTTTTGGAAGGATATGAGCGCAGAAGTAGACCTTCCACTTACGGAGGAGGAATTGGGTGCTGCCCTGGGTGCTCCTAACTCGGGCAAGGCACCGGGGCCCAACGGGTTCCCCTGCGAGTTCTTCAAGAAGTTCTTCCTCCTGTTAGGGCCTCACTATCTTTGGGTGGTGGAGGAATCAGGTGAGCGTGGCTGTCTTCCACGGTACTGGCGATATGCTGAAGTAGTGGTGTTCCATAAACCTGGCAGGCTCCCGGATTGCCATGCTTCTTACCACCCAATCTTGCTCCTCAACGTGGAAGCCAAGATTTTGGCCAAGGCGTTAGCCAATCGCCTGCAGGCTCATATTACTACGCTTGTCCACCCAGATCAATCCGGGTTTATGCCCCAGTAGGCGACCCAACATAATATAAGTCATGCTCAGGTGGCTGTGGAGGCCGTTTGGGGATGATGTGAGCAAGCAGCGTTGCTACTGGCAGATGTGGGCCAGGTGTTTGATTCCCTTAGTTGATTTGCTTTGTTGCGTTGTCTTAATCTCGGTCCGTGCTTTTTGTCCTATATATCTCTGCTCTATACTGATCTTAAAGCCTCGGTATGTGTGGCAGGCGCAGTTTCGTCCACCTTCCCTTTGGGGCACGGCACCCGGCAGGGTCGCCCGCTGTCTCCTTATCTCTTTGCGTTGGCAGTCGAGCCCTTGGCTGCCTGGGCCCGTATGGACGCGCATGTGGCGGGCTTTGAATGGGATCACGGGTTGCCAGACCGCATTGCTCTTTATGCCGATGACGTGCTGTTTTTCTTGACAAATGTGAATAGGTCCGGTCCGCGACTGTTTCGCATCATGCAGATCTTTGGAGAATCGTCTGGTCTTTACATGAACCCAAATAAATCCATTTCTATGGCTTCTCGGGGATGTAGCAGGGGTGGGCGATTGGGCTGAGTCGGTCTGGGTGGTTACTACCGGTGTGAGGTACCTTGGAGTGATTCTCTCTGAATCTCCCACAGTGGATTGGGAGAGCAACCTGGGTCCTGTCTGGGAACACATCCAGGAAGACTTGAAGATCTGGTCACGAATGCCGCTGTCAATATATGGTTGATCGGCCATATTTAAGATGGTCACGCTTCCTCGCTTATTGTATCAGCTATATCCCTACCCCATCCCCCGATTGTTTCGACAGGTAAATTCGGCCCTGGGGCAGTTCCTGTGGGCAGGCGGGGCGGTACTCGTTGCCTTGCGGACATGTTTCCGGTCCACATATTGTGAAGGCTTGGCGACCTCAGATGTTCTGTCCCATTTTGTGGCCTCACAGCTACTTGTCTTAAATGAGTGGTGGTATGGGAGCAGAGGGTACCCGGCCTACACTGTGGAACGGCGGCTCATGGGGGATCTATCTCTCCACACGATCCTATACTCTGCACCAGCGTGTAAGTCCCTGCCATTGGTGACTCGGGTGGTCTTTCGGGTATGGCGGCAGGCTTTGCGGCGGATGGGGTAGTGGAACACGCTGACCCGGGAGACCCTATTGTGGAATAACCGGCGCCTGCTGCAAGTGGCTGGTTTGTCGAGGTTTCAGGGTTGGAACAGCATTGGCATCTTTACCCTTGGGGGTGTTATGAGAGGGACCACTTGAAGTCATTTTAGGACCTGCAGGGGGATTTTCAGATGCCTATGTCCCAATTCTAAATAATACCTCCAATTACGTCACACCTTGTCTTCTAGCCTGGTAGGTCTGGAGACACTCGCCAAATTCAGTCCAGTGGAAGCCAAGGTATTTATGGGGGGATCTTCAGGACCATAAAATCTCCAAGATATATCAGACATTGGTGAGACACAGCTCCCCCACCCTGCAGAATCTTAGGGGGACTTGGGAGGAGGACCACAGATCCATGGAAGAAGAGGATTGGATGGAAGCTTTGGCCTCCCCGCGAGGGGCAGCCATTGCGGTACGTCTACGTCTTATTCAATTTAAATATCTCCACAGAGTCTACTTTACCAGGATTTGGCTATGAAGGGTGGGTATAGTGGCCTCCCCGATGTGCCTCAGTTGCGAACAGGAGGAGGTGACCCAGATGCATACAGTCTAGCATTGCTTCTCCCTGGCGTAGTTCTGGAGGGTGGTGATGTCCTGCCTCTCGGAAGTGTTGGGATGGGACTTGCCCCTGTCACTGAAATTGGTATTGCTACACGTCATGGAAGGGATTGGGGGGCAACATTTATAAGCACCATCTTCTGATGCTGGGTTTCACAATAGCAAAGAGGGATATTGCTAGGACGTGGAAGGCGCTTTGCGCCACCGTTGGTGTCATTATGGAAGAGGGGTCTGGACTTTTGCATGGGGTTAGAACTCCCTATTTTTACAGCCAGTGGTTGCCCTCAGTAACATTAAAAAATCTGGAAGCGGTGGGCGGATTATCGTGGACTAATGTTAGAAACAATTGTGGAAGGAGTCCCCCCCCTTTCAGTTTGAGGCTCCCTTATGTGGGTACAGGCTGTCTGCTTGTACGACTGTATGAGTTGGGGCAGCGGTTGTGGTGCGTGGCCTGGTTCTGATTGTGCTTCGGGGGTTGATAGTGCAACTTGGGAGGTTGAGGGGGTAGTTGGGAAAGGAGGAGGGTTTCTGTTTTAAAAATAAAAGGAAGGGAGGGGTATGTTTAATCTGCATTGCATTTCTCCATCCGTGCTATACTTCTTCCCTTTGGTTTAAAAACAAGTCAAAGTCATGATGTTTGTTATTGATTGTGCGAGGCCTCTGGGGTACAGAGCTCTGAGATATATGTGGCATTTGATGAATACATTTTGTTTAAAAACAAAAAAAAGTTTTTCCTCTTGCAGTCCTCCAAACTCACGTTGACTTTGTGGGTAGTTTTGCTGTGGTACATGCGACGCTGTATACCACACAGGGTGAGACAGCCACTGCTGACTTAGATGCTTACTTATCACAGGTGACCATTGCATGGCTGTCGGATAATCAACGAGATTATATAGGTCAACCTATAACAGCTGAGAACATCGCATGGCAATAGGCTCTCTCCCTAACCAAAAGGCACCAGGCCCGTATGGCTTCCCTTCCGAATTTTACAAGGCTTATGCTGAAGAGCTCACTCCCTTCTTGTTATAAATGTATGCTGAGGCGAATGATTCGGGCGTACTTCCACCATCCCTTCCCGAGGCATTAATCATTACCTTACTTAAAAAAGACAAGCCACCTTCTAACTGTGATTCATACCGGCCACTGTTGCTCATCAATACAGACGTAAAAATCTAGGTGAAGATACTAGCCACCCGCCTCCATCCGTTCATCCAGAACCTGGTACTGCCAGACCAGTCTGGTTTCATTCCCACGAGGTCTACCGCTCATAATTTGCATACACTGTTTGCTCTCTTTCACATCCTTTCTCCTGATTTGCTAGTAGCAGCCGTCATGCTCGATGCCCCCAAGGCATTTGATTCAATAGACTGGGGCTATCTGTTTTTTATTTTCCAACGGATGAGCTTCTCTCCTTTCTTTATTAACTGGGCGTGACTACTTTACACAAACCCCACGGCGCGGGTCCAGGTGGGAGGCCATACCTCGGAACTGATATCTATCACTAGAGGGAGCAGGCAGGGGTGCCCCCTCTCACCGCACTTGTTTGCGCTGACATTGGAACCATTGGCCTGCCTCATCAGGCAATGCCAAAAGCAAGCGGCTCTCAACTTTCTCCATCGTCCGCCCATGATTTCGCTATATGCAGATGACATGTTGCTTTTCAAATGGGAACCCCACACATGTCTAGCACCGGTTGTACAGGAATATATTTGGTTTGCTCGGTTCTCTGTGCTGCCTATTAACTGGACTAAATTGGTGGTGATGCCCGCATGAGCCTGAGTTCCCTCTTATATGGGCAACGGAGTCGGTTAAGTATTTAGGGATCTGAGTACACCTGGACCCAGATAGAGTGCTCCGTGAGAACTATTTAACTGCCATGACGAAACTGGAGCAGAAAGTAGATAGGTGGGTTCATCTTCCACTTTCTCTTGTGGATCGTATTGCCCTAATAAAAATGGTGGTGCTACCTAAATTTTTATATTTTGTTGATAACATACCGATCCCTCTCACCCAACACTTTTTCAAGACAGTGCGCTCACTGCTTCTCCGTCTGGTCTGGGGTGGACGACAGGCTCGGGTGGGTTGGCGGACCCTCTCCCTCGATTATAAACACCGGGTCTTCAGTGTACCTGATATGGACCTGTATTATCTTTGCAATCATCTGCAATACGCACATTTTTGGTACACGCCTCATGCTTTTATTCCACACGTGGTGGTGGAACACTGGGCATGCATCCCATCCTGTTGAGCTCTATATTAACCCAACAGGCATAGAACCACGCCCTGTGTTGCAATCAATACTACCAATGCGACGATTACAGCCTGGCAGGCACTAGGCCGAGAGGCTAGCAAGCTGCCGTTGTATTCCCCATTACTACCTCTTGCTTACCACTAGGACATATCGGTGACTCACAAGGCGGGTGTTATGCACACAATGGCACAACTGGGAATGGATAAAATGCAGGATATGTACCCCAATGGCACTTTATAAACATCTAATGGCCTCGTCTATTTTCAGCACAAGACCCCACTGTTCGTTTTTTTCGTTCCACAGACTAAAAAAAGCATTACAAGCCCACTACCCAACATTTCCTGTGGAACACCCGACATCACTGGTGCTGCACATATTACTTACCACCCCCACCCGGCACAAGCTTGTTACTAAATTATACCAAGCTGCTAGGGAGGATAGGGCCTCTTACACTGATAACAGTCTGGACAAATGGAATGCATGTTTAGACCCGCTGCTGATGCAGCAAGAGTGGGTACACTGCTGCCAACTGACTAGTGCCCTCACTTCTCATGGTAACCTACGTATAATACACTTCAAATACCGCCACCAGGTCTATTACACGGGCCACAAACTTTTCAAATATGGTCTCAGGGACATGGACACATGTGCGCGATGTTGTGCCTCGGGTGCAGATTTCTGGCAACTGGCCTGGGCCTGCAGGCTGGTGTGGTCATACTGGACTGAGGTGGTTGCTACATTACCCAAGATCATCGAGGTTGAATTGACATGTTCACCGCAGGTGTGTTTATTGGGTCTACTTCCCTTCCTGAAAGGTGTCAAGGGCAGACTAGCAAGGGTGGCACTGCTTATTGCCAAAAGGCAAGTGGCGATGGTGTGGAACAGCACGCAAAGCCCTACGGCAGAACAGTGGCTCAGGGATTTGGAGTATTCCTGAGAGGATTTAGCGCTATATGTGGAAGAGCTACCAGTGACCTCCTGGCCAAATAATGTATGGGAACCACTATTGATTTACCTGCATTCAAATGTGCGTTTCGATACCTCTGGCACCGTGACCGTGTAAATAACAATCAGTATACTTGCATGAGCTGTAAGATATATGTAATTGGGTCAGCAAGACTAGAATACATTATAGCCACGAGTCGATTGATGGTTATGGTTTTGTATCATTATTCTTTTCAATGCCTCATTTATGCACTGTATGAGACTTTATGAAAATCAATCTAAAAATTATTATTTTTTTAAATCATAAGACAAGATACATTCACATGGTTTTCAGAGAACGTCCTAGGGGACCTTGGTAAGGGACTGATCTGGATTTGGGTTTTCCATTGACAGGAGGGGGATTTACTTCTTAAATCTTTTCTGTTATTTATCTTTTCTCAAGATGGCCTGTAGTGATGTGTGTGTATGATATAATGTCTGGAGCTTTAATTCAGTATTTTTCGATGGACTATTCAAGTGGGAGAGTGCACATAATAGCATACTTACTGACAATGGGGTGCATCTTTGCTCCCAAAAATGTGACGAATTCTTTGGGTTGTCTGGGCTTAAACACAGGAAATCTGCTTTGTATTTACTTGAATCTAATGGATTGGTAGAAAGATTCAATAGAACATTAACAGCTAGAAACAGTGATCTTGGTTGGAAAAAAGACTTGCAGAATTGCTTGGATTCCTATTGCCTTTCACCTCACATGGATAATGGCAAGACTCCTTTACAACACTTGAGGGGTACAACCCCCATTCAAAATTACTTCCAGGATGAATGGACTGGGCTAAAGGTTGGGCTGAATGTCTCAGGTGATGACAATTGGAGAACTGAAAAACAAGAGAAGATGATTAAACTGCCATGTAAGTTTGATGCATGGGATGTTGTGAGAGAATTGAACAAGAAGGTGGGAGACGGTACAAATTCAAACTCCAGTGGAATTTCAACCTGGTGTATAATATTCTGCATCCAGGAAAGTGACTAAGCTGTTTATAAATTCAATCAAAATAGAGGATGGACACATTTGGGATATTAATAAGTAGTTATTTTGAAGGAGCAGGGTTCTGAGTGGATAGGTTTAAACAAAAATCTTGTGGAGGGTAACAATTTTCTACTAATAATTACAGTTGAACCAGTAGTAAGAACAGTTCTTCTTCATGTGAGAAAACTTTAACATTGGAGGACACTTAGCCAAAAAGATGTCACAAGATACTCAACTATTCAATCAGTATGTAAGAAATTAAATGTATGCTACAGATTATTTTATTTTGCTTATCAATTATTCAAAGCAATATGTTTATTTACCTAACAATGTGAGATAGTTAAGGTATTGTGCTGATCATTTTATTTTGTCTAACATTTATTTGATTCAATTTCTTTTTCTCATATTTCACTCATATTGTTGTATTCTCAATGAGTATTTGTTTAAAGAGGAAAGGTGTATGGTATTAACCTCAGGAGCCCTGCACCTTCAACACATTGTTGTCATTGTGTTCTTATTCTAGAATGTTGGTGTGGATAAGAAGGGATGTAAGGCAGCTGGCTGAGAGCTGTGGATGAGAAAGAAAGAAACAATCTTAATATCTTGCTTACCTCATTATTTAGCTCAGTGTACTTTTTCACACAAAACTGCTCCAAAAGATTCCAGGTTTCCAGTCACTTGCCCTGGTGATCAGGATGCTCTAGGGCCCAAAAAGGCAGAAATATTGTTGGGGCTTTAAAGGTGGTTGACGGGCCCCCAACCCATTTTTCTTATATCTTTTGCATTCAATGGTTTTTTAGCCCTTCCAGGAGCAGAAAGGTGAGTGTGTGTGTGTGTGGAGGGGGTCTAAGGCATGATGCAGGGCATCATACACCCCATTCTTTTTCAAACTGGACCGGGACAAACTCACAAGTTCACACCAACTCCGATGGGACTCAGACCAGCTACAGGAACCCAGTTATGCCCACTGAACAAAGTACCTTAATTCTTTGTTTGCAGAGTCTTGAGAGGATCTGCATCGAAGATTAGTCACTCAGCCGAAGCAGTGCACCGGTTCTGAGATATGGTGAGGCTGTAATGCATGGTCCTGTGCAGCCATGAAGGATCCCATCGATTGGGATTGGGATTCAAAGTCCAGCATTGAGGATGCAGCACACAGTCCTGGTGATGCGTTGGTTCCGAGGAGCTGTGGTTTTGCAATTATGAGCCTGTGTCATCAACGAGGCTGCCATCAGCAAGGGATGCTAGGGCCTACACTGAGGATGAGTTGCACAGTGACAGTTCCAATGGGGCTGCAAAAGCGATGCGTGTCTTTCGGCAGGTCTAAACCACGCAGCAGCGACGAGCCATGAGTTCTGCTCAGACTTGCGCCACGCAGCAGAGGAGATGCGTCAGTACCTTTGGATCCACAGAGGCTGGCAGAGCATCTTCAGCCCACTGGCAAGGGCCCGGGACTGAGGCATTACTACTTAGCAGGATAGGCTCACAGATGTGTGTCCTTGAGGTCTCAGATCAGGAGGAGAGCCAACTACCCCTTGGAGTCACTCTGGGTTAAAGAGATGTTGATCCAGATCTTCTCACACAGGCAAGAGGGCCGCAGGAAGAAGTCAGCAGAACAGAGCCAGCAGTCCTTCAGAGCAAGAGTCCAGCAGAGTGGTCGTGCTTTCAGCAGCACAGCAGTCCTTCTTCCTGGCTGAGTTTCCACAGACCCAGAAGTGAGTGTACTCAAGAGTTTGTGTCAGAGGTCCAGTGTTTATACCCAGTTGTGCCTTTGAAATGGGGATAAGCTTCTAGAGGCATCCCTTTGACGCGCACATAAGGTCTGCCATTCCGGCCCTGCCTCACTATAGAGGGTAGACAGCCATTGTGTGTCATTTGACCCAGAGACAGGCTACATGCACCAAATGGGTAAGGCAAGAAAATGACAACTTTCCAAATGGTAGTGCCAATTGACTATGGACAGCTACAAGAAAATGTAATATGCCAATTGGGCGTAAGTCAATGTAACATGCTATGAGTAAAGCACTTTAGCACTAGTTAGCAGTGGTAAAGAGTGCAGAGTCCTAAGGTCAGCAAAAACAAAGTGAGTAAAAACATGAGATCTGAAGGTGAAAGGTTAGGGGAAAACCATGTCAAGGATGCCAGGTCTAAAAGCCCTGTTTTGCATTGGGGTCCTGGTGCGATGCCCTTTGAGGCTGTATGCTTTCTTTTTAAAAAAACAAATATTTCAGATGCTAATTAGCTTTTTGCCCCTAATGGGTAGATTGGGGGAAAGCCCTCAATTTTCATTTCAGGGTGGCAGAAAGATTTGAACTGTTTTAAAGAGGTAACACTTGCCGATTGGTGGTGGCACGGTTCCCCTCAAAACAAAAATCTAATGTCCAGTTGGTGATGGGCAAACTTCAAACAGGGATTCACTAGGGAGAGTTTCCACTGGAAAGGTAGCTATGTCCCCTTTCTAGCCATTCCTCTCAGGCACTGATTGGAGGTAAGTGTGTAGAGTTATGTCAGGTGTAATTGGAGTTGTGCCTAGCTCCTCCCTCCCATCCTGCTAGAGATGGCCCATAAGACACATCTAAGCTCTCATTGTGTGTGGCTGTCTAGGAGAATTCACAAATCCTAACTGGCAGCTACACCCAGTTATGTGATCAAAGACAAGCTACAGGCACCAAATGTCTAAAGCAACAACAAATGGCATTTTTCTAAAGGTTTCATTCTCAGAATTATAATGTTAAATCCAATTTCACCATAAGTTAGGATTTTTAATAAGGATTCCAGACACACAAAACTTGAATCAGTTATATCTTCCCATTTAGAAATGACACGTATACAATGTAACAAGTTAATCCCAATGTTATCCTATGGGATATATAGACCTTTCTGCAGTAAAAAACACATTTAAGAGTTTTTCAATTCCAGGACAGGTAAAACTGAAAAGTATGTGTCCTTCATTTAAATGCATTGCCCCCTCTGGATATTCCGGGGCCTCCCTGAGGGGTGACTTATAGAGAGAATGGGAAGGTTTGAGACTGGCAAACGTTTATTTTGCCATGTCGAAATGTCAGTGTAAACTGCACACACAAGCTCTGTAATGATAGGCCT
Source organism: Lissotriton vulgaris (assembly GCF_964263255.1). Lineage (NCBI taxonomy): Eukaryota > Metazoa > Chordata > Amphibia > Caudata > Salamandridae > Lissotriton > Lissotriton vulgaris. The sequence goes on along the minus strand of NC_141694.1, from coordinate 627,526,716 downwards.
GAGACATGGTTAAAGGGCTACTTAAGTGGTTTGCACAATCAGTGCTGAAGGCTCACTAGTAGCATTTAATTTACAGGCTCTGGACATATGTAGTGCACTGTACTAGGGACTTATAAGAAAATTAAATTTGCCAATTGGTTGAGGGCCAACAGTGTCAGGTTTAGAGGAGAGAGCACATGGACTTTAGCACTGGTTAGCAGCGGTTAAGTGTACAGGGTCCTATAACCAACAAAAAGGAATTTAGCAAAAATTGGAGTAGTAAAGCAAAATGTTTAGAGGAAGACTACCCTAAGGCTGACAGGTCTAACAGAAGCAAATACGTCTTGGAGGTAAAGAAGTCTGTGCTGGTGTGTTCAACATTTAGGGGGGTTGACATGGTAAGGAAGTGAGCAACATGAATTTTTTTTAGCAACATATTTAAGTTAAGAAGCTGGACTATCTCCGCCATTTGGAAAAACTAGATGATTTAATATTCAGAAAACATTGCTGGTCCCTACAAAAGAAGCTTGGTTATTATCAGATCTCTCCTTAAGTGTTTATTTCATGTTCATAGAAATCAACTAATAATCATGCAGATGCTAAATAACAATTGTCAAGGCAACATGAAACTTAATTGATCAGTTTCCCTTATATACAAATGATAATCTCAAGGAGTCCCTCCTCCCCAGCATATATATTGATATGCAATATTTTTATTTCCCTGTTTCTCAACATGATAATATCGTAAAAGAGACAGCCTGGTTAATTGCAAATATTTTGACAAAACATGCTATATGAAGAAAATGTCTGTTTCACAATTCATCACAAAAGTGTCTTTCAAAGTTGTGAGCCTTATGCCTAACATGAAGCAGGAAGAGACTGTGGCCCTGATTCACAAAGGTAATCTTACACTTTTGTGTAAGTTTATGATTATTTGCTATTTACCTAGGGATTTAAGAGTAGTATCTTTATGAGTGTGGTGTCTCCGCACATAAAAAGATAGGTCCATAGTTCATACCAGAAATCTCATAAGAAATAAGAAGGTTGATGCGCGTGGTAGACTTTTGAGGTTCTTGATGAAGTTGTAGTACTTAATTAAACATGCAAGTTGAGTTAGATATCTGGGGAAACTTTACTAGACTTGCCCCGTGCAGTGTGCCTACCCTTGATTATCTGATGTTATAATATGAGCTGTTTTGTTCTATGAAAATACTGTCCCTCATTTCCCGTGAATTTTGCATGCTAGAGGCAGAATGCTCTGTTACCTACAACCAGTATCTCACAGGAATCTAGCACCTTCAAGACTGTGGAGTCTCCGACTGGCCTATCATTTTATTTGCAGAGACTCTGCAGTCATAAAGACAGTACTAATAAAATGCCTTCATAATAGCAAACAATTTGAAACTCATACAAAAGTTTGAGGTTTACCGTTGTGAATCAGGCCCTCTGCCTGTGGGCCTACCACCAAAAACTACATTTGTCCTCTTAAATAATGGTGAATCTTTAAAAGATATCTTAATAACTTCTAATCCTGGCACTCCATATAGCCATAGTATTGAATGATTTGACGTGATAATGAAAATAAAAAATGCTACCTTAAGACAGGAATGATGTAGGTCTTCAAACGTCACTAAAATCCTTATCTCTTATCTCCAGAGAGTAAAAAAAGCTTACATACGAACTGCGCAAGTTAACTAGATTTTACTACGCTAACAAATCATCCACATACAAGCAGGCCAAGATTCCACTCAGAAATTGACAGGCAAATTCCACCAGGAACAGAGTATGCTCATAAATAGAGGATTTCCTTAACCAACGCATCAAAATATAAGAATTCATGTACATTTGGGTTTCTGATGGGTATTTTGTCAAGCTTCATTGCTCGACTTCGATTCCCTTTACCAAACAAGTTTGGGTCAGGTGCATGACATACAACTCACTACACCCTGTTTAATTTTACGCTTTGGAACGTTACGCCTCTAACAACTTTTCCCATGAATCAATCTCCACTAACATTAATACTTTAAACAATTTGAAAGCACAAGGGCCTGAGGAAATCTCTGTGAAACATGACATTCTTGGGAAAACACTTTTATTCTTGTATTCAACTGTTTCCAAGCAGGCGACATCACCAATTCGTGGTGTGGCTCCATTCAGGTTCCTTTGACAAAAAGAGCCTCAAAGGCACCAGGTAAAATGTCCCCTAACTTGCAATATTAGATGCAGCATGTTAGAATTGGGGGTCTCTAGTTGGCATAGGAAGGTACTTGTGACAAATAGGGACCCTCTCCTCTAGTCAGGATAAGGGGATTACACACCTAAAATAACCCCTGCTCACCCCCTTGGTAGCTTGGCACGAGCAGCAAGGCTTTATCTCAGAGGCGTTGTAAGTTAAGCATTTGTGACCACACACAGTAACCCAGTGCAGTGACAACTCTACAAATGGACACCACACAAGGTTGTACATCAAAAATACGTATATTTTATATAGAATTATCACAAGACCAATAAACGACAAAAATAATCCACAGTACTATTAGATTTCATGAGATTTGGTTAAAAAGGCTTAGATCAAGGTTCTGTGTGAGTCGGTAGCCCTGTCTGGCTACAGTGTAGTTGAAATAACACAGCCTAGCAAATCCAGCGGACCGCGTCAGTACGGGCCCATTCAAATGTCGACAGACTCAGTCACAGAACCTTTTACTTGGGACGGCCGGCACGGATGTTTGAGCCGGTTCTGGTGTTCATCATGGTGCAGAAAGGAAGCGTTGCAGGACGCGTTGTCCCTCGATGGGGTGCAGGTAGTGGGCCATTGACAGAGTCGGTGGATCCAAGGCATGCGTTGCAGGGCGAGACGGTGCTTCGATGTGGTGCTTGCAGCTTGCGGTGCGGCGACAGAGCCGGAGTTCGGGAGCTGGCGTTGATCAGTCCGGACAGCGGTGCGAGTCAGGCAGTGCATCGCAAAGCATACGAGGGAGTGCCCAGCTCCGGTGCGGTCACAGGACTCAAAGTCAGCAGCAGTGACCACGTCGATCAGACCAGCACGAGTCGGTGTAGTGAGGCATTGCACGTTGCGTTTTCCACCTGTCGCGGTGCAGGCAACGGCTCGGTGACCGCATCAGGACGGAGTCGGTGAGCTCAGAGCTTGCGTTGTTTTTTGGCAGACGTTTCTTGATGCGGTGCCGACAGGACACCGGGCCAGTCGTGAGAGTCGGTCACAGCTCCCTGCCTCTGTAGCCACTGAAACAGTTTTTCTAGCAGCAATTCACAAAGGCTGGTGAAGTCCACTGGTCCTGGGACTTCGGTCAGGGGGCAAGCTCTCTTCCAAGCCCTTGGAGATCTTTTGCACAAGTTAAAAGTAAAGTCCACAAAGTTCTTTCTTCTCTCTTTGGCAGTCAGGCAACCACTGCAGGCCAATCTCCCAAGCAGCACGTCAGCTTGTTAATAGTCTTCCTCAGTTTCATCAGGTTCCTCTCCTCAGCAAAGGTTTTGTCTTGTAATTTCAGAAGTGGCCTAATTTCTCTGGACCAGAGTCCCAATATTTATACCCCAAAATCCTTTGTTCTCTGAGGGGAGAGGGGCCTGTGCCCATTCCAAACCAGTTCTGAAGCACTCTGTTTACCAGATGTCTCCTTTCCTTTCACAGTGCAGGGCATGAACATCAGACACCCCACAGGAGGTGGTGCCAGCATTGTGGAAGGCAAGTACAGCCCTGGAGCACTTTGTTGACAGTCTTTCTTCTCTTTTTTCAGTGTGCAGGGCAGATACATCAGACACACCACGGGGGTGTAGCCAGCACTTTGGGGTGCTCACAGTCCTATTCAGGTCCCAGGTGCAACACCTCCATCCCATCTAGATGCAGATCTCACTATTCCCACTGCGCTGACTCATTCTGTCTCCTGGAATCCCCCAGCCCTGTCACTCAAACTACAGACAAAGGAATTCACAAACTCGCAGAGGCAGGCTTGAAAGGTTAGGCAAGCAAATACCTACTTTCTAAAAGTGGTATATGCAAACACAGAATGTTAAAACCCACTTTACTAAAATATGTATTTTATCATTCTGAGTCCAGGCATACTAAACTCGAATTTCTACCATGTTTTCTGAGTCAGTTAGGATTATAAAATGTAATAATTCTAACAGAACAGGTAGCCTTGCAATAGTGAAAAACGAAAATGGCTGTAATTTACTATTAGGACATGCCACACAAATCAGGGCTTGTCCGACCTTATACTTACAATGTACCCTGCCCTTGGGCCTACCATAGGGGTGACTAATATGAAGAAAAGGGAAGGTTTAGGGACTGGTAAGTGGGTGTACTTGCCCAGTCACCATGACAGTACCAGACTGCACACAGGCTCTGCAATGGCAGACCTTAGACACATTTTCACAAGGCCGCTTCTGTGGGTGGTACAACCAGTGCTGCAAGCCCACTAGCAGCAGTTGGATTTACACGCCCTGGGCACACTCAGTGCACTGTACTAGGGTCTGACAAGTAAACTAAATAGTTAATCATGGAATCACTAATTAACCTTTTCGGTGCTCATGATGAGATAAGCTCGTCATGACCACGCCGCTCCGGTGCTCATGACGAGCTCAGCTCGTCATGGCCCGTGGAACGCTCGTGTGCGGGAAGAATTCCCCTGCTGTGCTGAGAGTTCCACGGGAGCCAATGCACCTGTGACGAGCTGAGCTCGTCATGAGCAAAGGAGCCCCTTAGCTCATGACGAGCTGAGCTCGTCATGAGCATGGGAGCGCTGTGCGCACCCCCCTCCCTCCCAGCACAGCGGGGGAATATCCCCCGCAGCGAAGGGGTTAATACATCAATTTACAATGCATTTTACTACTGATCAGCAGTAATAAAGTGATCAGAGTCATTAAATAGCCAACAACAGGTCAGAAAAAATATAGGAGGAAGGCAAAAAATTCAGGGATGACCCTGCAAAAAGGGACAAGTCCAACACAGCAGAACACGTATTCTGCAAATGTGCAGTTGAACATCTACAAATATTGGTAAATGATAACAATATTCTCCCACAGGAGCAGCCAGGTTTCTGGAAAAAGGCATAATTACTAGACAATATTATGGTGCTAAATCTAATACTAGAAAATGTATAATATGCCACAATTACTGACTTCCCTAGTGGTTTTTCATAAGTTTGACCACGTTTTATTTTAGCAGAGGGTTCCACCAACTCCATGGATTGGTGTTTTCCCTACAATTTGCAAAAAAAGCTTCATTTGGTCCGTTTCAGATCTGCTAAAATGATAGTATCTGGGTTGTCAAAGAATTCAGGGTGAGCAAGAGCATAAAATACAGGCTTAATGTAATTCAACTACCAGATCTTACGTGCACTTGGTAAATTCACACAACCATTCAATAGTGCTTTCTTTGATGTCAGTTCCCCATTAGACCAGACATGAAGCCATCTAAGTGAGGGACGCAAAGCAAGGATATCAGACATGTAACTCAGGCCTAATTCCTCATAGACTAGGAAAGCTGGAGTACTTCAGGGCGGGAGCAACAATCGCTTGAGAAAACTGTTCTTGACTATTTATAAAGAAGTGATTTTCCCATCCCTCCAAATATCGTTGCCATATAAGACAGCTGATACACATTTGGCCTGGTATATCTTCAGCATAGTTTTCAACAGCTTATTATCCAGCCTAGATGGAAATCAAAAATAGCCAAAACTGACCTCATAAAAAGGTGTCTTATAAAAACCAAAAGTGGAATCTAGGATATTTTTTGTCAAACTGTACCCCCCCCAAACAAAAAACATTGGAACTTTTTACAAGTAAGAAGAACAGGAAACTGGAGTAGTTTTGTAGTTTATTGTAAGGATAGACCCTAAGATGTCACTGGCAGAAAAGCCCAGCTCCAACTGACCTTTACATTCCTATGTACACACAGTGGAGTCACCAACATTCCACCAGAATTAAAGGAACAGTAGTAAACATTGAAACGGAGAATGTAACACATCTTCCCTCTTAAATAAAAATAAAAATAAAAAAAAAACTATATACATTACAATGAAAAATTGGATCATTTTATATATACAGAGTTACATCATGTAATCTTTAAGCTTGACAGGTTTCACAATAATTCGTCCTGACAATCTTCTGGGCTTGGAAACATCCTCCTTAGGAAGTTCAGATGACGTGGATTGAACAAGAGGAGAATGAACAGAATTTGAAGCAGAACTAGAACCAGACCCCTTTTCCAACCAAAGATCACGTTCCAAATCATTGCACCTAACAACATTGCATAAATTCCATTTTTGCCCATCATCTAGCAGTACGCAATTACCCAATACTTTTAACACCTTTTTGGGACGAGACCATCTGGAAGAACCATCCTTGGATAACCCAAAGCGAGAAGATCTCACTAAATCACCAACATGAAAACTACTTACACGTTTCATAATTTTGTCATTATGCCTGTCTACATACTTCTTCTGGTAAGAGCTCATCCTACAGTTGAGATTTTCTTTATAATTACGACCAGCAGAAATCTTAAGCATCCATGCAGGAGTCACCTTATTACCAGCAGAACGCCCCTTTAAAAGATGGAATGGAGATACCATGGTAGCAGAATGTGGAGTATTCCTATAACTCCAAACCAAATTTTTGACAGCAACCTTGCAATCATTCCCACCTGACACAGCTAATTGAATGCAATCCTTTAAAACACGGTTGAACCTTTCTACCATGCCGTTCTCCCTTGGGCAATAAACAGCCGTAGTAATGTGTTTCATACCACATAAATGCAAGTAACTTTGGAACTCTGAAGCAATGAACTGTGGGCCATTATCAGTCGTAATGCTCTCAGGAAAACCTTCCCTATGAAAAACCTCCTCACAAAAGTTAACAATACTGGAAGCTTTAACTTCCTTGACAAATGCAACCTCTGGCCATTTGCTATAATAATCCATTAACACAATGGCAAACTTCCCAGTAATACTACCAACGCTGAACGGACCACAAATATCCATAGCTAATTTCTGCCATGGTCCGTCAGGAAATGAAACAGCAGAGATCGTAGTTTCTTGAGAAACATGAGATTTATCACTGCATGTGCAAGTGGCACAATTCCTTACACACCTTTCAACATCCTTGTCCATGCCTGGCCACCAGAAATCACACCTACATCTTCTTTTCATGCCTGACATGCCTGAATGCCCTTCATGCATAAGATCCAGTAACTTATTGCGTAATGAAGACGGTACCACAAGTTTGTCAGCTCTTCTAACCACACCAACCTCAAGGTCATAAGAAAGTTCAGCCCATACTGTTTTATATTCGGACAAGTCAGAATTGCTCCAAGAGAAATGATTGCATGGTGATGTTAAGCGTGCAACTACTTCCTTCAATACCACATCATCTTGAACAGCTTGTTTCCATACTTCCAAACTTATAGCACCATTACAAGCTTCATCCACAGTAGCAATTGACCAGTCTTCATCTTGTTCAACCACAACATCTTCACTCCCAACAGGAAGTCGAGATAGACAATCGGCATTGACATTTTTGATACCAGGTACATATTCCATTGAAAAATCATATTCTTGTAACTTATAAATCCATTTGGCAATTCTAGGCGTGGCTTTCCCTGCACCCTTAGTAGAGAAAATATCAACAAGGGGTTTATGATCTGTTCTCAACTCAAAATTAGTGCCCCAGACATAGTTCCTGAAATAATTCACACCCCCAAAAGCAAGCGAAAGCTTCTGTCTCAATAACAGAGTAAGAAGGCTCAGCACCCTTCAGTGTACGTGAGGCAAAGGCTACCACCCACTCAAATTTGTCTTTCCCTTGCATTAAAACAGCTCCAAGCCCATATGCACTCGCATCCACAACGATGATCGATTTCTTGCTGGGATCATAAGGTTTAAGTGCAACAGCATTTGCAATCTCTTTTTTTACATCATCAAACACAGCTTGACACTCTGTGGTCCATAAAAATTTCGCACCCTTTTTCATTAACAACCTTAAGCAAAAGACTTTGGAAGCAAAGTTTGGCACAAATTTTGAGTAGTACTCGGCAAGACCTAAAAAAGAACGGAGTTGGTCTTTATCAGATGGTGCTGGAGCGTTTTTGATGGCATCTAATACATTTTGTTTAGGTTTGACACCATCGGCAGATAAAGTGTGCCCAAGATATTCTATTTCATTGGTGGCAAATTTGCATTTCTCAGCAGCTACAGTCAAACCAGCCTTTTGAAGTTTACCCAATACATCATGCAGAATCATGTCATGGTCGCTTTTATCTGCACCCCATACAAGTACGTCATCTTGAAACACTAACATATTAGGTGTGCCTTCAAGGACCTTGCAAATGACTCTTTGAAAAACGGCTGAAGCAGAAGATAAACCAAAAGGCATTCTCAAGAACTGAAATGCACCTTCAGGAGTGATGAAAGATGTCAGATGGCGGGATTCTGGATGTAATTTTATCTGATGGTATGCATTGGATAAATCAATGGACGAGAAAAATTTTGCATCTTTGACAGAAGCAACCATTTCATTGATTTTGGGTAAAGGGTAGCGATCCACCCAAATATTTTTGTTCAAATCTCTTAAATCGACACACATGCGCAATTTTCCGTTGGGTTTTCGTGCCAAAACCACTGGACTAAGCCAATCAGATGCCTCAATTGGTTCAATAATGTTTTGATGACAAAGGCGATCTAATTCCAATTTGAGTTGGGATCTTAACACTAATGGCACATTACGTACTTTATGGACAATAGGAATACAATCAGGTTTAAGGATTATTCTATGTTCAAATTTTTTGAGACATCCTAATTTAGGATTAAACAAATCAGGAAATTTTTTATGCCATTCTAACACAGCATTGTCGTCCTGAGTTACTAAAACTTCTTCAGAAGTTTTTTTATGCCAATTAGGAGATAGTAAAACTTAGTCTGGATGATTAGGATCAAGAGTCATCCCTAAATTCCATAGTTCCTTCCACCCTAATAATGCTCTCCCTTTTTCCACAACATAGACAGTTCCAAGAGTGCTCCTATCCTTAAAAATGATTTCAGAAGTGAAACACCCAATCACAGGTAATTTAATACATAAATAACCCACAGGAGATCTTTGTGAATGAACTAAAATGGGTTTACCACAAGTTTCCCACATGGTCTTATCAATAATAGTATATAATGAGCAAGAATCAGCCCAAAGAAATAACTTGTGATTATTGATAGTGACCTCACATTTAGGTGGTTGAATTTCTTCAGAGATTTGATTAACTTCATCATCATTCCAAATAGTCATAACTTCAATGTCGCTATCGCTATTAGTGTAAACAGATTCATCAATAAAATTTACAGAACTTTTCCAAGCATTAGGATTCCCTGATCTGCACATTTTTGCAAAATGACCAGATTTGTTACACTTGAAGCATGTGACATTTGACGCAGGACACCAAGAATTTTCAGTGGTATGCTTGGCATTTCCACATCTGAAACAAAACTGCTTATTATTAGGAGTCACAGTCTTACTAGAAGACGATTGGTTATATGACACAGTGCTTTTGTTGATACCAGAAAAATTGCGAGGTTTAATTCTATTATCACGCCTAACATTATACCTACTATCAAAAGTTTTTGGCTTACTGGATACAGTACATACATCACTAGAATCTTTGTTTTCAGTCAACTTACGATCTGTACTGTGTGTATTGTTTAACTCTTTAACATAACGTGAATTGTTTTCAACTCTCCTGGCAACCGATATGGTTTTATGAAGGGATGGATCTTTCAAGTCAAGTAATTTCTCTTGAATTTTAACATTGTTGGTTCTATTAATGAACTGATCTCTTATGATTTCTTCATGTAATTCTTTAAATTTGCAAGTAACTGCTAACCTTCTTAAAGCAGTAACATATTGTTCTACTGTCTCACCAACCATTTGTGCTCTTGAAAAGAATTTATGTCTTTCTACAACAATACTGGTTTTCTTACCAAAATTTTCTTCTAACGCATTAAGTGCATCTAGATATTCATCACATAAAACTGGTTCAAGCTTTGAGCAGTCAAATACAACTTCTTCTTCACTGAGATCTTCATCTCCACCCACACATACTTTCGAGTTAACAGAGGATACAATTGGTAATGTTTTCAGTACTTTCCTACCTTCAACACCAAGACTGTGCTTGAGTAAGGCTAATTTCTGTGAGGCAAGGAATACCTCTCCTCCAATTGCCTCCAAATAAGTTTCAAAGGATTCGCGCCAATCCTCCCAATTCATAGGAGGTACACCAGGATCTTGTAAGAATTTAGGTGGAGCTAAAATATTATTAGTCTCCATGTTGAGTAATGACTAATTATAATATGGTATACACAATAAACATAACAATAATATTAGTACAAATAAAGTGAAAAAAATTTTGAAAGAAGGAAATGAAAAAAATAAATTAACAAACAAAAGGTAGTCACCGTTGTCTGTGTTGATTTCAAGGAGGAAACTAAGGAACTGGTTTTTTTTTGTAGAGATAATACTGAAAAACTGTTTGTTGTGAAGGTTAATAAAGTATGTTCTCTTTTTTTTTATTGAAATGTCCCAGAATGCATTGCTATTAATTTCCCAGGGTACATTGTGATGGAAAACGAAGAAGAATAGCAGGTGAGTGTGTCGTGTCAATATTGCAGCTATAGTTGGAGTTAACGTACTGAAAGATCGTTTAATATTGTAAACGTCGTTTATTTGAAGAAACTTGACGAGTAAGTCATTTGGCTCAAATCGATCGTTGTTTGTCTTTATTTTGCTGAGAATCGCCGAGTTCACGCTGATTCAACGCGGAAAATCGGCGAAAACGCGTTGCCACGCAACCGGGAATACAAAATGGCTGCTTCGTGACGTAGCGTTGCTGTATCCGTCTGACGTTGTCCGTGGTGTTCCGCCTGACGTGTGGTTTCCGAGTGATGACGCTGAACGCCGATACAAGAATCAGCTGGCGATGTTCTGCGCGTGTACACACGCTCGCGGGCTGCCAAACAGATGTTTTCAAAAGATGCAAAGCAAAAGTGCTTTGAAAACCTTGTTATACGTTTTCTTGAATTTTAACACAATGTACAAAAACGAGGCAATGTCTTAATCAACGTCGTTTTTCACAATTTACAAGCGCTTTTAGTGGAACTGAAATAATAGTCATAATAAGCGCCGTTTCTCATTATTTACAAGCGCTTTCAGTAAAACTCGAAATAACAGGGTAATAATAAGAAAGTTAGACACAACTCACTGCATGAGATGCTGCTTTTCCAGGAAATCGTTTTGAAGATCCTAGTTTGTTTGTTTGTTGAAGAAACGCTTCTTTGGTTTTCTTTTTTTTTTTTCCTTGTAGGCAATTTTTTTTAAAATAAGAGTGAAGACATCAAAGGGTCAGATGGGTTGTTTTCTCCCTCGTCGCCACTTTTACAAGTAAGAAGAACAGGAAACTGGAGTAGTTTTGTAGTTTATTGTAAGGATAGACCCTAAGATGTCACTGGCAGAAAAGCCCAGCTCCAACTGACCTTTACATTCCTATGTACACACAGTGGAGTCACCAACATTCCACCAGAATTAAAGGAACAGTAGTAAACATTGAAACGGAGAATGTAACAGAACTCTATTTAGTTCATGTTCTTGAATAAAATGTCATCTAGATTTAGTTCATCTGGGGCCAACGATCATTATGTGAGATGTCTTGATATTGGTAGAAAGGTCTAATGAATCCTTAAATGAGACAAATGAAGCAATAAGAGTCTTGGGTTAACAGCTAACAAGATAGCATTGTCAGTATAAAGAAGTGCTGGTAATCATCTATCAACTACAAGAGGGAGATCTTTAGCTCCCTTAAAAAGAGCCTCTTCAATATGATTACTATGTATTCTAAAAAAAAAACAGGGCTAAAATGCAACCTTGTCTTACCAAACCTCTCAATATTAAAATCCACAGTACATATGTTATTGGGATGAAAATTACCCGAAGGGGACCCAAGTTGGATAACACTGAATCGTGGTGAGCCTTTGAAACAGTGTGAGGAGCGTGGAGCAGATTAGAGTGTGCAGTAAACGTTTGAAACTGAACTGTGGCAGCGCGTTGAAGCTGCGTGAGGAGATTTGAGAGGAACAGAGAGTGTGGCAAACCTCTGGTACCATGTATGAAACTTAACCGAGGCAGTGCGTTGAAACTGCGCGTGGAAATTTCAGAGGGGCAGGGAGTGCAGTGAACCCCAGGGGCGGCGCTTGATACTGATTTGAGGCGGCGCGTCTAGTGAGAGATGCGTAATCTCTTTGGAACTTTGACTTGAGGTTGACATGGATCGTGAATTTACAGGCGTCATGCGCAAAGCATTTTAAGTAAACTCAGGTAGCCGAGAAGGGAAGTAGGAGGCGGAGCAGGAAACTAGACCTTCTCCTCAGAACTTCGTCGGCCTGAAGGAACTAACGTCTGTTACGTAGAGTGACTGAGGGGCCCTCTTGAGTGTGAAAGACACCGTGTGAAGAAACCCGGCTACATTATCAGAACGTAAAGAAATATACATCTTAGGCGGTAGAAGAAGAAAAACAGAAAAAAAAAATATATAGGGCCCGATGTAGGTATCAAATACCGGTCGGAAAAGGACAATTTCGGCCGTTTCCGACCGGTATTTGGCCTACTGAGATGTAGGGGACCTTTTTTTGTCCGATTCGGTATTTTACCGATTCGGTAAAATTACCGAATCGCAAAAATACCGAATCGGTAATTTTACCGATTTTTAAATTTGGGATGTACTTGGGACTACTTTCTGTCCCACAGGCCCTTCAGATTCGGTATTTTAACACCCAATCCAATTGGGTGTTAAAATACCGAATCCAGGTGTGCATGCACATGTGTGCATGCACACCTATGCCATGTGACAAACAGACATGCCCTTAGGGCATGTCTGTGTGCCACATGGCTCACATGCCTGTTTTGGGGGTGCTAGAGGGTGTCAAAGTGACACCCCCTGCACCCTTGCACAAATCGGTAATTACCGAATCGGTAATTACCGATTCGGTAATGCCCATTGATTCCTATGGGCTTCAAGGCCCATAGGAAGCAATGGGGGATACCGAATCGGTATTTACAGAATCGGTAAATACCGAATCTTACAGATTCGGTATTTACCGAATCTGAAATACCTACATCTCCCCCCCTCTAACTTACCACTTCATAAATACCGATTCGGTATGATTCGGTATTTATGGAGTGGTAAATGTAGATTTACCTACATCGGGCCCACAGTCATTTATCTGAACCGGAACCACAAATTATAGTACGAATGTCACTCTAGACGAGTCTAAATTAAGTGATCAGTGTATGAGGTATTTCGGAACGTTCCAATTGGGCAATTCATGCACCGCGTGGCACAAGTCAAACAATCTACGGAGCTTCATTTGCCGGGAGAGCACGAAGACTGTATCCTTTAAAGTTAAAATTTCAGGGAGAGAGTGTAAACTTTGTTGTGTGAGGAACACATATAAACAGGAAGAAGCCATTGGCATTTGTGAATATAAGAGGCAAAGTTGTGAGAAATTTTTCATTAGAAGAGGCACTATGTGTAATTTACCGCCTCCTGAGCCATTAATGAAAGAAGAGGGAACAAGTATCGCGGATTGGGAAGAGAGGAAGGATAGGTATAAAAAACGCATATCCATTTTTGACGAGAAGGAAGAACCAATGAAAATAGAGAAAGAGGCGGAAATATGGACAAACAGTTTGGAAGCTGGTGGATGAAAAGAGAATATTAACAGAGAAAAGAGAAACTTTAGGGTAACAGACAGAAACGGTTGGCAAAAGGTCTTGCATGTTTTAGAGGTACACTATAAGCGAGAAGGGAGTGCCAAAGTACAAGGGAACAAAATATACAGAGAAGAGGGAGATAACGAAATGGTGATGAACAAAAGTGAAGCTAAACAGGTGTATACCATCAATAGAGGTGGAGAATTTAAGGGATCTATCGCTGATTCAGAGTCACATAGTACTGTAGTAGACAAATACATGTGGAAGAGTGAATTGTCATTAACGCTAGGAAATGAATTTGAAGCAGCAGACACAGGTGAAAACTTTATCTTGAGAGGTGACGGAGAGATGGAGTGGTGTTACATGAAGAGAAGTACTAGGGGTAAGATTTATAATGCGGAAGAAGAGGTTGCTGTACCGGTAGGGGAGGAACAAAGGAAATTAGGTACAACGCAAAATCCCAATAGTTCTGAGCACAGTAGAGGGCTGGCTGTAAACGACAGTAGTCAATTTACCAGGCTGGAGTGGTTGAGGGTGAACACGTCTCCTTCCTTAGACATTGAAGCAAGGACAAAAGGGGTTTGGAGGTATAAGAAAAAAAAAGAAGCAGCCATTGTCAAATTCGAAAGGAAACAGAATACGTCATTTGGAAAGGAGGTTGGAGACAATATAAGGAAAATTTTAGGGAGAATTATCAGTGAACATGATGTTCTGGAAGTAAAAGAATTGGTCTATGAGGTAACGTGTGGGGTTACACATTTCACGAAGGTAGTGGAGGAACTGCAAGCCAACCCACCTCAAGGATGAGAAAGCATGGAACTCAACGGCTCGGGTCAATTACAATCTTAGGTCGAGTGAGAAATATGTCCATGACATGGACCTGGAAGGAGAAGCTTGTCAGAGAATGAATGAGAATCCACTCAAAAACGTACCAGGCCAGCACTCAAAAGGTCCGGTTGGAAGTATCATGCTGCTCATAGAAGGCTGGAAAGAAGATGTGTTAGGGTTTACAGGAGACAAAGCCACATTCTCAAGGCGAACCCAGGGGACGAAGTCGGAGGAAAGTCTAGTCCCTGAGGAGGCATGTACAGAAGGAAGTACGAGAAGCTCAGGCACAGAGTGCCACAAGAGAAATTATGCTGGACCCAACGCTTATGAGGCCAAAGAGAAGGAAACTGGTCGTAGGAGCAGGGTTAGAAGCAGTGTAACATGGTCCAGGAAATTTCCGAGGAAAAAAAAAAAAAAGGGAATTCTAAGGGGTTGTCACTCTCCAGCAGGGTGAGGTGGTACGAGAGATTGAGGACTAGAGCACGTCAGCAGAGTAATCGTTCAGGCCGCATGGCTCTTGAGGAGTTAATGAGAGAGTACTAATCCATTCTAAACCTCACCATGAACCAAACATGGAAGTTATTTAAGCATATTGGAACGGAGGGGGGAGCAAAGTTCCTTGCTCTCAACTTCATCAATCGCATGTTATTGGTCAGACCAGTCATCCATTCCGTGGAAGAGACAAAGCGTGGCCAGGGACCACACGGAACAAACGATCTTGATTTACAGCAACTCCGCAGTAGAAAGTGGAAGTGGTTATAGCCACACGGATGGGGTTTAGCTAAACGCAGAAAATGACTCAGAGGAATGTAATCTTTTCCCGTGACAACAGGGTCATTCCAATTACAGACTTATGTAGTACAAGTATCGCTGATCTCATCGGACATGCTTTTTGGTTGTCTTCATTTCATGTTCAAGGAAATGTGTAACATGTGCACCCCTGTCTCCTGGTTTGGGGTTCAGGACTCAGTTTATCTTCACTCTAAATGGTAGGGTTTAAGGGGTTTTGGAGTCAGTCTTTGCCGCGTTATGAATAGTATCTTTTAGCAGTAGTTGGGGTACCTAGACCAGGCAGTACCCGTCACCATTAGATGTATCTAGAAGGGTAAAGGGGATTTAGTGTCAGCTCCTGGTTGGTAGGAAAGGGGGGCAGAGAAGTGATAGTCTCAGGTAACCTCTCACCCCCGCTAGTTTACACTTCCACGTCCTGGCAAAGACAATTCATCTGGTATTAAGGGGCATTCTGCCAGCTTTGGTAGAGACTATGGGCTCATCCCATCAGGTAGACCCAGGGGTTTATCTTGGGCCAGGGTCTTCCTTTCATGACCCACTGTTGTGCTTAATTTTGCACACGTTTATACCTCTCCCTTCATTGTTCACCTGTCTTGCTCTCCCTTTTACCTTCCTTCTCTCTCTCTCTCTCTCTCTCTCTCTCTCTCCCCCGCTCTTTCTCTCTCTCCACCCCGCTCCCATCTTCTCTTGTCTCCTGCCCTCTTTTCCCTCCCTCCGTGGTTTCCCTAGGGAGGATGATGTGTTGTAACTTATCATTTGGTTCCGCCCACCCCTTCCTGATCCCCCCTTGCCTCCCTCCCACTTGGTATGGCTCGTGCTGTCCACTGAAGGCAGCAGTGGAATGTTGCGCGTTTTTTATCCTGTCAAGCTGGGAGCACCTACGTTCAATAGAACTTAATAAATGTTCTTGAATCTATTAATGTGTGGACTTACATTACTACACTCACCACGCCATATCTCACCGAAGGTGTTGTGTCCTTATGCAGATCTCTTGGGAAAAGGACAATATCAGAATATCAACACCCATAGAGATCATTATGGACCACAATTTATCTTTAGTAACCTATCAAATGTCGAGGTTAGACCCCTATAAGTCAAATGTAAACTGCCATTCTTACACACAACATATTTATTTAAAAGACTATGGAAATTCAAACACTGATCAAACGTACTGTATTACGTCCTGCCCTAAAATCATACTGCAAATTAGTTATAACATGATTCTCATCTGCCCAATCAAATAGCCTATTTAACACTTTGGCTGCTAGTGGTTTTCCCCTCCTGTGCTGGAAAGTAAGATCTATACTTGTTCATGACAAGGTCAGCTCGTCATAAGCACAGCTCCACTGTGCCTCATGACGCTCGTCATGAGCAGGGAAGGGGTTAAAACCACCTTGCTCATTACCTTTACTAGATAGGGACGCGCGCATTAACAGATCGGCAGCGCGAACTGTAAGTGGACCTGCTTTGCATTCTGAGAAATACTGTTGCTTTTTAAACTTCCACTGTAATTAATTTTTAAAGTGCTCAAAACTCAAAGGCAGCGTTATTTTCTTTGACAATCACCCCGGTCCACCTCAAGCTCTCGGCTTGATTGATGTGGAGGGTGCAGGGCGGAATCTATCCTCCCTGGGAATTGTGCTATTAGGCAAACAAGTAGAGGCGGAGCTCCGACGGTCATCTGACCTAGAGCCCGCCCTCTACTTAAATCACATGTCAGGCAACCCCCGCAGCGGACGCGCAAAGCAGTCGCGCCGCTGTCTCGCCGAAGACTAGCCTAAGACTAGCCCGTCTGCGCCTGTCCGAGCCCAGACAGGACCAGGGGCCAGGACCATTGCCCTAACAACCTCGTACACAACTTTGCTCTCATCCGAAAAATTACGGGCACTTCGTCCCTCAATCTTAAAAGGATGCCAAACTCTCTCAGCAAACCACACAGGTAACGCAACATGCCTTAATTGTAACTTTTCGCTTTTAAACTTTCAGCTGTACCCCCCAAACACCCAAAATTTTACCACGCACATCCCTCACATAGTTCCTCACACTTACAACTTTTTGTTTCTCAGTTTTTTTGTCGCTCACTTCCCGAACATAAACTTGGCATCTTTAACCTCATCTGTGAAGAACTGCCAGATGCTCTCTTTTTGACTGAAACATGGCTGCATGACAGCGCTGGCCCTGACATAGCCACAGCTCTCCCCTACAACTATGCCATCATGCAGAGAGACAGAGCACTGAAAACAGGAGGAGGTATAGCTATTATTTAAAAAAATTACCTACAATGCAGATTTGATCCTCTGGACATCCCCAACTGCGAAGCTGCTTCTTTCAAATTAACACTGAACCCTAATTTTACTTTATCGGGTATGCTGGTTTATAGCCCCCCCAGGAAACCTGACATCGTGGGGCACCACCTTCGCCAACCACATCACTCCGCTTCATTTAAGCTCTAAGAACTTCTCTCTCATAGGAGACCTAAATCTACACCTAGAGGATCATTCCAATAAAATCTGTAGCAACCTTATTGATGACCTTGCAGCCCTTAACATCAAACTTCTTAACTCCGGCCCCACACACAAAGCAGGGCATCTGCTGGACTCTTTCTACCATTCCTATTTGCTAGTCAGACAATTTCCTATCTAAATTCAGTCTTATGTTACCTACCCCATCTACTCCTCCTTTCGCTTCTCTGATAACCCCGAGAAGAAATTGGAAAAAACTAGACCTTATTACCTTAAACAACGCTCTTTGCTGTGATACTCCCCCAGATGACCTAAAAGTCGACATTGCTGCTGAGACCACGCAGACTTGGCTCTCCAAAGCCGTAGATCTATGCCTTCCCTTATCTCACAAAAAACTTAACAACCATCGCCCCCCAGGCCCATGGTTCAATGACTCCCTCAAAACTGAAAAATCCAAATGCAAAGCACTTGAGCGGAAATGGCGAAAAAATTACTCACCTGAACTAAAAATGACTTACACCAAGGCCTGAAACAACTATCATAACTCCTGTATTAAAGCTAAAGCCACCTATGTTTCTAAAACAATCACTGAAGCCACCAACCACTCAAAAACGCATTTTGGCATGGTCAAAGAACTGGCGGGATCTAAAACAGTCACAACTCCTCGGCCATTAAACGACCAACAATGCAACAATTTTGCACAATTTTTCAAAGGGAAAATTGAAAAAATTATTTTGGAAATGATTATTCCCAGCCCAGACACCACTTCTTCCACTAACCATGAGGGCACTGTAATTCCCTCTGTTCCTAAGGGCCACTTAGACTGTTAGCCTCCTATTAATATGGGCGAACTTAAAACTATTCTTGAAAATATCTAATCAGGTTCACCTAATGACCCCCTCCCTATTACCATCATAAAACAACTAGATACCCCTCATCTGCAGGTGATTCTTACTACTTTTAATGACTCACTATTACAATCCGTCATACCTGCTCCTTGGAAACATGCAATGGTGACGCCCCTCCTGAAAAAACCTATGGCTGACCCTGAGGTTCTTGCAAACCACAGACCCATTTCCCACTTACCAGACTTCTCTAAAATACTGAAAAAACACGTCCACTCACTACTTTCACAATTCACTGAAGATAATAACTCTCTCCTTCCTTCTCAATCCGGCTTTCGAGCCGGTTACTCCACAGAAACAGCATTATTAGGAGTCACGGAAAAGCTCAGTCAACTTCTAGATGAAGGACAGACAGTTGCACTTATTCTATTAGACATCAGTGCGGCCTTTGATACCATCTTGCACAAACTGCTAATACACATGCTTAAAAAACTCAGGCATATGCGGCTCAGCACTAGATTGGATCATTTCCTTCTTGGACAATCGTACTTTTCAAATCATGTCAACCACAGCCTGCTCCAAAACCCCAGGGCTCAATCCTCAGTCCACTGCTATTTAACCTTTACGTCAGACCGTTGGCGGATATAGCAGACTAAGCTGGACTAACTCGTTTTACTTATGCAGACGACTCGCAAATTATCTTTTCCCTCTCTAATCCTAACCCCTCGCACCCTCCTGTCTCAAACAAGGCCTCAGTAACATTTCCAACTGGATGACCAAAAACCACCTGAAATTAAATGGTGAGAAGACCGAGGTATTTATCCTGGGTAAACAGAAAGACCTTTGGAAGCTTTCTCACTGGCCTACTCAAATGGGCAACCTCCCTAAACTAACTAGCCACGTTCCGAACCTGGGCATCATTGTTGACGACACACTGTCCATGCACCAACAAACCATCAAAGTGACTGCACTCTCTTTTACCATTCTAAAATGGCTCAGGAAAATCCTATGGATGTTGCCTGTCCCCACCCAAAAGACCGTAGTTCACACGCTTATTACATCAAGACTTGACTACAGCAACATTCTTTACCTGGGGTGAAACAAGGCTGTGGTCTGTAGACCGCAACTAATCCAGAATGCAGCTGCCAGGTTGCTTTGCAGAATTTCTGAAACCTCTAACATTTCTGGATATCTACGTGACCTACATTGGCTCAGGGTAGAGAACTGTATTAAGTTCAAAGCCCTGAGCTATATGTTCAAAATAAAAGCATGCATAGCTCCTCAATACCTTCAAGCACTAGTACGCCATTATGTACCTTCCCGACATTTAAGATCTGAAACCTTAGGCAACTTTTTTGTGCCCAGGGTCAAACTCTCCAGAATGGGAGGGAGATCATTCTCCTATCTGTAATGTAATGTAAAAGACATTTCTATCGCGCAACTTTCACTCCAAGGAGTATCTTGGCGCTCACCCAACCCAGATGGAGGAGTTGAAGGGGAAAAAAAGGATGTCCTACTTTCTACACCACAATTACACCAGGGTCCTGCACGTGGCATCGGGCAAAGAAAAAATCCAAGTTTTTATTGCCTCCCTGAAAGAAGTTTCTTGGGAGAATGAACGTAAAAAGGGAGGAAGCTGATTCCAGGCCTTGGTGCCCAGTACAAAGAGGGATTTGCCACCTTTTGTAGCCAGCTTGAATCGGGGAGGTGTAAGTAGATTCAGACTGGCAGACCTCAGACAGCGCGTCGGGTGATATCTTTTGAACCCATTGCATATTTATTTTGGGCCTCATTGGTGAAATGCTCTAAAGGTAATTAAAAGAATTTTAAACAAAATTATTTTAGCTATTGGCAGCCAATGAAGAATGTTAAGTGCTGCTGAAGCTGAAGACCTACGAGGCCAACGCAGTACGAGGCGGGTCACCGCATTTTGGACCATTTGTAACCTGTGGAGAACGATTTTATTAGCTCCAGCATATAGTCCGTTACAATAATCCAGCCTAGAACTATTAAGGCCACTGCGACTGTTTTCCTCGCCGATAGCGGAAGTAGATCAAAAAACTTCCTCAGTGCTTTTATGATCTGAAAGCACGTCCCGGCTACTGCCATAGCTTGGGGTTTAAAAGATAATTGATCATCAAATTTGATGCCCAAATTGCGGGCAGATGTAATTGTGTTGGGAGGAGCTTCTGCCTCCGCTGGCCAGCACATTTTTGGGAAAAACAAATTATGACTCCCGACTGGTAGAATTTCTGTTTTTCCAGCGTTACATTTTAAATGGTTGTTAGTCATCCATTTAAAAGTTGCTGATAGACATTCCTTGAGCTCTTCCTCGGCATCTGGCCGTTCCCTGTCCAGCACCAGTATGAGTTGGGTGTCGTCAGCGTATGAGATAGAACTGATCTGGAATGACGCGATCAGTTTCACTAGGGTACCATGTACAAGTTAAAAAGTACAGGACTCAAACTTGAGCCCTGAGGGACCCCTGAGCTGACGACTTTACCCCCGGACTGATATTGGCCCAGCACTGTGACTTGGCGTCTATTGCTAAGGAAATTCCTAAGCCATGCCAAGACCTGTCCTCCTACCCTTAGCGGCAGCCAACCGGTCCACTAAGATGTTATGTGAGACCGTATCGAAGGCTGCCGACAGGTCAAGTAGGATAAGGACAGCCTTCTTTCCTTGATCCATCGCCGCCCGTAAGGTCTCTGCGGTAAAAAGCAGGGCCGTCTCGGTAGAATGTTCTGACCGGAATCCTGACTGATTAGGATGGAGAATGTTGTTCTTCTCTAAAAAGTTAGTCAGTTGACTGTTGACGAACTTTTCAGTCAGTTTAAACAGGACAGGTAGCAAGGAAATAGGGCGCAGGTTGGAAAGGGTAGTGGGATCAGCAAGTGCCTTTTTTTGGAGAGGCTTGACAGCTGCAAGCTTCCAATCATTGGGAATGTCTGCCGTAGTTAGAGAGGAGTTGATAATCCTGTTGATTATAGGATTAACCATCTCTACTAAAGTATGTAACACTGGAGGGGGACAGGGGTCAAAAGGGGATCCCGATTTGCTAGCCAAAATATCCTTGGAGGTTTCTTCAAGAGATACTGGGGCAAACTCCTCGAGGCGGGAAGAGGTCTTCATCTCCACTCTCTGTTCAGCAGCCATAGTCGCGGTTGCTCCTGATTGAAAAGTCTTCACGATGGTAAGGATCTTATTGTCAAAATAGTCAGATATCGCATTGCATAGATCTTGAGATGGAGGAATCTCTTGTGATAGAGCTGATGGATTCATAAAATCCTTGACAATCCTGAAGATTACTTTTTGTTCCTGGCCTGCCGTGGATAAGGCCTGTAGATAGTGTCTTTTTTTTGCAGATTTTATTCCTGCATGATACTTCCGTCTCGCTGCCCTATAGATATTACGGGCGGTGGCATCATAGTTTCGACGCCACCTACGTTCCAGTACTCTGACCTCGCCTAGCTCGAGTTTCAGGGTCATTGAGAACCAAGGGGCATTCTTTTTGGTCTTGATAGTTTTAGAGTTGTTGTTTCTAGATGAGCTCAACAGGGTTCCCGCTCTTGCAATCCAGTCACAGAAAGTCTGATTGTCGGCCGAAGTGAGGTCGGTTAAAGCTGGTATACTATCTTTTAACTTATCAATCACATCGGGTCTACTGGCTAGTCATTTCCAATTAGAGATAGGTTTGGTTTTGGATTTGTTTATGCGCATCATAGAGTTGGCGATAGATTTCAAGTTCCATACAATATCAAAAGGAATAAAAAAGTGATCAGTCCATGTCTGAGGGCTAGGGGGTTTGACTCTCAGGCTGGAAGAATTGGAGCAAATACAATCCAACAAATGTCCCGCCTGATGGGTGGGTTCCTGATTCACAAGTGTAAGTCCTAGCACATCAATAATGTCCATAAAACAGCCCACTCCTGGTTCATTAGGGGACTCTAGGTGCAGATTTAGATCACCCAATACTGAAAAGTGGGAATATCTGAGTGCTAGTTCACTCAAAGCATCGCCCACTGTTTCCAGGAACTTCGATGGTGGCCCCGGGGGGCAATAGATGACGGCCCCAGAGAAAACAAAGGTGTTGTGAATCTCCAAAGAGAATGCTAGCGCCTCTGCCCCCTTAATATCCGTCAATTCTTGAGTGGAACACTTAAGAGTATTGCGGTAAATGATGGCAAGGCCCCCTCCCCGTTGTTCAGGTCTATCTAAACGTTGGATAAGAAAGTTATGTGGGAGGGCTATGGCTAGGCCGGGGTTACACAAAGGTTTTAGCCATGTTTCTGTGACCAAAAGCCAGTCCAGATGAGTTTCGACAATAAGGTCATAAATGTTCTGGGCGTTCTTGGGTAGAGATTGTGCGTTAATTAATCCACCCCGTAAGGTAGGGGAATCTGAAAATGTTTCCATAGGGGACTCGGGAATCAGTGTCATACGACACTGGGTACAGCAAACGGGGCCATACCAATTTTCGGGGAATAGCGCACCGTTGCAATGGTCATGGAGCCCTTTGTGGGACAGCAAGAATTCCCTTGACATACCTAAGCAAAGAGGAAGGGTGGCGACGGTGGTTTCACAGAGTCTCCCGCCTCTCACGCCTCCTTAGCGCTGACGGGCACAGTTGGGCAGACTCTGGCTCAACTCCGGCGCAAGTCGGGCGCGCCCGCTGCGCGCCACCGCTGCGCGGGAGGGGTGAGGATTAAATAGAGGCTCACCTGATCGACTGCCTGAGCACTAGAGCGCTCAGGCGGATGGCACACAAGAGGTCCCGGCTACACCTAAGATGGCGGCAAGACGCCACGAGCAGCTGACAAAAACACAATTTACTCCGCCCTAAGGAGCGGTGGGGGCACAATTATAGTGCGAGTATGTGGGCAAGATAGTATTATTTAAAAACAGGGGAAAAGAAATTATAAAAAACAAAGATAGAAAAATGCGGTAATATTTAAAATAGCGCTCCAAAGCCCTATTACACGCTGATAATAATGCTGGTAGATTGAAATGCGCAGCAGAATGCAGGTACAGCCTTTCCCTAGGACGAGTTAATTGAAGTGTTCGCCTTAAATAGAGGCTCACCTGATCGACTGCCTGAGCACTAGAGCGCTCAGGTGGATGGCACACAAGAGGTCCCGGCTACACCTAAGATGGCAGCAAGACGCCACGAGCAGCTGACAAAAACACAACTTACTCCGCCCTAAGGAGCGGTGGGGGCACAATTATAGTGCGAGTATGTGGGCAAGATAGTATTATTTAAAAACAGGGGAAAAGAAATTATAAAAAACAAAGATAGAAAAATGCGGTAATATTTAAAATAGCGCTGCAAAGCCCTATTACACGCTGATAATAATGCTGGTAGATTGAAATGCGCAGCAGAATACAGGTACAGCCTTTCCCTAGGACGAGTTGATTGAAGTGTTCGCCTTAAATAGAGGCTCACCTGATCGACTGCCTGAGCACTAGAGCGCTCAGGCGGATGGCACACAAGAGGTCCCGGCTACACCTAAGATGGCGGCAAGACGCCACGAGCAGCCGACAAAAACACAATTTACTCCGCCCTAAGGAGCGGTGGAGGCACAATTATAGTGCAAGTATGTGGGCAAGATAGTATTATTTAAAAACAGGGGAAAAGAAATTATAAAAAACAAAGATAGAAAAATGCGGTAATATTTAAAATAGCGCTGCAAAGCCCTATTACACGCTGATAATAATGCTGGTAGATTGAAATGCGCAGCAGAATGCAGGTACAGCCTTTCCCTAGGACGAGTTGATTGAAGTGTTCGCCTTAAATAGAGGCTCACCTGATCGACTGCCTGAGCACTAGAGCGCTCAGGCGGATGGCACACAAGAGGTCCCGGCTACACCTAAGATGGCGGCAAGACGCCACGAGCAGCTGACAAAAACACAATTTACTCCGCCCTAAGGAGCGGTGGGGGCACAATTATAGTGCGAGTATGTGGGCAAGATAGTATTATTTAAAAACAGGGGAAAAGAAATTATAAAAAACAAAGATAGAAAAATGCGGTAATATTTAAAATAGCGCTGCAAAGCCCTATTACACGCTGATAATAATGCTGGTAGATTGAAATGCGCAGCAGAATGCAGGTACAGCCTTTCCCTGGGCCCCTCCAATTGGAATACTCTTCCCACCTTCATCCGCAAAGAAACAGATTACATCTGCTTTCGCAGAAACCTTAAGACCTGGCTGTTTGATCAGTAAATTGCAGGACCCGCAAGCTCTGCCTATGTCCGTTCTAGCACCGGGAAACCCTTTTTGGGTAGCTGAGTGCCTTACAAACTCAATAAAACATGAATAAATAAATAGGCTATAAAAGAAATAGGTCTATAGCAGCAAGGGATGCTCTTATCACCTTTTTTTTTAAACTGGGATGACGGTTTGAGTGAGACCTAGAAGGAGGTATTCCATTTTTACCTGCAGCGTTAGGAACTTGAGTATCCTGAGCTTCTTCTAAATCACAAAAACTGTTTTCAAGAGGCCCTAAACTAAACTTAACTCCTCTTCATCAGGAGAGTCATCTGTGGCACTATTCACTCCTTCAAAGTGCGTCAGCAACTGTCTGGGGGAATATGTGAACCAACCACATTCTTAACAGACTCTGAAAACTTGACAAATTACTATTTCCCAAAATAACATACTCCGATTGTTTACCCTGGTCTGAGCTAGAAGTTCCCACACTTCCTGTCTTAGATGCTTCTTCCTATTGGTAATGGCATTTTTAGATAGATGTCTGCTGGCAGGCCCTAACGGCGTTTCTGTCTCAATGAGCTCTTGAGATCTTCTTTTTAAAACCATCTATAGTGGGGGACAGTTCTATGTAGGTCGTGATATGTCAAACCACAGCTAACCTTATTGCATTTTACTTCAAAAGTATCTAAAATGTTAAGAGTAGAAGAGATCTATGAAAGACACGCATTGATCTTCTTATTACAAAAGATAACTATATTATTGAGAAAATCTGCAGGAATGACTTTGGCCCTAATCCTTTGTCCTTGTTTGCCTGGCAATATTAAATTCTTAGTAAAATTGCCATGAAACATCATCTTCTGTGGTCTACTCACAGCCTTCATCCAGCTAAGTACTAGGCTTAAAGGATTATGATCACTGAATCCACTCCACTTAATTTTGAAATCCTTTAATGATGGGTAAATGGGGACAGATATAAATATATAATCAGTTGCTGTCGATTAGGTCCTCCTATAAAAGATTGACCACCTGTAGTGGGATTGTTCCAGGTTACCTTTATATATTGAAAAAACTAAGTTGAACTCATACAAGACGCTGTTCAAAACTTCCCCCTGGATGGAGTGTTCTATATGTAAGGTATACCCATCTGCTTTGTCCCACCATGTACCTTGGGCACAATCATTCAACTCGCACAGATGTAAAGGAAAGTCAACCAAATGGAAAATTGGAACAAAAAGACTGTCCACATCTCTGAAATGCTTCAGGAAGGTCCATAGTGTCCTCACATAATGGGAGCCCCTTTGCCGACAGGAGGAATTATAAAGATTTAGAAACAGAAGTTCATAGATCCTAGAGAAACCTACCAGAACCGCTAATAAATTTGTACAACAGTCGAGGTATAAAGCCTTGCAATTCTGTTTCATGGAGATCAGCATAATGAATCTGCTTTTATCACTGCCAGAGACAGCAGGGATTGCTGGAGAAAAAAAAAACATTACCATCTATAAAGAAGTTAGACAAAGAGAAAGGGTTTGCATTGATGGACAGGAAGATGTGGCACTTATGCGTGTATGACTAGAGAGTAAATTTGTGAATACAATTG
This sequence comes from Lissotriton vulgaris, assembly GCF_964263255.1. NCBI lineage: Eukaryota > Metazoa > Chordata > Amphibia > Caudata > Salamandridae > Lissotriton > Lissotriton vulgaris. Next base: position 627,500,244 of record NC_141694.1, on the reverse strand, counting down.
TATCACAGCGCAAACAGGTCAGGGGAAACAAACACAAAGTAACAACCCCTGTACTGGTGTAGGAGACCTATACCAAACAAATGAGAACAAAGTCCTGTGCACACATATCAAAGGAAAATGGGTTCTGGTGTCAGAACCCCACCGTAAAGACAATGTTCATATAGATAAATGAGGGTCAGACTCAAGGTGTTGCCAATGATAAAGATTTATCAATCAATCTTGATCAGTACAATCAATGGTTGCCAGCCGACACGTGTTTCGTCACACCGTGTACTTGATGTGACTCATCAGGGCTGTCAGATCTATAATGAAACAGAGTCACAAAGCCGGAGTCTATGTCCAGACGGTACATTCAGTCATTGCTCCAGGTTCCGCTGCCTGGAGCAACCATTAAATTCATACCTGCACACATCCGTGCGGCCATCCACTAATCACACAGACCCCTGCATCTGACCCGGGACGGATCCGTCCCTTACCTAACCTCTACCTTCAGCAGGGAACGGCCTTTGCCGTATTTTCATACTAAGAACGCAACCGTCTGGACATAGACTCCGGCTTTGCGACTCCGTTTCATTATAGTTGTCGCAGCCCTGATGAGTCACATAAAGAAGGTATTTGGGAGACAGCTAAGGCTAAATTCACAAGTAAAATCATCCAACCATTCACTAGTTTTATTGTTAGTTCCCAGCCCTGCAATATTCCAACATGAAAATTCCAAAGCATTAATTACTCAGTAGAAATAACAGTGGAGACATACACTAAAGGGGAAAAATCATTAATAGATGAAGAATTATATATATATCCTGTCAATCAGTACCGGCTAAGGAGCTATGTGGCTCTAATGAGTTTGAAGTTGGGATAGCAAAGGATGAAAAAGCCCTACGACCTGTACATGCGGCTAACAGCAAATATACATGTTGTGCTCTTGCCAAGGGAGGGTGATAAAAGAATCCCAGTGGCCTCACCAATATTTATGAGCTAATGGCACAAATAGATGAAAACTGCAAAAGCGGCCTGCCAGCTATCTCAGGCCTATCGAAGTTAATCACCAAACAATCTCTTTCATACGACTTCATCCCCTCCATCCATTTTATCATGATTATATAAACACAGTCCCCCCTTCCTGCTGCACCAATGTTTCACTTTATTAATTAACTGCTCATTATTTTCAATTACCCTCAATTTCAGAGATGGAACATTCCCCACAATGACAGACTATGGTGTGGCACCAGAGAGCAGGTTCAATGTTTTTAAGGGAACCCTCGAGGATTGAATCTTGTTCTTAATGCAATTACAGCAACAGACCAATCAGCTGAGACGAATCACCAGAAAATAAGGAGCAGGGGGAGAGAGATAGGACCAGAAGAAACAGAGAAATCTAAGCTACCGGAAGAATTGTTTGGTTGAACATTGAGACTACATGTGTCCCTGGTTTTCCCACCCAAGGAGCCAACTGGCTCTTGTGGTTGTTGATGAGGGTAAGACCTGATGCAGTGGGTCTCATGACACAACATGCCTTTGGTGCTGAAGAAACAGTGACCTTCAGGTCTGCAATAGATTTTTTATTAGCCAAGAGTATCAAATAAATAACCTCCAAAGAGCACTTGACTAGGGGCTCAACCTTAGAAAACATATCAGTTAGCATTGAGGATAGGGAAGCAAACGCAGTCAATTTATGAGGACTGTTCAGTTGATGACCCATGTCACTAAATGTAACAGGTTGTCCAGCAGATCATTTATCAACATCACCCAAGGGTCCATCTGGGTGGAGGTCACTGGAGGTCTTTCTATGAAGATCTCTCTTTTCCTCTTATATGAACAGGAGTAGGAGCAGAGGATTCAGAAAATAATGATAAGGGAAATGGATGGACTTCAGCAGTCATCAGTACTTTACTGGGGCTCTCAGATAAAATGGGGGGGTTCTCCTTTTTTTTTGCAGAGTTTTATATAGCGCGAACTTGGCCCGCAACCGAATCGGGTATCAGAGCGCTTTACATAGCACCAGTTACGTTACATGAGGACACACATTCTCCTTCTAATGATAAAGCTGGCTTCCTTGCTATGAAGCACATTCTCATTAACCGGTGGAAAGAGTAGCTCTATTTCTTCCTCCGAGGCCTAGCTCCACCTCTATTATTGACAAAGCCACATTTAAAAAATGAAATAATCAATGAGGAACTTTTACGCCTCTTCCCCTGAATCGAAACAGAGACAACATGTGCCAGCTTCTTACTCTTACCCATATTGTTCTGGGGAGCCTCAGTATCGAATGGGCAATGTGAAAGAAGTGAAGAGACAATTAAATAGACTTCCGGCTGTATGTGATTTATAGTGCTTTAGTCTTGGGCCCCACCTCCTATTGTTACACAGAAATGTGAGCTTTAAAAACCTGCTCAAAGTGAGTCCAAAAACCAACGTGTACGCATACCGCACCGCAGGCTGTATGGCAGTGATTTATAGGGCTACAGACTTGGGCCCTGCCTCCTATCTTTGCACAGCAATGTGGGCTTTGAGGCCCTGCCCAAATTGAAACTAAATGTAAATGTATGTGGGTGTGATAGAGCGCGGGCTTACCTGCTCAACATACTCACCTGGGCCCATATATCTATATATTAAACAGGTAAACCTACACACTCTATTCGATATGGATTTTTTTCCCATTTGGATTTTTATCCTATTTATCTTACCAATCCAAGTCACCAATACCTAAAGTCCTAAGGATCAAGGGAGTTAGAGAGAAATAGATAGCAATAATAACAGTTAGCATTTCATAAATAACCACAAACACAGAAAGGTTTAAAATCTTTATCTAAGTATTTAGAAAAATGATAACATGAAATTCAAATTAACTTCTTATTTTTTAGAATAATGCAGATTTATGAAAAATATAACATTGCAAATGCATTTGGAGAAAAATATTGTTAAGCATTTAGTCAGAGGGTGGGTAGAAGAAAAGGAAAACAGAACAATGACAAACCCACACTTTATAGTTACCTATTTCGGTGTGATGACAAATCCTGGTCATAGGCTGAATCAAAGAGTAGGAACAGGTGCAAGCCAGAAATCACAACCAGGACAGGATACGGACCATATTGGATCAGTACAGGACCACCATAGGTTAAGACTCGCACCAGAGTTAAAGTTAAAAACGCCAGCGTTAAAAACCCTCTCTGCAGGTAACAGTCGAATCCCGATTGGGTCATCGATCTCCTTCCCAATTACCCCGATTGGATTATCGAATCTTCTGACAGAATGCTCTGCCAGCAACTCTGCTCTCGATCACCTATTGAGTGCGTTGGGTCAGTGACAGGTCAGCTATTCGGACAAGTCGGACAATATAGCTAGCTAAGTCTACCCTAGTTATACTATTTTTCAGGTCAGTGTACCACCCCCAAATGTTGCAAATGTGTGAATCCCACAATTTTATTGGACAAGAACGAGGAGTAGCCATCACTCCATATTTTTGTAGAGGCAACTTGTCAATCATGTATTCATGACATCCCCTCCTATACCTTTATCAACCCATGTTCTTTTTATTCCTCCCGGTAATGAAATGTATCAAATGTTTTATTTTAATAAACAATTTTATCAATTCAGCTTCCTCTGTCAAGGCAAGATGTTCATTCTTCTCCGCCTTCCATGTCCGTCTTGGCTTGAGTTCAAGGCTACAGCTTCAGTGGCTTCAGAACATTTGTCGCACAGGCACAGTTTCTCCAAAGATGGAGATCAGCAAAGCATTTAGGCCCATTCAGTTTATCATGTAAAAATAGAAAAGAACAGTTTTAGAGACACAGAATAAATGAATACACTGTATACCACTTATTTCTATTATACTCCCAATATTTTATTTTATACTATTGCGTTAGATATTATGTGAAACAGAAAGCTTAGCAAGGCAGCGGTGCAAGCTTCTTGCACGTTAGGACACATTACGGCCATCTTAGTTCTACTGCGCAGAAGCAGAAGTTTTCCCTCCAAGCATATCACGTGGGCTTGACAGACACATGCGCAGTAGAAAATCCCGAGTAGCAGCAGCCATTTTAGTGCAAGCGGATTATTGTCAGTAAAAGCACATTGACAAGCTTCCCCTAGATACCTATTATGTTGTGTAATGCAATATTAATAAGACAAAAACATGTTAATTATTACATTAATGTTATTACGAGAAGGTTGAGTACGAGCAAGCCACTTTACATGTAAAACCTTGCTCCATCAGGTGAGTTGTGACTGTTCACTTCCCCCTTACACTAACATGTATGTTAAATGATATTGAGGAATTCCTGAACTATGTGTTCACTAGTAATTGAATATATACTTACCATTGTGTGCCTGTGTTATATTTTACTTTAATAAAAGCAAAAGTTTATTGAAAAATTTAACTTTTTCATTTTTGACAAATACAAATATTTTCCTGCAGTTCTCTCATTTTTCCCGAAGTGGTGTTAATGTTAAGCCCTGTCCCCACTGATTTCTGTTGGAAATTCTGCATTAGATTTTATTACAGATTTCTATTAGAAATTATTTCTGATTAAACTACCTTGCAGGACCAATGATTGGCCACGTGTGGTGTTTGACTTACTGCAAGGCTTTGTTGGAATTAACTTGAACCCGTTTGGTCTTTAATACTACTGGGGAAGAGGTGTGTGTAATTCTGGACATTAGCAATTATTTTACTCGTTTGTAAGTTTGCTTCAATATTTTTATGTCCCTTCAAAAATCCCTTAATGTCGCATGATTAGAACTTGCACTTCCTGTTTTTCAGGCTCTGCTCTTTACCCCTCCACATTTACATAAAAAATGTATACCTCCACTCAAGGAATTATCTGCACCTCTGGCTGAGGCTGCAACACGTTAGAGAAATGACAGGTATAGTTTGAAATCCCTGATCGAAGGTCGATCGAAGGTTTGTGAATAGTATTTGTGAGTATGTAAAGTAGTACTACTGGAGGACAAAGTTAGGTACTCAAAAATGCTTTCAAGAAAAGGACTGATAGTGTTTATGATTCATCTGTGACCATTTACCAACTTTACAATATGCTCTATGCACTTAGAAGGCAGAGTCTCATGGTAATAACACTGGTTACTGATGATTTTGAAGGCCATTTGATAATTTTTGCCATCAGGTGCAGCCCATGCAGGCAAGAATTGTGTGTGTGGGGGGGGGGGGGGGGGGGGGAGTGGGGTTGGGATTCGACATAGGATGACGAGGGAAACATGAATTTAAAAAAAAGAAAGAAAACCATGGTTCTTTTTTGTTACATAAGTTTCCCTCGTTGCCGTATGTCGAACCCCCCCACCCTGCCTCATCGCCCCACAGCTCTTACCTACACAGGCCACAAATGCTAATTATATCTAATTTGTGTGCTATATAGGGGTTTATTAGATGTACTACGTACGTGAATGACTAGTAAATATTAGTTTCATATAGGATATTCTGTTTGCTAGGAATTTGACTAAAAACTCATGATTGATGCTAACAATTGAACTGACACAAGCCAGGACATTCCTCATAAGGACAGACAAATAAAGATCAGTGGGCACCTTTCAACAATGTAACTTGGGAAATGCAACCTCATTTTAAAGAAATTAACTCCTGTTATTGTAAAACCAGTGTAGATTAATGATATGACTAACTAGATTTCCAATTCAGATATCACTCTGTATCTAGAGTCGGTTCAGGAGAGGCAATATTCACTGCATCATCTTTGGCAGCAATCTGGAAACTGACATAAAATGTCAACCTTCCACATTTGCTTTTGTAGAAAGATATCATTAAATAAAAGAGTAACTGAGCCCCTTGTTTAATTTATATTGTTTGATGATTAGTGAGAGTGATCTTCAGCGATTTTCATTATTCTTTTGCCACCTTGTTTTAACGATATTAACTACCAGGCAGATGCTCAATTAGAGAAAAAACTCAAAGTGGATTATTTTAAACACTTTCACAAGAAACACATGCAGAGCTCTCAGTTGTATATTTCACCTCAAAAATTACATTTGGCAGAAATTGTAAGTCTTCAAACCGCAACCATGGGAAACCTGTAATGTATCTGTTCACAAACAAGCTATTCACACTCAATGAAATTCTCAGTCTACAAAAAATAAATGTAGATTTAGTTCACGGCATTATTTGTTCTTCAGCTTGCAGTGATATAATTTGTTTTAGTGTGTTTCAGCAGAGTATGTGCTTAAGGAAACCAAAATACGTCTGCTGTCTTCCAAAAAGTTTATTTTTGGTATTTTAAAAAAACGGTGTGTGTAGACTCTGTAACTTCTAAAAAATTGGTCAGGTTTTCTGTTTTCTGTGAAACTAGATGTGCAGGTTTGACCACATTCACACAAGCGCCAGGACATCGGTGTAGATTCACCAACATGCCAGGGTTAGTGGAAGTAGCATCACGCACTCTTTCACCTCAATGACACCACAGAAGGTGATGTCAGATGAGCTCTGACCCAGGCAGGGATGTTGCATGACCTTAGAGCTGATGATTTCATCATAATCGACATCACAGGACTTACAAAATAAGTGCATGTTTGATATAGCACAAAACAGATAAACTCTATTTTAGATCCTACTCATAATTAGAGTGCTGAATTGATATGCCAAAGGAGCATTGCTCATTTACTTTTGTTGTATATGCAAAAGTATGTGTTTGAATAGGATTCATTGCCACACTACACAGAACAATGTTGTGAACCTACAATGTTTATACCACTAACTGTCTTGATTTAATGGTTCCTGTAGGGTCTCCCTCAAAGAGAAATGTATTAATGATTCAGAGGGAGAGTGTTGGAAATGGCCCTTTGTGCAGGGATATCCCCTAACTTTTTGCTTCTTCCTCCTATTTTCCTGACCTGTTGTTGTTGGCTTTAGGACCCTCAGCACACTTTTACCACTGCTAAATAGAGCTAAAGTGCATATGCTCTCTGTGTAAATTGTTATCATGATTAGTTCTCCATGATTTACTGCTAAGTCCCTAGTAAAGGGCACTGAGTGTGCCTGGGCGTGTAAATAAAATGTTACTTATGGACCTGCAGCACTGATTGTGACACCCACATTAGCAGCCCTGTAAATGTACCTCAGACCTGCCACTGCAGTGTCTGTGCACAGTTTTGAACTGTCATGTCGACCGGGCAGATGCACCCATTTGCCAGGCCCTAACCTTCCCTTCTCTTACATTTAAGACACCCCTCAAGTAAGCCCACGGTACCCTGATGGGAAGGGTGCAGTGTATGTGAAAGGTTTGGCATGTACTGATGTGTACAATGTGTCCGGATAGTGAAATACTGCCAATTTTGTTTTTCACTTATAAAAAGGCTATCTCTCCCATAGGATAGCATGAAAGATAACATCTTATGAGTATAACTTCCAATTGGGTCAAGATAGAGAAATGAAGTTTAGGCTCTCTAAACTCAGAATTTAATAACACATCTTTAAGTAAAGATGGTTTTTAAATTGTGAGTTTAAAAATGCCACTACAACAGAGGGGGATGGCCCTAATACAGACAATTAGATAGGGCCAATCAAAACATTGTATCCGGCTGTCACTTTGAGCACTGCTTTTTATTTAAACAGACTCAGACCAATCACTTAATGTATTGTTCTGTGTTATTTTATTTAATCTCCATTAGTATTTTTTATAATTCATTTACTTTTTATCTGTTGTGTCCAAGACAAGACAAACACTGTTTGGTTTCAAAATAACCATATATTTAAATATAAATCATAATACAACGTAAAGCACATTACAAACAATACATACACATAATATTTAGATGAAACACTAAATTACAGTTTTTGAAACAATCCCCAATTTTTTTCAATGCAGCAACAATACAAATGATTTGTTTTACTATTAGTCAATTCTTTATCAGAGCTGCTGCCCACTGGGATCAATTATTATGGCTCTTAAGGTAAGGGATTTTCAAACAAGACCCCATTCCCCTAGAGTAGATATTAATCAACTACTTATGTTCCCTACGTGGAAAAGAAATTTGCTGCATTTCGATCCCCAAAGATATTCTTGGGGTTCTCCTCAGGGCTATGACTGGGCAAAATCTGTAATTGAAAATGTATTTGAAAGAAGGAAGAAATCAGGTCAACAATAACATTTGGTACAGACAAATTAAGGATAATCCAACATGCGAGATACAGGAGTCATTAGCGAAAATTCTTAATAATGTACTTGAAATAGGAGTATTGGGTACCAAAAAATGTGAATATCTAAATAAAAAACATTCCAGGATTCCAGTGATTTGCTTTTTACCTAAAATTCATAAACAACTATTGTAGTCACCGGGAAGACCTATTGTTTCGACGTGATTCATTAATGAAAGCAATTTCAAAATACGTTGATTTTTTTTAAAACCATTTTTACAACAAGTTTTTTCATACTTGAGGGACACAACAGATTTCATCAACAAAACAGAAGGTTCACAATTCGACCCTTTAAAGCAATGGTTGGTATCCTTTGATGTGGTCTCACTGGAATTACAAAGGCAGTCCCAGGGGTCAGAAGGGGCAAGCCAGCATTTACAATTGCAAACTCTGGTGACTCCCTAAATGACGTCCATGCGCAAGGACCATTGTCATGATGTGAGCATTTTATTTGCCACAAATACATTTCTGCAAAAGAACCTGCCACACTACCCAGAACAATGCCCTCTAAAGAAAAAAGTTAATGGAAGGGAAAAACGCAGAAGACAGAAAAAAGCTTTGCCAACAACAATAACACACTGAGAATGTCTAAATGCTAGGGCACAGGCAGTTCAGACAAACAGGGAAAATATAAACTGTGCAAAAACATAATTATCAGGGGTAAAATCTGCAGGATGGGAGACAGGTGTTAAACTCAACGGACAATACACCCGAAGCATTGTGACACATGAAGGTGAAAGCCTGCATAGCTCTTTTACCATGTCCTACCCTGGGAGAATAAAAACAGGTTCAGGAAGTTTAATTGCAATCTTGGATTGGGATAGGTCTGCCCACATCAAGAAATTACAGTCATGATGGGTTGATCTAGGTTGAACTAGGAAGTCTCAACCATCACGCCGCTGTAACTCCCTGTAGGAAGGATAAGAGTGCCACCAAAGATATCCCCAACCCCTGCCCCATGACACACCCTTCACAGAACACCCACCAATGCGAAACAGCTTCTAAGGCCACAATAACTAAAGACTGTTGCTTAACCTGCAGCACTCAGTGGCTCTGTGCAAGTATGTGTCTCTGCCAACAGCTCATGTGACAATGTACAGCCAGGGCAGCAAAATCTTACCATCTTGGCAGTATCAGTTGTTTGCACCTGAAATCTGATGGCATTTACTGATTTGGATGGAGGTGTAATCGCATTTGTTGAAGTTTCTTTTGTAATCTACACTGCACAGAAATGAGAAAATATAGAAACCTGATAACATGCCACAACAAAATATCATACAAAAAACAGCATAGCAACAGCACAACACTGCAACAAAATTGCAAAGCAACACAGTTGCACCAAAAAATGTTCACTTCATTTGAACAAGACAGAGCAAACAACCACATCAAGAAAACAAAAGGATAAGAAAATGATAAATCATTTAGAACACAATATCATCGCAACAATGCAAAACAAAAATAGCGTAATACAATTTGCTAATAAAACAAAGCTACAATGTGTCACAACAGCACACGCCAATAACACCACATACCAAACGTAATTGTAGTATGAAGTACAAAACAAAAACACTACAAAGCGAACAGCATAACAATAGGGTACATCACAACAACAGATCTGGTTGTGTTTATGTTTTGTGGTGCTGTGTTGTTATGTTTTTAATTTGAGGGCATTGTGTCGTTTTCAGTTGTATTTAATGTATTTTGATATTTCAATGTGCATTATTGTGTTAAACTGTGTTGTGTTGCTATAATAGGTGTGTAGATTTGTATGTTTGTTCTTGGTGTGTTATTGTGTTGTTAATTTATTAAACTTTTGTCGTTTTACTGATCTGTCGGGATGTTGCTTTTCATTAGTGCTGTGCATTGTGTTGGTGTTTTATCGCGTTCATGTGCTGTGCTGTTGTAGATTTGTGTGCTGTATTTTAGTGACGTGTTATTTTATTTTGTTGTCCTGTTTCTGTCTTCAGTTGGAGCATTTTGTGAAACATCATCTTCGCATCTGTTGCATGACTGTATGTGACAAAATGTGACCATTGAGGGGAACAACATGAGAAGATACCAACTTGATCTGATAGAAAGTATCCTTTGTTAGGCGTTAATTGCGGGTGTTCCATAATCCATTCTTCAAAGATATTGACAGCTGGAAAATGTGCAGCTTTCTTGACTCTCTTGGCCCACCAGCGGTGGCGGAGTGTCGCCAGGCAGAGTGGCAAAAGAAAGTAGATTGTGCTTGCATGGGATACAGAAGGTCTTTAATTAAGGATCAATGATTGAGGGAAGCACTTTTCTATGAACAATATTAAGCATTAATTAGTTACTCACTTATTGGCTTTGGATTGATTAGGTATGAACGAGCACTCTGCCAATGCTCACTGTGCTCAGCACAAGGCCAAACCTGAGGCAGAAATCCACTTTTTTTCACTGCAGCGATCAAGGCCTGCCCCTATTCCTTAGCCTAGCAACATGGACCCTAATGTAGCGTTGTGCTACTAATAACGACGCTGCACACTTTTATCTTTGACGAGCGCTTTATTATCACGTCTTCACTTTTCCCCGTCCCTACTCTATCTAACCTTTTCCTGTTGCCGCTCCTCCTCTTCCTGTGTCCCCTTTAACTCCACCCACCAACAACTAGACTGCACACATTATTACATCTCCCCCTTTGTTAACAAAATGATGAAACAAAAGTCTGACTTGGTTATAGTTCTTCGATCAGCCTCACAGGTCGTCGAATATCTCGTCTGGGTCGCAGGACCACACCTCCCTCTTCAGATTCAGCTTTTGCCGGAGTCTCAAGTCTCTGTACTGCAGCTGCACTGCCAGGTCTCTCAGTGCCCAGTCGCTCAGTCGTTTTGTTGAAGGCATCCTTAACAGCCGGAGTGCACCGTTGAAAGTACGAGACATTCCTGGTAATTCTCTTGTTCTCCGACTCAGCTGTTATCATTGTACCCTTCTGTTGAGTGATCACTAGAGGTTCGTCTCTAAACTTGCAATCTGTCTTTTTCTGTTGTTCCTGCTTGACCAATACACAGTCCCCTTCATGAAGGGATGGAGATCTGGCTCTCCTCCGAGTGTCAGCGTAGAACTTCATTTTATTCTTGCGCTCGCGGTCGCCCACCACTAGCTCCTTATGTGCACTTGTGGGTGACACCGGTCGCAGGGCCCCTTCCCACGTAGATATCCGTGTTCTGATTGGTCATCCTAACATGAGTGTAGTGGGACATTTTCCCATAGTGGCATGGGGTGTCGTTCGATATGCTCTTAGAACTTCATTGAGAGCCACTTGAAAGTACTTCTTGTCGATGGTGGCCTGCTGGAATGTTTTCTTTAATGTTGCCATGAATCTCTCTACTATTCCATTGGCCTGAGGCCATAGGGGAGTGATCTTGCGATGCCTGAAATTGAGGTGCTTCGCAAATTCTCAAACTCAAGTCCATTTAAAGGGGGGCCGTTATCCATCTTGAGTTCTTTAGGAACGCCCCAGGCAGCAAACACTTCATCCAACACAACAATGGTGCTGGTGGCACTGGTAGATGATACAAACTGTGCTATCAGAAATCTGGAGTACTCATCCATTATCACTAGGACATATTAGCCCGACTGAAGGGGTCCATAAAAATCCATGGCAAGCTCTTGCCATACACTACTAGGTATCTTTGACATCTGTAGAGGAGCTGGAGGATCTCCTTGATTGACCAGTTGGCACTGGGGGCAATCTTTTAGAGTGAGCACCACCATCTGGTCAAGTAGCGGGAACCATACTCGCTCTATTAGCGCTCTTTTTGTAGCGACCACTCCACAGTGGCCCTCATGGGCTAGATTGATGACCCCCTGGCGGAGCTGCATAGGAATGACGATCCGTTGATCCCTCAGTAGGAGCCCCTCTGAGGTGGCAGATAGTTCCTCACTCACATGTCAGAAGGCCTGCATCTCTTGGCGGATGTGTGGATCGCATCCTTCCTCCTCATTGTCATGGCACCATTGATTGGTCCGCAATCGGTGCATCACCTTTTGAAGGATCTCATCTTGAGCTGTGGCTTCACATATTGCCTCCAAAGGAACCGCCGGTGGTCTGGCTCGGTCCACTACGAAGTGTATGTACTCTTCTGCCACAGATGGACGTGACGCCTGTGATGCTTGAGGGTGTCTCGACATGTAATCAGCAGGATTCACTGATTTTCCTGGTTTGTGCACTATTGTATAAGTGTACTCTTGTAGACGCAAACCCTAGCGCTCAATTCGAGGTGGCATTTTGGCTCTGGGTTTCCAAAAATGGTAACTAGCGATTGATGGTCGGTCACTAGCGTGAAGTGCTTGCCATATATAAAGATGTGAAAATACTCGCAGGCCCACACAACAGCAAGGCTTTCTTTTTCGGGTTGGGAATAGGCCTTCTCAGTGTCCGATAAACTTCGGCTGGCATAGGCCACTATGTGCCTCTGGTCTGTCTCGTTGTCAAATTGAGCCAGTATTGCACCAAGTCCCACCGGGCTAGCATCAACAGTGATCTTGGTGTTTCTCTTGGGGCTGAAATATGCCAAGTTGTCTGCTGACTTAACGGCTCGTTTGATTTCCTGGAACGCCTGCTCACACTGGGGAGTCCAGATGAATGGCTGCCCTTGTTTGGTAAGGGCACGTAACGGGTGACTGATGGTGGCTTAATCCTTTATGTACCTGGCACAATAACTGGCCATGCCCAGGAAAGATCGAATGTCACTCACGTCTTGTGGACTTTTGGTATCATTTAGGGCTATCACCTTCTCAGTATCAGGCTTCATCCCGGCTCCAGAAAACACATGTCCAAAGAATGTAAGAGTAGACTGATGGAACTCACACTTGTCTTTGTTGAGGTTGAGGTTGGCCTCCAGGAGAGCATGGCACACCCGCTCTAGTGCTTTGTCGTGTTCCTGGACATTTGAACCGTACACTAGAATATCATCACTATAATTTAGTGTATTTGGTATGTGGTGTATGGTCTGGCAGATGGCTTCTTGAAAAATCTCCGCAGCAGACAAAATTCCAAAACTGAGTCGTTTGTAGTGGAACAGCGCTAGGTGAGTGGCAAATGTTGTTATATAGCGTGACTTCTCATGTAGTTCCAGCTGGTGGTATCCTTTATTCAAATATAGTTTGGAAAAGACTCTTATGCCATTTAGAGATGAAATCATGTCACTTAAATGAGGTCCTGGATGACGCTCCCTTTCGATGGCGGTGTTGGGAAGCTTCATATCCACACACAGGTGCACCTTTTCGGGCGTGCCTTTCTTCGGCATGATAACCACTGGTGAAACCCAGGGTGTTGGACCTTCTGTCCGCTCCATAATGTCAGTTCGCAATAACTCATGAATTTCATCCTCCACAGCTTGTTGAAGGTGGAAGGGCACTCGCCTGTGATGTTGTGCGACAGGACATATTTGTTCATTAATGTGCAACCGGATCTGGCACTTTCCAAGTCCGGTGAACAGTTTAGGGAACTTGTGTATAATGTCTGGATCATCGCTTACCCTGTACAAAATTTTGAACAGCCGAATATTGCATAATGCAATTAACTTTTCCGTGACTTTTGATCCTTTCATATAATCCTCAAAGTCCTCGAACCACTCCTGCCAACTGGGGCCCATGCCCCCTCCAGCTATCAGGGCCAGTGGTTCTGGTGGGCGCAGGTATGAGACACCAGTTGTGTTTGGTGTGGTCGCCGCCATGCCCGCAGCATTCTGGCGCGGTGACGTCAACATCTTTGATTTATGTCTTGGTTGCTCTGCCTTTGCTTGTGCTTCTTTATCTTGTTGTTATCCTTGTCTTATTTCATCACTTGCATTTGCTTGTGCTTGTTTGTGTCACTCTTGTATTTACTCGTGCTTGTTTTCTTATTACACCTCTTGTGTTTGCATGTGCTTGTTTCCTTTTGCTGTTGCCTTTGCTTGTACTTATTTTCTGTTTCTCCTCTTGCATTTGCTTGTGCTTATTTTCTTTTGCTGTTGTATTTGCTTGTGCTTGCTGCTCAATTGTCTGTTGCCTGACTTCAAAATGGCCGCCCTATGCTTTTAATAGGGGCTGGAACTCACCGCCTGACTTCAAAATGGCCGCCGCTATGGAAATCTCATTTCCCACGAGATTTTGGGCTCATTCACTCCTTCAGGCTCACGCTTCAACCGGCACTCACCGGCAGGCGGTCCGGCGGCAAGCATCACCTCCACACGCTCCTTGGACCTCAGAGCGGCAGGTAAGATCGGGGTGGGCTCCCGATCTTCGTTTCTTCATCCACCCTCTGCGACCTCACGCATCCGGGGTGGGCACCCGGTCCCAGCGCTCGACCGTGCAATTCCGACACGGCAATTCCAGCGCTCAACAGCGCTTCACCAAATGGGCTTCTCCCACCTGGGCTCCACGTGACCAGCTGATCGCGGAGCAGCGGGTGCTTACCGCTGGCCGTACACTCTCGGCGGCGGTCTCCTGCACAGCACACGTGTCGCAACGGCGACTTCCACGGTGCGCTGTCTGGGACGGGTTGCTCGTCGTCAGGGTTCAGGGGGTGACAGACTGCACCATCCCATCCTCATTGCCAGCTGTAGCGTTGTGCTGCTAATAATGACGCTGCACACTTTTATTTTTGGCGAGCTCTTTATTATCACGTCTTCACTCTTCCCCGTCCCTACTCTATCTAACCTTTTCCTGTTGCCGCTCCTCCTCTTCCTGTGTCCCCTTTAACTCCACCCACCAACAACTAGACTGCACACATCATTACACCTGACTATGAAATATTGATATTTAGTTCCTTCTTGTGATGACTTGTGTATGTTTGCATAGCTAAAGTTTATAGCAGGTGTTTCTCAATGAAGATGTCTTTTGCGATCAAATGTTATGGTGTCTTTCGTTAAAGAGGCAGCTCTGTGGGTTATTTGACTGGGGATTACCAGTAAACGTGGACTGAGGATGTAGATGCATCATTTAGGTTCATGACAGTATCCTGACGCAGTAGATGCACACTCTAAGGAAATTCTTGTTTTGCCCTGTTACCCTTCTTTTTGTTTGCTTTGTACCTCCGGTGTTTTGGCCTCGACGGTGGCCAACCCCATTAATCAGGCTCAGCCAGTTGCTCTGTTTAAATCGACTACCGTTTGCATTGCCAAATTGCCATAACCATCCAACTGGTAAAGCAGCTGTGTGTGTGCAAGATTTCTACTCAGTTGTTTACAAATATTTGGTGTTGCAGAAAATAACATATTTCCTCCTTAAAACATAAGGTCATTCTTAGATTGATTTAGAGGTTACATATTTTCCAATCTACATGACACAGTCCCAAAGAGTAATATGCATTAAACCCTTAAATAAATAGTAAGTAAAGTGCTCTCAAAACCAAATTTGAATTGCATGTTCAATAGTGGCTGGAAAGACCAGTTATAACATCACGTGCTTATTACATGCAAATTTTAATATGTATTCTGCTACATCATATTACAGTGTTTCCAAAAAGACATGCATATTTCTGTCTGGGATTGACATCTCACGCATGCCCTTGGGAGCTTTGCTGTCCAGCTGCGGCTTCAGAGGAGTTGCAGCACAGTAGCAACGAAGAAAAAACAGACCTCCCAAATGGCTGCCATGTGGACTTTCTAAAATCATTTTCAAAACACAACATCCATGCCTGCCAAGAACAAACCTGTACTGCAAAGCAGTAGCATTACATTTCCTGTTTTGTTTTGATTCCACTGGGGTGGTTTTTAATGTATTTAGACTTAATTGTTGTACAATAAAAGCAGTCTTGATATTTTTGTAATTGGTTTGTCTGGAAATTATACTTATTTTCATATCTCCTCTGACTTGTTTAAATTAGTTGTAATAGCTCTAGTTTATGTTTAAGCTCAGACATGCTAACAGACGGAATGCAGGGAAATGTCAGTCTTGATTCAATATGTCTTTTTGTGAGGGATTTAGTGTTGGCAAAATACATGCTTTTGAACTATCTTCCTAACAAACAGGCATGTGACACGTTTTATTTTCAACATTTACATATAATAAAGCTTTTAGGATTAAACTAATAGGGGAAAAGAAAATGGAGTTTCAGAAAACTCAAAATTAAATAAGACTATATGAAATGATCCGGGAAAACTATAAAAGTTAATCGCTTACTGTTAGAATGCTTCTGGGTGCCCAGGAATCAACAGTTTGAAAAGAAAATGAAATTGAAAGAATAAATAATTGAAATGCACGCACCCAATCCAATCAATCCAACATTTGTCCTTGTTTCAAGACATTTCTTTGTTCAGGACAACAGGTGAGTGCTATTCAAGTTGCTGAGGCCTGCTAGTCACACCTCAATTACATATGCTCTGCTTAAAAGCACATTAATTTCAGGATTTTGGCTAAATTTGCCACAGCTACCACAACCTACAAGTTAAGGTGAACAATTGCATGTGTGTAAAGGGGTCTTAAAGTTGATCGAGCGAGAATTTCTAAACCTCAAATTCCTGGCAATGTCATCAAACATAGTCCATTACTGGTCGTATGGACCCTTGGTAGTCGACTTGAAGGGTTGTGAGAGAGCTAGCACAGAATTAATTTACATTCAATACAGCCGATGCTGTTTCACAATAACAATGCAGATGATGGTAGGCAACCAGAAAGGTTTATTTTCAATTATTAATTCATCACAATCATCAATTATTAATGCAATATTTATTACAGGAACAAGGGTAATGTGATCAAGCTCTCTGAGACTTTACTACGCATTTTTTTTACAATGTATGCGCTTTTTACCACACATGCCTTTACCACGAATTTCATTTTAAAGGTATGGATGGTAAAAGCACATGCGTTTTAAAAAATTATAGGTGATCTATGTCATTGTGAGGAAACAGAGGCTCTTCCGCTCCCTCCCAACAAATTGCACCGCCCATCAGACAAGCTGCGTGCACCGTACGTACTACGAGGAGTGACAGGTAAGAGGGAGTGGGCTTGGGTGGGGGTTACTAATTTAGGGGCTGGGGGTTAGGGGGGTCATGCAGGGGTAATGTTTTAGGTTAGGAAATGGATTGGGGGTTGGGCGGTCGTGCAGGGTGAGTGATTTAGGGTTTAGGGTAGGGAGAAGACTGGGGACGCCCTCTACCTGCTGCTGTTGTGCTCTGTTGTGGGGGACCTGCTCTGGGACCAGGATTTCTAGTCCCTGCACCACCTGCGGTATCTGACCGCCGACACCGCCAGACTGCACCAGGAGGAGCTTTAAAAACATCACAGAGCTCCCACAGCGCGGTACACCCTTTACCTGTTGCTGTTGTGCTCTGCTTTGGCGGACCTGTATGGGGACCAGGACTTCTAGTCCCAGCACCACCTGCGGTATCCAACCGCCAACGCCGCCAGACTGCGTCAGGAGGCGCTTTGAAAACATCACAGGGCTTCAGCAGCGCGGGATGTCCATTACCTGCTGCTGTTGTCCTCTGTTGTGGGGGACCTGCTCCAGGACCAAGACTTCTAGTCTCAGCACCACCTGTGAAATCCGACCGCCGGCGTCGCCAGACTGCACCAGGAGGTGCTTTAACTCCTTGGGAGCTAGAGGTTTTCCCCTCCTGTGCTGGAAAGTAAAATTGATCATTGTTCATGACAAGGTCAGCTCGTCATAAGCACAGCTCCACTGTGCCTCAGGACGAGCTGAGCTCGTCATGAGCAGGGAAGGGGTTAAAAACATCACAGGGCTCCAACAGCACGAGACATGGCGGGCGTGCCCGGGCTGTGCGCGCGCAAAGCCCAGGCCACATGCAGGCCTGTCTGCGCCCGACCGCGGCTGGACAAGGCTGGGATGGGCCACCCCCTTGGCCTTTCGGGAGCTGCTAACTACCGGTAAGGAGAGATACCTGCGGGAATATGGGTTAAAGGAAGCTACCGTCCACTGTGGGGAAGCTGCCTACAAAAAGTGTGCCCGTTACCAAATATTTGAAAAACAGTGTGGGGTTGATCAACAATAAGATCATTCAAGTTGAAGAACAACTTGCGGCTACCAAAAATGTTTTAGACACAGTATTAAAAGAATTGGTACCAGAAGGCAGGGTAGACCCTTCAGCATTTGCGAGTAAATGGAGAAAAAATGGCTCAGTGGCAGAGGCATCTAGCCCCTGTGAAAACAATGAGGTTAATATTCCGAATTTGGCCAACAATTGTGTTTTAACAACTTCTTTGGAGATCTCAGTGCTATCCAATAATACGGATATGGTTTCTCCTCTAGCCAAAAAATCAAAACAACTACCTTAACTGATTAATGTACCTTCAGCTAACCAGGCAGTAAAAGCCAAAGTCAAGCCAAAAAAGGGAGGAAAAAACCCAGGGGTGGTAAGAGGTGTGTGGGCTATTAATACTACCATCCATGTGCAAAACCCACAAAACGTTGAAGCACTTTTTTTAAAAACTGCACAGTAAAATACATAACATCGAGCGACGCCTGATGTCGGAAATTAAACTAGTCCAGAAGGATGTTATCTGCATAACAGACTTGGTCTCTGAACTATTACCATCAAAATTATTGAATAAGGCAACTAGTACAAATAAACCAGTCGAATGCAAAAGAAGGACTAGGCACCACTATTACTACCGGCAAGATCCATCAGAGGTCAACTTCTGCACTATCTTCAAGGGACCACCCAATTATAAGAAGGGCTAACAAAGCGAGCACTACTAACCCCCACAGAACATTTACATGTAATCAGGTGGATAAAATGAGCAAGACCCTGCATCCAACTAATAACATTGAGGAGTCACTACATCTACCACCCCAGGTGACTCCATATGTTATTGTTCAGAAAATCTTTCCAAAATTAGCAGATAACAATAGGGAATCATACCAGTCTCTGAAAAATCCAGTTGTACATTAGATTTCTGTTAAGGCAAATGTTGGCATTAGTTTATTACAACAGAATATTAAATTGTTAAGATAGGTGAACTGGATGGGTAGTTCCAGAAAATTATGTCCGGGAGAATGTGTGGTTGTGAATTTTTGCTGCAGGGAACTGGTTGGGAACTTGATGGAAATATTTTCCCAACAGGACGAATATATAACTGCTGTCACACTTGGCGGCTTCTATAGGCCTGGATCTGAGCCTAATTATAGCAATGCCATGGGTTAAAAACAAGATAAATGATGGTGAATGGCTTAAAACGTTCGAGGATTGTGCTTTAATTTTGATGCAGAAACCCTGAAATACTGAGCCATTTTTTACTAATGGCTTTCAAATGATATGTACACCGGCCACCCCCTCTGGAATGGGTAGAGCCAAGGCGGCCTAGCTGCTTTAATTGCCGTAACCTCACCTTTAATATTAGCAAAAGTCTTTACCTCGTCACATTACTACCAGTTTTTACTTTTTTATTTGGAGGGGACACAGTCTATTATTATAATACATATTTAAAATAATATTTTATAATTTTGATAATGCAAGGTTTAGGGTAATCACGTCTTTAGAAAAAGATTTGGATGATTTTTTAAAAGGGGCAGGAGGAGATTATATACTCATTTGGGAGGGTGATTTTAATTGGAACAATTGTGGAATTGTAGTGGGAGAACAATGTGGATTTTGTGTCCGCTTTGGGGATCATATCTCTCACTTCCCACATGATATTTATGGGTAAGCAATTAATACTGCAATCCATAAATATAATGTCATGGAACCAGATTAAACGGAGGGAGAGCAAACTATCCAAACATTTTTAGGGGTCAGATCCTCCTCGAACATAGATCATTTTATCGTATCAGAGTATTGCAGGGTTTTAGTGGAAAAGTTTCTAATCTGCGAAAGTTTGTTCAGTGATCACCACCCACTAATTATGACTTTGAAGCTTAGCCAGTCACGGCAAGAAAGGGGGAAGGCAGCTGATGTAAATATAGAGACACAAGGTAACAACAGGGTTTCCATAAAATGGTCGGTGTGAACCCAACTATTTTTATGGTAACCGTTTAGGGACAAAACAAAAAGATATTAATATCTGTTTGGATAAATCCTCCATAAATTCGGATATAGTAAGCGCTTTCTGTAATATCACGACTGAAATTGCTGGTGATTTAAAATCAAAAAAGAAAAAGAAAACCGGTGATCATAAACCCAGATGGTTTAACCAGGAGTGTTCAATGTTAAATAGGGAACTAAAAATAGCCCTAAAAGTAAAACCCAGGGATAGCGTAAGGATACGCAATTTAAGGAAAATCAATAAAAACACCCTGAATCTAAGGAAAACAGAGATTTGTGAAGAAGCTTGGGATAAATTGATCCAAGCTGCAGAGACACATGATGCAGTTTTACTTTGGAAAACAATTCATCACCCCTTCTTTAAAGATACTACAGCGGTGATAATTGATACTACAGTCTCAATGGAAGATTGGACAACTCACGAAGAGAGTATCTTTAATCCAGAAGTGGCCATTGCGACCGAACGCCACAATAGTAACCTCTTCATAGTGGAATCTGTTAAATCACCTCCAGTAACTTTGGACGAAATTAAAATTGCTCTAAATAAAAGTGCCAAGGGTACAGCTGCAGGACCAGATGGGGTACCTATCGATGTATTTAAACACAACATCGATTTTTGGACACCTATTCTATTAAATGTTTTTAATGTCACCCTCGTAGGAGTGGTACCAGCATCTTGATTGGATGGTAGTACCTATTTTTAAAAAAGGGGACAGAGGGAAGGCCAAATGCTACCGTCCCATAGCCCTCCTTGATGCTACCTCTAAACTGATGGGTAGACTCATGCTGGGAAGACTTGAAAACTGGGCCTTTGAGAATAACATCCTAACTGAGGCCCAGTATGGATTTGGAAGGGGTATAGGGATGGTGGAACAATGTCTAAACTTGGATTTATTAATCGGGTAATACATCCTAGCTAAGGAAGGGCTTTTACATCTTTGCTTTGTTGATCTCACAAGTGAGTTTGACTTAGTCAATCATGTCAAAATGTTGCAAACACTGAAAGAGCCTGGCTCTCCAAACGTTATTATTATTTATTTATCGAAGATCTACACTTTCTTAGCCTCCAGAGTACGGTTCGGCAGAAAGGGTGAATGTAGCCCAGACTTTAGAGTCACATGTGGGATAAGACAAGGATGCGCTTTCGCACCTCTTTTATTTTAGTTATATAGGAATAACGTCAATCCCTTTTTACAAAATGTAATCGTAGATGCCCCAAGGGTCGGCGAATGTCCCACCCCAGTACTATTATATGCAGAATACGCTGTTTTGTTGTCAAGGACAGCAAATGGTCTGCAATGTCTAATAGAGAAATGTATGCAATACATGACTGGAAAAGACCTACAGTTGAATCTTAACAAAACCTTTGTCAGGAAAAACAGAGTGAATGAGAGACAACATTATGTGGGAGGTGCCATCATTAATAGAGTCTCAAGCTTTACATACCTGGGATTACTCTTTAATAGGAATGGCACCTGGGGCACACATATAGAATTATGTAACCAAAGATTTTTACAAACAACAGAGAGAATTTTGGGATTTTCCACAAAAATAGGAAATTAACCTACATGGGAAATTCTTGGCCTGTAAAGGAGTTAAATGTATTACTGCCGCATGTTACAGGGCAGCTATATGGGGGACGGCCAACACCACCTCCTTGCAAATTCAAGAAAATACGTTTTTAAAGAGTGTTGGCAGTTCCAAGTTCCACAGCCAATTATATAGTTCATAAAGAGCTGTCTGTATCATATATTAGTGATTGTATAAGTGTAGAAGGACTCACTTTCTGCCATGGATTTGGATGAAAGACTAGACTAAGTTCACGAAGGACTTAATCACGGACTGCCTCGACCTAGACCATAGTAGAAAAATCCCCTGGTTAGAGTACATTTTTACCCTTCTAAATTGTTGCAAGGTATACTTTGACCGAATGGAGACATCGTTTATCCAGGGTTATAGCAAAAGCGAGCTGAAGACAAGGCTTATTACTGCCAGGGAATGGAAAAGAGAGGCTGAAGCTAAATCAAAATAGAGTGTCATTACTTATCATGAGCGCCCATCATCAACGGGCACCCAACCATTTCTTATCACGTTAAGAAACACTCGGCATAGATTTTATCTAACAAGGATTAGGCTTGGGACTCTTACACTATATAACAGTATTCCCTAGACTGGGTAAGCAGTGTAACAATCTCCCAAACTGTCCTTGTGGTGGTGAATCACCTTAGTCTATGCTGCATTTTATACTTTTTTGTAGTTTTTATAGGGATTTGAAAATTAGTATTAAAATCACTCTTTTTAGCTAATAAGTTTTTTAAATATAAACATGCTTTTAATTATACCTGTAGTCTGGAAAATGATAAAATCATGAATGCAGTTATTATTTTTACACAAATGGCAAACAGGAGAAGAAAGGATCAATCCCATCTGGAGGCTCTAATATGAAAAACCTGATGATTAAACTTCGAAGTACTTTTAATTTTTAGCCAAATATGTTATTTCTTTACACTTTACACACTATAGGAATAATATACCCTGTCTAATTGATGTTTTAAATTTTAGAAGGGCTAACATTTTTTATCTCAATATAAGCCATTACTTTTGTACTATACGTATCTATAGAAATGCACTTTACCCAAATGAGTTAAATGATCATGAAATATGTTGTTTTTAATTTGTATGGATGTAATGTTTTTAAAAATAATTATTTCATATTTTAACCAAGCACTCATTATTAGTTCTTGTATCGTCAATTACATATGGACTGTCTGTATGAAAGCAATACATTATTTTTAGAATGCTTTTATGGTTGGATATAATGCACAGAATAAAGCTTATTTTGATTTGACTGTGGAGCGAGGGTTCGTGCAGGTGTAGTGTTGTTTACGGTAGGGAAAGGACTGGGGGTTGGGGCTGGGATAATGCAGGGGTAGTGTTTTCATATTTAGGGTCGAGAGAGGACTGAGGGCTGGCGGGGCTCGTGCAGGGGTAGTGTTTTAGGGTAGGGAGAGGACTGGGGGTCGGGGGTCATGCAGGGGTAGTGTTTTAGGGTGTAGGGAGAGGACTGGGGTAGGGACTAGTGCAGGGGTAGTGTTTTAGGGTTTAGGGTATGGCAAGGGCTGGGAGCCAGGGAGTAAGGGGTAGAGGGTCATGCAAGGGTAGTGTTTTAGGGTTTAGGGTACAGCAAGTGCTGGGGGGCAGGGGCAGGGGGTCGTGCAGGGTTTGTTTTTACTTACCTTCATCACTTTTACCAGGTATATGTCTTAACCACGCATGCCTTTGAGTTGAAATGGCATGTGTGGTAAAGGCATATGCGTGGTAAAAGAATGCCTTGTAATGGTAGGTCACTGTAAATGTACCAGAGTAGTAATACCCAGGATGTAATGGCACGCCTGCTATTAGTACGCATAGTAACGTCATACATTCATTATGAAGTACACAATGAAAAAGATCAATGTAAAGAATGCAAAATATCCATACCCAGTTCTCCATAAAGAAACTAACCCTAACTAGATTAAGCAATGAAAGTGCCAATGCGATTTATAAAGGCAAAAGGAGGAAGCTGTGAGCTCATGTGAACCTCAGTAAAAGTTCATAGGAAACAAAGAGTATTTAGCACGCAGCTTCACACTCACGGAAATCGGAAAGGCAGAGAGATCTGCTCTCTTCCAGGTCAGAAAAATGTATTCTTTCTATCTACTATGAACACCAATTAAAACCCAATCAAAGATCCAAGAAGATCTAGATCTCGCTCCCACTGTCCAACTCCAATGCCATGGAGGTATTTGTAAGGAGACATAGCCCCTTAATTTCCCATCTCAATACAATTAGGTACACATCTGCTCATCCTTGAGAGTTGCATCTTCCTAGTGCACCGGGTACATTCTCCACATCTGCTGCCAACTTTTCATCTTCAAGCCTCACTATCAATCTTACAAAATAATGAGACTTTCATTAGATAACGAGGGATTTAATAATGCATCTGCATTGAAACGAATAAACAGCATACTAACAATTTCAAAATGTGTAACACTCAGCTACGGACTAATATCAAGCTAAGTTAGCTTGAGAATCAAACTGAAGGCACATTATAACATTTTTGACCATCGGAAAGCAAGCAGATGTAGCTCACAACTAGGCCTGTTTTCCTATTTTCTTGTTAGTCATATTGGTTCCAAAACCAGTGGGAGAGAGAGCTGCCATAGAAGTGGTTTGAAATGATAAGGGAGAGTTTGCCCATTATAACAACCAACCCTCTTTGTAGGCACAGGAAGCTCTGAAGGGTTCTGCCTGGCTGGATTTAGGAAGAAAGAAGCACTGTGGGATAGTTTACAGTAAAACCACAGTATGTGCTGCAAAAATGGGTAGTGTCACTAGTGCAAACATTTACCCATCGGCTAATGAGTGTCCAGAAGTTTCCCCCACTCACAGGCTAGCACTTGAAATAAATGTGGCATCCATAGTACACTCCTCAGAA
Organism: Lissotriton vulgaris; assembly: GCF_964263255.1. NCBI lineage: Eukaryota > Metazoa > Chordata > Amphibia > Caudata > Salamandridae > Lissotriton > Lissotriton vulgaris. Next base: position 627,475,661 of record NC_141694.1, on the reverse strand, counting down.
CACTCCAGGACCTGTGAAGATCAGAGGAAGGACTGTCCCACTGTTTTAAACCTGAATGAAGACTAGACCTGCCTGCCTTGAACCAAGAACCTCAGAAGTGACTCCAAGGGTCAGTCGCCTCACCTCCTGTTTGAGCTACAGGGACACAACAAACTTCCAGAGGTTCTTTCCCTGCAACTTCCCAGCCGACCAGTGTAAACTGTACCTGTCCTGGACCCTGCTCTTGACCTTTGTTTGAGAGAGCCCTAACCCCAAAGGGTACCCACCAGGTCCTGGACCCTTGGCTTGTGTTATAGTGTACTCCTCCTGTCCCAAAACTGCAAGAGGTGGGATTTAAAAACGCGTTGACAGCTTTCTGCCTGGAGAAGCATAGGAGACAGGGATCACTGACAAAGGTCCAGGCACTGACATCTAATCGGCGGCCAGCCTCTGCTTGCTGGATTTCCCAGTGAAATAAGATCTAACTTCCAAAAACGTTTTTAAGTCAGAATTTGAAGGGCTTCACTGGGACCAATGCTGAGCAAGCAACCCGTCAATATTGAGGCATTCCTCAGAAGAGACTTTGCAATTTGCCAACTTGAAGCTTTCCCACCTTTGCTGATCATCGCACCAAGACCCCTCTCTTCAGCAACCCATCGTCATCCTACCAACGTTTAGCTCCACTTCAGATCCACCTAGCAGAGTGCCCCAAAGACGACTTGTCGAAGACCACCTTTCCGCCATAACATTTTCTGAGTCAGATGGCTAATCTTTCCACCTGGTGAAACCTAGTCCTTGCATCTGACCTGCATGCCATTGCATCCAGTCTTAACTTTTGACTTTGACCTGGTGTAGTGTAGCCAGATAAAAGCAGATGGCACTTTGTGCTTACTGGTGCTATTTTTATTTCAAATTTTAATAATTCATATCTCCGATTCAATGCTTTGGATTTTAATTATGTTGTTTTGGTGTCCATTTATTTATTTAAATTGACTCCATGTTTCTAAAGTGGTTTGGGACTTTTCTTGTGTTGTGCTTTCACTTTATTAATGTTTGAATGTTGCATAAATACTGTACATATTGGGGCTGCTACTATGCGGCCCAGAAAGACTCTGACCACATTACTGGGCCGCATCATGGTTTATCACAATGCTAACGGTCAGAAATGAAACCAGCCGTTCATTCCAGCTGGCTCCCGACGGACTCAAGGAGCCAGCCAGCCAGTCGAGGTTGACCCGTACTCCCAAAGGGCAGCCTCCCTGCCCTTGGGATTACGATACTTGGTGTCCGGCAGGCTTTCCATGTCAGGCTTTTCGACATGGAGAGTCTGTCAGAGAGTGAGTATGGGGGCCCCCAGCAGGGCCTCCTTGCCTCTACGGCCTTTGATTGGGGGCCACACGGTGCAGGGATGAACACAGACTCCCATTGCTGTATGGGAGCTTGTGTTACAGATGATTTACAGCTGTAACATGAGCTTCCATAGAGGGTTGGGAGTATATGACTGAACAGTATTCGGTCGCATCATGATCAGGTGGTTGGGACCCCACCGGAGGTCTGTCAGTCCCGTTTCCGAGATGGTGTCAGGGATACGGAAGTCTGCCCGACATCGTAATAGGCCACATTGTCTCTAACTTAAACCTGACTGCTTTGTGCCAAGCTGCCAGAGGGTTAAGCACAGGTTTACTTTGTGACTTTGGTGGTTCACCCTGACAAGGACTTACATTTTCATTTGAGATTAGCACTCTCCTTAACAAATACTACCATTTCTTACTCCAAGTTACAGGACAGATTAAAAAGGTCTCTTGCTCTCTAGAATCCTAAGATTTCTGCTCTCTTACACTTGGAAAAGGCACTGACAGACACCCTATCCAGTCTCAGCCAAATACTCAAAATCTAGACCAGTGGTGGCTCCTCCACTACTGCGGAGGAGTATTGCCCCACTTCCTCGAAGCAGCAAAAGAAAGGAAACAATGAAATGATAATAACTAATGTTATTACCATTTTATTTTGACCTCCCGTGGTGGCAGATTGCGTGAGGTGGCGGGTGGGGCAGGGCTGAAGAGCAGGGGAGGAGTGGTACAACCTCCTGACTGTTTGGTCAACCCTCTCAGGCCTCCCAAAACAGTCATGCACACTTTCCCTGTTCTCCATGCAGGCTGCATTACAGCCTGCATGCAGAACATGCTAACACCTACAGCCATTGCAGCATTGTGATTGGCTACGAGGAGCATGGGAGCCCTGGTGCTTCCTGTTTCCTGTTTCACCCAAGAATGCAGGAGACGCAGGAGAAGCTGTGGTGGCGGCCGGTCAGCTAGCTGGCCGGTTATTAAGTGTTTTATTTTAAGTGATTCCCCTTCCCCCACCCACCTCACTGCTGCTTCCAGGCAGCAGCTGCGACTGGTCTAGACCATCTCTTGCATATGACAAGAAACCATCTGAGCAATATGTATGCTCCTTTTCTTCTGAATAGGAAATTTATGATAAAGTTACTTCATTATTAGGTGCTGCCGCGTCTCACCAGTTAATTGGGTTCACCCAGTAAAATGTGCTTTTCTCCCACCTTGAATTCTTAAGAGGACCTGTGATATATGCACATATGAGATCTTTGCATAGGTACAGCCATTACATTTTATCTATTCATGTATCTGAATGGGCATTTTTAATTCATATATGTGTGCTGCATTTAGTATTGACAGCACATGTACAACATTTAACATTTGCCTTATTATACTCTGATATGCAAACTATTGGCTGAATCATGATATGTAAAGAAGAAAGGGTATTTCTTTAACACAAACAATGAGTGCTCTCTAATAGCCACTTGTTCTTCTGATTGCTGTAATGGCTAAGGTTTCTACACTGGATCCAGCATTTTAAAATTATACATGCAAATCTTTGCACTTTTAAATATTTGACTTGCAGTAAATTATGTACAGCTCATCCGAGCCCTATTACACAATAATGACCACAATTCTTCACCAATGGCAGAAATATTGGTTTCTTAGTTTTTGTATCCATACTTACTTCTATTTTACCAACTTCATTTAGAGTTAGGTTGTTTGTTGCAACCAATTAGATCTGCTGGAAAGATGTATGACAATCAAGCTGTTGTAAAAGCATTCAGTTTCTTTAAATGTATATCTCCAGGTCTGAACAATTCCTATGAAATGCTCAGTCAATGCAGATACGTCATGCCTAATTTAAATAATATATGGTCTCCTCTTGGAAAACATGGGGTATCATTTAATGTTGGTGGATGCAGGTAATCCACATAAAACAATAGCTGTCCCATCTCTCTAACTTACAGTTAACTCAACTATTTAGCAGTGAGGATCGGAGGCCAACTGTTAAGCCTTGGATGTCTCCACCACTGGAATCCTTTGACTTCACTGCCTATCACCAGAAGACCATCACTGAATTTCCCTGCCTGATAATTCTATGTGAGACATTTTCCTGACACTGTGTGTGAGATGCACTTGTAGCCCATAGTGCTAGATGGACTAAAAGAAAACAATTTTTTCTTTCAAACATCACTCACTCTCTGCCCATTGTATTCCTGAGCATATTTAAAGCATCTTATGGGTCCACTCAATGACTGGTTACAGGGTTGGCTATCGGCATAGGAGGTATAGAAATTTGAGGCCAGGCTTTCAATCAATGTGCCAGGGAAAACTCAGGTTCACTTCAGTGTTATAATAAAATATGTTAGATGCACAAAACATCACAGATGAAGCAGCTTTCTTGTATGCCCATCATTTGCATTTTCAGTACATTTTGCTTGAAAAACGCTTGTCAGAAAACTGTTAGTAAGTTAGAAGTGACAGTCTTCATTGATACAGGCAACCAAAGCAAATGTCTATTGTTTGCTACATTCACATCATTTCGACAAAATTTGTTTTACAGATTTTAAACATGTATAAATAGTGGGCCTGATTCACAGAACTAAACTTAAGACAAAACCCTAAACTTACTACCATTTTGGTAATCACAGAAGGCACATTGGGCACGATTCCCAGAACTAACTTAAGACACAATCCTAAACTTACTACCATTTTGGTATTCACAGGAGGCACTTACTCATTGATGAGTAAGTGCCTTCTGTGAATACCAAAATGAGTAAGTGCACTTCTGTGAATACCAAAATGAGTAAATGGTAGTAAGTTTAGGATTGTGTCTTAAGTTAGTTCTGTGAATCTGGCCCTTACTCATTTTGGTATTCAAAGAAGGAACTTACCGATTTTGTGAAAAGAAAAAAAAAGAAAAGCAGAAAGATGAACAGGAACAGTAGAAAAGAGGGACAGTAGGGCTCTCAAGCTGCAGAGCAGTGACACTCTACCACTCGACCACCAGGGATGAGGCGCATGCAGGAGCCTTCGTGTGGAGGAGGGACTCAAAAACCTAACCTCCGGGTCAGAGGAACTAGCAGAAGGGGACAGCAGCAGCAGCAACCAGATGGCGCAAAGCTGTGGGATGAGGAAGTGCACTAAAAGTTAGTCCCCCATACACCCAAAGCAAACCAACAGGGGACAAGAAAAAGGAGCACCACTTGGTTGCCTCTTCCGATCTAACAGTGGCAAGCAAATTCTTTGTTCCCAGCGCATAATGGCGGAACAAGCTGCCTACCCAAGGGCCGGGACCAGAACCGGCCCCCCCATGCCCTCGGCACCCACTGCCACCAATGGCCAATCTCATCAACTTGAGCCAGTTAGTGGAGTTATCCACCATTCTTGTGTGGTGCACTCTGTGATGTAGGTGAGTTGCAGCACAGGGATTGCTCGAGGCATGGTGTGAACCATCCACAGGCGCAAGGCCTGGGCCCAACTTGTACCTGGGCCCCCTCCGCTATGCCTCCCACTGTCTCCTCACCTGGACATTGATGCAATGCGCTGCACTCTCTCCAAATCTGTGAGTCAGCCAGCAAGAGCCTCAGTCACTGGGATTTCACAAGCCTGAGTACAGCAGTTGCCACCAAGTCAGCTAGGGAACCTCCAGACGCAGGTGATGCAACAGGGCCCTCTTAGGCGTGAAGTTTCAGAGCTCCTCCCACACAAGTTTGGCGCAGCTCAAGGGCCTTACCCTCCACATCGTCCAGCCACTGCAACATCCTCCTGTGATGCAGAGACGTGCGGGCCACCATTGGTGATTTCCTCCGTGTTCCCCGCTGTAGTGGTGGGTGTGGTATGCAATGCAGACCTCCCTACACTGGTGCGCCGGAGCGCCTCTACAATTCAGAGCTCCAAAGGGCACCTGGCAGTCTTCTCACACAAGTCAACAACGTGTCTCCATGCAACCTGCAGACTTCACCACCAGGTAAGGGTGATCCCCGATGCCTCAATATCTACCAACATGGCCCAGCAACTCCACAGCACCTCTGCCTCCCACTCCGGGTTACAGACGCTGGCCCAGCGAGGCCTCCGGGGACTGTCCCTGCTGTCAAAGTTTTGGCTGCCATGGTGTTGCAAGGAGAGAGCTATGAAAAGTAGTGAACACCCAAAATATAGAATCGAAAATATAGACAGGCCAGAATATCGACTCCAAAATATAGATAGGACAGAATATCGAATCACCAAAATATAGTAAGTCAGAATATCTAAATTTAAATTAGGAAATATCGATTTCCATAATATCGAATTTAAAATATCGATTTCCATAATATCAACATTTTTGTAGTGTTATGTATCGTAGTATTTGTGTTAAAATTATGTATTTTTTTTAATGTATGTTACATTTTTTTAAAGTAATGAAAATATGTAATTTAATTTTTGCATAATTTAATTCCGTAGCAGGTTGTGGGTTTATAGAGGAATATGGTGGGAAGTAATTTAATTGTAATACAGTAAATCTTTGTTTTTGTTTACAAGTACTGATAATTAATTGATTTACAATTTACTATTAATAATGGTAATTAATTGCTATTAATTGGTAATTGATTGCTATTAATTGGTAATTAATTGGTAATTAATTTTTTATTAATTGATAATGATAATTGTCTTTTTTATTATTTGGAGGAGGTTGTGGATTTATAGGGGATTAGGGAGGGAAGTAATTTCATTGTAATAAAGTAAATATTTATTTGTAATTATATGTATTGATAATTAATTATTAATTGGTCATTAATTTTTTATCAATTGTAATTATTTTTTTTGATTGATAATTATTTTTAATTTTTTATTGGTATTGATAAATAATGTAATCTTATTTTAATATTAAATCATTACTTTCCCTACTGTTGCACTCTCAGGAGAGGGAATAGTAATTTTTACCCTCCCACTATCTAACACTTTACCTACTGTTGCACTTGCTGAAATTGGAATAATAGTAATTTTTACCCTCCCGCTATCCAACGCTTTCCCTACTGTTGCACTCACTAGAGTGGGAATAGTAATTTTTACCCTTCCGCTATCCAACGCTTTCAGTACTGTTGCACTCACTGGAGTGGGAATAGTAACTTTGTACCCCTACGCTATCCAACGCTTTCCCTACTGTTGCACTCTCAGGAGTGGGAATAGTAATTATTACCCTCCCGCATTCCAAAGCTTTCCCTACTGTTGCACTCACTGGAGTGAGAATAGTAATGTTTACCCTCCCGCTATCTAATGCTTTTCCTACTGTTGCACTCTTTGGAGTGGGAATAGTAATTTTTACCCCTACGCTATCCGACGTTTTCCCTACTGTTGCACTCACTGGAGTGGGAATAGTAATTTTTACCCATACGCTATCCAATGCTTTCCCTACTGTTGCACTCACTGGAGTGGGAATAGTAATTTTTAACCTCCCACTATCCAAAGCTTTCCCTACTGTTGCACTCACTGGAGTGGGAATAGTAATTTTTACCACTATGTTATCCAACACTTTCCCTACTGTTGCACTCACTGGAGAGGGAATAGTAGTTTTTACCCTCCCACTATCTAACACTTTATCTACTGTTGCACTCGCTGAAATGTGAATAATATTATTTTTTACCCTCCTGCTATCCAACGCTTTCCCTACTGTTGCACTCACTGGAGTGGGAATAGTAAGCCTGGGTGGAGGGAGGGTAAGGGGTTGGGAGAAAAATATAAAAAAAAAGTAAAAATAAGGTGTATCAAGGTAAAAATTGCTAACATTAAAAGGCAGCAGGGAAGCTTTATACAAAAATATGTCAAGCATTAAAATTTGTACATCTAATGTAGGCGGCTTGAATGACTCGAGAAAACGTCAAAGGGTGGAGCATTTTTCTAAGTTCAATAATGTTGATATTTTTTGCATACAGGAGACCCTGCTTGGGCAAAAAGAAATTTGATGAAATTCAGGGGGCTCGAAATTTTAGCCTGCTCATCTCAAACGTCAACAATCAGAGAAGTGGCCATTTTAGCTAAGCCTATGGTAGGAGGAGCAAAACGTTACAAGGCTGATAGCGCAGATAGATGGGTGATAGTTGAACCTAATCTAGGCTGTACAATATGTGTGATATACTGATCAAACCAGGATGATCCGGAAATCTTTGACTATTTCGAAGGAGAACTAGCTAATTGGCCAACACCCTCAGTGGTTTGTGGGGATTTAAATATTTCAGTAGACTGGAACAAAACAGATGATTATGCTGGGCGGAAACCTAAAGTGATCCGAGCTCTCAATTCCCTTATGAAATCACATGGTCTTAAAGATGTGTGGGCGGTAACGGAACCTTTAGATCCAGGCTACACCTACTTTTCTTGCCCTAACTCAAAGTATACTAAATTAGACTACTTCTTGATTTCCTCCACGGAGCTGAATAAGGTGCGAATCAAGAAACTTCCAAAATCAATATCAGACCATAATCCTCTAGTTTTGTACTACGATATGCCTAAAATGGAAAGGAAACAAACCAGCTGGTCTTTTGAGAGAAAATTATTATTGGATCCTAGATTTGTTGAACATCTCAAAAAAGGGCTGTGGAGTTTTATGATAATAATAGGAATAACGTTTGGGATGCTTTTAAGGCCGCTTTAAGAGGAGAGACGATAAGCTGTTCTGCTAGGATTAGGAAAGACGATAAGAGAGAAATCGAGAAGCTTACAGATTTGTTAGTGGTAGCGGAAGAACAGCATATTAAGGACATAGGTCAGGGACAAGAGGGGCGGGAGAGTCTGAAAAGAATAACTGTTCTTAAAGCGGACTTGCAGAAAATATTCACTCAGAAAGAAACTAATGACTACCAGGTTTCCAAGGCAAGACGCTATTAAACAGGAGAGCAGGCAGGTAAGGCACTTGCTCTGCAGATAAGACAAAAGAGGACTATGAATTTAATCTGATGTATACAGGACGAGGATAAGGAGTATACGGAGCCTAATGACATCTTGAGTCTTTCAGAATTTTTATCAAAATCTCTTTAATGAAGAGGGCTCTATGGAAGAGCACGGTTCAGACTCTGGCTATGCAGATGGTGGGCCGTGCCTAGACACTCACACTAGAGAAGATCTTGATAGAGACCTAGATATGACAGAATTAACTTAGGCCTTACAGGAACTAGCCTCAGGTAAGGCAGCAGGACCTGACGGAATCCCCCTCGAGGTGTATAAATGCTTAGAAAAGGAGATCGCACCAATTTTATTGGATTTATTCAATGGTATTTTTTGGTCCGGTAAAATACCTGAGTCCTGGAAGGAGACTAACATCGTTATCTTCCACAAGAAGGGGAAACCAAAGGAATTACATGGGTCTTCCCGACCGATATCGCTAATTAACGCAGACACTAAGCTATACTCTAAGATCTGGGCTGGCAGGTTGGGAGGGATCATTGGACGTCTCGTTTCTCCGTGGCAGCATGGGTTTATACCCGGTAGAGGAACTATAGAGCACACTAGAAGAGCAATTGCGCTATTTGATGCCCATGGTGCTACGGGGGGCGAGATGGCCATGATCCTCCTCGACGCTGAGAAAGTCTTTGACCGAGTGGTATGGGATTTTCTTTGGGGGATTTTGGTCGGTACAGGCTTCGGTAATAACTTTCTGAGTGCGATTAAGGCTATGTACCTTGATCTGGTGGCTCGTGTTATGGTTATGGGGGAAAAATCTGATAAAATAATGATAAAGAGAGGGATTCGCCAGGGTTGCCCTTGCTCCCCGATCTTATTTTCTTTATATATAGATCCTTTAATTCAAAAAATTTTAGTTTCTCGCCAAATTAGCCCTGTAGTGTTTAATGGCTTCACTACAAAATTGCTTGCCTATGCTGATGACCTGGCGATAACTACATCTGACCCGCATCAAGCAATGCCAGCTTTGGTTCAACTGGCCAACGAATTTGGTCTTCACTCAGGTTATCGGTTAAATGAGGGGAAAACGCAGATAATATGTACTAAAAATATAGTGAAGTCTGATTACAGATTTGTAAATTCAGCCATATATCTTGGGGTCAGAATTAACGCAGCAGTTGAGAAGATGGTCGGAGAGAATTATCTTCCCCTTATTAATGAAATTGAAAAGGACTTGAAAAGAATTGATGTGCTACACTTATCTTTGATTGGTAGAGTGAATGTTTTAAAAATGACAATGTTTCCCAAAGTTTTATATCTGTTTAGGGCTATCCCATTACTGTTAGAGGAAAATGTGCTGACGAAAATCGAATCCACATTCGTTAGCTTTGTTTGGCAGTATGGCAAAGTGAGACTCTCAATTCATTATATGTCATTACCCTGGGGCAGGGGAGGTCTGGCTATGCCGAATCTGAGATTATATCACTTGGTATGCCTCCTTACACAGATGAACATATTAGTTCAAGCAGAACCACTACCATCTGAAGATCAAACTGAGAGTCAGGTCCCCCCCTCTATCTTTGAGCTGTTATTGGGGAGGAAGGCTTATGGGCTACTGCAATGCGAGTTAGATCGAAGATATTATAGGAAAGCAAGATATAAGATCATTGAAGGGGTTTGGGGAACTTGGAAGGCGATCAGCAACATTATGAAGATCCCCAAAATAAACACCAATATAAATCTTTGGAAATCTCATCTATTCCCACATTTGGGCCAAAGTGCGTATTGTACTGCTTGGAGAGAGCATGGGATAATATCTCTGGGCGATGTTATGAAAGGTGGTGCTGTTCTTAGCTTTGACGAGGTACAGAAGAAGTATGGGATATTATATGAACAAATCGCCCAAACATTATTAGCTCACAGACCAAAGATGTTACTGCTCCCAGATAGCCAATTGATTGAATATATAAAAAAAAGGGGGAAAGAAGATTGGAATTGCTTACAATTTGTCTCTGCCTGGCCTCATAGATGATCTGGAAAAAATTGAGGTCACTTGGGCACAAAAATTGGGAGATAGGGATGTCGATATAGACCTTGCCCTAATATTAAGTAAGAAAGTATTTCGAGCTTCAAATTTAAGGTCTCAACACTATAAGACTTTATTTAAGTTATATACCCCTGCAAAATTATTTGGGTTGGGACTTAGAGAAGACGATAAATGCCCCAAAGGCAATTCAGGCCCAGCAGACCTATTGCATATGTTTTACTACTGTCCCAACCTGGTTTTAATACGTAGTGAAATAACTTTATTCTTGGAGGGGCTGCTAGGTATTAACATCAACCTATCCCCTACCCTGGTTATTACAGGGACAGACAATAAACATAATGTGGGGAGAGATGCTAAGGCGTTATTGTTTATAGCAGTAGCAGTATTACGCATTCTTATCTCGGCAGGCTGGAAGGATACTGTTGCTCCTACATTTCAAATGTGGCTGTCCAGATTGTTAGGTATACATAATTTAGAGGCATGCCTATACGAATTTAAGGGGAGGACAGCGCAAGAGTTTGGTAGAAATATCTGGGAGCCTCTCAAGAATTGGAAGAAGTAATAGAAGACAAATTTTATGAATACATTATGTATGAGTGTTTTAAGCTGATTAATGTGTTTATAACAGCAATATGAATTCCCTGTGAGTTATTAATGTATGTATTTTTTTACTTAAAAGAAAAGGAGTGGGAATAGTAATTTTTACCCTTCCGCTATCCAACGCTTTTAGTACTGTTGCACTCACTGGAGTGGGAATAGTAACTTTGTACCCCTATGCTATCCAACACTTTCCTTACTGTTGCACTCTCAGGAGTGGGAATAGTAATTATTACCCTCCCGCTCTCCAAAGCTTTCCCTACTGTTGCACTCACTGGAGTGGGAATAGTAATGTTTACCCTCCCGCTCTCCAATGCTTTCCCTACTGTTGCACTCACTGGAATGGGAATAGTAACTTTTACCACTACGCTATCCAACGCTTTTCCTACTGTTGCACTCACTGGAGTGGGAATAGTAACTTTGTACCCCTACGCTATCCAACACTTTCCTTACTGTTGCACTCTCAGGAGTGGGAATAGTAATTATTACCCTCCCGCTCTCCAAAGCTTTCCCTACTGTTGCACTCACTGGAGTGGGAATAGTAATGTTTACCCTCCCGCTCTCCAATGCTTTCCCTACTGTTGCACTCACTGGAATGGGAATAGTAACTTTTACCACTACGCTATCCAACGCTTTTCCTACTGTTGCACTCACTGGAGTGGGAATAGTAATTTTTACCCTCCCACTATCCAACACTTTACCTACTGTTGCACTCAATGGAATGGGAATAGTCATTTTTACCCTCCCGCTATCCAACACTTTCCCTACTGTTGCACTCACTGGAGTGGGAATAGTAATTTTTACCCTCCCTCTATCCAACGCTTTCAGTACTGTTGCACTCACTGGAGTGGAAACAGTAATTGTTATCCTATGCTATCCAACGCTTTCCCTAATGTTGCACTCACTGAAGTGGGAATAGTAATTTTTACCCCTACGCTATCCAACGCTTTTCCTACTGTTGCACTCACTGGAGTGGGAATAGTAATTCTTACCCTCCGCTATCCAAACTTTCCCTACTGTTGCACTCACTGGAATTGGAATAGTAATTTTAACCCTCCCGCTATCCAACGATTTCCCTACTGTTGCACTCACTGGAGTGGGAATAGTAATTGTTACCCTCCCGCTATCCAACGCTTTCCCTACTGTTGCACTCTTTGGAGTTGGAATAGTAATTTTTACCCCCACGCTATCCAACACTTTTCCTACTGTTGCACTCACTGGAGTGGGAATAGTAATTTTTAACCCTCCTGCTCTCCAATGCTTTCCTTACTGTTGCACTCACTGGAGTGGGAATAGTAATTTTTACCCTCCCGCTATCCAACGCTTGTAGGAGAGTAGGGTCTGCAATCCTATGATCACCCCAGATTTTTGCTTTTTGCTTCACTGGTTTACGACTTCCCTGGCTGTGGGCCTGCTAATCAGACCCACAGCCTAGCTGTTCTCTCACTAAATTGACACGTGTACCTTAGGTGCATATACCAATTGGTACTGGGCCACCTTATCAGTCCCTGTACCCAGGGCATAGGTGTACCCAGGGCCTACCAGAGGCTGCAGCATGTATTATGCCACCCCTGGCTGGCCATCTAAATCTGGCTTTCTACTAACCAGCTGTTGTAGTTCAACAGGGCCTAGCACACCCTGACTACAACTCTTAGCAAGGGATCAGTAGGCAAACAAATAGTGTAGGTAAGTGCACCACATACACCTCACTAGAAAAGCATGTCAGACAAAGGAGGGAACTCAGAGGCCCCCCTTGTGTCAGTTGACCCTCCACAGGTCATATCAAGATATGCAGCTCTTAGCTTCCAGTAGATGAGACAAGTGTGTACCTCCAGGAAGCTAAAACAGGGTTCTAACCCTACCATCCCATTCCTGATTGGTCTCTTAGAGACTTATGATGCCAGGAGGGCTTCTAACACAGGCCCTCCTAATCGATGGGAGCATGCCCCCCTTAGAGGGAACCCTTGGGGACCCTGACCTCCACCTCAATGGAACAGTGAGTAAAGGAGAGGAAGAGTATCAGGATTTGTCAGGGGATGAGGCAGACAAGGGTCAGGTAGAAGTCAGTAGACTCACCAGGACCAACTTAAGCAGGCATGAGAATGGACTTGGGGGACCCCCAGGGCCACTCTCAGGCAGGCTTAACATTGGGAGTTGACGAGTTAGGTCTCTATCTAGAGGCTCTAACAGATCCATTCGAACCAATGGCTCTCAGACCTCTTCTCACAGAGGGATGACATCCCCTCAGAGGAGAGAGCATGAGGCAAAGATGAGGGAAGTCAATCTGAGGATTGAAAGGGAAGAACTTGCCCTGGCCAAAGAGAGACTTGCCTTTGCTAGAGAGCAGAAATTGAGTGGGGCAGACCCCACTGGTGGCAGCATTTTACCTAGAGAAAATGACAGGAGTTTAGACACTAGACACCTGAGTAAGATAGTGCCTCCCTTTAAACAAGTGGATGACATCCACAAATGGATGACTGCTTTGGAGAGGGCCTGCACTGTCCAGTGAGTCCCCCAGAGTCAGTGGGCAGCTATCTTGTGGGTCTCCTTTGAAGGCAAAGGTATATATAAGCTCCTCACTACTAGAGCTGAGGATGCTAACAATTACCAAGTCCTGAAAAATACACTGATTGATGTGTTTGGCTTAACCACTGAGCAGTACAGGTTGCTGTTCAGGGATACCCATAAAATTCAGTCTCAGGATTGGTCTGACTTTGTGGATTGTGCCACTAAGGCTTTGGAAGGCTGGTTGCTGGGCAGTAAGGTTACTGATTACACAGGATTATACAATCTGATTATGAGGGAACAGATTTTAAATAATTGTCAGAACCAGTTGTTGCATCAGCACCTTGTTGACTCAGATCTGACCACTCCCCAAGAATTGGTAAAGAAGCAAGACAGATGGGTCAGAACAAGGGTCAAGCAGAACCAGGCTCAGAACCAGGGTGGTCAGAGGAAAGCAGACCAAAAGGGTAGTAATAAGAATGAGCTAAATCACCAGGAGTCTTCGACAGGTCCCCAACAAACCAAAGAGGGTGGGGGTCAGGCTTCACAGCAGAAAAAGAAGACTCAAGAAGGCCAGTCAAAAAGGTGGTGCCAATACTGTAAAAGTAAGACTCACTGGTTTAGTGAGTGCACCAAGAAAGGAGGGCAAACTCCTACCACTACAGCCCCTAAGGCACCTGCACCCCCTAGTACAGTCAGTAGTGGTAGTGCACCTCCCAAAGGGATTAGTTGGGTTAACCTTGGGATCTGAGGGGTATGAAAACTTAGTTGGCACACTCACTCAGGCTGTCCTTGTCTGTACAGGGGATGTGGATACATCCCCTGATGCAAGTCCCAATACTTTGGGCAAATACAGGCAGACACCTTTTATAAATGGAAAAATGGCTCAGGCCTACAGGGACACTTGTGCCAGTGTCACAATGGTGACACCTAACTTTGTGGACCCTGGACAGATCATACTAGGTACAGACTACCTAGTGACCACTGCCAGCAATGTCACTACCCACCATAGTATGGCAATTGTTGATTTCTCCTGGGGAGGGGTAAGTGGCCAAAAGAAAGTTGTGGTTAGTTCAGACCTCCCAGTTGAATGTTTGTTGGGCAATGATTTGGAAACATCACTATGGTCAGAAGTGGAGCAGAGGACTCACATGGAAATGTTAGGCTTGCCAGCACATGTGCTTGCTGTGACTAGGTCACAGGCCAGAAGATGCCCCACTGAACAGGTGCTGGATCCTGGAACAATGGACCAGACACCTTCCAAGAAGAAGAGCAGTAGGGTTAGGGCATTGCCTTCCCCCTTGCCCCAGGTTGTGGATCAAGTCTCAGAGGAGGCTGACCTCAAAGAGCTGAGGGAAACTGAGCCTAAAGAACTTGAACCTGATCAGGTTGAGTTTCTGGGTTCAGGGGGACCCTCCAGAGAAAACCTGGGGAAGGCACAGTTAGACTGCCCTTCTCTTGAACCCCTCAGACAGCAGGCTGCTGCTGCGGCTGCAGGGAACGCTACAGGTGCCCACAGGGTATACTGGGATGATGGACTCCTGCACTCTGAAGCAAGAGACCCCAAACCTGGTGTAACCAGGAGGCTGGTCATCCCCTTGTCACAGAGAGGTTTCCTTCTTACCTTGGCCCATGAGATTCCCCTTGCAGGACACTTAGGCCAGAATAAGACTTGGGACAGACTTCTCTCACACTTTCACTGGCCTCACATGAATGAAGATACCAAGGAGTTTTGTCGCTCCTGTGTCACTTGCCAAGCCAGTGGTAAGTCAGGTGGCAAAACAAAGGCCCCCCTCATACCACTACCTGTGGTGGGGGTACCCTTTGAAAGAGTGGGGATTGACATTGTTGGTCCAATGGAACCCCAGACAGCATCAGGGCACATGTTTATACTGGTGGTGGTGGACCATGCCGCCAGGTATCCTGAAGCTATTCCCCTTAGGACCACTACAGCACCTGTTGTGGCAAGAGCCCTAGTTGGAGTGTTCTCCAGAGTGGGCTTTCCTAAGGAGGTTGTCTCTGACAGAGGTGCAAACTTCATGTCAGGATATCTGACTACTATGTGGAAGGAATGCGGTGTCAACTACAAGTTCACCACACCCTATCATCCACAGTGCAATGGGCTTGTTGAAAGGTTCAACAGGACCCTAAAAGGGATGATCCATGGACTACCTGAAAAGCTCAGGCGTAGATGGGATGTCCTGATACCCTGCCTTTTGTTTGCTTATAGAGAAGTCCCACAGAAGGGGGTTGGCTACAGCCCTTTTGAGCTTTTGTATGGACATCCTGTAAGAGGACCCCTGTGTTTGGTGAAGGAAGGATGGGAGAGACCTCTCAAAAAGCCTGCAACCAACATAGTGGACTATGTACTTGGTCTCCCCTCCAGGATGGCTGAGTATATGGAAAAGGCTTCTAAAAACCTTGAGGCAAGCCAAGAACTCCAAAAAGCTTGGCATGACCAAAAGGCTGTCCTGACTGTGTACAAGCCTGGACAGAAGGTGTGGGTGTTGGAGCCAGTGGCCCCAGCAGCACTCAAAGACAAATGGTCTGGGCCCCACACAATCATTGAGCAAAAGGGAGAGGTCACCTACCTGGTGGACCTTGGAACTCCCAGGAGCCCCCTCAGGGTGCTCCATGTGAATAGGCTCAAGGCATATGTCGACAGGAAGGACATGAGCTTGCTCATGGCCACAGATGAGGGACAGGAGGAGGAGAGTGACCCTCTCCCAGACCTGCTCACTCAGAACCCTGATGATGGGTCAGTAGATGGTGTTGTCTTTTGTGGCAGCCTCTCTGAGCATCAGCAAAAGGATTGCAAACAAGTTCTTCAATCCTTTAGACATATGTTCTCTCTGACACCCAGCAAAACCAATTGGTGTACCCATGAGGTTGACACTGGTGCCAGTTAAGAGTAAAATCTACAGACAGCCTGATCATGTCAGAGACTGCATCAAGACAGAGGTGCAGAAAATGTTGGAGCTGGGAGTCATTGAGCCCTCAGATAGCCCTTGGGCTAGTCCAGTACTTCTAGTGCCAAAACCTCACACCCAGGGTGGTAAGAAAGAGATGAGGTGTTGCGTAGACTACAGAGGCCTCAATGCAGTCACTAAGACTGATGCCCACCCAATACCAAGGGCAGATGAGCTTATAGATAGATTGGCTTCTGCCAACTACTTAAGTACATTTGACCTGACAGCTGGGTATTGGCAAATCTGGTTAGCTGAGGAAGCCAAGCCCAAGACAGCATTTTCTACCCCTGGTGGGCATTATCAGTTTGTGGTAATGCCCTTTGGTTTGAAAAATGCACCTGCCACCTTCCAAAGGCTGGTGAATCAAGTTCTCACTGGGCTGGATGACTTCTGTGCAGCATATCTTGATGATATATCTGTCTTTAGTTCCACCTGGGAGGTTCACCTGGTCCATCTGAGGAAAGTGTTAGAGGCACTGCAAGCAGCAGGTCTCACTATCAAGGCCACAAAGTGCCAGATAGGGCAGACGCAGGTTGTATACCTGGGCCACCTTGTAGGTGGAGGCCAGGTTCAGCCACTGGAGAGCAAGATACAGTCTATCAAGGACTGGGCCCCTCCAACCACCCAGACTCAGGTTCGAGCTTTTTTGGGCCTGACTGGTTATTACAGGAAATTTGTCAGAAATTATGGATCAATTGTGACTCCACTTAATGACCTGACAAGTAAAAAGATGCCACTGGAGTGGGAATAGTAATTTTTACCACTACACTATCCAACACTTTCCCTACTGTTGCACTCACTGGAGAGGGAATAGTAATTTTTACCCTCCCACTATCTAAGACTTTATCTACGGTTGCACTCGCTGAAATGGGAATATTAGTAATTTTTACCCTCCCGCTATCCAACGCTTTCCCTACTGTTGCACTCACTGGAGTGGGAATAGTAAGCCAGGGTGGAGGGAGGGTAAGGGGTTAGGATGAAAAATCTAAAAAAAAAGTAAAAATAAGGTGTATCAAGGTAAAAATTGCTAACATTAAAAGGCAGCAGGGAAGCTTTATACAAAAATATGTCAAGCATTAAAATTTGTACATCTAATGTAGGCGGCTTGAATGACTCGAGAAAATGTCAAAGGGTGGAGCATTTTTCTAAGTTCAATAATGTTGATATTTTTTGCATACAGGAGACCCACCTTCCTTGGGCAAAAAGAAATTTGATGAAATTCAGGGGGCTCGAAATTTTAGCCTGCTCATCTCAAACGTCAACAATCAGAGAAGTGGCCATTTTAGCTAAGCCTATGGTAGGAGGAGCAAAACGTTACAAGGCTGATAGCGCAGATAGATGGGTGATAGCTGAACTTAATCTAGGCTGTACAACATGTGTGATATACGAATCAAACCAGGATGATTCGGAAATCTTTGACTATTTGGAAGGAGAACTAGCTAATTGGCAAACACCCTTAGTGGTTTGTGGGGATTTAAATATTTCAGTAGACTGGAACAAAACAGATGATTATGCTGGGCGGAAACCTAAAGTGTTCCGAGCTCTCGATTCCCTTATGAAATCACATGGTCTTAAAGATGTGTGGGCGGTAACGGAACCTTTAGATCCAGGCTACACCTTTTTTTCTTGCCCTAACTCAAAGTATACTAAATTAGACTACTTCTTGATTTCTTCCACGGGGCTGAATAAGGTGCGAATCAAGAAACTTCCAAAATCAATATCAGACCATAATCCTCTAGTTTTGTACTACGATATGCCTAAAATGGAAAGGAAACAAACCAGCTGGTCTTTTGAGAGAAAATTATGATTGGATCCTAGATTTGTTGAACATCTCAAAAAATGGGCTGTGGAGTTTTATGATAATAATAAGTATAGTGCGTCTAGGAATAACGTTTGGGATGCTTTTAAGGCCGCTTTAAGAGGAAAGACGATAAGCTGTTCTGCTAGGATTAGGAAAGACGATAAGAGAGAAATCAAGAAGCTTACAGATTTGTTAGTGGTAGCGGAAGAACAGCATATTAAGGACATAGGTCAGGGACGAGAGGGGCGGGAGAGTCTAAAAAGAATAACTGTTCTTAAAGCGGACTTGCAGAAAATAATCACTCAGAAAGAAACTAATGACTACCAGGTTTCCAAGGCAAGATGCTATGAAACAGGAGAACAGGCAGGTAAGGCACTTGCTCTGCAGATAAGACAAAAGAGGACTATGAATGTAATCTCATGTATGCAGGACGAGGATAAGGAGTATACGGAGCCTAATGACATCTTGAGAGTCTTTCAGAATTTTTATCAAAATCTCTATAATGAAGAAGGCTCTATGGAAGAGCACGGTTCAGACTCTGGCTATGCAGATGGTGGGCCGTGCCTATACACTCAAACTAGAGAAGATCTTGATAGAGACCTAGATATGACAGATTTAACTAAGGCCTTACAGGAACTAGCCTCAGGTAAGGCAGCAGGACCTGACGGAATCCCCCTCGAGATGTATAAATGCTTAGAAAAGGAGATCGCACCAATTTTATTGGATTTATTCAAAGGTATTTTGTGGTCAGGTATAATACCCGAGTCCTGGAAGGATACTAACATCGTTATCTTCCACAAGAAGGGGATACCAAAGGAATTACCAGGGTTTTACCGACCGATATCGCTAATTAACGCAGACACTAAGCTATACTCTAAGATCTGGGCTGGCAGGTTGGGAGGGATCATTGGACGTCTCGTTTCTCCGTGGCAGCATGGGTTTATACCCGGTAGAGGTACTACAGAGCACACTAGAAGAGCAATTGCGCTATTTGATGGCCATGGTGCTACGGGGGGCGAGATGGCCATGATCCTCTTCGACGCTGAGAAAGCCTTTGACCGAGTGGTATGGGATTTTCTTTGGGGGATTTTGGTCGGTAGAGGCTTCGGTAAAAACTTTCTGAGGGCGATTAAGGCTATGTACCTTGATCCGGTGGCTCGTGTTATGGTTATGGGGGAAAAATCTGATAAAATAATGATAAAGAGAGGGACTCGCCAGGGTTGCCCTTGCTCCCCGATCCTATTTTCTTTATATATAGATCCTTTCATTCAAAAAATTGTAGTTTCTCGCCAAATTAGCCCTGTAGTGTTTAATGGCTTCACTACAAAATTGCTTGCCCATGCTGATGACCTGGCTATAACTACATCTGACCCGCATCAAGCAATGCCAGCTTTGGTTCAACTGGCCAACGAATTTGGTCTTCACTCAGGTTATCGGTTAAATGAGGGGAAAACGCAGATAATATGTACTAAAAATATAGTGAAGTCTGATTACAGATTTGTAAATTCAGCCATATATCTTGGGGTCAGAATTAACGCAGCAGTTGAGAAGATGGTCGGAGAGAATTATCTTCCCCTTATTAATGAAATTGAAAAGGACTTGAAAAGAATTGATGTGCTACACTTATCTTTGATTGGTAGAGTGAATGTTTTAAAAATGACAATGTTTCCCAAAGTTTTATATCTGTTTAGGGCTATCCCATTACTGTTAGAGGAAAATGTGCTGAGGAAAATCGAATCCACATTGGTTAGCTTTGTTTGGCAGTATGGCAAAGTGAGACGCTCAATTATATTATATGTCATTACCCTGGAACAGGGGAGGTCTGGCTATGCCCAATCTGAGATTATATCACTTGGTATGCCTCCTTACACAGATGAACATATTAGTTCAAGCAGAACCACTACCATCTGAAGATCAAACTGAAAGTCAGGTCCCCCCCTCTATCTTTGAGCTGTTATTGGGGAGGAAGATTCAGAAAAGGGGGTGGTGATGAACAGAGTGTCTGAATTAAGCAGACCACTCTTACCCAGTCCAAAGATCAGGGCTTGATTCATCACCGTTTTTTAGCTCACTGCACCATCCCAGCTCAGAACCTGGCTACATGCAAATTAGTCTGTTCCTGTCCCAGTGCATGATGGGAACAGGGCAAACCAAACTACCAAGCCAATTCTTATACTGGGAAGGAAACAAGCTACCGGGGACCAGTTTCTGGCATTTCAGCCATCGTCGGCCCGGCTTGCTTGAATGCTGAGGGTGCAATGAGCAAGGGACTCACATCTGAGTATACCCTTCCACGCTTATGGTGGACAAAATGATTCAGAAAAGGGGGTGGTGATGAACAGAGTGTCTGAATTAAGCAGACCACTCTTACCCAGTCCAAAGATCAGGGCTTGATCCATCACCATTTTTTAGCTCACTGCACCATCCCAGCTCAGAACCTGGCTACATGCAAATTAGTAATGTTCCTGTCCCAGTGCATGATGGGCACAGGGCAAACCAAACTACCAAGCCAATTCTTATACTGGGAAGGAAACAAGCTACCGGGGACCGGTTTCTGGCATTTCAGCCGCCGTCGGCCCGGCTTGCTTGAATCCTGATGGTGCAATGAGCAAGGGACTCACATCTGAGTATACCCTTCCACGCTTATTTTGGACAAAATGATTCAGAAAAGGGGGTGGTAATGAACAGAGTGTCTGAATTAAGCAGACCACTCTTACCCAGTCCAAAGATCAGGGCTTGATCCATCACCGTTTTTTAGCTCACTGCACCATCCCAGCTCGGAACCTGGCTACATGCAAATTAGTCTTTTCCTGTCCCAGTGCATGATGGGAACAGGGCAAACCAAACTACCAAGCCAATTCTTATACTGGGAAGGAAACAAGCTACCGGGGAACCGGTTGCTTGGCATTTCAGCCGTCGTCGGCCCGGCTTGCTTGAATCCTGATGGTGCAATGAGCAAGGGACTCACATCTGAATATACCCTTCCACGCTTATGGTGGACAAAATGATTCAGAAAAGGGGGTGGTGATGAACAGAGTGTCTGAATTAAGCAGACCACTCTTACCCAGTCCAAAGATCAGGGCTTGATCCATCACCGTTTTTTAGCTCACTGCACCATCCCAGCTAAGAACCTGGCTACATGCAAATTAGTCTGTTCCTGTCCCAGTGCATGATGGGAACAGGGCATATTTTGCATTTGCATTCACAAAGCGGCAGGCACCACACGGTGCCTGCCACATTGTGCATGCAGATGCTGGGCGGAACCATAGGTACCCCCATGTGCAACCCCCACCTCCCTTCACCCTGGGGGCTCGCAACGGGCCCTCAAAGCAAAGACTGTATGCATAGGCATAGGACCCCAAGCATTGTAATATGGTTGGCGGTGTCTCGCAGACACCGCCACCATATGTACCAGCGGAAAAGTGGCGGACGGTCTTTCCATCCGCTTCGGACCCACCAGCCATCCTAATGTGGCGGGGGGTCATTTCAGTGAGGATGGCGGGTGGATTTCCCACGCTGGGCCGGCGGTGGCTACTGCCAGCCCGGTTGGGGCAATCTGCCCGCCATCCTAACGGGGCCCTTAGACTGGAATCTAGTCTAAGTTTTTGTAGCTCATAATTGTCGATACACAGAAAGTAAATATTTTCTATTATCAAAAATAGCTGACATACAGATGCATTATTTATGTACTAATGTATAACTATATAGTGAATAGGAAAGTAAAAAAGTATACTTATGTGTGATTTTCTACGCATTGCACCCCTTCCTACCCACATTTTGTAAATTTAGGATTTATAGATATACTTCACCTCTTTTAAGCGAAATGAACTCACATCATTTGTTTTAGAGGAATACCTCTACAGTTTTCTACATCATGGCTGTTCAATTTTTTTTATTTCATTTCCTTGTCCTCTTCTCTGGCAATCCATGTATGAACTCCTAGGAATTCCTGCCTCTTCATATTGGAGGAAAGGATTTAAAAAGGATTACTTTAGTGGGTGGCACAATTGTTGCTGCAGGTCGACTAGAAGCATCTAATGTACAGTCCCTGGGTACATTTGGTACCACTTACTAGGAATTTAGAAGACAATTAAATGTGGCTATTATGTGTTAGCTTTTTATAACATCTTTGATTGAGAGAGCACACACACTTTAGCACTGGTTAGATATGGTACAGTGCACAGAGTCTTAAGGCCAACAAAAATAAGTTTATTAAAACAGGAGTGAAAGCAAAAGGTTTGGGTGAATACCATGCCAAGGACGGTTGGATAACAATAAGAATTGTGAGAGCCATCTATGAGGAGCTGAAAAATTAACAAAGTATTTTATCATTCCAGGCACAATATTACAGCTTTGAATTAATATTAGAACATTGGAACGTTGGAAGCTCCATTGAAAACAATGGAGTGCTCTGGGCTTATAATGGCTGTTATAAGCCTGGAGCTCCAACATTCCAATGTTTCTTTGTTCACAGCTCTGGCTTTGAACAAAGGCTTCTAGGACCCTGAGGGGATTCCAATCCCCTCACGCTTCCAAAAGGCTTTGTTTTTTTTGTTAGAACATTCTGTTCTCTAGTGACAGAATGTTCTAATAGCCTTATAGCCCTTCGTAGATGGGCTATACCGCTATTAAAGTCCCTCTCCCTTGTTAAAGGCCCTCGCCTTCGGCTCGGGGCCTTTAACGCTGGAGAGGGCCTTTATTAGCTGGTATAGGCCTCTACGGCGGGCTATAAGGCTATATAATACCATCCAAACCAACCTGCAATTAATAAAAGCAACCCCTATGTATGTGTTTCTCTTAGAGCTCATCAGAGAGGAACAGCTTTGTCCAGACACAAGGGAGCACCCAGTATAAGTCAAAACAATGCTCCTTCAGGCATAGAATGCTGCATAAATCATTCGAGAATCGTGAGGGACTAAAGTCCTCCCTCGGAATTCGATGCTTAACCAAATTGCTGGGTTACAACACATACTGCACACATTACAATTATTATAAATGCCTGTTGTATTTCCATAATGAATTGCAAATATTTATTTTTGAAACCAAGCATTTGTGTGGTGAAACGGATGTTGTCTTTATTAAAGCATCAAATGTACAATCAAATGCTTTAAATTTGAGTCAAGCACATTGACAGATTATCCAACAAGAATGTTAAAGGTTCAGTGAATTTTGATAGGTCCCTTCATCTTTTCTTCTTTTCCAATTCAAAATTCGAAAATTTTGTGTTTTTGACATATTCCGCTGTCCAAACCTCAGATGAATTGTCTTTAACTTTAACCTCTAGTCACTCAAGCTGATGGAAAGTCAAACACAAAAATAAATTTGCTTTTGTGAGGAGTACGATAGTTGTTTCAATTCCATTGCATTGCCGAAAACAAAAACAAGGAATCTCTCTATTTTAAGATGCATTCAAAAGTCAATATGAAATAACACTAGTGAAAAGAAGGCAATATATTAATGTTTAGTTGAGATTCTCATGGATGTCAATAAGGCTTACTCTGGTGCAGGCAGTGCTGCCTCTGGTTTGCCTTTCGGTACTGTCACTGGTATTGCTCTCTCGGTCGTTGTGATCACCAAGGCAGAGACAAGAACATAAATGAAAATGGCTTTAAGGGATCAGTTTACTTTCTACAGTTTCCACTCTTTGCCCTTCCTTAGAACCTCAGGAGAAAATACAAGTAAGCGACTGTTGAGGATCTAATGCTGGGATAGGAGGTCGAAACAGTGATGTCATAGTGCTAAAAAACGATCCAAGACATACATCACAGTCCATTTTATCTTGGTGAATTGACTTTCATGGAAAATTATGTTAATAATATTCGCGCACCGCCTTCTCCTAAGTCTCTGAGTGGGTTTCTTCATATATGCATAGCAGGTAAAATTAAATGTTATTAGATCAGTTCCAAAAAGATTTTTCTTTATGTAAAGGAAAACTACTCGCAGAAAAATTCAAAATGTCCGTGTGATGAAGTTAGACGTTATTCACAAAGACCGAAACATATAGATTACTCAAGAAAAGTCTGGAGTGCCACATACAGAATGTCAATGGGGCAGTCTGGGCTGGTAAATCATGTGGCGGCCTCCTCATGCCTCGGTGTACAGCAGGGCGTTCTGTAAAATAAAAGGCAAAATGCTAATGCTGCAACTTTAGCAATGTAAGAAAACAGTTTATATAAAGAAGCCTGTAAAATAAGTTAAAAAGAACGGGTTATCGTTCTTTCACTGTCTCATCATTTTTTAACTGAAGTATTTTCAATATTATATCCAACAAAGCCATGGTTGCTGCTTTTTTTTATTTTAAGCAACTAACAACCATTGACAAAGCCAATAGTCCTGGTTTTTGTTGGTGTAATGATACTTGCTGTATTATATATCTGGATGCAGTGACAGAAACAACATAATACCAGTCGGGCGGAACACTATGCTAGCGCTGATTTTTAGCCTAGGTGTTTTAAACTACGCCCTTAATTACATCGAACACCCCCTTTGAGGAGACCCCGGAGTTTTTTTTACACCACTTCAAGCCCTGGAAACAACACCAAGTCACAGTCACCTCACATCCTGGCACTGTGCATCATGTGTGACTCATGACTTCTACGTTTTCAGACTGCCTATGTGCAGGGGCATAGTGAACTTTCCCCCATCCCACCCCACCCCTTGCTTTAGGAACTACAGCGAGGGTAAAGTTCATCATGGGCCTTTTCTGTCTGCAACTCTGTAGACAAAGGCTCAGCTCATAATGTGAAAAGGTGGGTGAGTAAATAAGTGTAGGAATGTGTGAATGGCTGGATGGATGACTGAAAAGATGAATGGATAAATGAAAGGGTGAATGGATAGATAAAAGAAAGGATGGATGGATGAGTGGAAGTATGGATGAGGGAAAAGGTAAATAGATGTATGTATGGGTGGAAGGGTAGATGGATGGGTTAAAAGGTGGATGGGTGTATGAAAGGATGGATGGATGAGTGAAAGCTTAGATGATGGGCGAGTGAATGGGTGGATAGATGAGTGGATGGATGGATAGATTGAATTGATAAGTGAAATGGTGAATGTATGGATGGATGAGTGAAAGGGGTAGATGGGCAAAAGGATGAATAGATTTGTGAAGAAGTAAAAGGGTGGATGGATAAGAGAAGGATGGATGCATGAGTGAAAGGATGATGAGTAATAGGATCAATGGATGGAATAAATGAATGGATGAGTAGATGGATGGATGGGTGGATGATGGATTGATGGATAGATGGATAAGTGAAAGGGGGATGGAGAGAGAAAGGGAGGCTGAATGACTGAAAGGGTGAATGGGTGGAAGGATAAGTGACTGGGTGGATGGAAGAGTAAGTGAATGAATGGATGGCTGGATGGGTAAAAGGGTAAATGGCTGGATGGATGAGTGAATAGATGGATGGGTGAAAGAGTGGATGGATGAATGTACGAATGGAATGGGTGAAAGGGTGGATAGATGAATAATGGATGGATGACTGAAAGGGTGGATGGAGACTTGGATGAGTGTAATGATGGATGGAAGGATATATGGTGGCAGGCGCGCAACACCCATTGGACTCACCGGGCTTCAGCCCCCCCCCGTCGTGTGTGGCAGCCCGGGATGAGATAGATCCCGGGCACACACAGAGCCGCACCAAAACGTTTCACAGGTCTTTAAAAGACCATTTGAATGTTAATTAGGCCTTGCAGTTGTTTCACCCCTTCTAAGAGCCCCTGCAGCTCCACTCGGCCTACTGATTAAAGGTTCAGCCCCCCCAAAAAATTTTCTTAGCCCCCTCCGAAATGTGGCTCTAGTTGCGTCTCTGTATGGTGGATAGGTTTGCAAATGGTTGAATATGTTTGGATATAAATGGGCACATAGATGAAAGGACAGAATGAATGGTGAATAATAGATAAAAGAATTATTACACCTTGTAGCACCCATTATCTTAAGTAGCATTTCCTATACATTGACTTTCACGTTAATATGATTCATTGTCTCTATATAATGTGTGTGATCTAACGCACTCCGACACCCTGCCCTACATAATTCGGATGAGTAACACTATAAGAGAAATTAAATACACATAAGAGACGGTCTAAGTGAAGATGAGGGGCACCATTGAAGGGTGATAGCAAGTCAGGACTGGCCGGACCGGGCATCGGGTGTTTCCCTGCGAGGCTGGAAAGGGGGGGGGGAGTGGTTTTGTTACTGGGGGCTGGCACTGCAAAGTTACTTATATATCCAGTAGTTTTCAATCTAGAATAAAAGAGGCTTCACTTATATTCAGGTGTGGTTCACCATTGTCTGGTGATTAATGTACCTGCTGGAGTGGATGCAAATTGTGAATTGTCTAAGGCAGCAAGCTGCAGCCATACTGAAAAACCGTCAAGCGCATGATTGTCTCAACCTAATATAAACCTATTTTGACTTGTACTTAGATGGTTGTCTATTTACTTACTTACATATATACTATTGCGCGACCACCTCTGACGTATCTGTAAAATTTACCTTTTGTCCCGAAGTTTTGTCCTGAATTTTGACCTTTTGCCCTGAATTTTTGTCCTGAATTTCGACGCTTTGTCCTGAATTTTTACACTCACCGTCCTGAATTTGCACCTATGCCAGTTGGTCACCCTAGTGCGGAGACGGAGCGATTGAAGGATCCGGTTCACAGCTGAAGATACATGGATGGCAGTATGGAGAATAATTGAGCTTTTTGGGGTCAAAATGAAAATCAACTCTCTTTAAGCATGTGGCGGCTGCAATCACCGCAGGGGCAGCACAGTGACACTCGGACACAAGCTTCAAGTGAGACTTTCAGCAACAAGCGGCAGCAGAGAAGGTGTGCGCTGCTTGGAGCTACGGGGCTTTTGAGGGGGTTTGAAGGGGGCTTGAAGGCTTCAGCTTGCAGCTGAGACAGGTGTAAGATAGTAAGGAAACATGGCTGGATTGTGCATTGCCTCGTACAGCGGAGTGACGGTGGAGTGGAATAAGAGAATTTGGTTGGTTCTAATACTTTGCTTTCTTTTCCTTTTCAAATTTGTCTCTGTGCTGGACAGAAACTGAGACTGAGACAATTTAAGTGAAGCTGGCTCTCTGTTTTTTGTGGCTCTAGGGATTTTGCTTTTGGGAGCAGCTATTTCTGGTTCGCACTAATTTTTTTAATTATTGATAAAATCTTTTTGCTTCATAAATAATTGGAATGGCTCCCAAGGTTGCTTGTGGTGGTAAGACAAGAGGAGCAGGGGAGGCTGTAGTTGGTACACGGGCGGATTAGCTGCAAGGAATGTTAAAGAAATGCCTGGTGGTGAACAACAAGAGCATGCTGCTATACAGGGTAAAGGTCTTATACGTGGGACACCTAAGATTTCTCAAATGTTTCAAGCGATCATTGGTAAAAAAGCTGCAAACACTCCGAACGCCTCTATACAGTTTCACGCATCTGAAGTTTCACAAGGGGGGTATGAGTCAATCCCTGGCCTTCAGGAAGAGGGTCATGTGACTGCGATTGTGCAAGATGCTATAGCCCCCTTGATTAATGATGATGAACTGGTTCAGATTCAAGATAATTATGGTGCTGGCCAGGACAGGAATGAGCCCACTAGTAGTAAGGAAAGCGAATTTTATTCTTTGTCTGAGTACTCAGAAATGCCAGATGTTGATGAAGATTTGGTTTTGGACCTACAGTCATATGACGGGTGCACTACAGTTTCACCATCCTTTAGTATCAATAACAACCATGGTCAGGCCTCCTTAAGGGGTACTTCTGCAGAAACTCTCACTGTTCGGAAAAAGAAAATCCAGGCACCAGGTACTGGGTCAGTATCTACTGAGGTTCCTGATTTGGAGAATTCTGGAGGGGAGCAGTTGTTCGAAGGGTTGGATCTGGGAGCAGGTGGCCCTGTGGAAGAAACACAAGAACTACAAGGCCAAGTCTCGCTGGAAGCGACATATCGATCTATTTCTGAGCACAGGGTTGAAATCTGAGCTGAAAATCTAAAAGCACACACTGCCTGTCGAAAATTACAAAATACAGTGAGAAGGTTGGCCAAGACATGCAATGAATTTACCGAAAGAATGACGGAAGCAGAAACTTGTATATCATTCCTGGAAGACCAGATGGAGGTAAAAAAGTATGCTGTAGCAGACATAAAAGCCAACAAGGACAATGTGCATGATAAGCTCCCCGATTTGGAAAATCGCTTACACCGGAACCATTTGCGTATACTTGGTGTACCTGAAGGTATTGAGGGGCAAGATGTTTGAAAATTTGTGATTGAGCTATTTAAGGAAGCATTCCCTGAGTTGAAGGAATGGAAATGGTCACAAGAAATTCAACGTGCACACAGGTTCCTGTTTCTGCAACGGCCTCCAAGGAATGGGCAACAGACACAGCAGCCGCGGGCTATACTAATTTCTCTTAATAATTTTCTGGCTCAGCAGGCACTGTACGATCTGGCCAGGCCAGATAAGAAGAGGACAGGGAAGGGGATTACATTTGTTGTTAGACCCTACTACTGCCACTCTACAGTAGAGAAAAGATGGCAGCTTCAACAGCTGCTTACTCCCTTCCAAGCAAAGGGTGCTCAAGTATTTTTATTGCAGCCAACAACTTTAAAGATTGTTAATAAGGAACAGACCCGCTTCTTTACTTCTGAAAATGTAGCTAAAGAATATCTTCAATCTACTTAAAAAGGACTATTATTTTGGCTGCATTGGTAGAACCTGTCGGGACTTGTGTATTTATTTAGAAATAACAAACTGAGGTCAATGTTCTGATAATTAGGGTTTAATCAACTTTTGTGTTTTTTATCATTCTCTATTTTGAATTTGGATCCGATAGGGACGAGCACCAACTGGGCTACTCATCTAACATCATAAGAGCGATGGGCCCTTAGGCCTCTATGTTGGGGGAGGGTTTTGAGGGGTGGGGAGGGGCTCAAGGGTGGGTGTGGGGGAGGGGTGAGGGGTGAGGGTCACTTGGGGTGGGGTGGAGATTGGGTCAAGGGGAAAAATTCAGCACATAGTTTCGGTTGTAGGAATCGTAGGAATAGTAGGGTATTTCTATTTTCATTGATGGCTAAGAAATCTTAATTTTGCGATGGCTGGCAGGAGGATGCATGTATGCACCTTCAATGTCTGCGGATTGAATAATGTCCTTAAGCGGAAACGGCTTAGAGTTGATCTGCCGGTAATAAATCCAGATATCCTCTGTCTACAAGAGACACACGTTCTATGGGTCAACCTAAGGATATTATCGGAGCTGGGCTGCACATTGGTAACAACCTCTAGACAGGCTACTATGTATAGGGGGGTGGCAATTTTGTGCTGCGGTGGTATGGTATGCATGGGCAGAGAGAAGGTAGACAACCTGGGGAGGTGGGCCATTACGGAGTGCATACTCGGCGGAATTAAGATTGTATTTTGTACAGTATATGCCTCAAATTTAGATGAGGCGGAGACTTTGGAGTTTTTGAACGTTGAGCTGGCACTGTGGGGGACCCCTTTGATATTGTTAGGTGATTTTAATATACATGGGAATGGTCAGACCTGGGATCCTGATTTTGTGAGTAATATGGGACGTAAGCCCAAAGTATTTTACGGCTCTACAGCAGTTGCTACAGGATTATGGTCTGGTTGATGGTTGGGCTGTAGTGAACCACGGAGATCCGGGGTACACGTTCTACTCTTTCCCACACAATCCGTTTTTTCGGCTAGATTATATTTTTCTACCTCGATCAATGACTGTGGGGTCAAAGATGCAGGTCTGGCCTCATATCATATCAGATCATGGGCCAGTGGTATTGGATCTCACTTGTTTTAGCCTCCCCAGGGAACGGAGATCCTTTACATTTAATAAAAAACTCTTATGTGATGAGGAATATGTTCGGCATATATGCAATTGAATTACATTATTTATGGAGAGTAATAAAGGCTCGTCCACCTTACCAATGATATAGGACTCATTAAAAGCTGGTATAAGGGGCGAAACACTTAGTTTTGGGTTGGGTTAGGCAGAGACTACAGAAAGAACATATACTGGGTCTGCTTGAGTACTTAAAAACAGCGGAGCAGTTAGAGTTAATGCTGATAGCCAAGATGCACAAACTAAAGTTGCATGTTGCAAGGTCAAGATTAATGGGTTATAGAGTCAGGAAATTACTGCTCAGTTTAAAACATATAAGGCAGAAAGATATGAATACGGGGAAATAACTGGTAGGTGTTTAGCTCAAAGGATGCGGGGTCGACAAGCTGCTCAGCGGATTGAGGCTCTTGAAGATGGCAAGGGTTTACAGCTGAAACACTTGAAGATGTTCTGCATGTCTTTCATGCCTATTATGAGGAGTTATACACTCAAGAACCAGTGGAGCAGGAGAATATCACACAGATTTTGCAGAATTTTGACTTAACTGAACTAGTGTTAGCAGAACGTGAAGACCTGGAGGCCCCAATTACTATGCTTGAATTGCAGGAAGCCCTGGAAGGATTAGCATCAGGGAAAGCGCCAAGGCCTGACAAACTTCCATTAGAGATATACTGTTTAGCCTTTCCTATTATAAAAGAAGACATGTTGGCATCATTTATAGCGGCTCAGTGTGGGGACCCTTCACCATCTTGGGACGATGACAATATTTTGAGCTTTAAAAAAAAGGACAACCCTTCTAGGTTGCCGGGGTCATATAGACCTATTTATTTAATTAACGCTGACAGCAAGGTTTATTCTAAAATTATTGCAACTCGACTGGCCCAAGTTTTATCCCCGCTGGTATCTCGCCACCAGCATGGTTTTTTACCTGGCAGGAGTGCTGTTAATCATATACATAGGGTGATGGCATTGCTCGAATATCTTACTGTGCAGCAAAAACACATTGGCTTAATTTTTTCAGATGCTGAAAAAGCATTTGATCGTGTGTCATGTTCATTTCTTTGGGCTAAAATGCATAAAATGGGCTTTGGATCTCATTTTTTGCAAGCGATATAAACTATGTATGAACATCCGCGGGCTAGAATCTGCATAATGGGGCAGGAGTCACCATTTGTATATATAACCAGGGGGACTCAACAAGGTTGCCCATGTTCGCCTCTACTATTTGTGATCTATATCAATACGCTGGTACAATTGTTGGAAACAGCGAATAAAATGCAGTCAATGGTTGTCGGGGAGTATCAAACCCGTGTTCTTGCCTATGCAGATGATATAGCGGTAATAACACCTGATCCTGAGCAAGCTTTGTTGGAAATAGAAAATTTGACGTGAAATTTTGGGGCAGTCGCTGGTTACAGGCTGAATATTTCTAAGACCCAGGTTGTCTGTACTGAGGGTCTTTGCCCCAGTGAAGCTCGAGTTATGCCAGAAGCAAGGTATCTGGGTATAAACATTCGGCTGGCACTTCAAGAGATTGTAGAAGTCAATTGGGCGGACATACTTTCCTCGGCAAAAAGATGTTTGGAAAAAGTTGAATGTCTCCATGGGCGTTGTAATGTTTTAAAAATGGGTATTCTCCCTAGGGCTATGTATTATTTTAGGACAGTACAGCTGGAGCTTACTCGACACCAATTATTGCAGTTACAGTCTCCTGGACTGGCCCTTGCGGGCACCGGGCAATCCCCCGGTGCGCCGCGCGGGTGGGGGCCGATTTTGTTACAGGGCCGGTTTTGCAGGAAAGCTGCAAAATCGGCCCTGTAACAAAATCGGCCGAAAACCGGCCCTGGCAGAGACACGGTCGCCCCCCAGGGGGAGGGCTGGTGGGGCTTGAGCACTTTGCCAGGGCCGGTTTTGGTTCCCAGTCCGGGCCTGTAGACAGATTTATATGGGGCCAGAAGCAAGCACGCCAAGCTTCAAAGTTTATGTCATTATCGTTGTAACGTGGTGGGTGGGGTGTGCCGAACTTCATATTTTATTATTTTATTTGTCTGCTGCAGAGTATGCAGTATTTGGTGATCGAGACGGAAATGCGATCATTTGAAGCTCTAAATATATAGCAAATGTTGATGGGGAATCAGGCATGCAAGGCATTACTCAAATTTTATGAGCCGAGGTATTTTAAAAGGGCGCAATTTAAAATTGCATTTTGCGGCCCCCGGGGGTGTTCGCGCGAGGACACGGCAGGTGGAAGTTAGGTCAGGGGTTTAGGTCAGGGGTGGGAGGGGTTTAGGTAGGAGGCTACTTATGGGGGAACAGGAGAGGAACAACTTCCTTTTCCTGTCCCCGGTGCCTCAGGGAAGAGTCAGGTTTTTGCCACCCGCCCACCCTACAAGAAAAGGGGTTTTTGGTGCGGTGTTGTTATGGTTGCCATGTTGGGCAACATGCCAGTTTAGGACAGGATGGCAAGGGGGGATACGTTCCGGGAACTGGGAGGGGTGGGGAGTCCATGACGGGCAGAATCACCCTTACAGGGAGGGTGTTACAGGCGCAGGATGGGAGAGAGTGGTAGACGGGAGTGCGATGGATGGAAATGACCGAGGACTCGGAAAGTGGAAAGGGGAAGTGAATGGGATGCAAAGAGGTTGTGGTGTGATTTGGGAATGGATGGTGGAGCACGTGAGTGGATGACGGTTGAAAGGCAGGATGTTGGGGGGATTGTTATGGTTGATAATGTTATGTTTTGTAAGCTGTCATGCCTGTCCTAATAAATGGCCTTTTACGCAAACTGATGCGTGGAGTGGTTATTGCGCGAGCAGCATACAAAGTATGGAAGTCGATATGTAAAATCATATCTATAGGTCGTATAGGTTATTACATGCCTTTGAATTCTTTGGAAATATTTCCATCGGTTTTTTGGGATGCAAAAATGGCTACTTGGAGGGATAAAGGGATACAACGGCTAGGGAATCTGTATAGTGAAGGAGTTATGGTTTCCTTTACAGATCTTGTTAGAAAATATAAGTTGCCCAAAAACGATTTTTTTTTAATATTTGCAAATCCGCGACTAACTAGTTAAACATTGCAAACGCACGCAAATAATGTCTAATGATTTAAAAGAGGCTTTGATAAAAAAGAGTTAAGATTGGGGCATTGTATGGCATATTGTTGGAGTCTCAACGGGATGAAATTGTGTTGCAAGATACAAAGTGAGGTGAACCTTTTTGTAAGATTGGTCTATATGTTCAATTATCGATTGATACGGCTACCAAAATCATGCTGACAGCTAATTTACGTACTCAACACTACAAAACTTTGTTTAATCTATATCATACCGCTGTGAAAATGATGAGGTGGGGGGGGCTTCATGGACGGAAATGCTTCAGGTGTTCGGCAGAGAAAGCCGACATAGTGCACATATTCTTTGATTGTTTAGCGTTGAAACAGTTTGTAAGGAGCATTTCTGAATTTTTGTCACAGATCACAGGGGTCAATGTGTATATCTCTAGAGAGATTATGCTTTTAGGTGTGCGGGAAGGCTCTGATTCCATCCAGAGCTACTACCCGTTTCGATATCTTTTATTTATGGCTACTGCTGTTGGTAGACTTTGTGTTGCTTCTATGTGGCTTCAATCAGAGGCACCAACATTCGAAAGATGGCATGCGAAGTTCTTCAATGTTTTTAATCTGGAATACAGTTAGTATCGCACAAAATCGATGCAGAAGAAACAATTGGGGTTGAAAATTTGGCAGCCTATGTTACAACATATGGAGATGTTGATATGAAACCCAAGTGGGCCTCATATAGTTCTATTTTATATTCCCCTTTTTTTTCTTCTTTTTTTCTTTCCCCTTTTTTTCTGTGAACAATATTCCTACAGCAATAACTTAAAGTTATGATTTTCAAAGAAAATAATTTGCTTTTTTTTGTAAACTATGTACTGAACAATAAAGCATTAAAAAAAAGCTTAGCTTTCTTCTTGCACATAGCTGAGGGATTTGTTTATTGACAAATTCCTCATTTAAAGAGGTTTGCTTGCGCGCTGGCTCGGCACTACACAATTTGCACCTGCGGGACTTTTTTTTATTGAGGAGTAAATTGTTACTTTACGTCATTCTGCGGTACTCTTTTTCCACGCAAACGCCCACACAACACATTACCAGATAACCCCATAGGTGTCCGTTCAGTGATATTCATTTTCACCCCCTCAGGATGAAAGCAATTATTTACCCTGCTTTGACTCAATCGTGAGAGCTGCAATGTTCGAGGTTTACACGTTATCATGACTTATAGGAGAAGGGAGTCAAACGTGACAGGATACGAATTGTGTACAACATCTGTGAATAATTGGGCCCAGCTTGCATTTTACAGATTCGGTTTGATCTGGTGTTTTAAAAGCAAATGAGTCGTGTCTGACGCGAACTAATAAACTCTTGGACTTGGCTGAGCACGTGTTGTTCACGGTATTTTATTCATCTACCTCAGCTAAAAAGGCCCGTGGCGCTTTATGGGGCTGGAACCACCCAGTGGACCTGCCCATGGCCAGGACCGAGCAGCTCAGATTTTCCTCTTAGAAGTGATGAGAGGCATATTCTGAAACCTGTTGGTGGAGTGAGTGTGGGGCCATTATAGGTCCTGGTTAAATTACAAGAGCACCTCGCTTAATTATAGAAATGTCGAATCTGTAAACTGCACAAGCTCTCACAAAATGTGGGAATGCTATGACGACTAAAGCAGCACGTACTTACAGGGCCGTGAAAACGAAATTCACGCTTTACTTCACTCAGTTTCCTCAGTTGATTCCTCTATTAAACTACAATAGCGAAGTTGGCGTTACAGTGTCGTTTTATTGGCCTTACGAGCACCCAGATGTGGTAACAGGTATTTTTCAGTTCCCATGATTTTGTCATGTAATAAGGGCGTGCTGTGGTCTGGGCTTGTGAGGACTGTTCTTGCAAAGTTATTATCCAGAGAGGTGCATGCTATAAACAACATCTGTAGCAACCCGATACGAGTAATGAATTCCACCGATTTCACGCAGTACAAGGCTAGGTGGAACCACAAAAATGCATTGCTTTTAAAGTTTATCACCTCACCCACGTGTAGCGCCTTAATGGCAAATTCTCATTCACCGGGAGGAAGTGGATTTATTTCAAAGTTACAGAACAAGATGTTATTTATCGCACCGGAATTTAACCTGACCCCAAGCGACCCAATGGCCATAACTTTGTTTACTTTCCAATTTTTTCTTCATTACTTGCTAGCACCTCGTCGTATTTTCATATAATTGTCATAGAATGCATTAAAATAAATTAAACTTTGTTTTCTTGTTATGTGATATTTGTATTTACATTGCGGTTCCCATAACCCTTGCGAGGCCAAAGTGTTTTTCGACACCTGACTTTGGACCTTCTTTTTATGAATCATTTACATCGTTCTTGGTATGCCCCGATAGGTCCTGGAGGATTCTGGGGGCATATATCCAAGCAATAGCGATAATTATCGCTATTGCTTGGTTAGAGACAAAAAATTACCGCTGACCTGCGGCGATGTTTATCGCAAATAAACCTTGGTATTACCAAGGTTTATCGCAAATGCGATAAAAAACAGCCGCAATGCATGAATATCGCTGAAAAGTCAGCGATATTCATGCATTACCGAGCAAATGCTCTTAGCCATGTTATCCACCTCCCATTGGATAACATGGCTAAGAACTGCTCAGGGCAGGTGTTAGCTTTTGGGGATATTCGCGCTTAGCGCGAATATCTCCAAAAGTTGGTAATAGGAGATAGCAATGTTAGCGACTGTTTCCAGTCGCTAACATCTTGGCACGCCCACTTTGCATGTCATTGGTGATAAATATCACTGACATGCAAAGCGGGCCCCAGATGGTCGCTATCTCCTACTAGCTGTCGCTAACTGGTGTTAACGCCAGCTAGGTATAATTTTATCTCCGCTTTCTTGGCTTTTTAAGCCAAAAAAGCGGAGACAAACCCCCTTGATAATATGCCCCCTGATTTTTTTCAGAAGCCTGGGCTCCTCTTCAAGTACGTAATGGAGGAGTACTGATAAATACTTGAATAAACTAAATACAACGTTTAATGTTAAGGTTTGGCTTAGCGTAAGAGGATATGTTTAGCCCTACGGTTTGATTTAGAGTGAGGTTTGGGTAAGAATAGGCTTAGTATTAAGCTTGAAATTATCCTTATGCCGTTTGTGAAATTAGTGGATGATAAAATTATTACAAGATAGAATTTGACACTGAGGTGCTCAGAATTTATCGCATGTGATGATAGTCACGAGTGGCGGCTCCTTCGCTATGGCAGAGGAGTGTCGACCAACAGCCTTTAAGCAGTGCAACATAATGGAAACATAAAAGGATAATAACTTTGAGTTATTATCATTTTATGTTTCTGTGCTGCTTTGCCGGCGGGAGGGTGGGTGTTGATGCTCTGCTCTCAGAGCAGGGGAGGAGTGGTTTGCCCACTCCTAAGTGCAAATGACTGTTTGGCCAGCCCTCTTGGGCCATCCAAAACTTTCAGCACACTTTCCCTGTTCTCCATGCAGGGTGCATTACAGCCTGCATGCGCTGGCTGTGCTTTCTGTTCCTTGAATTCAAGATAAGCAGAGCAGGAGCAGAGACGCAGTACCCGGCGGCAAGGTAAGTGCCTTATAAACAAGCCCGTGGCACATTGCGCCACCGGAACGTAAAAAAAAGTGATGCTCCAGCAGGGCAATAGTGCCGGTAGGGCCTCATTATTGAGGCCCATGATCATCAAGAAGAAGTTTTCCTGAGGTCTGAATATAGACTGATGGTCATGGAGGAGATACTTTAGTTCAATATACTCTTGGAGTTATCTCTTCAGCTGTCTTTCCATGATCTTGCTGTGTAAGGGGAGAAAAGAGCTTAGTCAGAAGTGTGACAAAAACTAGGATCTGTAGTTGATGATGGTGTTAGAAATGGGGGTCTCTAATTGGCAGAGGTATGTACCTTTGTCCAAGTAGATATCTTTGCTCCTATTCAGGGTAAGGGAGTTACGCACTTTAGATAACTCATGCACATCTCCTGGGTTGCTTTGCAGAAGCAGAGGGGCTTATTTCAAAGGCAATGTGTAAAGTATTTGTACTCAAGACACACAGTAACCCAGTCAAAACACCACAAATGGAAACCAAACCAGTTTAGAAAAATAAAGTATCTTTATCTAAACCAAACAAGACCAAAATGACATAAATCCAACATACATGTATGAAAATATGAATTTTAGAACAGTTATCTCAAAAACAGCAATTGCAGAAATAAATAGCTCTACTTGGTGCTATTACGACATAGTGACAGGCATAAATCCAACGTGAGGCGCCAACCACAAGGTGCGCAGTGTCGGGCAGGAATCACCCAGAACCCCAAACAATAATACCTTTGAAAAATGAAGTCTACAGACGATGCATGGCATCGTGGAGGTGAGGCGTCAGTGCCGAAGTCGAGGCTGGTTTCTTGGCTGCCACGGGGGTGGGGAGGTGTTGTGTCTGTGAGGAGGTGATGGGTCAAGTCCAGGACAGGGGAAATAAGGCGGCGTTGGCGGTGAGGCAACGGTTCCAGTGAGGTGATACAAAGTCAGAGAGTTTGTGAAGACACCCTCACCAGTTAGCGGCTCTGTGATAACAGGACACTGGCACTTGTGGTGAGGACGACGGGGCAAGCGCTGGCAATGGGAAGGCCGATAACTGCAGGTTTCACAGGCATCAGAACTGCGGTGCAAGCGGGGCGGCCAGTTGTGCACTCCAAGAACGGTGCTCCCAGCCTTGGTGCAGGTCACAGCGTCACTAGTACATCGCTGATGGCGTCAGAGTTGTTTTTCTTGCATTGCGGCAACAACCACACAATTCTCGTGCCTAGGAACAGGAATTGGCGCCCTTCTGAGTACAGGAGTCCACAGAGGAATTCAGGTGCTGTTGAATGAGTTGCAGGTGAAGTCTTTGTGTCCCTGAGATTTCAGAACAGGAGGCCAGCACACACAGGCCCTTGGATATTCTCCTTCAAGCAGGTTCACAGCAAATTTCCAGTCTTTGTTCTCTCCTTGGAAGAAGCAGCAACTCTAGGCCAACCCAGCAAAGCACACAGCATAGGGGCAGTCCTCACTGCTCTCCAGCTCATATCCTTGGCGAAGGTTCCTCTTGAGTTCAGAAGTGATCAAATTCTCTATGTTTTGAGGTCCAATGCTTTTACCTTCCTCTTTGTTCTCTTTGCAGCAAGGATCTCTGAGCCCAGTCCTAACCAGTTCTGTCGTCTCTGGCGCAGCATCACTACAGGAGGTGGAAACAGTATTGTGCAGATGAGACACTGCCTATTCAGGTGCTAGTGAAACTCCTCTTACCACTCTAAATGCAGCCACGGTCTATTGAGCCCATCTATGAGTCACCCAGGAAATTAGGGACACACCTTAACCCCCCTTGTGGCTGTCTAGATTGATTGCACATCCCCAGCTCCTGTCACTCTAAAACCAGACAGTCAACACACAAAGCAGCAGTGGCACACAGAATTGTTAAATAAGAAAATGCCTACTTTCTAAAAGTGGCTTTTTCAAACACAGAATTTAAAAATCATCTCCCTAAGAAGATGTGTTATGAAATTCTAAGTTCAGAGAGTCTAAACTCCGCTTCTCTATCTAGTCCTAATGGAAAGTTATGTTTGTGAGATGTCACAAAGGAACTCCCATGTTAACCTATGGTACAGATATCCTTTCAATAGTGAAAAACAAAATACACAGTATTTCACTATCAGGACATGTCACACACACACCAGTACATGTCATAGCTTTTACATACAGTACACACTGCCCATGGGGCCTACTTGAAGGGTGCCTTACATATAAGGGAATGGAAGGTTAGGGCCTGGCAAGTGGGTGCACTAGCTAGGTTGAAATGGCAGTTTAAAACTGCACAGACATACACTGCAGTGGCAGGTCTGAGATATGTTTAAAAGGCAACAAGCGTGGGTGGCACATTCAGTGCTGCACGCCAGCTAAATGATAACTCATGCTACAGACGTATCACAAAAAATCCCACAAATGAAATCCAAAGCGAATTGTTCCAAACCATTGAAAAAGGATTCGATCAAGGCTTTGTGGGACCTAAAGAACTGGCATTTTTACAGAATAAAAACCCACGAACCCCAGTTTTTTACTTATTACCAAAAATTCATAAGGATGAAGAAAACCCACCAGGA
Organism: Lissotriton vulgaris; assembly: GCF_964263255.1. Lineage (NCBI taxonomy): Eukaryota > Metazoa > Chordata > Amphibia > Caudata > Salamandridae > Lissotriton > Lissotriton vulgaris. Next base: position 627,436,474 of record NC_141694.1, on the reverse strand, counting down.
CGCCCAATAGTCTCTGGGTGCGATTCCTTATTAGAGCCGGTTGCCAAGTACATCGACTTCTTCTTAAAACCCTTCATTGAAGAAATACCAGCTCATCTCAAAGACACCACTGCTTTCCTCCAAAAAATCAATACAATAACTTTTGAAGAAAGTACACAGCTATTGGTGACGCTAGACGTCGTTTCGCTGTACACTCAGATCCCTCAAGATCAAGCCCTTGAGACACTGTCATTTTTTCTAGACACGTGTGAGAGACCATTCCAAGTACCTTCCGAATTCATCCTGCAGCTGGCCTCCTTCGCATTAAAAAATAATTTTTTCACTTTTGATTCCGAATACTTCCTACAGGTCAAGGGAGTAGCTATGGGATGCCCATTTGCCCCGGAACTAGCAATAATGTTCATGGGACTTTACGAAAAAAAGTTCATTTATAATAACAATCCCTTTAGTGAGCGGATCTCGCATTACATGCGATATATAGATGATGTTTTCCTCATCTGGACCGGGGACCTTGAAACCCTCAATGAATTTGTTGACTGGCTCAACCAACGTACAAATGATATTAAATTCAATTGCGCGTCATCAAACCGATCCATTACATTCTTGGATGTACAAGTTGAACTTCGCAATGGCAGCCTTGAAACGACCTTGTTCAGAAAACCAACGGATAGAAACAAGGCATTGTTGTACACCAGTAATCATCCCCGGAGTCTCAGACAAAACTTACCCTTTGGACAATTCCTCAGGATTCGGAGGAATTGTTCACGTAAAGAAGAATACTTTGAGCATGCCAATTTACTCAAGGAGAGGCTTCTCCTACAAGGATATCCAAAGAAACTGTTAAAGATTTCTCTCAAAAGAGCATGGTGGACGCCACGTGAGACATTAATGCAGAAAAAACCAAGAGTGGAGCAAAAACGAGTGGTATGTGTTTCCACCTTTTGCCCAGCGGCGAATCAACTTAAGAAATTGATAACATCGAATTGGCATTTAGTGAAAGACCTACATGAGGATTTCAGCAATCCACCACTATTTGCATTTAAGAAGGAAAAGAGCGTTGCAAACCACATAGTGAGGGCAGCCCTACCCATTGAGAAAGGCCCGACTCTAAGGAGTCTATTCGGTTTTCCTCAGACGAAAGGACACCATAAATGTGGAACTTGTATTTGTTGCCACGAGACCATAGAGGAGACGTTGTTCTCATTTAACAACATTAATTGGAAGCATGAAGTTTTTACCAATTGTAAAACTAGGAATGTCGTGTATGCGATATTATGCCCTTGTCCAAAGTTATATATTGGGAAAACAACCCAAGAGGTCAGGCAACGCATTACTCAGCATAAATCTAGACTACGCAGAGAAGTTGAGAATGCACCTTTAGTACACCATTGGTTGACAAAGAACCATGACAAAAACAAACTTAACTGGACGGTCTTGTCTAAAATAGAAAATGACCCAAGAGGGGGCGATTTGGAAACCCGACTGAACCAAAGAGAAGCACTGCTTATCATGAAATATGATACAGCAGTGAATGGATTGAATGAGATCTCCGAAATTTATAAAACCAATCCATGAATCCGCAAAGAGGACTTCATCTCCCATAAACCTTCAGTTTCCAAGACATGACCGGCAATACTACAACTCCCAAAACCCTCCAGGACGAAGCCACACCCACAACCAACATTACGGTGAGGTTTCAGTCACCCGCTGCTGAATGAAGGGGAAGGAGTGAAGAACACGATCGATTGTAGACTTCAAGCAGGAACGTGGAGTACGGCCACGGTAAGAATGATACGATTGGGACTAGCGAACGCCTGCACCCAGCACTAAATTAAGCGTTAGATTGACGTCTCACGCACGATGGTAACACTCGATCCTCGCATTGTTTTTCCTCAGCCTTTGGCGCCGGAACCGATTTCTCGGACTGAGCGCGACCCATCTGGGATTAACTCCCAAACGTTTTCCAAGCGATTACGCACCGCAGCTAAGGTAAGCGTGTAAACCCGCACTGACAGAGCAATACATGCACAGTTATGTGTGAGACTCACAGCGAGACTTAGTACACTTTATTTATTATTTTTTCCAGCATCCTCCGCTGCACCTTCACTTGGAATACATCTGTCTCCTCTTTTCTCGTTGGAGCTTTGACCCAACAGTTGAGGTAGGCTGAGGAAAGTTGGTTAGCGATAGAGGTGTTGATCTCTTAGATTATGGTTAGTGATGATTGTTTTCTTTCTCTTTGTAGTAAAGTTTTGGTCCTGAAGAGAACCCTAAGAACCACAGGGTTCGAAACGCGTCGACCGACCCGGTCCCGGGTCACCCGTTTGATTCCACATTGAATTTGTTTTGCCAACTGATTGAAAGAGACATTCTTTTTTTTCGAACTTTGAGGAACAATTGTGATAAAGAACAACAAATGTTTTGTATATATAGTGTTTTGTATATATAGAATTTTGTTTGACACCGGGACTAGTATGAATGTGGTATAGTATGAATGGATGGCCAAGAATGTGTTGTATGTGAATTTGCTTAAATCACTGTACATATTAATTTGTGTTTCATGTTTTGTGTTTGTATATAAATGTAAAAATAATTTTCATGCTTTTGTATTCCCATGCACAAAAAGAAAAACGACTAAAAACTAAAATAGTCTTCAGAAAAAATTAAAGTAAAGGTTGCAATTCAAAAAGCAAGTGTCCATGTTATATTTCATGTATACTTTTACAACGGTTGTGCCTAAAAGGTAGCTTCTCAGCATAGGCAAGTTTGTTGTTTCTTTAGCAGGCCCACTAGTAGCATTTGATTTACAGGCTTTGGCACACTCAGTGTACTTCACTAGGGACCTACCAGTAAATCAAATATGCCAACCATGGACAGCGAATTACAGCAACAATTTATATAGGGAGCACATGCACTTTGACTTCCACATTTCCGGGATGCTGCGGTGGTAAAAGGATGCATCAACTGCTGAAGCTACGAATCAAGAGTGGGCCTGATCTAAAAAGCAACACAGGAAGAAGAAGAGCTTACCCTTGCCTTTGGTGGCAATATAACTGTCTCATGAAGTAGACACACCCAGAAGATCTTCCCCCGCTAACCTGAGGCAAGTCACTTTCTCAAAACTGTACCCACCAGAAACCATATTATCACGTGGTTACAAGTTCCATAGGTCGGACATTACCAGCTTGTTCCTTTTGCCAAACTGAATGTGTCTGACCAAGTCCCGGTCCCGAGGAGAGCGCGTAAGAAAATAATGGCTCCGAAAAGCATCGACCTGACCCAGCTAGTGGACACTGATATTGAACTGCATAAATCAAGCATATTCAACAAACAGGGCAATCAACCTGTAGGTAGCCCATAACCCCAACTAGCTTGTATTGGCAGGCGTTAGATGTTAACCACTAAAAAATGTTTTGCCGCCATGTTGCTCATCTCAACTGAAGGACTGGTCATTTCTGGTATTGTCATGTATTGCCATCCAATTCTGTTTGTTGTATAATTGTCAAATGTATCACTGTTAGTAATGTGTTGTTAAATAATCATAATTGTTTGTTCTTCTCTGTGTAACATAACTCAATATGTTGATTATCGTTTTCAAAAAGGTAACTGAATAGTAGTGGTGTAATAAATCTCCAAAACCACCTTAGTTGACAAAGTGTTTTTTTCATTCATTTATTGTTGATGTAATTTTCATACCCAAACACTCTTTTCCTAGAAAGCAGGCCCACTAGTAGCTTTTGATTTACAGGCTTTAGCACACTCCGTGTACTTCATTAGGGACTTACCAGTAAATCAAATATGACAATCATGAATAGCGAATTACAGCAAAAATTTATTCAGGGAGCACTTGCACTTTGACACTGATCAGCAGTGGCCAAGAGCCCAAGTGCCCAAAGCATCTAAGGCAGAACAACGAAATCCAGTACACCATCAAAAATACAGGTGGTAGAGGCAAAAAGTCAGGGAAACCCTGCCAAGTCTAACAGATAGCAATTTCAAAAGCCTGCCACAACTCTAAAGCTGAGGTGAGCTTTTGTCATGTTAGTGCTGTCCATTGCAAAAAAGGGAGGACATGTTAGAAACATGTAACTGAACAGAGGTCCATAGGAAAGTTTGTGGGTAGGCTTAGATGTTCAGTAGTCTCCAGTGATTCGAATGAGAAGGCAGCTTGTAATAGAGGTGATAAAACGAGGTGGAAGAAAGGTTGTTCTGATGTGTTGCGGAGAGAGTTACTTATTTATTTAAGCCAGTTGTCCAATGAAACATCGTTTAAATGCTTGTTTTTTTAGGTTTGACTGGAGCTAGGATATTTATGCTAGAAGATATATTTTGTTTGATGAAGTCCAATTTTGCTTTGGGGTAAAATAATTCGAATTGCCTTGTCATCAGATCATAAATGAATGTCCACAAACAGAATATTTTTGAGTGCCTGTAAAGGTTGGTGGTATTAATAATACTGTTTCAGCTAATAGATTTGAAAACTAGTATGTCCCGATGTTTTTTGAACTGATCACTCACACTGCGTGAGAAAGTGGTTGAGGCAGTGAAATTGGGGCTGGCAAAAATTCCTGGGTGACAAAAACATCAGTTCACCTGGGAGTTGACCCTCATATCAGAAGGACCACACCTGACAATTAAGAGGTGGTGTCACTCCTTGGACTTACTCCTGAAAAGAAGGTCAAGATAGTTGCGGAGTGAGACATGGTGCTGCAACAGCTTAATATCCTGAGAGAAGAAATGGTGGACCTGAGTTCTCTGGCAGAACCGGTGCCATGGGACAACTTGAACCTTGTGTGTCATTGTGATATCTAAATTATGGAACATGCAACCTAACTGGAGAAGCTTTTGGTGGGCTAGATAGGGAACACATTCCTAGCAACAGCAGTGTGACAAACAATGACAGACAATGGTGACCCCTGGAGTGTCTGACTATAAAATAGGAGGAGTGTCTTAGTTGGACACCTGATAGTAGAGTGTTGTCCACAAGGAAGATTAAGCAGTGCACCAATAAGGTGATGGAAGACTTTATTATCCTGCTATATGGAGGCTGTAAGAGAAGAAAAAGAGATTGAACAGGAGAAAGGGACCTGGAGGGCTCAGAGATCACTAAGGGGCAGCTGGTGACTTCCAAAAACCTAACACTTGAATTGCGGCTGAGATCGAAGACATGGAGTGCATTGCAAGAAGTTAAGGCAAGTACAGCCAAGTCAAAGAGAGTGGTGGCCAACTTGGAACAGCGTAATTCAAAGCCAGAAGCAAATCAAGTCATTATTCAGGCCAATGTCACATAAAGTGAGCACTTTGGAAAAAGCACTATATCAGCCTTATTCTGACTGGAGAAAAAGGTAGAAACCTTTGAAAATGCACAATAAGCTAGGTGAAATGTGCTTAGCAGACTGAAGCTAACCTCCATCCTATGGATACTGAGTTGTGCCCTCTCCTGCTGTGGATGTGGATTGGGAGCAAAGTGTCTTGAATTTCTTCAGACTGAGTTTCTGGGCTCTGAGCCTTCTACTGCTGTAGAGGTAATTAGAGTCGCTAGACTGAACAGGAGGGATTATTTGGGTTTCAGGTTAGGGAGCAAGAATTTGCAGGCAGACAGTGCCACAACTGTGAATAGTAACAAGGTCTCCAGCAAGAAAGTTGTACTTTTATTGTTTTTTGAGGATAGTGTCCACGTGTTTTCAGACCTGAGTTAGATAACATTCTAGAGAAAGTCGGAGGTGTAAAACATAAGAATGAAATGATTAGCTACGGACTCGTAAAGGGTGAAACATAGGGTACAAGAATTATGGGGCATATTACCAAGGGCCATTATCTCCGCCTTAGCAGGACTTTTTCCCGCTAAAGCGGCGATAATTTTATTGCCCTATTACCTAGCTGTCGCTAACACCAGTTAGCGACAGCTAGTAGGAGATAGCGATCATCTTGAGGCCCACTTTGCATGTCAGCGATATTTATCGCTAATGACATGCAAAGTGGGTGTGCCAAGATGTTAGCGACTGGAAACAGTCACTAATATCGCTATCTCCAATTATCAACAAAGCCTTACTTTTGGAAATATTCGCGCTAAGCTAATGCCTGCCCAGAGCAGTTCTTAGCCATGTTATCCAAAGGAAGGTGGATAACATGGCTAAGAGCATTGTCACGATAATGCATGAATATCGCTGATTTTTCAGCGATATTCATGAATTTCGCAGGATTTTTACCGCTCTTGAGATAAACCTTGATAATATCAAGGTATCTAAGCGGTAAAAATCGTCGGAGCGCAGCGATATAATTTTAGCCGCTAGCCATGCATAGCGATAATTATCGCTATTGCTTGGTAATATGCCCCTATGTTATTACTCAGTCAGAAACAGCACAACAATTTTGGGAATTAGCACGGATGACAGAGATCATTTAAAAACTTGAATCATAAATACTGTTGCTAAGCATGCATTTGGTGATGTATACCTCTGGCATTGTCTGATTTATTTTCCTCCTCTCTTTTTTGAATAGGAGGAGTTATTATAAGTTGAATCCATCAAGATGTTTGTTTGTTAGTTCACGTAGGGTAATTTAGTTGATATTTTTTACTTGCTGTGTATTACTCTTTTCTCCCCCACTTAATGGCCCATTTTCAAAAGGCCATTTAATATTAAATGATGCCAATAACTAAACACTCTGATGAGATATAATACTGGTGATTTTATTTGCATGTAGGACTGTTATGGTAATTGATTTTTTACACACTTATTGCTCCTCTTTGGTAAGCCTAATAAATAATTATTGAAACGTAAAACTAGTGCAAAGCACTTCTGCAAACTACTTAGCCTAAATATATAAGTCAAACCATTTTTGAAAGGGTTGGCACGTGTGTGCCTGTCTACAACATTGTTAAGTAGGCTGCGGCTGGACTTTTCAAATTAACAATGCTCTACTAGGTAATATGTGGAAAACCAAATAATCAACACAAACCGAGGGGCAGATTTATGATAACTGGCGCATCCCCAGGGATGCGCCAGTTATCGTGCGCCGCAGCTCCGCCACCCATGGTGCGCCGCATTTACAATGCGGCGCACCATGGGGCAAAAAGGGCACAGATGTGTGACGCATCTGTGCCGTAAAAGTGGCGCATTGCTGGAGTTGTGTCGCAAGCGCGACGCAGCTCCAGCAAGGCTCGGGGGTGCCCTATCTGACCAATGCTGCGTCAAGACCTACCCCTGCTTCAAGCAGGCGCAGGGTTTTGACGCAGCATTGGCCTGAAAGTGACTGAGTGAAATCTTATAGATTTCACTCAGCCACTTTTGCGAGTCGCACCTGCCCCGGAACGCCCACCCTGCGCCGGAACGCCCACAAGCTGCGCAGGGCTTTACAACGTGACGCATCTGCCTAGATGCGTCACGTTGTAAATCGGTCGTAGGGATGCGCCACGTTTACGCCACAGTTGCGCGACGCAAACGTGGCGCATTCCCAACATAAATCTGCCCCCGAGTATTTTGTAAATGGCCACAAACGTTAATGTTCCTTCACTTTACCAACAAAATATATTGAAATCAACAATTCGTTGCTTGAAGTCTACTATCCTGCACAATTTGTTCTCCTCATACCACATCAACTCTGCCTCTAAGTTAAGGTTACCAAAATAAGGAACACAGCTTTGTTTTAACCAGAATCATTTAAAAAATGAAAATTAAAAATTCAAACTGGCAATAAGAAACATAAAAACACAGACATCCTTTGAGTATCTACATTTGTGAAAGTCAATGGGTAAATAACTGAAAGTGCTCGTAGGAAACAGGAGCTAAGAAAGATAATGATATGAGCAGGAGAAGACAGTGTCTGGGAGATTGAATGCGGGAGAAGTACAAGTAAGTCGGGTCGGCAAGGGAATGGATTTCAAAGAGGGAATAGACTGTGTGCATGTGTTTGTGAGAGGAGCATATCATTGAGAGGAGAGAGTGAAATGGGTGAGTAAGAGGCATGTGTGGGACAGAAACGAGGGGCGTTGAAAGGAGGGTGTGAAAAGTTTAAACAAGAAGATATGTGAAAGCAAAATGTATGAGGCATTAATGAGCTGATTGTCAGAAAGAGTAGTGTGTGTTGAACTTGAGAGTAGTGAGGAGGATAGCAAAAGCAGTGTTTCAGAAGATGGACAGAAATAGGCGTGCAAATGAAAAGTGAGAGAGGAGTGTATGTCAGATAAAGAAAGGTAGGCGGGTGTGTGGAAAAAGAGTGTGAGGCTCATGCATTTAAAAAAATGGGTGAACATGAGTTAAAGAGAGTAGTTGTGAGAAGAGAGGACTGCCTGAGACATGAGAGCAAGGGTAATTTCTGGGGAAGAGAATACTAGATGTGTGACTAGGATGCCACCAGCGGAGAGGGGTTGGGGGGCGGGTTCATATTTCCAGTACAAGCAGCAAATGGAGCACCATTGCTAAAATGGTTGGTACAGAAAATGTACTCTGAACCATGTATAGCTATAGATGGTACAGATGAAAATAGAGCTACCAGAAACAGCTAAGAATTCGAAGTGGTAAAATAGAGATAGACGAGCTGAGAAAGTGGGAAAAATGAGAATAGTGTATCATATGCAGATGAGCACAGAGTAGTGGTGACAACTATAATGTGAAAGAGTAAGTGAAAGGTAGAAGGGCTAAGAAAGTGGAAAAAATGGTAAATTGGTGGCAGATTAAATTGTAAAGAAGAGAATGAAAGGGGTAGCTGTCACAGGAGAGTGTTAGGGTGTTGAAAGGTCGAAAAAGGGTAAAATGATAAATGACGGTGAAGCAAGAAAAGTGAGAAGAGACTGAGAAGAAATAGAAATGTAAATCAAATGGGTGCACATGAGAGAGCAGAAGGGAAAGAGAATAAGGAAGTGGGAAAAGGTAAGAATGAAGAGAATGGATAGAGTTAGATGATGGAGAGAGAGAGTGAGAGGCAGAAATAAATATGTAGAGGAGAGAAGGGGATTAAGAGACATAAGAGAAATTGTAAGGGAGAACAAAAGAGCAACATTGAGGCATTATTTTTAATTTTGATCATGTCATCATTAAACAGCCTATACTGGGCATCTGTTGCTCCCTCCATTCGATTTCCCACCACGTGTAGAGAAGGTATCTGTATTGATACAGCAGCAAGGGCACAGCCGTTGAGGACTAAGGTAAAATGACAAATATATCTGTGAATGTCAGCAGTTGCATCTAATGGAAGTGACAGGATATGAAACCAGGATTTACAGCAGTGGCAGCAGATTTCTGAGTGACAGCAGCAGAATTTCAGGAAGCTGACATGGAATATCACCTGAATGAGAAGGGCATCAAAATTTACATATTAAGTCACCCATCCACATATACATTCTTCTCAGTGAATTAAGCACCCACTTTGGAGTGCTTAACTTTGAGACCTACATGCCACTCATACCATAACTGTGCATCTTCTATGAGCGATTAAAGTTTGTGCTAGTCTGCTCTTATGATTCTGTTCTACAGGGACTGGAAAACTGCACTTGGTGCCTTCTGTGAGAGAAGAAAGTTAATTTGCTATTGCCATGCTGTACCTCTTCTGTGGGGAATCAAAGCTTGTACTGCTGTTTTCTGAGTTGTACGTGTCCTGTGATAGCGAAAGCTTACTCCACTGCTACTTTAGCTATACATGTCCTCGGAAGGACACTACTTCTACCACAGAAATGCCTGTTCGATGAAGAAGGGATGTTTCTACTCATGTTGCCACATCTAACTAAAGGATATAATGAATATAGTTGCATAATATTGCATATGAGTTAGTGATTGTTTCACAAGATTTGATGTGTCATACCAAGACTGGTCATCTTGAGGAAGGCACTTGACCCAGAAGTGGTTCATTTTTGAGCAGCAAAACATGGTGACAGAAAAGAGAAACAGGTTTCTAGCTCAATAATCCTGTGTTTACTCTTTGTTAGATCTGGGGGTTTCTAGTTGGCAGAGGTAGGTACCTTTGACAAATAGGGACCCTTGCATCTAGTCAGGGTAAGGGGGTACACTCTTAAAATAACCCCTGCTCACCCCCTTGGTAGCTTAGCTCAAGCAGACAGGCTTATCTCAGAGGCAGTGTGTAAAGCATTTGTGAACAGATACAGTAACCCTGTGACAACACTACAGATGGACACCACACAAGTTGTAGTATACAAATAAGTGTTTTTATATAGACTTAACACAAGGCCACAAATGACAAAAAATCTACAATACTGTACTTAAAATGGTAGAATTAGCTTAGTTCTCTTTAGATGTTCAAATGCGAAACTTTGAGTCATTGTACCTTAGGATGCGTACCGCTATACAACGAAAGTGTTGCAGTGAAGGTGATGCATCGGTTCCTTACACGCAAGAACGGTGATGCGCCGGTTCCCTACTGTTGTGTAGGGGACGGTGATGCGTCGGTTCGTCTCTGCAAGGGGAGGTGATACGTCAGTTTCCTACTGTGCTTCCGTGGCGATGTGACCAGCAGCGCCGTGATGCGATGAAGATCTGGTGTAATGAAACAAAGATGGCGTCTTCCTTTAATGTGACATCATGCAGACCACGACAGGCCCTGCGACATGCTTCTTGGTAATGCAGCGGTGTCTGATGCGATGTCGATCCTCTCCTCCGATGATGCGATGCACTTCGACAATGATGAGAGCCGCATCAGGCCCTGCAACACACTTCCCGGTGATGCAGCCGCGTCTGATGCAACGTCGATCTTCTTTTCCGGTGATGTGAGGCACTTCGGTGGCCCTGCGATGACTTAACGGTTCTACTGGGCCGCGACAGACCCTGAGACACACTTCCCGGTGATGTGGCGACATCGATCCTCTTCTCCGGCGAGGCGCTTTCTCGTTGTGAAGCGCCAGTGGCAGTTCGGCGTCACGCTTCTTGCTCATGAGACGCGCTTCCAGCTCGTTGCGACACGCAGTTCCTCAGAAAGCCCAACACATCTTCATTCACTTTCAAAGAACTCTTGGGGAGCTGGTGGGTGAAGTCTGTTGTCCCTGAGACTTTAGCAGGAGGCAAGCTCTTTCTCAAGCCCTTGGAGATCCTTCACAAGTTAATGAAAGTACACACAAAGTTCCTCTCTCCTTTCTTTGGCAGTCAGGCAGCCACTGCAGGCCAATCCCCCAAGCAGCACTTCAGCTTAGGGATAGTCTCTCCTCAGTCTCTCTGGTTCCTCTCCTCAGCAAATGTTTCTTCTTGTTTCCCTACAGTGATCTAATTCTCTGGGTCCCCCTTTTTATACACAGTTTATCTTTGTCCTCTGGAGGCAGCTAGGGCTTTGCCTAGTCCAAACCAGGTCTGGTCAGTCCTGGAGCACTCTGTTAACATGCCTCTTTCCTTCCTTTCACAATGCAGGGCAGAGACATCAGACGCACCACAGGAGGTGGAGCCAGCATTGTGGAGGGAAGGCACAGCCCTATTCAGGTACCAGGTGAACTACTCCCACCCATCTGCATGTAGATCTCTCTATTCAGTCCTGTGCTGACTCACCCTGTCTCCTGGAATCCCCCAGCCCCTGTCACTCAAACTCCAGACAAGGAATACACAACCTAGAAGAGGCAGGCTTGGATGGTTAGACAAGAAAATACCTACTTTCTAAAAGTGGTATTTTCAAAGTCAGAATGTTAAGACCAACTTCACTAAAAGATGTATTTCATTATTCTGAGATCAGGCATACTAAACTCGAATTTCTAGTTAGTTCCCTGAGTCAGTTAGGATTATAAGATGTAATAATCAAACTGTCCATACTGACCCATAGGGGACAGTAGCCTTGCAATAGTGGAAAACGAAAATGGCTATAATTCACTATTAGGACATGCCACACACATCAGGGCATGTCCTACCTATTACCTACAATGCACCCTGCCCTTGGGCCTACCATAGGGGTGTCTGATATGAAGAAAAGGGAAGGTTTTGAGACTGGCAAGTGGGTGCACTTGCCCAGTCAGCATGGCAGTACCAGACTGCACACAAGCTCTGCAATGGCAAACCTTAGACACACCTTTACAGGCTGCTTCTGTGGGTGGCACACCTAGTGCTGCAAGCCCACCAGCAGCATTTGGTTTACAAGCCCTGGGCACACTCAGTGCACTGTACTAGGGTCTGACAAGTAAACCAAACAAGCCAATCATGGAGTCACTAATCCTTACATCAAGTTATCAAAGGGAGCACTTGCACTGGGCACTGGATAGCTGGTATTCAAATCCTGGACATTTAATTATCCACCATTTATGAACCTGAAAGCTATACGTCCTATTCAGCCCTGAAGAAGTCCGGTCACGGACAAAACGCGTTGGCTATTTGGCTATCAGCGATTTTTAAAGAAAATGAAAAACTGAATAAAGGACAGAAAATTGAAGACACAGTGTCTCTTGTCTATGTATTTGTTGGGAAAACATTTATGACAATGTTACATGTGCATTAATTAAAGCTGAAACATTATATCTTAAATTGTGTATTTAACTTTGAAGGGTGCTGTCCATTTTTCAAAGTCTGGTGAGCCAAGGAACTAGGGTTTCCTTACTTTCCTTGTTAGGTCTGTATAGGGATTACATTCCTGGTTCTAGCACCTTCATTTTGGACCTAGCCACGGTACTTAAATAGTGGTGCAAACGCTTTGCCTTAATCCCTACGAACATTTTTTTTCTTTAAAAACATTATCACCACTGATGCCAGTGGTACTGGTATTGTCGCAGTCTTTTCTCAAGTGGATGAAAAAGGTTTGGAATCCATTGTGGCTTACGCATCTATGTCTTTGTCTCCTGCAGAGTGCAGATACGCCGTTATTGAGCATGAAGCTCTTGCTTGTGCTTGTGCATTAGAGCATTTTCGCACTTTTGTCAGGGGTAAGGATGTTACAGTTAAATGTGATCATAAACTATTGGTTAAAATTTTGCCAAATGTTGGTATGATTAATGTTTCTGCCAAGTTAGCACGTATTTCTATGCGTTTGCTAAATTTTCTTTACAAAGTTGAATACTTACCTGGTAAGAAAAATGCTGTCGCTGACTTTTTGTCTCGCTTACCTGTTCAAATAGTCGAGAACCAGGATGATCTCAAGGACTCTGTTCAAGTTGCTTGGTTGTGGGATCATGGTTTAGATTTGTTACAAAAAGAAGAGTGGAAGAAAGCTTTAGCTAAAGATGAGTGTATAAGGAAAGTGCTTGCATTTTTTTGTGCAATGGCTGGCGTCAAAAAATGGATTCTAAGGATATGAAAGCTTTTTGGGAAATCAGGGATTAATTATCTTCCTTTGATGGTAATCTTATGAGGTGGGATAAAATTGTTCCTCCTTTTGATGTAAGGAATAAAATGATTTCCTTATGCCATGATGGCCATCTAGGTATTGTAAAAATTAAGTCAAGTGTTAGAAGCAGGTATTGGTGGCCTGGAGTAGACATTGAAGTAGATAGAGTGGGGAGAGATTGTGGTTTATGTTCTTCTGCTGATAAAACTTTAAAAACGTTAAGACAATCTATGAGTGAATTTATGTGCCCAGATTCCCCGTGGGAGTATGTTGCTGTGGACATTATGGGTCCCGTAGGCAATTTTGAAAAATATGTCATGTCTATGATAGATATGTTCTCTAAATGGGCAGTTGTCAAAGTCATCAAAAATTTAGATACGGATACTATGTTATCATTTTTTGATGAAGTTTTCCTTAATGAAGGAACCCCTTCTGTGATCATTAGTGATAATGGAGTACAGTTTACTTCGGAGGTTATGTCAAATGGCTTGTCCAAATGTGGTATACAACACAAAACCGATTCCTTATATAATCCCAGCGGAAACGGTCTTGTGGAAAGGTATACCAGAGTTTTGAAATATGCCATACAATTGGCTTTCAGAAGCAATGTTTCCTGGGAGACGCAAATGTTTAAAATGCTTTGGTCTTATTGTGTCTTTATTACAGATTCCACCAAATTTTCCCCCTTTGAGCTTATGAGGGGTAGAAAACTCAGGGCCAAGTGTATCCTGGTTGGATTAAAAATAAAGGAGAAGTGAGTTGGACTTCTTCTGACATAAAAAACAATCTTTCTCTTAAACATGACAAATACAAAATGTTTTATGACAAGAAACATAATACCCAAGATGTTAGACTTTCTATTGGTCAATGGGTCACAATCAAGAAACGGGGCTTTGTGAGAAAAAATGAAAGCATTTTTTTTTAACTTCAACGGATTGCTTATTTAAGAAAAAATGCTGTCATATTAGAAGACGCAAAATGTTGGACTCTCAAAAGAGTTGCCTTGTGCAAAGCCCCTGTTGTTTTTGATTCGGTAGACAAGAAATCGCCTGTTTTGCAAGATTCTTACCTTTTTCCACGGGTTTGTCAGGATCAAGGCAAGGAAGTCAGGGCTCCAGATCATGGATCACAGTCTGAAGAACCCAACACTCAAATGAAAAGGATCATCACACGTCCTACTGCTTTATTTGATTATATATGTAATTAATGTGTGTATTTAGTTTGTTTATTTGTTTGTAGAGAAGGAGATGTGTAGTGTTTTCTTCTTGTTCCGCGTGGAAGCTCTCGTGCCTTGGAGACTCCACGTGGAAGGAGTAGAATTAGATCTTTGAGAAAGCGCTTACCTTTGAATAGTAAGTAAGTAATTCTTTATTGTTTGATTAATTAAAATCTTACAATACTGCCATTACAAAAACATTTTCAATTTGTACAATACAATACAATACAATAAAAAAAAAGAAGGCATTTCTTTTATCCTTAAAATTGAGATGATTGGACTTAAATAAAAATATAGTAAAATTTTTAAAAATTATCTATTTATTTATTTATGATTTCATAAAAGCTTTTTTTCTCATCTACTTTTATAATTCGGTAGTTATAATTTTTAAAAATTTTACAAAGGCAACGTTCATAACTATATCATTTGGATCAAGACAAATTTTCAATGCCTGTCTGCATGTTCTTGTGGCCCGAAGATTAAAATGAGGTTTAAGTAATGCACATCTTTCCCTGCTAAGGCCAGGACAGATACATAGGAGATGGACAATATTTTCTTCTCCACCTTTGCAAAGTCTACACAATAAACTGGAGTTCGTTTTTTTCCATGGCAGAGCGTGACTAAGGCCTGGCAGAATTCCAAATCTTGCATTCATGAAACACTGTTTACTTTTCTCAGACCAAGGTATCTCCAAGTATTCTTGCACTTTCTTTTTTTCATATCCATTTATTACTGTCCACGCGTGCTTTCTTTTTGCCACCACGTTTTTATCAAGTAATAGTGATAAGTAACTGGTTGTTCGATTCACTATTTTTTTAAACGATCCATTGTTTATTGTATTGTTCCATATAGGCATCAGTGAAAACTCCTCTAGTGCATCATGAAGATATCTCCCAGCAAGTGATTTTTTATTATTATTTACTTCTTGCCAGAGTATTTGTGAAATTTGATTATCATGGTCATTCTTAAACCTATACCACATTTTAATAAACTGACCTTTTCTCGCTAACTCTTGATTGGTCAAACCAAATTCCAGTCTTATTTGTGCTGGTGAAGCATTCTTTGGAAGGTGGAAGAGAGATCTATATACTTTAGAAAGTGCCTTATTAATTGGTGCTGCATCCTTACCCATTAATGCCTCACTTCCATATGTAATAGTTGGGAGCAATTTAGCACCTATGATTTTCAATAGTGGGCCATAAGTTAAACTTCCAAGGGATTTTTGTGCTATCTTGAATGCTGCTGTTAGTGAGTTGGCTTTCCTTTGGATGTCCTGTTTCTGTAGGAGATAGTTTCCCTTCTGGTCAAACAGTACCCCCAGGTATTTGTACACCTCTATTTGTTCAAGTTGATTACTTCCCATGTACCATTTGTTTTTTTGTCTCATATTTTTGTTCCTGGATACCACCATGATTTTTGTTTTAGTTTCGTTAATAACCATTCCATTTTCATTTGCATACAAGAGTGTACTGTTGATTAAGCGCTGGAGACCTATTTTAGTGTGGCTTAATAGGATCGCATCGTCCGCATACATCAAGTTGGATATCAATTTTCCCCCCAGCTTAGGGGGATGTGCATTAAGGTCGTTCAGGTTGACCGATAGGTCTCCTAAAAATAGATTAAAAAGGAGGGGGGCCAGAACACATCCCTGTTTCAGCCCTTCTAATGCAGGAATTTCCTTTGATAATGTCTGACCATCTCCCATCCTTACTCTCACCCAGGTTTTGTTGTGCAGCAACTGTATAAGTTTTAGTAGCGCGGCAGGGATGCCTTTTTCCAAAAGATTTTTCCACAAAAGATTTCTTTGCACACAGTCAAAAGCAGACTTAAAGTCTACAAAGCATAGATATAAGGGCAATTTTATTCTCAGTGATTTTTCAATTGTTAGCGATAATGCCATGATGTTTGTCATTGTTCCAAGCCCTTTAATGAATCCAGTTTGATTCATTGGTAATATATTGTTTTCTGTTACCCATTCATTTAGTTTGTTTAACAGCACTCCAGCAAACAGTTTAGCATCTGTGTCTTGTAAGGTAATAAGTCTGTAGTTCTCTGCAAGAGACCAATTACCTTTCTTATATATAGGAGAGATTAAAGATCCTCGCCACGAATCAGGGATTTTTCCTGTCTCTATCACTTCATTGAATACCTTTACTAGGTACGTCGACCAAAAATCAGGATTTTCTTTATATAGGGCAAATGGGATCCCGTTTGGTCCAGGCGCTCCATCTTTCTGCTTCTTAATCAATCTTATCAAATGCATTTTAGACATTACAAATTGTTCTTGCATCTCATCACTGGCTGTAAAGCTGTTTTGCATACTCACAGTGATTTTTACTGCACCGTTGTTGTTTAGATGTTTTTCTAGGAAAGTTACCCATTCTTGTTCGGTTATTGACGACGAGACTACCAATTTGCTTGGCCGTACTAATCTGTTTATAATTTTCCAGAATTCTCTCGCATTAGCCTGTTTACTTGCGTGTAATAGTTTGGACCATAATTCCTGTTTTGCTTGATATTTCTCATTCCATATAAGTTTCTTGAGGTGCTGGTTCAGAGTTTTTAAGTTACTCAGGGTCTCTTCACTAGTCATTTTGGAATTTTGTTGTCTTCTTAGCCTATTCCGTGCTCTTTTTAACTTTGTTATTGTATAGGGGAGATTCATGTGTGAGTCTTTTTCATCAGCATCCTTATTCAACCTCATATTGCTTGGGTTAGTCCGGGATTGGGGTTTCACTAATTTGCTGGTAAATTCCACCCATTGATCAACGGCTGACTCATTCCTATTTTCAGTGAAGCAACTCTTTATAATATTTTCAACTTTTTCATTCATGCAGTCCTTATTGAAATTGGTCCAAATAAATTTTTTATAATTTATCGTTCCAGTAAGACCTGGCATAGTATGATATTGTTGATTCATATTGTTTGTAATATTGGTGGTTATTATCTGCTGGCAATGGTCACTCTCTTCGACTTTAACCAACCCATAAGAGATTATGTTCTGAAATATATTCAGTGAGACCATTGTATAATCAATTCTGGAGCTTATATTTGGGGCTATATATGTATTCGCAGGGGGACTATCATCTTTAAATCGTCCATTAAGGACTCGCAAACCCAGCGCTTCCATATCCTTAACGAATGTTGTCCCTATATGATTTCGCCTCTTAATGCTCGAAACGCCAGGCTGCTCTTGCTGCGGTATTAACCATTGTTGGTCCTGGGATTGTGTTACATCATCCCTTATAAATGGTGTTAATAGGTTCTGATTAAAATCCCCAGTCATCACATAGTCTACTAATGGGTTTTTTAACATTTGTTCCAATAGTATAGTATTAATAGTGGCACATATATCCATTCTGCTCGCTTTTGTTGGTTGGATGTATACGTTGATCAAAATTATTGACCTATTATTTTGCTCAGTATTTTTGTATTTCATTTTTACTATAAGAATGTTTTTACTGTTAGTTGCAATGTTTTCATGTTCTGCTTGCAAGCTGCAGGAGACAAAGGTTGCTAGCCCCCCACTTGCTCGACCGTGTCTGTGATTTTGTATTGCATTTTCATAGTAGCCTACATATCCATTCAGTGCAAACGGGTGGAGTTCCCAGGTTTCTTGTAAAAATAAGATTTGACATGTTGTGGGTATACATCTTATTTGCGAGTTAGAGAGTTTGGACCCTACTCCATTTATGTTCCACGAACACATTCCCAACTTAGCTGTTTTTGATTCAAAAATTGGTTTTTTAATCCTTCATTGTTCATCCTTGTTATGCAGGGCTTGCACAATCCATTTTTTCATTTATTCCTGATGTAATATCTTTCATGGTAGGTGGGGATGCCGCTCCTGGTGAACTAATGGATCTACCCCGAGCATTCCTAAGTATAGTTCCTTTTTGTTTGGTATTTTGCTCTGTTTGGACCAAGTTTGCCTCTTTGATGAACGGGATTGGATACACTTTCGGGGCCTGCTTAATAATAACTATTCCCCAGGCCTTAAATGTTGAAATTTCTTTTAGTATTTGATCTGCTATTGTCATCGAATTGACCGTTACCAGTGTACTTTCTTTGGAACTGTTCTTATCAGCAATAAATTCAATGGAGTTAATGTCATAATTCTTGATATTGTTTAATGCTGGGATTGATTTGAATAATCTGAGAATATTCCCTCTATTCAGAGTATCGCATCTACCTCTGGATTCATATTCAGGGTTAAATATCAGTTGAATTTTCTCCGCTACCACATAATTTTCTTTACGTGATGAATCCTTTGTTTGGTTTGTTTTATATTTAATTGTTTTTTCTCCTTCTCGTTTTTCGATTACTAATTGATCCCAAAAAGGAGATTTAATTTTATGCTCTACTATTGTTTCAGAGTTCCTTCTAGGTATGTCATTCTTGATTCTCATCAAACATGGCTCTATGTTACCATTATAAAG